>NC_142885.1:8342500-8948000 GCF_051225735.1 Oryctolagus cuniculus | reverse complement strand
CATGGATTGGAAGAATCAATATTATCAAAATGTCCATTCTCCCAAAAGCAATTTACAAGTTCAATGCAATACCAATCAAAATACCAAATTCATTCTTCAAAGACCTAGAAAAAACGATGCTGAAATTCATATGGGGAAACAGGGGACCGAGAATAGCTAAAGCAATCCTTTACAATAAAAACAAGGCCAGAGGCATCACAATTCCAGACTTCAAGACATATTGCAGGGCAGTTATAATCAAAACAGCCTGGTACTGGTACAAAAACAGATGGATAGACCAATGGAACAGAGTAGAAACACCGGAGATCAATCCAAACATCTATAACCAACTCATATTTGACAAAGGACCTAAAACCAACCCCTGGAACAAGGACAGCCTCTTCAACAAATGGTGCTGAGAAAACTGGATGTCCACATGTCGAAGTATGAAGCAAGACCCCTACCTTACACCTTATACAAAAATCCACTCAACATGGATCAAAGAATTAGAGATGCGCCACGACAACATGAAACTAATTGAGAGCATAGGGGAAACCCTTCAAGATATTATAACAGGCGAAGAATTCCTGGAGAAGACCCCAGAGGCACGAGTAATCAAAGATAAAATAAACAAATGGGATTACCTCAAATTGAAGAGTTTCTTTACAGCAAAGGAAACAGGAAAGTGAAGAGGCAACCAACAGAATGGGAGACGTTATTCGCAAACTACACAACAGATAAAGGATTAACTAGAATCTATAAAATGATCAAAAAACACCACAAAATCAAAACAAACAACCCAATAAAAAAATGGGCCAAGGACCTTAACAGACATTTTTCAAAAGAGGAAATCCAAATGGCCAACAGACACATGAAAAAATGCTCAGGATCCCTAGCCATCAGGGAAATGCAGATCAAAACCACAATAAGGTTTCACCTCACTCCAGTTAGATTGGCTTACATACAGAAACCAACCAACAACAGATGTTGGCGAGGATGTGGGGAAAAAGGGACACTAATCCACTGTTGGTGGGAATGCAAACTGGTAAAGCCACTATGGAAGACAGTTTGGAGAGTCCTCAGAAACCTGAATATAGCACTACCACAGGACCCAGCCATCCCACTCCTTGGAATTTACCCAAATGGAATTAAAGGTGAGAAAAAAGAGCCATTTGCACCTCAATATTTGTTGCAGCTCAATTCACAATAGCTAAGACATGGAATCAACCTAAATGTCCATCAACGGATGACTGGATAAAGAAACTATGGGATATGTACTCTATGGAACACTATACAGCAGTAAAAAACAATGAAATGCGGGCATTTACAACAAAATGGAGGAAGATGGAAAACATCATGCTGAGTGAAATAAGCCAGTACAAAACAGACAAATATCATATGTTCTCCCTGATCGATGGCAACTAAACGAGCATCTAAAATGATACCCATTGAAGTGAAATGGACACTATGAAAGAAAATGACATGATCAGCCTTTGTCTAGACTGTTGAGGAACAACTTACTATTTTATTCCTTTTAGTATTTTTGTTGTTGTTGTTGTTGCTCTGTTTGTTCTACATAAGACCACTGGTTGAACTCTGTAATCAATGCACAATCATTCTTAGGTGTTTAAAATTAACAGAAAAGTGATCTCTGTTAAACATAGGAGTGGGAATAAGAGAGGGAGGAGATATATAGGTTGGCACATGCTCACTCAGACTTACCTCCAATGGTGGAACTAGAAATGTGCCAGGGGATTTCAACTCAATCTTACCAAGGAGGCAGGTACCAATGCCAATGCACTTGGTAAAGTGATAAGTATAAATACACAACCAATCAAAAAGAAAGGGTATGTGTCGATGAGATTTCACAAATAAGACCAGTGTAAGCAAATAATGAAGGATAGAATTAAAAGGGAGAGAATGATCCTGTGGGGCAAACAGGACACACAGTACACTCACAGAATGGCAGCACTCCTGCCTCAGAATCAACCCTTGGGACATTCGGATCTGGCTAAAAGGTGCATGAGAGTCTCACAGGCATGGAAAGCCATGACATGGTGGCAAAAAAAAACAATCTAAATGAAAGATCCTGGTGAACAAGACCCCAGCAGAAGGAACAGGCCATCAAGGAGAGAGGCACCTTTCTCTGAAGGGAGGAAGGAACCTCCACTGTGATACAGCCTTGACTAAACAAGTTCAGAGTCGGTGAACTCAAGGGGCTTCCATAGCCTAGACAGCTCATAGCAAGAGTCTCGGGTGATTGCTGACATCATAAATAAGAGTGCCAATTGTTAAATCAACAATGGGAGTCACTGGGTACATGCTCCCCATGTAGGATCTCTGTCCTTAATGTGTTCTACTATGAAATTTAAAAACAACATTAGTCAAACAATATCCTATACCTTGTGCGGTTGTGTGACTGCAGCCTGTTGAAATCCTTGCTTACTATATACTAAGTTGATCTTCAGTATATGAAGGTAACTGAAAATGAAACTTGATGAAGGGCGAGATGGGAGAGGGAGTGGGGGGAGGAGGGCCACTGGAAGGAGGGAGGTTGGTGGGGAAGCCACAACAATACAAAAGTTGCACTTTGTAAATTCACATTTATTAAATAAAAAATAACTATATAACAAATAAAAAAAAGAAAAAAAAAAGAACTTAATACTTTACCCTTTTAGTATTTGTTATGTTCTACTTAAAACTATTGGTTGAACTCTGTAATTAATACACAATTACTCTTGGGTGTTTAATTAATGCTATAATAGTACTCAAATAGTATTTTACACTTTGTGTTTCTGTGTGGGTGCAAACTGTTGAAATCTTTACTTAATATATGCTAAATTGATCTTCTGTATATAAAGATAATTGAAAATTAATCTTGATGTGAATGGAAGGGGAGAGGGAGTGGGAAAGGGGAGTGTCATGGGTGGGAGGGAAGTTATGGGGGTGGGGAAGCTATTGTAATCCATAAGCTGTACTTTGGAAATTTATGTTCATTAAATAAAATAAAATAAAAAATATTTTTAAAAAAAAGTCAATGATATACATCAGATCAAGAACTATTTCTAAGCCTGGATTATGTGGTGCATCCTTAGATTAATTTAAAGTGCAAAAACATGCTGTGTGAATTTCTTTTATATATTCCAGGTTTTACTATCAGATAGTCTAGGATCAAATAGTATAAACATATACTATTATCATTATAATAGGCAATTATATTATCCACAGGTTATTTCATAAAAAGGTCAAATTCAATGTGTGATTCTAACATGCAAAATGAAAAAAAAAATAATTGACACTATAGACCAAAAGGACCTAGCAGATAGCTACAGAACTTTTCATCCTACACTTGAAGAATACATATTCTTCTCAGCAGTGCATGGAACCTTCTCTAGAATTGACCACATACTAGGCTATAAAGCAAGTCTCAGCAAATTCAAAAAATCAAAATCATACTATGCATCATCTCGGACCACAACAGAGTGAACCTGGAAATCAGCAACTCAGGAATCTCCAGAACACAAGCAAACACATGGAGACTGAACAACATGCTCCTGAATGATCAGTGGGTCATACAAGGAATCAAAAGAGAAATCAAAATCTTTCTGGAAACAAATGAAAATGACAACACAACATATCAAAGTTTACGGGATACAGCAAGATCAGTATTAAGAGGAAAGTTTACAGCAACAGGTGCCTATATCAAGAAATTGGAAAACCTAGCAGTAATGGATTGCTACCTGGACACATACAACCTACCTAACTTGAGCCATGAAGACATAGAAAAGTTAACGGACACATAATCAAGATGAAAATTGAATAAGTAATAAAGACCTTTCAAGCAAAGAGAACCCAGGACCAGAAAGGTTCACTGCTGCATTCTACCAGGCATTTAAAGAACTAACCTCAATTCTTATCAAGTTACTCAAAACAATTGAAAGGGAGGGAATCTTCACAAATTCTTTCTATGAATCCAGCATCACCTTAATTCCTAAACCTGATAAAGCTGCAACAGAGAAAAAGTATTACCAATTTCCCTGATGAACACAGATGCAAAAATCCTCAACAACATTCTAGCCAATAGGATCTAACAACGCATCAAAAAGATCATCGAGGGACTAGAGGCAAGATGGCGGAATAGGAAGGGAGCACACTGATAGTCCGGGGAGAGATAGTTTAATAAAAGTGGAGAAACTGCAGGTTCAAGGTAGAGTAGGGGAGGAAACAGCAGAAGAAACTCTTCCAGAACGCGTGATTCACAGCGGACCTGCGTGGAGAGCGTGGGAGCCCACAGTTCAGGACACCAGCGACAGACTCAACACACCAGCGCTGGAACGCGAGGTGAGCCAAACCTCAATAGCCCGAGACACCGGCAGGCAAGCGGAGAGAGGAGACTAGAGGGAACGACCCCCGGGGGGTGGGGAGTTCACCAGGCTAACTGGAAGAGAGAGAGAGAGAAAAAAAAAAGGTGACTGCTACGGACACGGGTTTCTCTCTCTCCGCTCACCTCTCAAGGGCGAGCAAGACAAAGAGCAGGCGCCATCTTGGACATACGTCATAAGCAGAGCGACCTCAGGTCTGCATCGGCCCTGAGCCTAGCAGAAAAACCTGACTCTGGGTGGGGCAAATTAACAGGAGATTAGGACCTAGTAAATTTGTGGTGCTACTGAACTGAGACTGTGAAAAAAGAGACGGTGGGGGAGAGAACTCACGGAATTCACATGAGCACTCTCCAGAGACGCTACAATTATGTAACTTTGGCAACCCAGTGGGAGACTGAAGGAGACTTTGAGCCCACTCTGAGGGCCGAACAGATTCCCTGTGTGGTCCTTGGGAAAGAGCTTCTGATCTCTGGCTCCTGTGGGTATATCATTTGCCTGCTAACTACCTCCAACTTCATTCAGCTGTGCAGAATTACTTCCCTTTTGAATAAAAAAAAGAAAGAGAGAGAGAGAGAGAGATTTACCATGCCTAACCTGGGAGTGTCACCTTTGGCACACCAAACAGAGCTCTCAGGCCACACCCATCTCAAGCCCTAAGGCTCCATCAAAAACAGATAGTCCACTTAATCTAGAGTCATAGTATAACAAGAAAAAGCACCACAGTGAAGAAACCAAATATCTCCAATATGCCAAATAACAAATGCAAAAACCGAGGTAATAAAAAAAAGGAAGTCACCATGACGCCCTCAAATGAAAAAGACACCCCAATTCAAGATTATGAAGATGATGAGATAGAAGAAATGCAAGAAGCAGATCTCAAAAAATTGATAAGAACATTAAGAAGTTCTCAAAAACAAATTCTTGAACTACAGAAATCCTTAATGGACAAGATAGAAAATCTCTCTCGTGAAAATGAAATATTAAGGAGGAATCAAAATGAAACGAAACAACTAGTACAACAGGAAACTGGGATAGTGACTGAAGTGAAGAATATATAGATCAAATGAAAAACACAATACAGAGCCTTACAAACAGAATGGGTGAAGCAGAAGAGAGAATATCGGACTTCGAAGACAGAGAACAGGAAAGGATACAGTCAGACCAAAGAAAATAAGAGGAAATTAGAAATCTAAAACATATTGTCAGGAATCTTCAGGAGACTATTAAAAAACCCAGCATTCAGGTTCTAGGAGTTCCTGAAGGCATGGAGAGGGAGAAAGGATTAGAAGGCCTTTTTAGTGAGATATTAACAGAAAATTTCCCAGGTTTGGAGAAGGACAGAGAAATCCTAGTACAGGAAGCTCACAGAACCCCTAATAAACACGACCAAAAGAGATCCTCACCACGACACATTGTAATTAAACTCTCCACAGTGAAACATAAAGAAAAGATCCTAAAATGTGCAAGAGAGAAACGTCAGATTACTCTCAGAGGATCTCCAATCAGACTCACAGCTGACTTCTCATCAGAAACTCTACAAGCCAGGAGGGAATGGCGAGATATAGCCCAGGTACTAAGAGAGAAAAACTGCCAGCCCAGAATATTATATCCTGCAAAGCTATCATTTGTGAATGAAAGTGAAATAAAGACCTTTCATAGCAAACAGAAATTGAAAGAATTTGTCACCACTCGTCCAGCCCTACAATAGATGCTTAAAGATGTGTTACACACAGAAACACAGAAACACGGTCATCAACATGAAAGAAGGTAAAGGAAGGAAACCTCACAGCAAAAGATCACAGGGAATTCAAAGCATATATTTGAACTTATCTTTGGCAAATGGCAGGGCAAAGTTACCACTTTTCATTAGTCACATTGAACGTTAATGGCCTGAACTGTCCAGTTAAAAGACACCGATTGGCTGATTGGGTTAAGGAACAAAACCCATCTATTTGCTGCTTACAAGAAACACATCTTTCCAACAAAGATCCATACAGACTGAAAGTGAAAGGCTGGAAAAAGATATACCATGCCAACAGAAATTAAAAAAGAGCGGGCGTAGCCATCTTAATATCAGACAACATAAACTTTACCACAAAAACTATTAAGAGAGACAAAGAGGGGCACTATATAATGATTAAGGGATCAATACAACAAGAAAATATAACAATTATCAATGTATATGCACCTAACTACAGGGCAACAGTTTATCTAAAAGATTTGTTAACGGACTTAAAGGGAGACTTAGACCAAAATACAATAGTACTGGGGGACTTCAATACTCCACTCTCAGAAATAGACAGATCAATAGGACAGAAGATCAACAAGGATACAGTAGATTTAAACGACACTATAGCCCAAATGGATCTAACAGATATCTACAGAACTTTCAATCCTACAGCTAAACATTTTACATTCTTCTCAGCAGTACATGGAACCTTCTCTAGGATTGACGACATACTAGGCCATAAAGCAAGTCTCAGCAAATTCAAAAGAATTAGAATCATACCATGCAGCTTCTCAGACCATAAAGGAATGAAGTTGGAAATTAGCAACTCAGGAATCCCTAGAGCATACGCAAACACATGGAGATTGAACAACATGCTCCTGAATGAACAATGGGTCATAGAAGAAATTAAAAGAGAAATCAAAAATTTTCTGGAAGTAAAAGAGGATAACAGCACAACATACCAAAACTTATGGGACGCAGCAAAAGCAGTGCTAAGAGGAAAGTTTATATCAATAGGTGCCTACATCAAGAAATTGGAAAGGCACCAAATAGATGAGCTTTCAATTCACCTCAAGGATCTAGAAAACCTACAGCAAACCAGACCCAAATCTAGTAGGAGAAGAGAAATAATTAAAATCAGAGAAGAAATCAACAGGATTGAATCAAGAAAAACATTACAAAAAATCAGCCAAACGAGGAGCTGGTTTTTTGAAAAAATAAATAAAATTGACACCCCATTGGACCACTAACTAAAAAAAGAAAAGACCCAAATCAATAAAATCAGAGATGAAAAAAGGAAACGTAACAACAGACACCACAGAAATAAAAAGAATCATCAGAAATTACTACAAGGACTTGTATGCCAGCAAACAGGGAAACCTATCAGAAATGGATAGATTCCTGGACACATGCAACCTACCTAAATTGAACCAGGAAGACATCGAAAACCTAAACAGACCCATAACTGAGACAGAAATTGAAACAGTAATAAAGGCCCTCCCAACAAAGAAAAGCCCAGGACCAGATGGATTCACTGCTGAATTCTACCAGACATTTAAAGAAGAACTAACTCCAATTCTTCTCAAACTATTCAGAACAATCGAAGAAGAGGGAATCCTCCCAAATTCTTTCTATGAAGCCAGCATCACCATAATTCCTAAGCCGGAAAAAGATGCAGCACTGAAAGAGAATTACAGACCAATATCCCTGATGAATATAAATGCAAAAATCCACAATAAAATTCTGGCCAATAGAATACAACAACACATCAGAAAGATCATCCACCCAGACCAAGTGGGATTTATCCCTGGTATGCAGGGATGGATTAATGTGCGCAAGACAATCAATGTGATTCACCACATTAACAGACTGCAGAAGAAAAACCATATGATTATCTCAATAGATGCCGAGAAAGCATTTCATAAAACACAACACCCGTTCACGATGAAAACTCTAAGCAAACTGGGTTTGGAAGGAACATTCCACAATACAATCAAAGCAATCTATGAAAAACCCACAGCCAACATCCTATTGAATGGGGAAAAGTTGGAAGCATTTCCACTGAGATCTGGTACCAGACAGGGATGCCCACTCTCACCACTGCTATTCAATATAGTTCTGGAGGTTCTAGCCAGAGCTATTAGGCAAGAAAAAGAAATTAAAGGGATACAAATTGGGAAGGAAGAACTCAAACTATCCCTCTTTGCAGATGACATGATTCTTTATTTAGGGGACCCAAAGAACTCTACTAAGAGATTATTGGAACTTATAGAAAAGTTTGACAAAGTAGCAGGGTATAAAATCAATGTACAAAAATCAACAGCCTTTGTATACACAGACAATGCCATGGCTGAGGAAGAACTTCTAAGATCAATCCCACTCACAATAGCTACAAAAACAATTAAATACCTTGGAATAAACTTAACCAAGGATGTTAAAGATCTCTACGATGAGAATTACAAAACCTTAAAGAAAGAAATAGAAGAGGATACCAAGAAATGGAAAAATCTTCCATGCTCATGGATTGGAAGAATCAACATCATCAAAATGTCCATTCTCCCAAAAGCAATTTATAGATTCAATGCAATACCAATCAAATACCGAAGACCTTCTTCTCAGATCTGGAAAAAATGGTGCTGAAATTTATATGGAGGCACAAGAGACCTCGAATAGCTAAAGCAATCTTGTACAACAAAAACAAAGCCAGGGGCATTACAATACCAGATTTCAGGACATACTACAGGGCAGTTGTTATCAAAACAGCATGGTACTGGTACAGAAACAGAAGGATAGACCAGTGGAACAGAATTGAAACACCAGAAATCAACCCAAACATCTATAGCCAACTTATATTTGATCAAGGATCTAAAACCAATTCCTGGAGCAAGGACAGTCTATTCAATAAATGGTGCTGGGAAAACTGGATTTCCACGTGCAGAAGCATGAAGCAAGACCCCTACCTTACACCTTACACAAAAATCCACTCAACGTGGATTAAAGACCTAAATCTACGTCCTGACACCATTAAGTTATTAGAGAACATTGGAGAAACCCTTCAAGATATTGGCACAGGCAAAGAATTTCTGGAAAAGACCCGGGAGGCACAGGCAGTCAAAGCCAAAATCAACTATTGGGATTGCATCAAATTGAGAAGTTTCTGTACTGCAAAAGAAACAGTCAGGAGAGTGAAGAGACAACCGACAGAATGGGGAAAAATATTTGCAAACTATGCAACAGATAAAGGGTTAATAACCAGAATCTACAAAGAGATCAAGAAACTCCACAAAAACAAAACCAACAACCCACTTAAGAGATGGGCCAAGGACCTCAATAGACATTTTTCGAAAGAGGAAATCCAAATGGCCAACAGGCACATGAAAAAATGCTCAAGGTCGCTAGCAATCAGGGAAATGCAAATCAAAACCACAATGAGGTTTCACCTCACCCCGGTTAGAATGGCTCACATACAGAAATCTACCAACAACAGATGCTGGCGAGGATGTGGGGAAAAAGGGACACTAACCCACTGTTGGTGGGAATGCAAGCTGGTCAAGCCACTATGGAAGTCAGTCTGGAGATTCCTCAGAAACCTGAATAGAACCCTACCGTTCGACCCAGCCATCCCACTCCTTGGAATTTACCCAAAGGAGTTTAAATTGGCAAACAAAAAAGCGGTCTGCACCCTAATGTTTATCGCAGCACAATTCACAATAGCCAAGACCTGGAACCAACCTAAATGCCCATCAACGGTAGACTGGATAAAGAAATTATGGGATATGTACTCTTTAGAATACTATACCGCAGTAAGAAACAACGAAATCCAGTCATTTGCAACAAAATGGAGGAATCTGGAACACATCATGCTGAGTGAAGTAAGCCAGTCCCAAAGGGACAAATATCATATGTTCTCCCTGATTGGTGACAACTGACTGAACACCACAAAGGAAACCTCCTGAAGTGGAATGGACACTATGGGAAACGGTGACTTGATCAGCATAGCCCTGACTGTTAATGAACAACTTAATACGTTATCCCTCTTAGTAGTTTTTTTGTCTGTTCTACTTAATATGACTGGTTTCATTTTGTAATTATCACACAGTTATTCTTAAGTGTTGAAATTTAACTGAAATGTGATCCCTGTTAAGCATAAGAGTGGGAATAAGAGAGGGAAGAGAGGTATAATTTGACTAAGAGTCAAAGGGAGCACATAAACAAGTCTAGTACCTGCTAACACTAACCAATAGAATAAATAGAGGGGAGAGTGATCCAACATGGGAAGTGAGATACTCAGCAGACTCATAGACTGGCAGATGTCCTAAATAGCACTTTGGCCTCAGAATCAGCCCTAAAGGCATTCGGATCTGGCTGAAAAGCCTATGAGAATATTTCAGGCATGGAAAGCCAAGACACTCTGGCAAAAAGATCTCTGTGAGTGAGATCCCAGTGGAAAGAACAGGTCTTCAAAGAGGGAGGTGCCTTTCTCTGAAGGGAGGAGAGAACCTCCACTTTGACTATGACCTTGTCTAAACAAGATAAGAGTCGGAGAACTCAAGGGGCTTCCATAGCCTTGGAAACTCATGACTGGTGGATAGGGAGATTACTGATGCCATAAACAGGAGTGTCAATTTGTAAAGTCAACAACAGGAGTCACTGTGCACTTACTCCTCATGTAGGATCTCTGTCCTTAATGTGCTGTACACTGAGGCTTAATGCTATAACGAGTACTCAAACAGTATATTTCACTTTGTGTTTCTATGGGGGTGCAAACGATTGAAATCTTTACTTAATGTACACTAAACTGATCTTCTTTAAAAAAAATTATCAATTCCCAACTTGACTCTCACTGGGATTAAACATGACAATAGGTCTGATCTGATTTCATCATCATTTAAAAAAAATCATCTATTATTTTTCACTTTATGTTTCTGTGTGGGAGCAAACTGTTGAAATCCTTACTTAAGGTATACTAAGCTGATCTTCTGTATATTAAGATAATCGAAAATGAATCTTGATGTGAATGGAAGGGGAGAGGGAGTGGGAAAGGGGAGGGTTGTGGGTGGGAGGGACGGTATTGGGGGGGGGAAGCCATTGTAACCCATGAGTCGTACTTTGGAAATTTATATTCATTAAATAAAATATAAAAAAAAAACGTTCAATGTGACTATTGTAAGTAGTAACTTTGCCCTGCCATTTGGCAAAGATATTTTCTAATATATGATTTGAATTCCCTGTGATCTTTTGCTGTGAGGTTTCCTTCCTTTACCTTCTTTCATGTTGATGACCGTGTTTCTGTGTGCAACACATCTTTAAGCATCTTTTGCAGGGCTGGACGAGTGGAGACAAATTCTTTCAATTTCTGTTTGCTATGAAAGGTCTTTATTTCACCTTCATTCACAAATGATAGCTTTACAGGATATAATAGTCTGGGCTGGCAGTTTTTCTCTCTTAGTACCTGGGCTATATCTCGCCATTCCCTCCTAGCCTGTAGGGTTTCTGCTGAGAAGTCAGCTGTGAGTCTGATTGGAGACCCTCTGAGAGTAATCTGACGTTTCTCTTTTGCACATTTTAGGATCTTTTCTTTATGTTTCACTGTGAAGAGTTTAATTACAATGTGTCGTGGTGAGGGTCTCTTTTGGTCGTGTTTATTAGGGGTTCTGTGAGCTTCCTGTACTAGGATATCTCTGTCCTTCTCCAAACCTGGGAAATTTTCTGCTAGTATCTCACTAAAAAGGCCTTCTAATCCTTTCTCCCTCTCCATGCCTTCAGGAACTCCTAGAACCTGAATGTTGGTTTTTTTTAATAGTATCCTGAAGATTCCTGACAATATGTTTTAGATTTCTAATTTCCTCTTGTACATCTCATTTAATTCTCAAAACTACCCTCTACTTGGATACCTTTCCCACCCTGGATGAGCTCTAACATGGAGCCAACATGAATTACTCTGCCACACATATGGCAATAACCTGGGTGTTGCCCTGCCTGATGGCTTTAAGACTTAATTATGCCAGAAGGGAATGAGGAAGAGAGTGAATGAAAAGGAAAAGAAAGTCACTATGTATCTTCCGAGAAGGGCTAACACTGAAGAGTGATTCCAGACTTGCTGCCTAACCAGGTGACCACTCAACACTTCTTTATCCAGTGTCACTGTGTTAGGACAGCTGGGAGCTGAATGTGGATGAAGTGGGGATTCTCCTTGATGATTCCTGACTTTGAAATGTGATGACTGCGCCAATCATTGTGAACACGGCTCATGAACACAGCAGGGAAGATCCTTTGATTCAGAACAAGACAGTCCTTGGGGATGCCCTCTGGGTTCTCGGATGAAATCATAGGGCCAAGAGGTGGAGTGGGTGACAGCCAAACATGTTTGTCATCCTGGGGAGTTTCAGCAGAGCACAGAGCCTCAGATGTGTAGCCTCAGGACAGAGATGGTCTCAGTCCTAACTGGCTGGGGAGGAGCTGGTGCTTCATTAATCCACAATAAGAGGATTGAGAGGGTCCTCTATGGGAACTCAATATTGTGTGCATGCTTTCTGCAGTCATATATGCCTTGGCCTTAGATATGGACCCACATATCTACTCCACTGTGTTTCCTCAGAAGAGGGAAACTTAGCCATCAGCTCTTACCTCCCTGCAGAGGACCACGGCTGCTCAGCTTGCTCATCTCCACTCACAGACTTCTGGCTATAACTGGTGGAGACTTTACTGTCATGAGCTTTCTGATTCTTCTCTTCCTGGCCCTGCACTTTCCACTCTTGGTGTGTGATTCAGAGTATGCCTCCTGTGCTTCGAAGATGAATGCCAGTGTATACCAGGACGGAGACCTGATTATAGGTGGTTTTTTCACAATTTACTCATTTATTGGTGACTTACCAGGAGTTTGGATGGAATTCCAACGCCGCCCTAGCAAAAATGTGCATTTTTCAAAGTAAGTGGCTTTTCTTTTCCTCTTCTTTCTTTTTATAAAGTGTACTTGTTTTAAAATTATGGACAATGTCTAGGGAAGCTTATGGTGGTTAAACCAATCACATTGAACTAGCTTTCTCCTATCATTCTCTCATCCTCTGACTTCTTGTCCTTCAAAGGTGGAGAGATAAATCAACTTTTCTTCCTTCAGCCCTACTTCCTTTCTATTTTCCATCCCCCCCAAACACACATTAGAACTCTTTTCACAACTCTTGCCTCACTGCATGGCCAGGGTATGAGTGAGAAGAGGGAATCCCCATCAACCACTGTTATCCCTGATCCATCCCTTCCTGGTGATCCTCACAAACAGTCCTTAGGCAACAGCACAGTGCTGACAGGTTGCCTAAAACGCTCGCCAACAGGCTGACATCTGATAATATTTCTAAGCCATGGAAGATCACTGCTAATAACCTTACAGGAAAGTACTCAGTGCAAAATGCTACCTTCAGAATAAGTTTATATCAACTTTTAGTCAGATTCTAGATTTTCATTATATCATACCAGGAATGATTCCAACCTGGGAGGCCTGGACAGGAACCTGGACTAAATAGCCTGGGAGGCATTTATAAATAGATATGTAAATATCTTTCCAATTAGGTTCTGTTTCACTGAGGGGTAAAGGGACAATGGGAACTTGAGCTTCCTTTTTTGTTTCTTTCTATATTTTTTCAAACAGATCTGTATCTATGGACCGTTAATGTCATGATGAGGCAACATTTTGTTCTGCTCATAAAATGATAGGGACACACTTGAGAATGATACCATCTCCTCAAATTAACAATTATTTGCCTGAACCTTCTCTCATTCTTCAATGTTGCCTTGGACTTCTTTCTCTCCATAATTTTATAAAATGTAGTTCAGATATATCTTGATTATTGTGTTTGATTTACATGTACTCAATTCCCCAGGTTTGGCTGGAGCTGCTGAAAGGGTGAGTGAAGACTGGTGAGATTGTGGCTTCCCTCAGTACCTCTCCTACCCACCTTTCAGCTCCCCCTCTCTCTACTGGCTTTTTTGACACTGTTTGCTGATTCTTCTGTTTGTTTCCTCTCCAATCCAAGAGTTCTTCATGAAAGAACTGATTTTAGTATAGTATAGTATAGTATAGTATAGTATAGTATAGTATAGTATAGTATATATTAGTATAGTATATTTTACTCTTATGTTACAAGACATTAGATTAATTCCTTCATCTTGGGTACAATATAAACTATTTTTATGACTTAATAAATTAGATATCAAATCTGATTTTCTCCTTAGTGAACTACTAAATTAGACACTTTAGATCAAAAAGTATAATCTATTTACCTAATTGTTTTCTTCTTACTTGAGGAAAATAATTTGCCATTTGTACCAATTAACCACGAAGAACGAAATTAAATTTACATCTATGTTTTACATCTTTCAGCATGAAAAAAGTTTTCATTCATGAAGTGAATTTTTTGGTTTCTTTTTTTTAACTTTTATTTCATAATTATGTATTTCTACAGTACAGTTTTTTTGAGTATAGTGGCTTACTCCCCATAACTTCCCTCCAACCCACAACCCTCCCATCTCCCGCTCCCTCTCCTATTCTATACCCATCAAGATTTATTTTCAATTATCTTTATATACAGAAGATTAATTTAGTATATATTAAGTAGATTTCAACAGTTTGCACCCACACAGAACATAAAGTGTAACGTACTGTTTCAGTACTAATTAGAGCATTAATTCACATTGTACAACACATTAAGTACAGAGATCCTACATGAGGACTAAGTGCACAGTGACTCCTGTTGTTGACTTAACAATTGACAATCTTATTTATGGCATCATTAATCACCCTAGGCTCTTTTCATGAGTTGCCAAGGCTATGGAAGCCTTTTGAGTTCGCCGACTCTGATCATATTTAGACAAGGTCATAGTCAAAGTGGAAGTTCTCTCCTCCCTTCAGAGAAAGGTACCTCCTGCTTTGATGGCACGTTCTTTCCACTGGGATCTCACTTGCAGAGATCTTCATGAAGTGACTTTCATATCTGGGCTTCATTTACACTCAAGCAAGATTACTTTTTACAGTGATTGCTTTTAAGGATTACTGTTTGTGAAAATATATATATATAGTCTCTTTATGCCCTTTATTCTTTGGATGTGTTTCCACAACTAATCGCTACTAGTTTTACTTCTTATTCCCAGAAACCTTGGATAAGGAGGCTTTCTGGAGCTGAGGCAATCCCTAAAGGGAATGACAGCACTCTCAGAAGTTGGGGCAACACATAGACAAGAGTGTCAATTGGTAAAGTCAACAACGGGAGTCACTGTGCACTTACTCCTCATGTAGGATCTCTGTCCTTAACGTGCTGTACATTGAGGCTTAATGCTATAACGAGTACTCAAACAATATATTTCACCTTGCGTTTCTATGGGGGTGCAGACTGTTGAAATCTTTACTTAATGCATACTAAACTGATCTTCTGTAAAAAAAAAAAAAAAGAAATTATCAATTCCCAACTTGACTCTCACTGGGATTAAACATGACAATAGGTCTGATTTGATTTCATCATCATTTAAAAAAATCATCTATTATTTTTCACTTTATGTTTCTGTGTGGGAGCAAACTGTTGAAATCCTTACTTAATGTGTGCTAGGCTGATCTTCTGTATGTTAAGATAATTGAAAATGGATCTTGATGTGAATGGAAGGGGAGAGGGAGTGGGAGGGGGGAGGGTTGTGGGTGGGAGGGATGGTATGGGGGGGGAAGCCATTGTAATCCATAAGTCGTACTTTGGAAATTCATCTTCATTAAATAAAAGTTAAAAAAAAAAGAAGTTGGGGCAACAAATCCTTCATTGAACTAATGCCACTATTGAGATAGAACTTGTATGACTTTTCTCATTTATTGTGTTGTGATGCTGAATTATGTTGATTGGTTTTCTAATACTAGCAAACACTGCTGGATTCAATTGACTAGTATCTCATCAATGATTTCTTAATCTATGTTCATGAAAGATAGTCTCTACATAGATGATTAGTCTCTACTTTTCTTACAATGCATTTTTTCTGATTTTAAGATTAGGCCTATGCTGGCCTCACAAGATGAACTGGAACATGTTCTCAAATTTCTTTAAGAGTTTGTACATAATTTTTAACATCAGTGAAACCCATCTGACACTGGATCTTTCTGGGTTGGAACAATTTTAACCATAAATTGAATTTCTTTAATAGATACAAGGCTATGCAGGTTTCCCATTTCTTACTCAGTAAGTGTAATAATTTGAGTCTTCAAGGAATTTGCCTGTTCACAGATTTTTCCTATTATGTTGCCATAAATTTGTTCATATTATCCCTTCGTTATCATTTTATCTCTGTAGCATCTTCTATTCTCATTTAACTCCTGTTAATGGCAATTTTGATCTCTTATTTTCTCCGTAAGGCTAATGTGAGGCTTCACAGTTTTATTTCCTTTTTCAAAATCCCACCTTTCTTTTTTTTCTCTTTCATTAATTGCTGCTTCTTTATTACTTTCTTCCTTCTTGCTTTGACTTTAAGCTGATCTTCCTTTTCCTGTTCCTTCAGGTACAAAAATAATAATTCAATTGAGAATGTGTTAATTTAATTATTCCTTCTCTAATGTTACCACAATCTTAACAGTCAAACAGCACAAATTTATCATATTACAGTTCTGTAGGTCCAAGCCCAACGTGAGTCTCACTGCATCAGCATTAGGATGTGGAGAGAACTCTGTTCCTTCCTGGATGCCTTAAGAGAAGAAGCATTTCCTTGCTCATTTGCGCTGTTAGCAGAATTCAGTTCTTTGTAGTTGAAGAACTGATCTCCCGATTTCCTTGCTTGCTACGAGCTAAGGGTTGCTCCCAGATTCTTGTGGCCACTCACATTCCTGGGTCCATGGCCTCCTCTCTCCATCTTGCAGGCAAAGGTAACTTGAGTCCCTCTGACACTTTTAAGATTTCATTGATTTATTTGAGAGACAAAGTCTCAGAGAGAGGAGGAGCTGAAGAGACAGAGAAAAAGATCTTCCATCTGCTGGTTCATACCAAAATGGCTGCAATGGCCAGAGCTGGGACCTGAAGCCAGGAGCCCGGAGCTTCTTCTGGGTCTCAATGCGGGTGCAGGGGCCCAAGCATTTGGGTCATCTTCTACTGCTTTCCCAGGCAGTAGAATAAAGGAGAGCTGTATCAGAAGAGGAGCAGCTGGGACATGAACTGGTGCCCATATGGAATGCTGGCATCGCAGATGAAGGTTTAGCCTCCTATGCTTCAGTACCAGCCCCCTCTGACACCTTAAATCTCTTCTCCCCCTCTTTCTGTCTCATTGGTTTCCCTCTAACCTACTCTTCTGCCTTTCTCTTCTACTTTCAAGGACTCTTATGATTAGATTGGACCCCTGCATAGTACAAGATAATCTTCCCATTTTAAGGTCAACTGGGTAACAATCTGAATTCCATATGTAATGTAAGATTACATTGGGGTCTTCTGGGGATTAGGATGTAAACATCTTTAGAGGTAACTATTCTGCTCACCACAGAGAACTTCTCTTTTAATATAAGCACTTAAGGTGAGAAATTTACCACAATTTTTTAAAAGATTTTAGTTATTTATTTGAGAAGTAGAGTCACAGACAGTGAGAGGGAGATAGAGAGAGAAAGGTCTTCAGTCCACTGGCTCACTCCCCAAATGGCCACAAGCTACGTCAATCTGAGCCAGGAGCCAGGAGCTTCTTCTGGGTCTCCCACGCAGTTGTAGGGGCCCAAGGACTTGAGCCATCTTCCACTCCTTTTCCAGGCGATAGCAGAGAGAGTGACTGGAAGGGGAGCAGCCGGGACTAGAACTGGTGCCCATTTGGGATTTCGGCACCACAGGTGGTGGATTAACCTACAGCACCACGTGTCAGCCATATTTTACCTCAGTTTTAATTGTTTCACAAAAGGTTTTATATGTTCTATGTTCTCATATTCAATTCAGAATATTTTCTAATTTCTTCTGTAACCAATGGGTTATTTACAATTAATTAGCTTAGTTTTCAATTTGCTTGGTTTTTTATTTTATAAGGGGTTAACTTATAGACAGCAAGAGTTTATAATGTGTTGGCTTTCAAGACACTGTGGCAAAAAAAGACCTAAATGAAAGATCTCTGTGAGTGAGATCCCACTGGAAAGAACAGGACATCAAAGAAGGAGGTACATTTCTCTGAAGGGAGGAGAGAACTTCCACTTTGATTATGACCTTGTCTAACTAAGATCGGAGTTGGCAAACTCAGAAGGCTTCATAGCCTTGGCAACTCATGACAACAGCCTAGGGTGATTACTGACACCATAAATAAGATTGTCAATTGTTAAGTCAACAACAGGAGTCATTGTGCACTTGAACCCCATGTAGGATTTCTGTCCTTAATGTGTTGTACAATGTGAGTTAATGGTATAACTAGTACTCAAATAGTATTTTACACTTTGTGCTTCTGTGTGGATGGGAACTATTGAAATCTTTACTTAATATATACTAAATTGATCTTCTGTATATAAAGAAAATTGAAAATGAATCTTGATGTGAATGCAATGGGAGAGGGAGCGGGAGATGAGAGGGTTGTGGGTGGAAGAGAAGTTATGGGGGGGAGCCACTGTAATACAAAAGGTGTACTTTGGAAATTTATGTTTATTAAATAAAATTTTATAAACAATAGAAAAAATAACAGTGTGTTGGCTTGAAACACCCAGTTGTTCCTATCTCTTCTACATCTAGAAAAACACCATAATCTTTTTAAACTATTATTTAATAAATATAAATTTCCAAAGTACAACTTTTGGATTATAGTGGCATCCCACCACCACCACTCTCCCAACCGCAACCATCCCATCTCCCTCTTCCTCTCCCATCCCATTGACATCAAGGTTCATTTTCAATTATCTTTATATACAGAAGATCAATTTAGTACGTACTAAGTGAAGATTTCAACAGGTTTGCAACAACATAGAAACACAAAATATAAAGTACTGTTTGAGTGCTAGTTATACTGTTAATTCTCATACTATACACATTAAAGAAAGGGATCCTACATGGGGAGTAAGTGCACAGTGACTCTTTTTGTTGATTTAAAAATTGACATTCTTAGTTAAAAGGTCATAATCTTTCAGTGCCTATTTATGCTTACCTCACAGTCTCTGTTACTGCACAACTCCTTTCATGGTGACTACGAAATACTGCCTGAGTTTTTCACCTTTAGTACTTGGCAGATTTACACACCTCTGAGTGACACAAATACTTAGGCAGGAGATTGTTGCCTCTTCCTGGGTCCTTTTCTGGTCTCCACCTCTGTTTTTCATATCTTTCTAGTTCATTAACTAGTTCATTTCTAGTTCTAACTTTCTCATTCTGCCTGGATCATTGGCACTGAATTAATGTAGCTCCATACACAGTAACTCAAAAATAGCCTCCTCACGTGTTCACCTCCAAATTTATGCTAATACATCACCAAAGCACAGTGTTTCTTTTTTTTAAAAGATTTATTTATTTACTTGAAAAGTTGGAGTTACAAAGACAGGAGAGGCAGAGAGAGGTCGGTTGGTCTTCCATCTACTGGTTCACTCCCCAGCTGGCTGCAACGGTCAGAGCTATGCCAATCTGAAGCTAGAAGCCAGGAGCTTCTTCTGAGTCTCACAGGCGCTTGCAGGGGCCCAAGGATCTGGGCCATCCTCCACTGGTTTCCCAGGACATAGCAGAGAGCTGATTGGAAGTGGAGCAGCTGGGACTCAAACCAGCACCCATATGGGATGTCAGCACTGTAGGCGGTAGCTTTACCCACTATGCCACAGCACTGGCCCCAGCACAGTGTTTCATGATCATTAACTAGAACATAATACATTTACTATCCTATATTAAAAAAAAACTTGGGTCAAATTTATACTGTGAACTGAATCTTCACTAAGCCTATTCTTTGATACCTACTTTTAGAATATATGCCATGAAGTTAGGGTCTTCTAGAGCCCCAGTTAAATAATTCCTGAAGTCCAAATTCTCAGGCCTGAGGAGACACATCTGCTTCCTACCAGTGAATAAGCACACTAGGATTTCTTTCCCATTTCTTTCTATTTTTCTTGAATTCAAAAAATAATCTTAAATCACATTGTTTGAACCTTTTATTAAATACATTTATGATTTCCATGCAGGTTTTACTCATCAAACTACCAGTATGTTCTAGCCTTTGTTTTTGCCATTGAAGAGATCAACAGGAACCCCTACCTTTTACCCAACATATCCCTAGGATTTGATCTCTACAATGCATTGCACAGTGAGAAAAGGACTTTGGAAAGTTGCCTGATGTGGTTGTCTGGACTAGGCAAGGTGATCCCTAACTATTCCTGTGTGAGAGAGGGCAAGTCTGTGGCAGTTACTGTAGGAACCACGTGGGCGATTTCAGCTCAGATGGGAACAATACTGGAACTCTACAAATATCCACAGGTAAGATGCCATGGGGTGGGGAAGAATGGAATCTTATCTGCTGTGATGCCATTTTTGGATGTCTAAAAAATGAGCCTAGTAACCACCTTACATTTCAGAGGTCTTAAAAAAACAAACCTAAACACACACATTTTACTTTCCTGGAAGCCATGTTTATTGGGATTTGGACATTTTTATGAGGCTCTATGATAATAGCAACATATTTGATTTGGTGAGAAGTAGATGAATGTTCTAAAAGTGCAATTCTTAGACCCTGTTAATTCCCTATGAATCCTGGTTTTGCAATTTTACCAGTTCTTTTCTAAGTTCCTCTCTTTTTTTTTTTTTTTTGACAGGCAGAGTGGACAGTGAGAGAGAGAGACAGAGGGAAAGGTCTTCCTTTGCTGTTGGTTCACCCTCCAATGGCCACCGCGGCCGGCGCGCTGCGGCCGGTGCACTGCGCTGATCCGATGGCAGGAGCCAGGAGCCAGGTGCTTTTCCTGGTCTCCCATGGGGTGCAGGGCCCAAGCACCTGGGCCATCCTCCACTGCACTCCCTGGCCACAGCAGAGGGCTGGCCTGGAAGAGGGGCAACCGGGACAGAATCCAGCGCCCCGACCGGGACTAGAACCCGGTGTGCCGGCGCCGCTAGGTGGAGGATTAGCCTAGTGAGCCGCGGCACTGGCCCCTCTCTTTCATATTATATACATTTATAAGTCATCTCATTAATTCAACCTTCTGCCTGGAAAACTATTTGTCCAAACCCATAAGTTCATTATGGTACATTTTCTACCTTCCTAGTTATGATAGGTGGCACTTCTACCACAGTTTTTAAAATCTTTATTTATTTATTTGAAAGTCAAAGTAAGAGACTGGTGGGGAGAGATAGAAAGAGAGATCTTCTATTCACTGGTTCACTCCCCCAAATGGCTGCAAGAGCCATGACTAGACCAAGCCTAAGGCAGTAAACTGGAACTTCATCCAGCTCTCCCAAATGGCTGGGAGGAGCCCATGTACTTGGACTATCTTCCAGTGTTTTCCCAGGTGCATTAGCAGGGCTGGATAGGATGCAGAACAGCTAGGACTTGAACCAGCACTCCTGTATGAGATGCCAGCATCATAAGGAGTGCCTTAACCACTGCAGCACACGCCAGCCCCAGTTTTATCACATTTTTTCTACAACAGAACATGGAAACATCTTTTAGACATAGAAGTTCTATGACTGTTTTTCCAAAATCCCATAACAGTTTTTCTCACCATATGACTATTTTCCCAAAGCACTATTACATTTTTTATAACAGCACCCTACTTCTAGATAATAATTACTACATCAATGTGTTATCGCTATGATAAATCATGCATCAAAAAACTATACTTAAAACTCTAACTCAAAACAACATGTATTTTCATTTATATATCTATGGGTTGATGGTGTGGTCACCTGATCTAGGCTGGCCTAAGATAAGTGCAGGTGTAGTTGGATTTGCTTCTATTCTTGGTCATGCTCAAGTCTGCTCTACATGTGTTCTTTTTGAAGCCTGGACTGAAAGAAGAGCAAATACATGAGGAAAGAAATTTCCGTTCTAATAGAAGAAATGCAAAAAGTCCTTCATAATTGAGTGAACACATTGCAAGTTTCTGATTTTGTTCATTAACATGCTTTGACATAATCATGTCACATGTGTATCAGTCAAGGATAGGGAAGTAAATTATATTTCCATTAATAAAATATGCAAAATTACATCAAAATGCCATTCATATGTGAGATGTTAAGAACCTGGGTCTGTAATTCAATGTCCTATTGAAAATTCTGAAGAAGGAATAATTGGGGGAAGCTACAATTGCCTAAATTTCTGGGACTTTTGAGTTTGAACAATCATTTTATAGGGAACTCTCATACTAAGAGTAATGCAAAAAATGCAACAAGCCAAGCTTCTCTAGGATTACTTTAAAACACAAGTAACACTTGAAACAGTAGTCAGATAATCTCCATGAGTTCTTGTAACCATTAACCTTTAGTGGGATTCGCTGATGGGTCCATGTTTTTCTTTTCCCAATTAGCTCACTTATGGCTCTTTTGATCCCATCCTGAGTGACAGGAGCCAGTTTCCATCTATCTATCAGATGGCCCCCAGAAACACAGCCCTGGCCCTTGGCATGGTCCGGCTAATGCTACATTTTGGGTGGACCTGGGTTGGACTGGCTATTTCAGAAGACATGAAGAGTATTCAGTTTCTCTGGGACTTGACAGGAGAGATGGACAAGAATGGCATCTGTGTGGCCTTTGTGGAAATGATCCCTATCACTGAGAGGGCGTATTTCTCATTGGCCTGGCAATACCACTACAGAATACGAGATTCCTCAGCAAATGTGGTGGTCATTTATGGTGACTCGGACTCACTTCTAGGACTAAGTTTTTCAAAGTGGAACATTCTGATGACAGGGAAAGTCTGGATCACTACGTCACAGTGGGATTTTGTCTTTTCTGACAGTTATTCCCTGTTGGACTCATTCCATGGGACTCTGACTTTTTCACAATCCCATAAGGAGATCCCAGGTTTCAAGCAGTTTCTTCAGGGGGTTAACCCTGCTAAATACCCACAAGACTTTTATCTTGCTAAATTGTGGTTCCTGCATTTTAATTGCTTGCTTTCTGAGATTGACTGTGGAAAATTGGAGAGCTGCCCCCCAAATGTCTCTTTGGAGTCTCTCCCTTTGCATACCTTTGATATGACCATGTCTGATGGGAGCTACTATGTATACAATGCTGTGCATGCTGTGGCCCAAACCCTTCATGAACTTCTTTTTCAACTGTCAGAAATGCAATCACCTGGACATGGAGAGAAGCCAGTGGTTCACCCTTGGCAGGTAATGTTCCAGTTCAGGCGGGTGCTTCCTGATGATCTATTGATACTCAACTCAGCCCAAATACATAATCAAATGTAACCTTTTCAGAACTTAAAAACAGGAAATAAAATTTTGAGTTCCTCTTCAGGGTTACAGTATCCTATGAGCTTTATTGCATGGGAGGGATGCCTACATAGTTTCACACTCAACTTGTGTAGGAACAGCCACAAAGAGAAAGTGCCAATGGCACAGTATTTTCAAATTTGTGAGCCAATGTGACTCTGTAGTCACAAAGAAGCTCCAAGTCCTGCCAATCTGATTTTTTCAGTTTAATATTATATGTCTATATTTCCTGATGCTCTTAATGACAGTAAAGAGAATACATGTTTCAGGTAAATATGTCAAGACTGTCAATGGAGTGACTGATTTAGTATTTTGATCCATTGTACAGATGTAGAAAGGAGAAATAAGCGATATACCTGTGTATATGTGTATGACTTTTTTATATAATAATTAGGCAATACTTTATCCCCATTTTGAAGATGAATAAAGAGGAGTTTTGAAAGATTTCTGATGAAAATGGGTCATGCTAAATTTGACTTTGTGGTATTTTCTGAATTTAATACCTAGAGGTGATTGTTGTTCTCATGTTCTGAAGCAAAAAGTTGTGACTGACAGGGAAGTGACTCTATTGCATCTGGTGCTTTCATAGCTAATTTCCTAATTGATTTCATGGGTATGCCTATGGCTAATATAATATAATATATATATATAAAAGAGTAAAGGAGTTATCCAATGTCACACAGCTAACAGAGCTTGAGTCCACATCCAGAATTCTCTCTACCATCTAACTGCATCTGTTCCAGCTCCACTCCATTCTGAAGAGAGTGCAGTTTAATAACAGTGCTGGCGACCAGATAATTTTAGACCAACAAGCAACCCTTGTGGAAGAATACGATATCCTCAACTTCTGGAATTTTCCTGATGGACTTGGGCTTCAAGTGAAAGTAGGACATTTTGTCCCACTGGCTCCACGTGATCAAGATTTTTCCATACATGAAGAGTTGATAGATTGGGCTTTTGAGTTTAAAGAGGTTAGTTGGACAGAGTTTCTTGGCTATATATGTATGACACATAGCTACTCAGAAAAGAACCCAGTCATGGGGACTTTGGTGATCTCCTTCCGCTCAGTGAAAGAACACAGTTGCCTGTTACAACTTGAGTAATTTTCCTTTCTTTCTCAGTGTCAGAGACCTGGGAAAATTGCATATAATCAATCACATGCTTCTAAAATCTGGGAGAGTTCACATCATAAAGCAGGAGAGTACTTCAAAAGGTTTGTAGAGGGCCGGCGCCGCAGCTCACTTGGCTAATTCTCCACCTGCGGTGCCAGCACCCAGGTTCTAGTCCCAGTTGGGGCACCAGTTCTGTCTTGGTTGCTCCTCTTCCAGTCCAGGGGTTTGCTGTGGCCCGGGAATGCACTGGAGGATGGCCCAAGTGCTTTAGCTCTGCACCCACATGGGAGACCAGGGGGAAGCACCTGGCTCCTGGCTTCAGATTGGTGCAGCACACAAGTCATGGCAGCCATTTCGGGGATGTACCAATGGAAGGAAGACCTTTCTCTCTGTCTCTCTCTCTCACTGTCCAACTCTGCCTTTCAAAAAGAAAAAAAAGCTTTGTGGAGGATGGAAAGAAATATCTGTGTGCAAAATTTTTGTAATCCATGCAGTTTTTATTATATGCAACTCCCATGAATATTCTGAAGAATGCATGGTTTTCAAAAAATTTCTGCACTATATTTATCTTATAAATTCGTTTGCATATAAATATTTTGGAAATACCCCAAATAATAGCATCCAATCCAGTAACTGGGTTACTTTTTTTAACCTGACATATAATGAATTGTACATGCAATATAGTGTGATAATCTGATTTGTATGCAAAATGCAATGTAAAAATCAGGGTAGTTAGCTTTGTCATCACTTTAAGCATTTATAATTTCTTTATGTTTGGTTCTTGGCCTCCAAACTCTTCTCAAATGCTTTATAAAAATACATAACAAATTATCAGGGCCAGTGATGTGGCACAGCGGGTTAATGCCATGACCAGAGTTCTGGGATCCCATATGGGCATCCATTCGAGTTCCAGCTGTTCCACTTCAGAACCTGTTGTCTGCTATGGCTTGTGAAACCAGTAAAAGACAACCTAAGTCCTTGGGCTTCTGCACCCATGTGGGAGATCTTGAAGAAGCTCCAGGAACTTGGCTCTGGATCACTCCAATTCTGACCAAGGTGGCCATTTGGGGAATAAACCAGTGGGTGGAAGATCTGTGTGTGTGTGTGTGTCTCTGCCTTCCAAATAAATAAATACGTCTTTTTAAAAATTACATGTAGACTAGATCCACGGCTCACTAGGGTAATCCTCCGCCTGCAGCGCCAACACTCCAGGTTCGAGTCCTGGTTCAGGTGCCGGTTGTTCCTCTTCCAGTCCAGCTCTCTGCTGTGGCCCAGTAGGGCAGTGGAGAATGGCCCAAGTGCTTGGGCCCTGCACCGGCATGGGAGACCAGGAGGAAGCACCTGGCTCCTGGCTTCAGATTGGCGCAATGCACCAGCCATCACGGCCATTTGGGTTAAACCAATGGAAGGAAGAATTTTCTGTCTCTCTCACTCACTGTCTAACCCTGCCTGTCAAAAAAATGCAAATATATGTGAATGTCTGTGTATGTGTGTATATATAACAGATTATTATAAACTATGGTCCCCCTACTTTGCACCACAACACCAGAACTTACTCTTCTCATCTAAGAGTATTCTGGTAGCCTGTTATCCTCCCACAGCCACACTGTCTAGCCTCTAGTGACCACTGCTCTATTCTCTTTTTCTGTAAATGAGACTTGTAGGTACTGTCGGAAACATCTGCTTATCCACAGACTGGACCATATTTGAGATGGTTAACACGTCTGATTCTTTCAGACTCCTCGCTCTTTGTGCAGCAAGAACTGTGGCCCTGGATTCAGGCAAAGTCCTCAGGAGGGAAAGGCTGCCTGCTGTTTTGAATGCACGCCCTGCCCAGAGAGGGAGATTTCCAATGACACAGGTATAGATTCAGAGGAATTCCCACCTCCTCCTCCCGCTTACATTCCCATTGGTCCAAAAAAATGAGGAACTGGAATAGACTGAAAATTCAGCCCTTCTTTCAATTCTTCCATCAATTCATTAAAAATTAACAACCCTTCCCAGAGAAGGATACTCTTCCTTAGACCTTGCTTGTACCTACTTTCCATTTTGGCCCTTGGTTTTAGCTTTTCAAGAAAATATTTTGAAGGATCAAATCTGAGTGACCTGCATTTATTTCTACCATAGAACGTACTACACAGTATTATGAGTATCTAGGGTTTAATGTACACATCCATTTCAATTACACTCTGAACACTGAAGGTTTGAATCCTACTCAACTTCATGTCTCTAGCATCTAGCACCATTCATGACACAAAGCATTCAGAAATAAGCTCCACAGTTGAACAAATGAATGAACATCCTGTATTACTGCTATGAGTCAGCCACTGTGGAATGTGCTGAGGAGACATTAGAGTTATCCAGCTGCTGTAAGAGACCCTGCTCCTAGAGTTCTAAAGCAAGGAGAGGAAAAAACGTGATGAAAAATTTCAGGCTACATGGCAAGGGTCATGATTCAAGTGCAGTAAGTGTAATGACGTAGGGGACTATCTAACAGAAAAAAAATGAATGTTGATATTGACCAAATATCTCAAGGAAGAAGAGCACTTAAGCAGTCCATAGAAACGTAAATGAATGGATAGAAATCTATTAAATAATTTACATGCAGTGCTCATAGACTGCCACTTCTGAAAAGACCAAGCAGATGGACTCTTCCCTATTTTTCTTTCTATCGACAAATCCTAGACAGGATTAAAAAAGAAACATAATGAGACCATGAAGAGGGCAGATGGAAGAAGGCAGATTGGAATCTGACTGGGAAGCTTAGAGTGAAGTCTCAGTCATCTCTATACCTGCAGGAGTGGGAAATTTTCTGGTTACATCTCAGGTTATCAATGCATACTTGGCTTTGAGTAACTGAATCCAGGATATGTCCTAATACTGATATTTGAATGATACTGAGTACAAGTTTTGTTTGTAAGAAAAATCTAATGTCTTAGGCTGGCGCTGTGACTCACTATGC
The DNA here is from genome assembly GCF_051225735.1 of Oryctolagus cuniculus. Taxonomy (NCBI): domain Eukaryota; kingdom Metazoa; phylum Chordata; class Mammalia; order Lagomorpha; family Leporidae; genus Oryctolagus; species Oryctolagus cuniculus. The sequence continues at coordinate 8,920,471 of NC_142885.1, read as the reverse complement.
TAATCCTTTGCCTTGCGGTGCCGGCACACCGGGTTCTAGTCCCGGTCAGGGCGCTGGATTCTGTTCCAGGCCCCCTCTTCCAGGCCAGCTCTCTGCTGTGGCCAGGGAGTACAGTGGAGAATGGCCCAAGTGCTTGGGCCCTGCACCCCATGGGAGACAAGGATAAGTACCTGGCTCCTGCCATCGGATCAGTGCGGTGCTCCAGCTGCAGCGCACAGGCCGCAGAGGCCATTGGAGGGTGAACCAACCACAAAGGAAGACCTTTCTCTCTGTCTCTCTCTCTCACTGTCCACTCTGCCTGTCAAAAAAAAAATCTAATGCCTTACACGTGAAATATGAAAAAAGATGTGATATTAGGGCTCTTTATTCCTTGATATGCCAAGAAAAAATAAACATCATTGAACTTGTAGTTTTCCTCTCTGGAACATTCCTGTATTTGTCGTCTAATTACAGCAACTCAGCCATTGAGCAAATTCTGAGAGTTCTACAGAATTCTGGAACCCAAGATAATGGCACTTTGCTTTTCTTCCAGATATGAAGCAATGCATCAAGTGTCTAGATGACCAATACCCAAACAGCAAAAGAGATCACTGCCTGCCAAAGGTTGTAACTTTCTTGGCATATGAAGATCCTGTGGGGATGGTGCTTGCCTGTGCAGCTCTTTCCCTGTCTATCCTCACAGCTGTGGTTCTTGGAGTCTTTGTGAAGCACAGAGACACTCCCATAGTCAAGGCTAACAACCGAACTCTTAGCTACATTCTGCTCCTGTCCCTCATCTTGTGCTTCCTCTGCCCCCTGCTCTTCATTGGCCAACCCAACACTGCCACCTGCATCCTCCAACAAATGACATTTGGAGTGTTATTTACTGTGGCTGTTTCTACTGTTCTGGCTAAAACCGTCACGGTGGTACTGGCTTTCAAGTCCACAATGCCAGGGATGAAGATGAGGCAATGGTTGCTATCAGGGGCACCCAATTCTATCATTCCCCTCTGCTCACTCGTTCAAGTGACTTTCGGTGTTGTCTGGATGGTAATCGCTCCCCCTTTCATTGACACCGACACACATTCTGAGCCTACTCTCCTTATCATGGTTTGCAACAAGGGCTCTGTGATTATGTTCTACATTTTCTTGGGCTACTTGGGCTCCTTGGCTATGGGGAGCTTCACTTTGGCCTTCCTGGCCAGGAGCCTGCCAGACACGTTCAATGAAGCCAAGTTCTTGACCTTCAGTATGCTGGTGTTCTGCAGCGTTTGGATTGCATTCCTCCCTGTGTATAACAGCACCAAAGGGAAGTTCATGGTGGCTGTGGAGGTCTTTTCCATCTTGGCTTCCAGTGCTGGGTTACTTGTATGCATTTTTGCCCCCAAGTGCTATTTTATTCTTCTCAAGTCAGAGAGGAATATCCTGCTAGGATCAAGAAGTAAAGCAAAGTCTCGACAAAAAGAAGCAGTATAACGATTTCATGAAACATTTCGAGATCCCAAGAGATGCTGCTCTTAAACTAGGGAAAATAGCAGAAGCAAAGTGCAAGAAATGAATTCTCAGGGACAGTTGGAGATGCTTGCAGTGGAAATTCTACAGAGGAAGACGGATGCCGTTGAGCTGTGTGGAAGGTGCAGACACACAGCGATGATCAGAGACACCACCCACAACCCTGCAGCCAGGAGCTTGAAGAGATGCCAGCATTGTAGAGCAAGGGGAGGGCAGACTGTGGCAGCCCTTGTCAATGGTGATACTGCCCGAGGGAGGGCCCTGTGTCCCACACTGCCTTTCAGTCCAGCCTGGATCCCTAGTGCGGGCAGAGTACCTGCCCAATCCAGGGAAAGAAAGCACATATCTTTCGCCATACACCGATAAGGGCACTCAAGCAACTGGCAGGAAGAGGATCCCATTTTGACACCAATGGAGCCTGTGGCAGCTCTTATGCATGTCTCTGACCAGAGGAATTGACCAGAGGGAAAAAGCTGTGTTCTCCACTGACTCTGCATCTGGCTGGGAGGGTTGACAGGGAGCTGGGCACCAATGTAGGACTGTGCGTGGTCCCCGTCCTCTCAGCATATCACAGGCTCCAAGGCTCAAACTGCCAAGGCAGAGCTCCCACAGGCAGCTGTCTCTGGGAATGTTTCTATTCTTCTCCTGGATGGAGAAGGCTCGAGGGGCTGAGCAGATCCTCTGTATCCCGTGACTGTGGGAGCCCTGCCATCTGTGACTGTGGGAATTCTGTAACTGCACAATAGGGCACAGGATGCAGCTGGATCTCTGGGCAATCACTCTGTATGAATCCACATGTTTCACAACCTCTGACAACATGGGGTGTGTCATGAAGAGATTCCTCGTGCACACTCAGGACCACACAGATCCTGTCAATAACTCATGTGCCAGGGTGGATGGGGGGTTGTACACACAGTGGGCTAACCCTAGGTATTGATCACCTTGGAAGAGAGGAGGTGACGTTGGGATTATACCAGCAGCCATGATCATACCCTCGGCCTTACTGTAAATAAAGGAGATCTTCCAGGTCTAACTGGAGTGTCACTCTAGATTCTCGAACCATAAGAGAGCATTTACTAGAGCTCCCTGGCCATTCCCAGCACACATCTCTGGGTATTCACTGAAAGAGCAGATGCCCCACTAAGACACAGTTCCAAGATAAAAGGTATCTCAGGAGACAACCAACAAGCATTTACACAAATATCTAAAAGTAAACACAGAAATTCAACAAGAATAGGAAGACATGACTTCCCCAAAGAAGACAACAACATTTCAATATTAGAATGTGAAGAAAAAGAGACTGATGAAACACTTGAATAGCAATTCAACCAATGATCATAGGATTACTCAGAAGCAATGAGAAGCAAATCTATGTTACAGAACTCAATACATGACGTGGATGAAAAATTATGCCCTGAGATTGAGATTTTGAAGAGAAATCAAATGAAACATTTGAAATGAAGAATTTAGGGGCTGGCGCTGTGGCATAGTGGGCAAGGCCACCACCTGTAGTGCCAGGATGCCTAATGGGTGCTGGTTCAAGTCCCCGCTGCTTCACTTCTGATCCAGCTCTCTGCTTTGGCCTGGGAAAGCAGTGCAAGGTGGCCAATGTTCTTGGGCTCCTGCACCTGTGTGGGAAACCAGGAGGAGACTTGAGATTGGCACAACTCCATGTGTTGCAGCCATCTGGGGGTGAACCAGTGAATGGAAGACTTCTCTTTCTCTCTCTCTGTCTCTACCTCTCCATAACCTGCCTTTCAAATAACTAAATAAATAAATAAATCTTTTAAAAAAATACATGAGAAAGCATTAACAACAGACTTGTAGTGCCATCATCCCACATGGGTGGTGGTTCATGTTCCGGCTCAGTCAACCAGTGGATTGAAGCATACTCTGTCTCTCTGTTTCTTTCTCTGTCTCTGTCTCTCTGTCTCTCTCTCTCTGTCTCTGCAACTCTGATTTTCCAATAAACAAATGCACCTTTAAAAATACTGAGAAAGCCTTAACAACAGACTTGATGAGGCAGAAAAAGGAGTATCTGACCTAGAAGACAAATCTTTGGAAATATATTATTCAGACCAAGACAAAGAAAAAGAAATTGAAAATATAAAAAACTGCTCAAGGCAACCAACTAATCCTCGATAAAGGATCTAAAATCAATCACTGGAGAACAGAAAGTCTCTTTAACAAATGGTGCTGTGAAAAATCTATGCTTGTAGAAGCATGTGAAACAAGTTCCTTACCTTATACTTTATAGAAATATCAACTCAAAATGGATCAAGGATCTAAATCTATGACTTGATACCATCAAATTCCTAGGGGAGAACATTGAGGAAACTCTTGAATACATTGGCATAGGCAAAGACTTCTTGGACAAGTCTGCAGAAGCACAAGACATCAAAACAAAAATAGATAAACAGGATTACTCAAGCTAAGAAGCTTCTGCACTACACAAGAAATTCTCAGCAAAGTCAGGAGGCAACCAAGAGTGGAGGAAATATCTGCTAACTATGCAACAGATACAGGATTAATATAAATAATCTATAAAGAACTCAAGAAATTCAACAATAACAAAACCAGTTGCTCTTTTTTTAACTTTTATTTAATGAATATAAATTTCCAAAGTGCAGCTTATGGATTACAATGCTTCCCCCCAATAATGTCTCTCCCACCCGCAACCCTCCCCTTTCCCACTCCCTCTCCCCTTCCATTCACATCAAGATTCATTTTCGATTCTCTTAATATACAGATCAGTTTAGTATACATTAAGTAAAGATTTCAACAATTTGCACCCCCATAGAAACACAAAGCGAAATATAATGTTTGAGTACTCGTTATAGCATTAAATCTCAATGTACAGCACATTAAGGACAGAGATCCTACATGAGGAGTAAGTGCACAGTGACTCCTGTTGTTGACTTTACAAATTGACACTCCTGTCTATGGCATCAGTAATCTCCCTATGCTCCAGTCATGAGATGCCAAGGCTATGGAAGCCTTTTCAGTTCTCCAACTCTTATCTTGTTTAGACAAGGTCATAGTCAAAGTGGAGGTTCTCTCCTCCCTTCAGAGAAAGGTACCTCCTTCTTTGAAGACCTGTTCTTTCCACTGGGATCTCACTCACAGAGATCTTTCATTTAGGGTTTTGTTTGTTGTTTTTTTGTTTGTTTGTTTGTTTGTGTTTTTTTTTTGTTTTTTTTTTTTTTTGCCAGAGTGTCTTGGCTTTCCATGCCTGAAATACTCTCATGGGCTTTTCAGCCAGATCCGAATGCCTTTAGGGCTGATTCTGAGACCAGAGTGCTGTTTAGGACATCTGCCATTCTATGAGTCTGCTGAGTATCTCGCTTCCCATGTTGGATCACTCTCCCCTTTATTTATTCTATCGGTTAGTATTAGCAGGTACTAGACTTGTTTATGTGCTCCCTTTGACTCTTAGTCCTTTCATTATGATCAATTGTGAACTGAAATTGATCACTTGGAATAGTGAGATGGCATTGGTACATGCCACCTTGATGGGATTAAATTGGAGTCCCCTGGTATGTTTCTAACTCTACCATTTGGGGCAAGTCAGCTTGAGCATGTCCCAAATTATACATCTCTTCCCTCTCTTATTCCCACTCTTATGTTTAACAGGGATCACATTTCAGTTAAATATCAACACTTAAGAATAACTGTGTATTAATTACAGAATTAAACCAGTCATATTAAGTAGAACAGACAAAAAAATACTAAGAGGGATAATGTATTAAGTTGTTCATTAACAGTCAGGGCTATGCTGATCAAGTCACCGTTTCTCATAGTGTCCATTTCACTTCAAAAGGTTTCCTTTGTGGTGTTCAGTCAGTTGTCACCGATCAGGGAGAACATATGGTATTTGTTGCTTTGGGACTGGCTTATTTCACTCAGCATGATGTGTTCCAGATTCCTCCATTTTGTTGCAAATGACTGCATTTCATTGTTTCTTACAGTGGTATAGTATTCTAAAGAGTACATATCCCATAATTTCTTTATCCAGTCTACCGTTGAAGGGCATTTAGGTTGGTTCCAGGTCTTGGCTATTGTGAATTGTGCTGCAATAAACATTAGGGTGCAGACCGCTTTTTTGTTTGTCAATTTAAATTCCTTTGGGTAAATTCCAAGGAGTGGGATGGTTGGGTTGAATGGTAGGGTTATCTTCAGGTTTCTGAGGAATCTCCAGACTGACTTCCATAGTGGCTTGACCAGTTTGCATTCCCACCAACAGTGGGTTAGTGTCCCTTTTTCCCCACATCCTCGCCAGCATCTGTTGTTGGTAGATTTTTGAATGTGAGCCATTCTAACTGGGGTGAGGTGAAACCTCATTGTGGTTTTGATTTGCATTTCCCTGATTGCTAGCGACCTTGAACATTTTTTCATGTGCCTGTTGGCCATTTGGATTTCCTCTTTCGAAAAATGTCTATTGAGGTCCTTGGCCCATCTCTTAAGTGGGTTGTTGGTTTTGTTTTTGTGGAGTTTCTTGATCTCTTTGTAGATTCTGGTTATTAACCCTTTATCTGTTGCATAGTTTGCAAATATTTTTTCCCATTCTGTTGGTTGTCTCTTCACTCTCCTGACTGTTTCTTTTGCAGTACAGAAACTTCTCAATTTGATGCAATCCCAATAGTTGATTTTGGCTTTGACTGCCTGTGCCTCCCGGGTCTTTTCCAGAAATTCTTTGCCTGTGCCAATATCTTGAAGGGTTTCTCCAATGTTCTCTAATAACTTGATGGTGTCAGGTCGTAGATTTAGGTCTTTAATCCATGTTGAGTGGATTTTTGTGTAAGGTGTAAGGTAGGGGTCTTGCTTCATGCTTCTGCACGTGGAAATCCAGTTTTCCCAGCACCATTTATTGAATAGACTGTCCTTGCTCCAGGACTTGGTTTTAGATCCTTGATCAAATATAAGTTGGCTGTAGATGTTTGGGTTGATTTCTGGTGTTTCAATTCTGTTCCATTGGTCTATCCATCTGTTTCTGTACCAGTACCATGCTGTTTTGATTACAACTGCCCTGTAGTATGTCCTGAAATCTGGTATTGTGATGCCTCCGGCTTTGTTTTTGTTGTACAAGATAGTTTTAGCTACTCGAGGTCTCTTTTGCCTCCATATGAATTTCAGCATCATTTTTTCTATATCTGAGAAGAATGTCTTTGGTATCCTGATTGGAATTGCATTGAATCTATAAATTGCTTTTGGGAGAATGGACATTTTGATGATGTTGATTCTTCCAATCCATGACCATGGAAGATAATTCCATTTTTTGGTATCCTCTTCTATTTCTTTCTTTAAGGTTTTGTAATTTTCATCGTAGAGATCTTTAACATCCTTGGTTAAGTTTATTCCAAGGTATTTGATTGTTTTTGTAGCTATTGTGAATGGGATTGATCTTAGCAGTTCTTTCTCAGCCATGGCATTGCTTGTGTATACAAAGACTGTTGATTTTTGTGCAATCTATGCAACTGATACAGGATTAATATAAAGAATCTATAAAGAACTCAAGAAATTCAACAATAACAAAACAAGCATGTTCTAATAGCTGAAGAATATGTTCGTCATTGTGGTTCTTTGTCAATACATGTTTATCTTTACAAAGTTTCTCATGGTTTGGCTTATTTTAAATTGTTTTTGAAAAAATCTTGGGAGAGTTTCCAAGATGGCAGAGTAGGGAGGAATTTACTGCTCTAGCCCAAGGGAAGATAGTTTTTTAAAAAATTGGAGGGAGTGTTGTCTCAGGAAGTGTTAGCGAGAAAACAGCAGAGGAAACACCATTGAATTTAGAGGAACATGGTGGACCTACATGGAAAGCATGGGTGCCCATGGCTTGGAACTGCAACAGCAGGGAGCCTACACACCAGCGCTGGAAAGTGAGGTGAGACTAGGCCACAGCAGCCCAAGCCACAGGTGAAAAAGCAGCAGGAAGAGCCTAGAGGGAATGAAGCTTGAAGCTCCATGGGGGAAAATGTAACAAACTAGAGCAGAAAAAAAAAGGACAGGACATACACATTTCACATTTCTCTCTCTAATCACTTTGGTTTTTTTTGAAAGGCAGAGTGGACAGTGAGAGAGAGAGAGAAACAGAGAGAAAGGTCTTCCTTTGCCATTGGTTCACCCTCCAATGGCCGCCGCGGCCAGCACACTGCGCTGATCTGAAGTCAGGGGCAAGGTACTTATCCTGGTCTCCCATGGGGTGCAGGGCCCAAGGACTTGGGCCATCCTCCACACCACTCCTGGGCCACAGCAGAGAGCTGGCCTGGAAGAGGGGCAACCGGGACAAAATCCAGCGCCCCGACCAGGACTAGAACCCAGTGTGCCAGCTCCGCAGGCAGAGGATTAGCCTAGGGAGCCACAGTGCTGGCCTCTAATCACTTTTAAAATGTGTACTTTACAAGCTGATAGAGTGGGCATCATTTTGGACATACATAAAAGCAGTGCCAGCTCATGAATCTACCTAGCAACCAGCCGGTGGGACTCCATTGGTGGGGAGAAATAACAGTGGGCTAGCAGCTTGTGACTATTGAAGCTTCTGAACTGGGACTGTGAAAAAAATGAGGGTTGTGGGAGCACTCACTGTGCGGCTGGGACTTTGAGCAGTCTCATTGTGAGACTCCACAAACTCAGGGGTTCCTGGATACCTGTTGAGAGACACTGATGTGGAATCTGTACTTACACTGAGGACAGCACAGATCCTTTGTGTGGTCCTTTAGACAGAGCAAATGAAATTATACCCACTGGGGCTAGCACTCAGGCACTGGTCTCCATTGAGGAGGGGAGCTCAGCTGAGCTGAACATACCTCCCTTATGTGAAAAAGAGAGAGATACAGAGATGAGACACATAAACACACACACACAGAGAGAGAGAGAGAGAGAAGAAACACAACAAACCTGGGTGTGTCACCTTAGACAGCTTGTCATGCTCACGCCCTGCGGAAACAGACCTCCTCCTGGGACCTTGTCAGAGAGGCGAAGTAGCTGTGGCCTGTTCACAAAAAAGTGATCATAAGATTACATGGAAGTAATCAAAAGCAAATGCATGAACTACTGAAATCCATGCAGGACATGAAAGAAAATTTCGCCGATGAAATTGGGATCTTCTTGAGGAATCAAAATGAAATGAAGAATTCAATAGAACATGAAATAGAGATCTTAAAGAGAAATTTAAAAAATGAAGAATTCAGCAGAATGAATAAAAATGCAGTGGGGAGCCTTAATTGGTGAGAAGAGAGAATATTGGACTTAGAAGACACAGCACAGGCAGTACACAGTCAAAGGAAAGACAAAGAGAGAAAATTAGAAATCTAAAAGCACTGTTATATCTATAGGATACTAAAAAAAAAAAAAAAAAAAAAAAAAAAAAAAAACAGCGTCAACATACAGGTTCTATGAGTTCCAGAAGTAATGGAAAAACAGAAAGTAATAGAAGGCTCTTTTACTGAAATAATAGCATAAATCTTCCCAGGTTTGGAGAAAGAAAGGGTTGTCCAAGTACAGGAAGCACACTAAATTCCCAATAGACAAGACCAGGAAATAACCTTACCATGACACGTTGCAATCAAACTTCAGCATAGTGAAACGTAAAGATGTCATACATAAGAGTGCCAATTGTTAAATCAACAGCAGAAGTCATTGTGCACTTACTCCCCAGGTAGGATCTCTGTCCTTAATGTGTTATACTATGTGAATTAACGGTATAACTAGTACTCAAACAGTACTTTATACTTTGTGTTTCTGTGTGGGTGCAAACTGTTGAAATCTTTACTTAGTATATACTAAATTGATCTTCTGAATATAAAGATAATAGAAAATGAACCTTGATGTGAATGGGATGGGAGAGGGGTTGGGAGATGGGATGGTTGCAGATGGGAGGGGTTTTGGGGGGGCCACTATAATCCAAAAGTTGTACTTTGGAAATTTATATTAAATAAAAGTTAAAAAAAAAAAAAAACAGATTCTAAAATACTGCTGAGAGAAATGCCAGGTTACTTTCAAGGATCTCTACTTAGATTCACAGCAGGCTTCTCATTACAAACCCTGAAGGTTAGGAGAGAATGGTGTGATATAGCCCAAGTCCTAAGAGATTAAAAACTGTCATCCCAGAATATTATACCCTGCAAAGCTCTCCTTTCTGAATGAAGGTGAAATAAAGACCTTCCATTACTAACAGAAATTGAAAGAATTTGTCACCAGTTGTCCAGCCTTGCAAAAGATGCTTAACAATGTGTTACACACAGAAACATGGTGATCAATATGAAAGAAGACAAAGGAAGAAAATACCTAAGTAAAAGATCAAAGGGAGGTCAAAGTATAAATTAGAAATATCTTTGGTAAAATGGCAGGGCAAAGACATTACTTATCAACACTAACATTGGATGTAAATGGTCTCAACTTCCAAGTTAAAAGGCACAGACTGGCTGAATGCATTAAATACAAAGCTGTTCTATTTGCAGTATATAAATAACACATTTTACCAACTAAGATGCACAAAGACTGAAAGTGAAAGGAATGAAAAGGATATTCCACGCCAACAGAAAACAAAAAGAGCTGGTATAGCCATCTTAATATCAGACAAATAGAGTATATACACAAAATTTCTTAAAAGAGACAAAGAAGGGCACTATATAATGATTAAGGGACCAATTCAACAGGAAGATGTAATTACTCTAAAATAGTTAACTAATTACAAGGCACCTGGTGATTTAAAAGCTATGTTAAGGGACTTAAAGGGGAGACTTAGACTCCAATACAGTAATATTGAGGGACTTCAATACTCCACTTTCAGCAATGGACAGATCAACCAGACAGGAAATCAACAAGGAAACAGCAGATTTAATTGACACTATAGACCAAATGGACCTAGCAGATATCTACAGAACTTTTCATCCTGCACTTAAAAAACACATATTCTTCTCAGCAGTGCATGGAACCTTCTCTAGAACTGACCACATACTAGGCTATAAAGCAAGTCTCAGCAAATTCAAAAAATCAAAATCATACTATGCATCATCTCAGAGCAAAACAGAATGAAGCTGGAAATCAGCAACTCAGGAATCTCCAGAACACATGCAAACACATGTGTTTGAACAATATGCTCCTGAATGATCAGTGGGTCATACAAGGAATCAAAAGAGAAATCAAAGTCTTTCTGGAAACAAGTGAAAATGGCCACACAACATATCAAAGTTTATGGGATACAGCAAGATCAGTATTAAGAGGAAAGTTTACAGCAACAGGTGCCTATATCAAGAAATTGGAAAACCTAGCAGTAATGGATTGCTACCTGGACACATGCAACCTACCTAACTTGAGCCATGAAGACATAGAAAAGCTAAACACACTCATAATCAAGATGAAAATTGAATCAATATTAAAGACCCTTCAAACAAAGAGAACCCGGGACCAGAAAGGTTCACTGCTGCATTCTACCAGGCATTTAAAGAACTAACCTCAATTCTTATCAAGTTACTCAAAACAATTGAAAGGGAGGGAATCTTCACAAATTCTTTCTATGAAGCCAGCATCACCTTAATTCCTAAACCTGAAAAAGATGCAACAGAGAAAAAGTATCACAGACCAATTTCCCTGAGGAACACAGATGCAAAAATCCTCAACAACATTCTAGCCAATAGGATCTAACAACGCATCAGAAAGATCATCAACCCAGAACAAGTGGGATTTATCCCTGGTATGCAGGGATGGTTCAATATTCACAAATAAATCAATGTGATACACCACGTTAACAAACTGCAGAAGAAAAACCGTATGATTATCTCAATAGATGCAGAGAAAGCATTTGACAAAATGCAACAGCCTTTCAGGATAAAAACTCTAAGCAAATTGGGTATAGAAGGTACATTCCTCAACACAATGAAGGCAATTTATGACAAACCCACAGCAAGCCTTGTATTGAATGGGGAAAGGTTGGAAGCATTTCCAGTGAGAGCAGGTACCAGACAGGGATGCCCACTGTCACTATTGCTATTCAATATAGTCCTGGGAGTTTTAGCCAGAACCATCAGGTAAGAAAAAGAAACCAAAGGGATACAAATAGAGAAAAAAAAGTCAAATTGTCTGGGGCTGGCGCTGTGGCACCCTTGTTTATTCCTCCACCTGTGGTGCTGGCATCCCAGATGAGTGCCGGATTCTAGTCCCGGTTGCTCCTCTTCCAGTACAGCTCTCCTCTGTGGCCTGGGAAGGCAGTGGGGGATGTGCCTGGTGCTTGAGCGCCTGCACCCACATCGGAGACCTGGAAGAAGATCCTAGATCCTGGCTCCTGGCTATGGATCAGCGTACCTCCAGCTGTAGTGGCCATTTGGGGGGTGAACTAATGAAGGAAGACCTCTCTCTCTCTATCTCTCTCGCTAATTCTAGCTGTCAAAAGAGTGGCTGCTATTGTGGCTCACTTGGTTAATCCTCCACCTGTGGCAGAGGCATCCCACATGGGCACTAGATTCTGGTACCCGTTGCTCTTCTTGTAGGCCAGCTCTCTGCTATGGCCCAGGAAGGCAGTGGAGGATAGCCTGAGTGCTTGGGCCTGCACCCGCATGGGAGACCAGGATGATGCACCTGGCTCCTGGCTTTGGATCGGCGTACCTCCGGCTGTAGTGGCCATTTGGGGGGTGAACCAATGGAAGGAAGACCTTTCTCTCTGTCTCTCTCTCACACACTGTCTAACTCTATCTGTGAAATAAATGAAAAAAAGAAATAATTAAATTTTCTCAACTTACAGATGACTTGATTCTACATATATGGGATGCAAAAAACTACACTAAGAGACTACTGGAACTCATGGAAGAATTTGGTAATGTAGCAGGATGTAACAATACACAGAATTCAACAGCCTTAGTATACATAGAAAATGCCATGGCTGTGAAAGACCTTCTAAGATCCATCCCATTCACAAGAGCTAAAAACAAGGGCTGGCGCCGCGGCTCACTAGGCTAATCCTCCGCCTAGCGGCGCCGGCACACCGGGTTCTAGTCCCGGTCGGGGCGCCGGATTCTGTCCCGGTTGCCCCTCTTCCAGGCCAGCCCTCTGCTGTGGCCAGGGAGTGCAGTGGAGGATGGCCCAGGTGCTTGGGCCCTGCACCCCATGGGAGACCAGGAAAAGCACCTGGCTCCTGGCTCCTGCCATCGGATCAGCGCGGTGCGCCGGCCGCAGCGCGCCGGCCGCGGCGGCCATTGGAGGGTGAACCAACGGCAAAAGGAAGACCTTTCTCTCTGTCTCTCTCTCTCACTGTCCACTCTGCCTGTCAAAAAAAAAAAAAAAAACAGAATTAAAGACATCAAAATAATTTTTAAAAGGAAGTGAAAGAGCTCTATGATGAGAATGCAAAACAATAAAGACAAAATAGAAGATAGAAAATGATGGGAAAATTTTGCATGTTCATGGATTGGAAGAATCAATATCATCAAAATATCCATTCTTCTAAAATCAATTAGCAGATTCAATGAAATACCAATCAAAACACCAAAGACATCGTCTCAGATCTAGAAAAAATCATGCTGAAATTCATATGGAGGCACAGAAGAACTCGAATAGATAACTCAGTCTTCTACAAAAAAAAAAAAAAGCCAGAGGCATCACAATACCAGCTTTCAAGACATACTACAGGGAAGTCATAATCAAAACATCCTGGTACTGATACAAGGACTGATGGATAGTCCAGTTAGGAGATGGACCAAGGACTTAAACAGACATGTTTCTAAAGAGGAAATCCCAATGGCCAACAGACACATGAAAAAATGTTCAGGATCACTAGCAGTCAGGGAAATGCAAATCAAAACCACAATGAGGTTTCACCTCTCTCTGGTTAGGACAGTTTCTCTACAGATATCAACATCAACAAATGATGGCAGGTTATTGGGGTAAAGGTAATTCACAAGAGCTAGGAGATGGAATCAACCTAAATGCCCCCTCAATGGAAGACTGGTTAAAGAAATTAAGGGGGCAGAGAGTCCTGTGGCTTAGCAGGAAAATTCCGCCATCTGCAGTGCTGGTATGCCATATGGGTGCTGATTCTAGTCCTGGCTGATCCGGTTCCAATCCAGCTCTCTTCTATGGCCTGAGAAAGCAGTAGAAGATGGCCCAAGTGCTTGGGCCCCTGCACCCATGTGGGAGACCCTTCAAAAAAGAAATTATGGGATATTTACTCTGTGGAATGATAAACAGGACTAAAGAAATGAAATACAGAGGCTGGCACTGTGGCACAGCAGGTTATCACCCTGGCCTGAAGCACCAGCATCCCATATGGGTACCGGTTCAAGACCTGCCTGCTCCACTTCTGATCCACCTCTCAGCTATGGCCTGGGAAATGAGTAGAAGATGGCCCAAGTCCTTAGGTCCCTATACCCACATGGGAGATGAGGAAGAAGCTCCTGGCTCCTGGCTTCGGATCAGCACAGCTGTGGCCGCTGCAGCCATCTGGAGAATGAACCAGCGGATGGAAGATGGATCCTTTCTCTCTCTTTCTCAGTTGCTGTCTATCTCTGTTGTACTCTTTCAAATAAACAAATAAATCTTTAAAAAATGAAATCTGGTCCTTTGCAAGAAAATGGATGAGACTAGAAAACATCATACTTAGTGAAATAAGCCAGTCCCAAAGGGATAAATACCATATATGACCTGGTTGAGAAATTCTACCAGGATAGATAGATATATCAAAGAAAAATCAATCTGAAATAACAGAAATGATAAATTCAATATGCCATATAAATATAGAGGAAAGCCTTAACAAAGGACCACAGTGTCTAGTTTTGTTTTCTATGTTGGAAAATATCCGAGGATTTGCATTTATGTCTGTGAACAAAATTAACAAAATATTCTTTCATTACCTTTATGCGGTAAGATTAAAATCATTTTCCTTTTAAGATAATGAAGTTATACCAGCCAACATTCATTCTGTGCAATGGACTATTCTAAGCACAGTATGAACTTTTTCTCATTTAATTCTTTTTTTAACGTTTATTTAGTAAATATAAATTTCCAAAGTACAGTTTATGGATTACAATGGCTTCCCCCTGCATAACTTCCCTCCCACTCACACCCCTCCCATCTCCCGCTCCCTCTCCCATTCCATTCACATCAAGATTCATTTTCAATTACCCTTATATACAGAAGATCAATTTAGTATATATGAAGTAAAGATTTCATCAGTTTGCACCCACACAGAACATAAAGTGTAAAATACTGTTTCAGTACTAGTTCATAGCATTAATTCACATTGGACAACACATTAAAGATAAATATCCTGCATGAGGAGTAAGTGCACAGTGACTCCTATTGTTGACTTAACAATTTGACGCTCTTGTTTATGGCATCAGTAATCTCCTTAGGCTCTAGTCATGAGTTGCCAAGGCTAAGGAAGCCTTTTGAGTTTGCTGACTTTGATCTTATTCAGACAAGGTCATAGTCAAAGTGGAAGTTCTCTACTCCCTTCAGAGAAAGTTACCTCCTTCTTTGATGGCCCCGTTCTTTCTACTGGGATCTTTCATTTAGGTCCTCTTTTTTTTCCAGAGTGTCTTGGATTTCCATGCCTAAAATACTTTCATGGGCTCTTCAGCCAGACCCGAATGCCTTAAGGGCTGAATCTGAGTCCAGAGTGCTGTTTAGGACATCTGCCATTCTATGAGTCTGCTGTGTATCCTGCTTCCCGTTGGATCATTCTCTTCCTTTTTTATTCTATCAGATAGTATTAGTAGGCACTAGTCTTGTTTATGTGATCCCTTTGACTCTTAAACCTATCAGTTGTTCTATTGTGAACTGAAATTGATCACTTGGAATAGTGAGATGGCATTAGTACATGCCACCTTGATGGGATTGTATTGGAATCCCCTGGCACATTTCTAACTCCACCATTTGGGGCAAGTCCGATTGAGTATGTCCCAAATTGTACATCTCATTTAATTCTCAAAACTACCCTCTACTTGGATACCTTTCCCACACTGGGTGAGCTCTAACATGGAGCCATCATGAATTACTCTGCCACACGTGTGGCCATAACCTGGGTGTTGTCCTGCCTGATGGCTTCAAGACTGAATTATTCCAGAAGGGAATGAGGAAGAGAGTGAATGAAAAGGAAAAGAAAGGCACTATGTATCTTCTGAGAAGGGCTAACACTTAAGAGTGATTCCAGACTTGCTGCCTCACCAGCTGACAACTCAACACTTCTTTATCCAGTGTCACTGTGTTAGGACAGCTGGGAGCTGAATGTGGATGAAGTGGGGATTCTCCTTGATGATTCCTGACTTTGAAATGTGACGACTGTGCCAATCATTGTGAACACGGCTCATGAACACAGCAGGGAAGATCCTTTGCTTCAGCACAAGACGGTCCTTGGGGATGCCCTCTGGGTTCTCGGATGAAATCATAGGGCCAAGAGGTGGAGTGGGTGACAGCCAAACATGTTTGTCATCCTGGGGAGTTTCAGCAGAGCACAGAGCCTCAGATGTGTAGCCTCAGGACAGAGATGGTCTCAGTCCTAACTGGCTGGGGAGGAGCTGGTGCTTCATTAATCCACAATAAGAGCATTGAGAGGGTCCTCTATGGGAACTCAATATTGTGTGCATGCTTTCTGCAGTCATATATGCCTTGGCCTTAGATGTGGACCCCACATATCTATTCCACTGTGTTTCCTCAGAAGAGGGAAACTTAGCCATCAGCTCTTACCTCCCTGCAGAGGACCACGGCTGCTCAGCTTGCTCATCTCCACTCACAGACTTCTGGCTATAACTGGTGGAGACTTTACTGTCATGAGCATTCTGATTCTTCTCTTCCTGGCCCTGCACTTTCCACTCTTGGTGTGTGATTCAGAATATGTCTCTTGTGCTTCAAAGATGAATGCCAGTGTATACCAGGATGGAGACCTGATTATAGGTGGTTTTTTCACACTTTATTCATTTATTGGTGAGTTACCAGGAGTTTGGATGGAATTCCAACGCCGCCCTAGCAAAAATGTGCATTTTTCAAAGTAAGTGGCTTTTCTTTTCCTCTTCTTTCTTTTTATAAAGTCTACTTGTTTTAAAATTATGGACAATGTCTAGGGAAGCTTACGGTGGTTAAAGCAATCACACTGAATTAGCTTTCTCCTATCATTCTCTCATCCTCTAACTTCTTGTCCTTTAAAGGTGGAGAGATAAATCAACTTTTCTTCCTTCAGCCCTACTTCCTTTCTACTTTCCATCTCCCCCCAAAACACACATTAGAACTCTTTTCTTGATGTGAATGGAAGGGGAGAGGGAATGGGAGAGGGGAGGGTAGTGGGTGGGAGGGACGGTATGTGGGGGAAGCCATTGTAATCCATAAATCGTACTTTGGAAATTTATATTCATTAAATAAAAGTTAAAAAAAAAGAACTCTTTCCACAACTCTTGCCTCGCTGCGTGGACAGGGTATGAGTGAGAAGAGGGAATCCCCATCAACCACCGTTATCCCTGATCCATCCCTTCCTGGTGATCCTCACAAACAGTCCTTAGGCAACAGCACAGTGCTGACAGGTTGCCTAAAATGCTCACCAACAGGCTGACATCTGATAATACTCCTAAGCCATGGAAGATCACTGCTAATAACCTTACAGGAAAGTACTCAGTGCAAAATGCTACCTTCAGAATAAGTTTATATCAACTTTTAGTCAGATTCTAGATTTTCATTATATCATACCAGGAATAATTCCAACCTGGGAGGCCTGGACAGGAACCTGGACTAAATAGCCTGGGAGGCATTTATAAATAGATATGTAAATATCTTTCCAATTAGGTTCTGTTTCACTGAGGGGTAAAGGGACAATGGGAACTTGAGTTTCCTTTTTTGTTTCTTTCTATATTTTTTCAAACAGATCTGTATCTGATGGACCATTAATGTCATGGTGAGGCAACATTTTGTTTTGCTCATAAAACGATAGGGACACACTTGAGAATGATACCATCTCCTCAAATTAATAATTATTTGCCTGAACCTTCTCTCATTCTTCAATGTTGCCTTGGACTTCTTTCTCTCCATAATTTTATAAAATGTAGTTCAGATATATCTTGATTATTGTGTTTGATTTACATGTACTCAATTCCCCAGGTTTGGCTGGAGCTGCTGAAAGGGTGAGTGAAGACAGGTGAGATTGTGGCTTCCCTCAGTCACCCCCCTACCCACCTGTCAGCTCCCCCTCTCTCTACTGGCTTTTTGACACTGCTTGCTGATTCTTCTGTTTCTTTCCTCTCCAATCCAAGAGCTCTTCATGAAAGAACTGATTACAGTATAGTATAATACAGTATAGTATATCATATTAGTATATTATATTTTACTATTATGTTACAAGTCATTGATTTATTTCTTCATTTTGGTGCTATTCTTTATGACTTAATAAATTAGATTCCAAATCTGATTACCTCCTTAGTGAACTACTTAATTAGACTCTAAATTAAAAGTGTGATCTATTTACCTAATTCTATTCTGTCTTACGTGAGGAAAGTAGTTTGCCATTTATACAGTTTAAACCACAAAGAACCAAAATAAATTGACATCTATGTTTTACTTCTTTCAGCATGAAAAAATTTTTCATTCATGAAGTGACTTTCTCATATGTGGGCTTCATGTACACTTAAGCTAGAGTACTTTTTTCAGTGATTGCTTTTAGGAAGGATATACTGTTTGCAAATATATATATATATATATATATATGCAATCTCTTTATGCCCTTTAGCCATTTGATGTGTTTCCACAACTAATCACTACTAGTTTTACTTCTTATTCCCAGAAACCTTGGATAAGGAGGCTTTCTGGAGCTGAGGCAATCCCTAAAGGGAATGACAGCACTCTCAGAAGTTGGGGCAACAAATCCTTCATTGAACTAATGCCACTACTGACATAGAACTTGTATGACTTTTCTCATTTATTGTGTTGTGATGCTGAATTATGTTGATTGGTTTTCTAATACTAGCAAACACTGCTGGATTCGATTGACTAGTATCTCATCAATGATTTTTTATTCTATGTTCATGGAAGATAGTCTCTACATAGAAGATTAGTCTCTACTTTTCTTACAATGCATTTTTTCTGATTTTAAGATTAGGCCTATGCTGACCTCACAAATGAACTTGAACATGTTCTCCAGTTTCTTTAAGAGTTTGTACATAATTTTTAAAATTTTTTTTTATTTGACAGAGTTAGACGGTGACAGAGAGAGACAGAGAGAAATGTTTTCCTTCCGTTGGTTCACCGCCCAAATGGCCACCACTGCCAGAACTACGGCAATCCCAGGCTAGGAACCAGGTGCTTCTAAATTGTCTCCCATGGGGGTGCAGGTGTCCAAGCACTTGGGCCACCCTCCACTGCCTTTCTAGGCCACAGCAGTGAGCTGGACTGGAAGAGAAGCAACTGGGACTAGAACCCGGTGCCCATATGAGATGCCTGCATTGCAGGTGGAGGATTTACCATGTGAGCCATGGCGCCGGCCCCAGTACATAATTCTAAACATCAGTGAAACCCATCTGACACTGGATCTTTCTGGGTTGGAACGATTTTAAACATCAATTCAATTTCTTTGATACGAGGCTCTACAGTTTTCCCATTTCTTACTCAGTGACATTAATAATTTGAGTCTTCAACAAATTTGCCTTTTCACAGATGTTTTCTATTATGTTGCCATAAAATTGTTCATATTATCCCTTCGTTATCATTTTTATGTCTGTAGCATCTTCTATTCTCATTTAATTCTTGTTAAAGGCAATTCTGACCTCTTATTTTCTCTGTAAGGTTAATGAGAGGCTTCAGAATTTTATTTATTTCTTCAAAATCCCACCTTTCTTTCTTATTGTTTTTTTTCTTTTTCATTAATTGCTGCTTCTTTATTACTTTCTTCCTTCTTGCTTTATCTTTAAGCTGATCTTCCTTTTCCTGTTCCTTCAGGTAGAAAAATAAATAATTCAATTGAGAATGTGTTAGTTTAATTATTCCTTCTCTAACATTACCACAATCTTAACAGTCAAATAGCACAAATTTATCATATTACAGTTCTGTAGGTCAAAGCCCAACGTGAGTCTCACTGCATCAACATTAGGATGTGGAGAGAACTCTGTTCCTTTCTGGATGCCTTAAGAGAAGATGCATTTCCTTGCTCATTTGTGCTGTTAGCAGAATTCAGTTCTTTGTAGTTGAAGAACTGAGCTCCCGATTTCCTCGCTTGCTACGAGCTAAGGGTTGCTCCCAGATTCTTGTGGCCATGCACATTCCTGGGTCCAGGGCATCCTCTCTCCATCTTGCAGGCAAAGGTAACTTGAGTCCCTCTGAAACTTTAAAATTCCATATTTATTTGAGAGACAGAGTCGCAGACAGAGACAGGAGGAGCTGAAGACAGAGAGAAAGATCTTCCATCTGCTGGTTCACTTCCCAAATGGCTGCATGGCCAGAGCTGGGACCTGAAACTAGGAGCTTCTTCTGGGTTTCCTGTGCAGGTGCAGGGGCCCAAGCACTTTTGTCACCTTCTAGAGCTTTCTCAGGCAGAACGGCAGTGAGCTATTAGATTAGCAGAGGAGCAGCTGGGACATGAACTGGTGCCCATATGGAAGGCCGGCATCACAGATGGAGGTTTAGCCTACTACACCGCAGCACCGGCCCCCTCTGACACCTTAAATCTCTTCTCCCCCTCTTTCTGTCTCGTTTGTTTCCCTCTAACCTACTCTTCTGCCTTTCTCTTCTACTTTCAAGGACTCTTATGATTAGATTGGACCCACCTGCATAGTACAAGATAATCTTCCCATTTTAAGGTCAACTGGCTAGCAATCTGAATTCCATATGTAATGTAAGATTACATTGGGGTCTTCTGGGGATTAGGATGTAACATCTTTAGAGGTAACTATTCTGCTCAACACAGAGAACTTCTTTTTTAATATAAGCACTTAAGGTGACAAATTTACCTCAATTTTTTAAAAAGATTTTATTTATTTGAGAGATACAGTCTCAGACAGTGAGAGGGAGAGACAAAGGTCTTCCATTGCTGGTTCACACCTCAAATGCCCACAATGGCTGGAGTTGCGCCAATCTGAGCCAGGAGACAACAGCTTCTTCCAGGTCTGCCACGTGGGTGCAGAAGCCCAACAACTTGAGCCATCTTCTCATGCTTTCCCAGGCCGTAGTAGAAAGCTGGTTGGAAAGAGGAGCAGCCGGGACATGAACTGATGCCCATTTGGGATGCCTGCACCACAGGCCGAGGATTAACCTCCTGCGCCACAGCGCTGGCCCATTTACCTCAGTTTTCTTTCACAAAAGGTTTTATATGTTCTATGTTCTCGTATTCAATTCAGAATATTTTCTAATTTCTTCTGTAATCTGTGGGTTATTTAAATTGCTTAGTTTACAATTTGCTTGGTTTTTTTTACTGTATAAGGAGTTGGCCAATAGACAGCAAGAGTTTACAATGTGTTGGCTTTAAACATCCAGTTGTTCCTATGTCTTCCACATCTGGATAAAGTCAAAATCTTTCAGTGCCTATTTATGCTTACCCAGAGTCTCTGTTGCTGCACAACTCCTTTCGTGATGACTATGACATGCTGCCTCAGTTTTTTTTTTCTTTATTTATTTGACAGGTAGAGTTATAGACAAAAGCAGGGAGAGATAGAAAGAAAGGTCTTCCTTCCATTGGTTCATTTCTGAAATGGCTGCTACGGCCGGCACTGCACTGATCTGAAGCCAGGAGTCAGGTGCTTCTCCCAGTTCTCCCATGCAGGTCCAGGAGCCCAAGCACTTGTTGCCTCTTGCTGGGTCGTTTTTAGGTCCCCACCTCTGTTTTCCATATTTTTCTAGTTCATTAACTAGTTCATTTCCAGTTCTAACTTTCTCATTCTGCCTGGATCATTGGCACTGAATTAATGCAGCTCCATACACAGTAACTCAAAAATAGCCTCCTCACATGCTCACCTCCAAATTTATGCTAATACAACACCAAAGCACAGTGTTTCATGGTCATTAACTAGAACATATATAATATAGTATAATTAATAAATGATCATTTACTAAAACATAAACACTTACTATCCTATATTTAAAAAAAAAAAAAAAAAAAACCTTGGGTCAAATTTATACTGAGTGTGAACTGAATCTTCACTAAGCCTATTCTTTGATACCTACTTTTAGAATATATGCCATGAAGTTAGGGTCTTCTAGAGCCCCAGTTAAATCATTCCTGAAGTCCTAATTCTCAGGCCTGAGGAGACACGGCTGCTTCCTACCAGTGAATAAGTTCACTGGGCTTTCTTTCCCCCCAGCATACTCTATTTTTCTTGAATTAAAAAAAAAATCTTAAATCACATTGTTTGAACCTTTTATTAAATACATTTATGATTTCCATGCAGGTTTTACTCATCAAACTACCAGTATGTCCTAGCCTTTGTTTTTGCCATTGAAGAGATCAACAGGAACCCCTACCTTTTACCCAACATATCCCTAGGATTTGATCTCTACAATGCATTGCACAGTGAGAAAAGGACTTTGGAAAGTTGCCTGATGTGGTTGTCTGGACTAGGCAAGGTGATCCCTAACTATTCCTGTGTGAGAGAGGGCAAGTCTGTGGCAGTTACTGTAGGAACCACGTGGGCGATTTCAGCTCAGATGGGAACAATACTGGAACTCTACAAATATCCACAGGTAAGATGCCATGGGGTGGGGAAAATGGAATCTTACCTGCTGTGATGCCATTTTTGGATGTCTAAAAAATGAGCCTACTAACCACCTTACATTTCAGAGGTCTTAAAAGAACAAACCTAAACACACACATTTTATTTCCTGGAAGCCATGCTTTATTGAGATTTGGACATTTTTTCAATAATAGAAACACATTTGATTTCCAGAGAAGCAGTTGAATTTTCTAATAGTGCAATTTTTAGACTCTGATAATTCCTATGATTCCTGATTTTGCAAATTATCCAGTAATTTTCTAAGTTCATCTCTTTCAGATTCTATTCGTAAGAGTCATCTCATACATTCTACCTTCTGACTGGAAAATTATTTTTTCCAAACCCATAAGTTCATTATGGTACATTTTCTTTTTTCCTAGCTATCATAGTGACACTTCTACCACAGTTTTTATTTATTTATTTATTTATTTGAAAGACAAACTAAGAGACTGCTGGGGAATGTAGAAAGAGAGATCTTCTATTCACTGGTTCACTCCTCCAAATGGCTGCAAGAACCACGATTAGGCCAGACCTAAGCCAGTAAACTGGAACTTCATCCATGTCTCCATATCTCTAGGATGCCTGGGAGGGGCCCCTGTACTTAGACTATCTTCCAGTGCTTTCCCAGGTACAATAGCAGGGCTGGATAGGATGCAGAACAGCTAGGACTTGAACCAGCACTCCTGTATGAGATGCCAGCATCATAAGGAGTGGCTTAACCACTGCAGCACAACGCCAGCCCCAGTTTAATCACATTTTTTCTACAACAGAACATGGAAACATCTTTTAGTCCCCTATAGAAGTTCTATGACTACTTTTCCAAAATCCCCTAACACTTTTTATCACCACAATACTATAATCCCAAACCACTAGTACTCTTTTTTTTTTTTACAGGCAGAGTGGACAGTGAAAGAGAGAGAGACATAGAGAAAGGTCTTCCTTTGCCATTGATTCACCCTCCAATGGCCGCCAAGGCTGACGTGCTGTGGCTGGTGCATCGCACTGATCCAAAGGCAGGAGCCAGGAACTTATCCTGGTCTCCCATGGGGTGCAGGGCCCAAGCACTTGGGCCATCCTCTACTGCACTCCCTGGCCACAGCAGAGAGCTGGCCTGGAAGAGGGGCAACCGGGACAGAATCTGGCGCCCCGACTGGGACTAGAACCTGGTGTGCTGGCGATGCAAGGTGGAGGATTATCCTAGTGAGCCGTGGTGCTGGCATCACTAGTACATTTTCTATAACAGCACCCTACTTCTAGATACAAATTTCTATATCCATGAGTTATTGCTTGACATGATAATGCTTGCATCAAAAAACTATAGTATTCTCATTTATGTATCTATTCGTTTATGGTGTGGTCACCTGATCTAGGCTGAACTAAGATGAGTGCAGGTGCAGCTGGATTTGCTTCTCAAGTCTGCTCTACATGTGTTCCCTTTTAGCCCACTCTGAAGGGATAGCAAATACATGAGGAAAGAAATTCTCTATACTAATTGAAGAAATGAAAAAAGTCCATCATAATTGAGTGAAAACATTGCATGTGTGTGCCTTGTACATCAACATCCCTTTGACATAAACAAGTCACATGTCAAGCACAGTCAAGGAATAGGGAAGTAAATTCTATTTCCAAAAATAGAATATGCAAAATTACATCAAAATGGCCTTCATATGCGAGAGTAAAGAATTTGGGTCAATAAGTCAAATTCCTATTGAGAATTAGGAGGAAGAAATAATTGGGGGAACCACAGTTGCTTAAATTTCTGCGTATTTTGACTTTGAACAATCATTTTATAGGAAACTCTCATACTAAGAGTAATGCAAAAAATGCAATAAGCCAAGCTTCTCTAGGATTACTTTCCACAAGTAACACTTGAAACAGTAATCAGATAATCTCAATGGCTTCCTGTAACCATTAACCTGAAGTTGGATTCGCTGATGGGTCTATGTTTTTCTTTCCCCATTTAGCTCACTTATGGCTCTTTTGATCCCATCCTGAGTGACAGGAGCCAGTTTCCATCCATCTATCAGATGGCCCCCAGAAACACAGCCCTGGCACTTGGCATGGTCCGGCTAATGCTACATTTTGGGTGGACCTGGGTTGGACTGGCTATTTCAGAAGACATGAAGGGTATTCAGTTTCTCTGGGACTTGACAGGAGAGATGGACAAGAATGGCATCTGTGTGGCCTTTGTGGAAATGATTCCTATCACTGAGAGGGCCTATTCCTCATTGGCCTGGCAATACCACTACAGAATACGAGATTCCTCAGCAAATGTGGTGGTCATTTATGGTGACTCGGACTCACTTCTAGGACTAAGTTTTTCAAAGTGGAACATTCTGATGACAGGGAAAGTCTGGATCACTACATCACAGTGGGATTTTGTCTTTTCTGAAAGATATTCCCTGTTGGACTCATTCCATGGGACTCTGACTTTTTCACAATCCCATAAGGAGATCCCAGGTTTCAAGCAGTTTCTTCAGGGCGTTAACCCTGCTAAATACCCACAAGACTTTTATCTTGCTAAATTGTGGTTCCTGCATTTCCATTGCTTGCTTTCTGAGACTGACTGTGGAAAATTGGAGAGCTGTCCCCCAAATGTCTCTTTGGAGTCTCTCCCTTTGCATACCTTTGATATGACCACGTCTGATGGGAGCTACCTTGTATACAATGCTGTGCATGCTGTGGCCCAAACCCTTCATGAACTTCTTTTTCAACTGTCAGAAATGCAATCACCTGGACATGGAGAGAAGCCAGTGGTTCACCCTTGGCAGGTAATGTTCCAGTTCAGGCAGGTGCTTCCTGGTGATCGATTGATTCTCAACTCAGCCCAAATACATAATCAAATGTAACCTTTTCAGAACTTCAACAGGAAATAAAATTTTGAGTTATTCCTCAGAGTTACAGTATCTTATGAGCTTTATTGCCTAGGAGGGATACGTACATAGTTTCACATTCAACTTGTGTAGGAACAGCCACAAAGAGAAAGTGCCAATGGCAAAGCATTTTGAAATTTGTGAGCCAATGTGACTCTTGTAGTCACAAAGAAGCTCAAAGTCCTGCCAACCCTATATTTTCAGTATAATATTAGATGTCTGAATTCTTTGATACCCTTAAAGACAGTAAAGAGAATACGTGTTTGAGGTCCATATGTCAAGACTGGCAATGGAGTGATTGATTTAGTATTTTGATCCTATGTACAGATATAGAAAGGACAAATAATCGATATACCTGTGTATATGTGTATGACTTTTTTATATAATAATTAAGCAATACTTTATCCCCATTTTGAAGATGAATAAAGAGGAGTTTTGAAAGATTTCTGATGAAAATGGGTCATGCTAAATTTGACTTTGTGGTGTTTTCTGAATTTAATACCTAGAGGTTGTTGTTGTTGTTCTCATGTTCTGAAGCAAAAAGTTGTGACTGACAGGGAAGTGACTCTATTGCATCTGGTGCTTTCGTGGCTAATTTCCTAATTGATTTCATGGGTATGCCTATGGCTAATATAATATATAATATATATATAAGCATATATAAAAGAGTAAAGGAGTTATCCAACGTCACACAGCTAACAGAGCTTGAGTCCATATCCAGAATTCTCTCTACCATCTAACTGCATCTGTTCCAGCTCCACTCCATTCTGAAGAGAGTGCAGTTTAACAACAGTGCTGGCGACCAGATAATTTTAGACCAACAAGCAACCCCTGTGGAAGAATACGATATCCTCAACTTCTGGAATTTTCCTGATGGACTTGGACTTCAAGTGAAAGTAGGACATTTTGTCCCACTGGCTCCACGTGATCAAGATTTTTCCATACATGAAGAGTTGATAGATTGGGCTTTTGAGTTTCAAGAGGTTAGTTGGACAGAGTTTCTTGGCTATATATGTATGACACATAGCTACTCAGAAAAGAACCCAGTCGTGGGGACTTTGGTGATCTCCTTCCGCTCAGTGAAAGAACACAATTGCCTGTTACAACTTGAGTAATTTTCCTTTCTTTCTCAGTGTCAGAGACCTGGGAAAATTGCATATAATCAATCACATCCTTCTAAAATCTGGGAGAGTTCACATCATAAAGCAGGAGAGTACTTCAAAAGGTTTTAGAGGGCCGG
Organism: Oryctolagus cuniculus; assembly: GCF_051225735.1. Lineage (NCBI taxonomy): Eukaryota > Metazoa > Chordata > Mammalia > Lagomorpha > Leporidae > Oryctolagus > Oryctolagus cuniculus. The sequence goes on along the minus strand of NC_142885.1, from coordinate 8,894,201 downwards.
CGCCGCAGCTCACTTGGCTAATTCTCCACCTGCGGTGCCAGCACCCAGGTTCTAGTCCCAGTTGGGGCACCAGTTCTGTCTTGGTTGCTCCTCTTCCAGTCCAGGGGTCTGCTGTGGCCCGGGAATGCACTGGAGGATGGCCCAAGTGCTTTAGCTCTGCACCCACATAGGAGACCAGGGGGAAGCGCCTGGCTCCTGGCTTCAGATTGGTGCAGCACGCCAGTCATGGCAGCCATTTGGGGGATGTACCAATGGAAGGAAGACCTTTCTCTCTGTCTCTCTCTCTCACTGTCCAACTCTGCCTTTCAAAAAGAAAAAAAAGCTTTGTGGAGGATGGAAAGAAATATCTGTGTGCAAAATTTTTGTAATCCATGCAGTTTTTATTATATGCAACTCCCATGAACATTCTGAAGAATGCATGGTTTTCAAAAAATTTCTGCACTATATTTATCTTATAAATTCGTTTGCATATAAATATTTTGGAAATACCCCAAATAAGAGCATCCAATCCAGTAATTGGGTTACTTTTTTTAACCTGACATATAATGAATTGTACATGCAATATAGTGTGATAATCTGATTTGTACGCAAAATGCAATGTAAAAATCAGGGTAGTTAGCTTTGTCATCACTTTAAGCATTTATAATTTCTTTATGTTTGGTTCTTGGCCTCCAAACTCTTCTCAAATGCTTTATAAAAATACATAACGAATTATCAGGGCCAGTGACGTGGCACAGTGGGTTAATGCCATGACCAGAGTTCTGGGATCCCATATGGGCATCCATTCGAGTTCCAGCTCTTCCACTTCGGAACCTGTTGTCTGCTATGGCTTGTGAAACCAGTAAAAGACAACCTAAGTCCTTGGGCTTCTGCACCCATGTGGGAGATCTTGAAGAAGCTCCAGGAACTTGGCTCTGGATCACTCCAATTCTGACCAAGGTGGCCATTTGGGGAATAAACCAGTGGGTGGAAGATCTCTGTGTGTGTGTGTGTCTCTGCCTTCCAAATAAATAAATAAGTCTTTTTAAAAATTACATGTAGACTAGATCCACGGCTCACTAGGGTAATCCTCTGCCTGCAGCGCCAACACTCCAGGTTCTAGTCCCGGTTCAGGTGCCGGTTATTCCTCTTCCAGTCCAGCTCTCTGCTGTGGCCCAGAAGGGCAGTGGAGAATGGCCCAAGTGCTTGGGCCCTGCACCGGCATGGGAGACCAGGAGGAAGCACCTGGCTCCTGGCTTCAGATTGGCGCAGCGCGCCAGCCATCACGAACATTTGGGGGTGAACCAATAGAGGAAGAACTTTCTGTCTCTCTCACTGTCTAACCCTGCCTGTCAAAAAAATGCAAATATATATATGTGTGTCTGTGTGTGTGTGTATATATATATATATATATATATATCACATATTATTATAAACTATGGTCCCCCTACATTGCACCACAACACCAGAACTTACTCTTCTCATCTAAGAGTATTCTGGTAGCTTGTCATCCTCCCACAGCCACCCTGTCTAGCCTCTAGTGACCATTGCTCTATTCTCTTTTTCTGTAAATGAGACTTGTTGGTACTGTCGGAAACATCTGCTTATCCACAGACTGGATCATATTTGAGATGGTTAACAAGTCTGATTCTTTCAGACTCCTCGCTCTTTGTGCAGCAAGAACTGTGGCCCTGGATTCAGGCAAAGTCCTCAGGAGGGAAAGGCTGCCTGCTGTTTTGAATGCACGCCCTGCCCAGAGAGGGAGATTTCCAATGACACAGGTATAAATTCAGAGGGATTCCCACCTCTTCCTCCCACTTACATTCCCATATGTACCAAAAAAAAAAAAATGAGAAACTGGAATAGACTGAAAATTCAGCCCTTCTTTCAATTCTTCCATCAATTCATTAAAAATTAACAACCCTTCCCAGAGAAGGACACCCTTCCTTTCAGCTTGCTTGTACCTACTTTCCATTTTGGCCCTTGGTTTTAGCTTTTCAAGAAAATATTTTGAAGGATCAAACCTGAGTGACCTGCATTTATTTCTACCATAGAATGTACCACACAGTATTATGAGTATAGGGTTTAATGCAGACATTCATTTCAATTACACTCTGAACACTGAAGGTTTGAATCCTACTCAACTTCATGTCTCTAGCATCTAGCACCATTCATGACACAAAGCATTCAGGAACAAGCTCCACAGTTGAACAAATGAATGAACATCCTGTATTACTGCTATGAGTCAGCCACTGTGGAATGTGCTGAGGAGACATTAGAGTTATCCAGCTGCTTTAAGAGACCCTGCTCCTAGAGTTCTAAAGCAAGGAGAGGAAAAAACGTGATGAAAAATTTCAGGCTACATGCCAGGGTCACGATTCAAGTGCAGTAAGTGCAATGACCTAGGGGAGGATCTAACAGAAAAAAAATGAATATTGATATTGACCAAATATCTCAAGGAACAAGAGCACTTAAGCAGTCCATAGAAATGTAAATGAATGGATAGAAATCTATTAAATAATTTACATGCAGTGTTCAAAGACTGCCACTTCTGAAAAGACAAAGCAGATGGACTCTTCCCTATTTTTCTTTCTATCGACAAATCCTAGACAGGATTTAAAAAGAAACATAATGAGAACATGAAGAGGGCAGGTGGAAGAAGGCAGATTGGATACTGGCTGGGAACCTTAGAGTGAAGTCTCAGTCATCTCTATACCTGCAGGAGTGGGAAATTTTCTGGTTACACCTCAGGTTATCAATGCATACTTGGCTTTGAGTAACTGAATCCAGGATATGTCCTAATACTGATATTTGAATGATACTGAGTACAAGTTTTGTTTGTAAGAAAAATCTAATGCCTTACATTTGAAATATGAAAAAGATGTGATATTAGGGCTCTTTGGTCCTTGATATGCCAACAAAAAATAAACATCATTGAACTTGTAGTTTTCCTCTCTGGAACATTCCTGTATTTGTCGTCTAATTACAGCAACTCAGCCATTGAGCAAATTCTGAGAGTTCTACAGAATTCTGGAACCCAAGATAATGGCACTTTCTTTTTCTTCCAGATATGAAGCAATGCATCAAGTGTCTAGATGACCAATACCCAAACAGCAAAAGAGATCACTGCCTGCCAAAGGTTGTAACTTTCTTGGCATATGAAGATCCTGTGGGGATGGTGCTTGCCTGTGCAGCTCTTTCCCTGTCTATCCTCACAGCTGTGGTTCTTGGAGTCTTTGTGAAGCACAGAGACACTCCCATAGTCAAGGTTAACAACCGAACTCTTAGCTACATTCTGCTCCTGTCCCTCATCTTGTGCTTCCTCTGCCCCCTGCTCTTCATTGGCCAACCCAACACTGCCACCTGCATCCTCCAACAAATGACATTTGGAGTGTTATTTACTGTGGCTGTTTCTACTGTTCTGGCTAAAACCGTCACGGTGGTACTGGCTTTCAAGACCACAACGCCAGGGATGAAGATGAGGCAATGGTTGCTATCAGGGGCACCCAATTCTATCATTCCCCTCTGCTCACTCGTTCAAGTGACTTTCGGTGTTGTCTGGATGGTAATCGCTCCCCCTTTCATTGACACCGACACACATTCTGAGCCTACTCTCCTTATCATGGTTTGCAACAAGGGCTCTGTGATTATGTTCTACATTTTCTTAGGCTACTTGGGCTCCTTGGCTATGGGGAGCTTCACTTTGGCCTTCCTGGCCAGGAGCCTGCCAGACACGTTCAATGAAGCCAAGTTCTTGACCTTCAGTATGCTGGTGTTCTGCAGCGTTTGGATTCCATTCCTCCCTGTGTATAACAGCACCAAAGGGAAGTTCATGGTGGCTGTGGAGGTCTTTTCCATCTTGGCTTCCAGTGCTGGGTTACTTGTATGCATTTTTGCCCCCAAGTGCTATTTTATTCTTCTCAAGTCAGAGAGGAATATCCTGCCAGGATCAAGAAGTAAAGCAACGTCTCGATAAAAAGAAGCAGTATAACGATTTCCTGAAACATTTCAAGATTCCAAGATATGGTGCTCTTAAAGTAGGGAAAAAATCAGAAGCAAAGTGCAAGAAATGAATTCCCAGGGACAGTTGGAGATGTTTGCAGTGGAAATGCTATGGAGGAAGACGGATGCTGTTGAGCTGTGTGGAAGGTGCAGACACACAGCGACAATCAGAGACACCACCCACAACCCCTACAGCCAGGAGCTGGAAGAGATGCCAGCATTGTAGAGCAAGGGGAGGGCAGACTGTGGCAGCCCTTGTCAATGGTGGTACTGCCCGAGGGAAAGCCTTGTGCACCACACTGTCTTTCAGTCCAGCCTGGATCCCTAGTGCGGGCAGAGTACCTGCCCAATCCAGGGAAAGAAAAGCAAATTTCTTTCTCCCCATACCCCCATAAGGACACCCAGCAACTGGCAGGAAGAGGGTGTCATTTTTACACCATTGTAGGACTGTGCATTGTCCCCATCCTCTCAGCATATCACAGGCTCCAAGGCTCAAACTGCCAAGGCAGAGCTCCCACAGGCAGCTGTCTCTGGGAACGTTTCTATTCTCCTCCTGGATGGAGAAGGCTCGAGGGGCTGAGCAGATCCTCTGTATCCTGTGACTGTGGGAGCCCTGCCATCTGTGACTGTGGCAATTCTGTAACTGCACAATAGGGCACAGGATGCAGCTGGATCTCTGGGCAATCACTCTATATGACTCCACGTTTCACAACCTCTGACAACGTGGGGTGTGTCATGAAGAGGATTCCTCGTGCACACTCAGGACCACACAGATCCTGTCAATAACTCATGTGCCAGGGTGGATGGGGGGTTGTACACACAGTGGGCTAACTCTAGGTATTGATCACCTTGGAAGAGAGGAGGTGACGTTGGGATTATACCAGCAGCCATGATCATACCCTCGGCCTTACTGTAAAGAAAGGAGATCTTCGGCCGGCGCCGCAGCTCACTAGGCTAATCCTCCGCCTAGCGGCACCAGCACACCGGGTTCTAGTCCCGGTCGGGGCGCCGGATTCTGTCCCGGTTGCCCCTCTTCCAGGCCAGCCCTCTGCTGTGGCCAGGGAGTGCAGTGGAGGATGGCCCAGGTGCTTGGGCCCTGCACCCCATGGGAGACCAGGAAAAGCACCTGGCTCCTGGCTCCTGCCATCGGATCAGCGCGGTGCGCCGGTCGCAGCGCGCTGGCCGCGGCAGCCATTGGAGGGTGAACCATCGGCAAAGGAAGACCTTTCTCTCTGTCTCTCTCTCTCACTGTCCACTCTGCCTGTCAAAAAAAAATAAAAAAAAAGAAAGGAGATCTTCCAGGTCTAACTGGAGTGTCACTCTAGATTCTCGACCCATCAGAGAGCACTGACTAGAGCTCCCTGGCCATTCCCAGCACACATCTCTGGTATTCGCTGAAAGGGCAGACGCCCACTAAGACATAGTTCAAGATAAAATTTATCAGAGGAGATAACCAACAAGATTTTACACAAATGTCTAAAAGTAAACACAGAAATTCAACAAGAATAAGGAAGACAACATGACTTTCCCAAAGGAACACAACAACATTTCAATATTAGAATGTGAAGAAAAAGAGGTTGATGAAACACCTGAAAAGCAATTCAACCAATGATCATAGGATTACTCAGAAGCAATGAGAAGCAAATCTATGTTACAGAACTCCATACATGACGTGGATGAAATATTATGTCCTGAGACTGAGATTTTGAAGAGAAATCGAGTGTAACATTAGGAATGAAGAATTCATGGGGCTGGCGCTGTGGCATAGTGGGCAAGCCACCACCCACCTGTAGTGCCAGCATCTCATAAAGGTGCTGGTTCAAGTCCTCGCTGCTTCACTTCTGATCCAGCTGTCTGCTTTGGCCTGGGAAAGCCGTGGAAGATGGCTCAGACCTTGGGCTCCTGCATTTGTGTGGGAAACCCAGAGAAGGCTTGAGATTGGTGCAGCTCCAGCTGTTGCAGCCATTTTGGAGTGAACCAGTGAATGGAAGACTTCTCTTTTTCTCTCTCTCTCTCTCACTATCTCTACCTCTCCATAACCATGCCTTTCAAATAACTAACTAAATAAATCCTTGAAAAAATGCATGAGAAAGCCATAACAACAGACCTGTAGTGCCATCATCCCATATGGGATGTTCAAGTCCCAGCTCAGTGAACCAGTGGATGGAAGCACTCTCCCTCCCCCTCTCCTCTCTCCCTCTCCCCTCTCTCCTCTCTCCTCTGTCTCTGTCTCTGCAATTATGATTTTCCAATAAATAAAAAAACCTTAAAAAATACAATGGTGGCCGGTGCCGTGGCTCACTAGGCTAATCCTCCGCCTTGCGGTGCCGGAACACCAGGTTCTAGTCCCGGTCGGGGCGCCGGATTCTGTCCCGGTTGCCCCTCTTCCAGGCCAGCCCTCTGCTGTGGCCAGGGAGTGCAGTGGAGGATGGCCCAGGTGCTTGGGCCCTGCACCCCATGGGAGACCAGGATAAGCACCTGGCTCCTGCCATCGGATCAGTGCGGTGCGCCAGCCGCAGCACGCCAGCCGCAGCAGCCATTGTAGGGTGAACCAACAGCAAAGGAAGACCTTTCTCTCTGTCTCTCTCTCTCTCACTGTCCACCCTGCCTAGAATGCAAATCTTTGGTAATATCTTATTCAGACCAATACAAAGAAAAAGAAATTAGAAAATATAAAAACACTACTCAAGATTTATGGGATGGCCGGTGCCATCGCTCAATAGGCTAATCCTCCACCTAGCAGCGCCAGCACACCGGGTTCTAGTCCCGGTCGAGGCGTTGGATTCTGTCCCGGTTGCCCCTCTTCCAGGCCAGCTCTCTGGCCTGGGAGTGCAGTGGAGGATGGCCCAAGTGCTTGGGCCCTGCACCCCATGGGAGACCAGCAGAAGCACCTGGCTCCTGCCTTCAGATCAGCGCGGTGCGCCAGCCGCAGCGCACCAGCCGCGGCAGCCATTGGAGAGTGTGGCAATGGCAAAGGAAGACCTTTATCTCTGTCTCTCTCTCTCACTGTCCACTCTGCCTCTTTTTTTTTTTTTTTTTTTATGTGTACTTTTTTTTTTTTTTTTTTATCTTTTATTTAATGAATATAAATTTCCAAAGTACGACTCATGGGTTACAATGGCTTCCCCCCCCATACCGTCCCTCCCACCAACAACCCTCCCCTTTCCCACTCCCTCTCCCCTTCCATTCACATCAAGATTCATTTTCGATTATCTTAATATACAGAAGATCAGCTTAGTATACCTTAAGTAAGTATTTCAACAGTTTGCTCCCACACAGAAACATAAAGTGAAAAATAATAGATGATTTTTTTAAAATGATGATGAAATCAGATCAGACCTATTGTCATGTTTAATCCCAGTGAGAGTCAAGTTGGGAATTGAAAATTTCTTTTTTTTTTTTTTTTTTTTTTTTTTTTTACAGAAGATCAGTTTAGTGTACATTAAGTAAAGATTTCAGTCGTTTGCACCCCCATAGAAACACAAAGTGAAATATACTGTTTGAGTACTCGTTATAGCATTAAGCCTCAGTGTACAGCACGTTAAGGACCGAGATCCTACATGAGGAGTAAGTGCACAGTGACTCCTGTTGTTGACTTTACCAATTGACACTCCTGTTTATGGCATCAGTAATCTCCCTATGCACCAGTTATGAGTTTCCAAGGCTATGGAAGCCCCTTGAGTTCTCCGACTCTTATCTTGTTTAGACACGGTCATAGTCAAAGTGGAGGTTCTCTCCTCCCTTCAGAGAAAGGCACCTCCCTCTTTGAAGACCTGTTCTTTCCACTGGGATCTCACTCACAGAGATCTTTTTGCCAGAGTGTCTTGGCTTTCCATGCCTGAAATACTCTCATGGGCTTTTCAGCCAGATCCGAGTGCCTTTAGGGCTGATTCTGAGGCCAGAGTGCTATTTAGGACATCCGCCATTCTATGAGTCTGCTGAGTATCTCACTTCCCATGTTGGATCACTCTCCCCTTTATTTATTCTATCGGTTGGTGTTAGCAGATACTAGACTTGTTTATGTGCTCCCTTTGACTCTTAGTCCTTTCATTATGATCAATTGTGAACTGAAATTGATCACTTGGAGTAGTGAGATGGCATTGGCACATGCCACCTTGATGGGATTGAATTGGAATCCCCTGGTATGTTTCCAACTCTACCAATTGGGGCAAGTCAGCCCGAGCATGTCCCAAATTATACATCTCTTCCCTCTCTTATTCCCACTCTTATGTTTAACAGGGATCACATTTCAGTTAATTTTCAACACTTAAGAATAACTGTGTGATAATTACAGAATTAAACCAGTCATATTAAGTAGAACAGACAAAAAAAACTACTAAGAGGGATAATGTATTAAGTTGTTCATTAACAGTCAGGGCTATGCTGATCAAGTCACCGTTTCTCATAGTGTCCATTTCACTTCAACAGGTTTCCTTTTTGGTGTTCAGTCAGTTGTCACCGATCAGGGAGAACATATGGTATTTGTCCCTATGGGACTGGCTTACTTCACTCAGCATGATGACTCAACATATGGGTCTTAGGAGTTCCTGAGTGTATAGAAAGAGAGAATGACTTAAAAAGGCATATTTAAGAAATGATAACAGAAAACTTCCCTAATTTGCAGGAAGCAAGGCACATCCACATACAGGAAGCTCACAGAACTCCAAATAAACATGACCACAAAAGATGTTCACCTCCACACATTGTAGTCAACCTTTCAACAGTAAACATAAACAAAGATTAAACAAATACATGAGAGAAACGCCAACATCCTTTCATGATAAAAACCATTATCAAATTGGGTATAGAAGGAACATTCCTTAACACAATCTAGGTATTACACAAGCCAACCACCAGCATCATATTGAACGAGGAAAAGTTGGAAGCAATCCCACTGAGACCAGAAACAGACAGGATGCCCACTCTCGAATTTTAGCCAGAGCCATTAAGCAAGAAAAAGAAATCAAAGCATTACAAATTAGAAATGAGGAAGTCAAGTTATTCCTGTTTTCAGATGACATGATTCTACACACAGGAAAAACAAAAGACTCCACTAACAGACTATTGGAACTCATAAAAGTGTTTGGTAAAGTAGCAGGATATAAAATTAATAGGCAAAAATCAATAGCCTTTGTAAACACAGAAAATGCCATGGCTGAGAAATAACTTCTAATATCAATTCCATTAAAAATAGCTACAAAATAAGTACAAACTTTAGAATAAAATTAACCAAGGCAGTGAATGAAAGATCTCTACAGTAAAAATATTAGACTGGCGCTGTGGCACACAGGGTTTAAGAACTGGCCTGAAGCAGCGACATCCCATATGGGCACCGGTTCTAGTCCTGGCAGCTCCTCTTCCAATCCAGCTTCTGCTATAGCTTGGGGAAGCAGTAGAAGATGGCCAAAGCTCTTGGGCTCCTGCACTCATGTGGGAGACCCGGAAGACACTCCTGGCTCCTGGGTTTGGATCTGCGCAGTTCTTGTTTTTGCGGCCATTGGGGAGTGAACCAGCAGATGGAAGACCTTTCTCTCTGCCTCTACCTCTCTCTGTAACATTGCCTTTCTAATAAATAAAATAAATCTTTTAAAAAATAAAAATTATGAAACATTAAAGAAAGAAAAGGAAGAAGAAACAAAAAATGGAAAAATCATCCATGTTCTTGGATTGAAAAAAAATGTATATAAAAATTCTCTATATTACCAGAGCAATTTACAGATTCCATGATCCCAATCAAAATATCAATGATATTCTTCTCGGGTGGAGAAAAAAATGATGCTAAAATTCTTATGGAAATACAAGAGGCTACAAAAAGCCAAAGCAATCTTATACAACAGAAACAAAGGTAGACACCACACAAGATCAGATCTCAAGACATACTACAAGACAGTGATCACCAAAAGAGCCTGGTAAAGGCAAAAAAATTGGCATGTGCCAATGGAACGGAATAGAAAATCCCAAAAATCAATCCACATATCTACGACCAACTAATCTTTGATAAAGGAGCTAAAATCAATCCCTGGAGAACACACAGTCTCTTCAACAAATGGTGTTGGGAAAGTCTATGTTTGCAGAAGCATGTGAAACAAATCCCTTTCCTTATACCTTACACAAAAATCAACTCAAAATGGATCAAGGATCTAAATCTATGACTTGATACCATCAAAATACTAGGGGAGAACCTGTAGGAAACTCTTGAACACATTGGCATAGGCAAAGACTTCATGGACAAGTCAGCAGAAGCACAAGCCATCAAAACAAATATAGATAAATAGGATTACTCAAGCTAAGAAGCTTCTACACTGCACACGAAATGCTCAGCAAAGTCAGGAGGCAACCAAGAATGGAAAAAGTATCTGTAAACTATGTAACTCATACAGGATTAATATATTCTATAAAGAACTCAAGAAATTCAGCAATAACAAAACAAGCATGTTCTAATAGCTGATAGAACATGTTCTTCATTGTGGTTCTTTGTAAATACATGTTGATCTTTTTATTTAACATGTATTTAATAAATATAAATTTCCAAAGTTCAACTTTTGGATTATAGCAGCTTTTCCGTGCCGATAACCTCCCTCCCATCTGCAACCATCCCATCTCCCACTCCCTCTCCCATCCCATTCTTCATCAAGATTCATTTTCTATTAGCTTTATATACAGAAGATCAATTTAGTATATATGAAGTAAAGATTTCAACAGTTTCCAACCACACAGAAACACAAGGTGTAAAATACTGTTTGAGTACTAGTTATACCATTAATTCACATTGTACAACACATTAAAGATAGATATCCTGCATGAGGAGTAAGTGCACAGTGACTCCTGTTGTTGATTTAACAATTAACACTCTTGTTTATGGCGTCAGTAATCACCTGAGGCTCTTATATGAGTTGCCAAGGCTATGGAAGCCTCTTGAGTTCGCCAACTCAAATCTTATTTAGACAAGGTCATAGTCAAAGTGGAAGTTCTCTCCTCCCTTCAGAAAAAGGTACCTCCTTCTTTGATGGCCCGTTCTTTCCACTGGGATCTCACTCACAGAGATCTTTCATTTAGGTCTTTTTTTTTTTTGCCAGAGTGTCTTGGCTTTCCATGCCTGAAATACTCTCATGGGCTTTTCAGCCAGATCTGAATGCCTTTAGGGCTGATTCTGAGGCCAGAGTGCTGTTTAGGACATCTGCCATTCTATGAGTCTGCTGTGTATCCCGCTTCCCATGTTGGATTGTATTCTCCCTTTTTAATTCTATCAGTTAGTATTAGCAGACACTAGTCTTGTTTATGTGATCCCTTTGGTTCTTAGACCTATCATTATGATCAATTGTAAACTGAAATTGATCACATGAACTAGTGAGATGGCATTGGCACATGCCACCTTGATGGAATTGTATTGGAATCCCCTGGTACATTTCTAAATCTACCATGACACGCTCAAATAACATGACACTCCAATACAAGATTATGAAGATGATGATAGAAGAAATGCAAAGTACAGATTTCAAAAATTTCTATAAGAATATTTAGAAGTTATCAAAAACAAATGCATGAACAACTGAAATCCATACTGGACAGGACAGAAAACCTCTTGTAAAAATGAATCTTAAGGAGGAATCAAAATGAAATGAGGAGTTTAGTAGAACATGAAATTCTGATATTAAAGAGAAATTAAAATAAAATGAAGAATTCAGTAAAACAAATAAAAAACAATTGAAAGCCTTAAAAACAGAATCAGTGAGGCAGAAGAGAGAATATCAGACTTAGAAGACAGAGCACAGGAAAGTATACAGTCAAACCAAAGAAAAGAAGAGAAAATTAGAAATCTAAAAAATAATGTCAGGAATCTACAGGATACTATTAAAAAAAAACAACATTCGGGTTCTAGCAGTTCCTGAAGGCATGGAGGGAGAGAAAGGATTAGAAGGCCTTTTTAGTGTGATACTAGCAGAAAACTTCCTGCATTTAGAGAAGGAAAGAGACATCCAAGTACAGGAAGCACATAGAACCCCCAATAAACATGAACAAAAGAGATCTTTACCACATCAAATTGTAATCAAACTCACCACAGTGAAACATAAAGAAAAGATTGTAAAATGTGCAAGATTGAAATGTCAGATTACTGTCAGAGGATCTCCAATTAGACTCACAGCAGACCCTCATCAGAAACCCTATAGACTAGGAGAAAATGGCGAGACATAGGCCAGGTACTAAGAGAGAGAAATTGCCAGCCAAAAATATTATATCCTGCAAAGATCTCATTTGTGAATGAAGGTGAAATAAAGACCTTTCATAGCAAACAGAAATTGAAAGAATTTGTCACCACTCATCCAGCCCTGCAAAAGATGCTTAACGATGTGATACACATAGAAACACAGAAAAATGGTCATCAATATGAAAGAAGGTAAAGGAAGAAAACCTCCCAGTAAAACATCACAGAAAGTTCAAAGTATATATTAGAAATATCTTTGGAATAATGGCAGGGCAATGTCACTACTTATCAATAGTCACATTGATCATTAATGGCCTGAACTGTCCAGTTAAAAGACACAGACTGGCTGAATGGATTAAGGAACAAAACCCATCTATTACTGATTACAAGAAACACATCTTTCCAACAAAGATCCATACAGACTGAAAGTGAAAGGGTGAAAAAAGATATTCCATGCCAATAGAAACCAAAAAAGAGCTGGTGTAGCCATCTTAATATCGGGCAACATAAACTTTAACAAAAAACTGGTAAGTGAGACTAAGAGGGGCACTATATAATGATTAAGGGATCAATTCAACAGGAAGATGTAACTATTATAAATGTATATGCATCTAATTTCAGGGCACTGGTTTATTTAAAAGATTTGTTAAGGGACTTAAAGGGAGACTTAGACTCCAATACAATATTATTGGGGGACTTTAATACTCCACTTTCAGAAATAGACAGTTCAACTGGACAGAAGATCAACAAGGAGACAGTAGATTTAAATGACATTATGGCCCAAATGGATTTAACAGATATCTACAAAACTTTTCATCCTACACAGAAAGAATTTACATTCTTCTCAGCAGTGCATGGAACCTTCTCTAGGATTGACCACATACTAGGCCATAAAGCAAGTCTCAGCAAATTCAAAAGAATTAGAATCATACCATGCAGCTTCTCAGACCACAGTGGAATGAAGTTGGAAATTAGCAACTCAGGAATCCCTAGAGTGTATGCAAACACATGGAGACTGAACAACATGCTCCTGAATGAACAATGGGTCATAGAAGAAATCAAAAGAGAAATCAAAACCTTTCTGGAAGTAAATGAGGACAACAGCACAACATACCAAAACTTATGGGATACAGCAAAAGCAGTGGTAAAGGAAACTTTATAGCAATAGGTGCCTACATCAAGAAATTGGAAAGGCACCAAATAAATGAGCTATCAATGCATCTCAAGAATCTAGAAAAACTTCAGCAAACCAGACCCAAAACTAATAGGAGAAGACAAATAATTAAAATTAGAGACGAAATCAACATAATTGCATTAAAAAAACATTTAAAAACATCAGCAAATCAAAGAGCTGGTTTTTTGAAAAAATAAACAAAATTGACACACCATTGGCCCAACTAACTAAAAAAAGACCCAAATCAATAAAATCAGAGATGAAAAAGGAAACGTAACAACAGACACCACAGAAATAAAAATAATCATCAGAAATTACTACAAGGACTTGTATGCCAGCAAACAGGGAATATTATGAGAAATGGATAGATTCCTGGACACATGCAACCTACCTAAATTGAACCTGGAAGACACAGAAAACCTAAACAAACCCATAACTGAGACAGAAATTGAAACAGTAATAAAGGCCCTCCCAACAAAGAAAAGCCCAGGACCAGATGGATTCACTGCTGAATTCTACCAGACATTTAAAGAAGACTTAACTACAATTCTCAAACTATCCATAACAATGGAAAAAGAGGGAATCCTCCCAAATTCTTTCTATGAAGCCAGCATCACTTTAATTCATAAACCTGAAAAAGAGGCAGTAGAGAAAGAGAATTACAGACCAATTTCCCTGATGAACAGATGCAAAAATCCTCAATAAAATTCTGGCCAATGGAATGCAACAACACATCAGAAAGATCATCCACCTAGACCAAGTGGGATTTATCCCTGGTATACAGGGATGGTTCAATGTTTCCAAATCAATCAATGTGATACACCACATTAACAAACTGCAGAAGAAAAACCATATGATTATCTCAATAGATGCAGAGAAAGCATTTGATAAAATACAACACCCAGCCGGCGCCAGGGCTCACTAGGCTAATCCTCCGCCTTTCAGTGCCAGCACACCGGGTTCTAGTCCAGGTCGGGGCGCCGGATTCTGTTCTGGATGCCCCTCTTCCAGGCCAGTTCTCTGCTGTGGCCAGGGAGTGCAGTGGAGGATGGCCCAAGTGCTTGGGCCCTGCACCCCATGGGAGACCAGGAGAAGCACCTGGCTCCTGCCATCGGATCAACGCGGTGCGCCGGCCACAGCGCGCTGGCCACGGTGGCCATTGGAGGGTGAACCAACGGCAAAAGGAAGACCTTTCTCTCTCTCTCTCTCACTGTCCACTCTGCCTGTCAAAAAAAAATACAACACCCTTTCATGATGAAAAATCTAAGCAAATCGGGCAGAAAGAACATTCCTCAATACAATCAAAGCAATTTATGTAAAACTCACGGCCAGCATCAATTTAATGGAGAAAAGTTGGAAGCATTTCCACTGAGATCTGGTACCAGACAGGGATGCCTACTCTCACCATTGCTATTCAATATAGTTCTGGAAGTTTCAGCCAGAGTCATTAGGCAAGAAAATGAATTAAAGGGATACAAATTGGGAAGGAAGAACTCAAACTATCCCTCTTTGCAGATGATATGATTCTTTATTTAGGGGACCCAAAGAACTCTACTAAGAGACTATTGGAACTCATAAAAGAGTTTGGCAAAGTAGCAGGATATAAAATCAATGCACAAAAATCAACAGCCTTTGTATACACAGGCAATGCCACGGCTGAGGAAGAACTTCTAAGATCAATCCCATTTACAATAGCTACAAAAACAATCGAATACCTTGGAATAAACTTAACCAAGGACGTTAAAGATCTCTATGATGAGAATTACAAAATCTTAAAGAAAGGAATAGAAGAGGATACCAAAAAATGCTCATGGATTGGAAGAATCAACGTCATCACAATGTCCATTCTCCCAAAAGCAATTTATAGATTCAATGCGATACCAATCAAAATACCAAAGATATTCTTCACAGATCTCAAAAACAAATGATGCTGAAATTCATATGGAGACACAGGAGACCTCTAATAGCTAAAGCAATCTTGTAACAAAAACAAAGCCAGAGGCATCACAATACCAGATTTCAGGACATACTACAGGGCAGTTATAATCAAAACAGCATAGTACTGGTACAGAAACAGATGGATAGTCCAATGGAACAGAATAGAAACTCAAGAAATCAATCCAAACATCTTCAGCCAACTTAAATTTCCTCAAGGATCTAAAACCAATTCCTGGAGCAAGGACAGTCTATTCAACAAATGGTGCCGGGAAAACTGGATTTCCACGTGCAGAATCATGAAGCAAGACCCCTACTTACACCTTACACAAAAATCCACTCAACATGAATTAAAGATCTAAATCTATGGCCGGACACCATCAAATTATTAGAGAACATTGGAGAAACCCTGCAAGATACAGGCACAGGCAAAGACTTCTTGGAAAATACCCCGGAGACACAGGCAGTCAAAGCCAAAATTAACATTTGGGATTGCATCAAATTTAGAAGTTACTGTACTACAAGAGAAAATGTCAGGAAAGTGAAGAGGCAACCAACAGAATGGGATAAAATATTTGCAAACTATGCAACAGATAAAAGGTTGATAACCAGAATCTACAAAGAAACCACGAAACTCCACAACAACAAAACCAACAACCCACTTAAGGGATGGGCCAAGGACCTCAATAGACATTTTTCAAAAGAGGAAATCCAAAGGGCCAACAGGCACATGAAAAAATGTTCAAGATCACTAGCAATCAGGGAAATGCAAATCAAAAACACAATGAGGTTTCACCTCACCCCGGTTAGAATGGCTCACATTCAGAAATCTACCAACAACAGATGCTGGCGAGGATGTGGGGAAAAAGGGACACTAACCCACTGTTGGTGGGAATGCAAACTGGTAAAACCATGATGGAAATCAGTTGGGAGATTCCTCAGAAACCTGAACATAACCCTACCATACAACCCAGCCATCGCACTCCTTGGAATTTACCCAAAGGAAATTAAATTGGCAAATAAAAGAGCTGTCTGCATCTCAATATTTATTGCAGCTCAATTTACAATAGCTAAGACCTGGAATCAACCTAAATGTCCATCAACAGTTGACTGGATAAAGAAATTATGGGATATGTACTCTATAGAATACTTTCCAGAAGAAAGAAAGAAAGAAAGAAAGAAAGAAAGAAAGAAAGAAAGAAAGAAAGAAAGAAAGAAAGAAAGAAAGAAAGAAAGAAAGAAAGAAAGAAAGAAATCCGGTCATTTGCAACAAAATGGAGAAATCTGGAAACATCATGCTGAGTGAAATAAGCCAGTCCCAAAGGGACAAATATCATATGTTCTCCCTGATCGGTGACAACTAGCTGAGCACCTAAAAGGAAACCTGTTGAAGTGAAATGGACACTATGAGAAATGGTGACTTGATCAACCTTTGTCCTGATTGTCGAGGAACAACTTAATACTTTATTCTTTTTAGTATTTTTTTGTTCTACTTAGTACCATTGGTTGAATTCTTTAATTAACACACAATTATTCTTAGGTGTTTAAATTTAACTGAAAATTGATCTATGTTAAAGAAAGAGTGGGAATGGCCGGTGCCGTGGCTCACAAGGCTAATCTTCCACCTGCAGCTCCTCTTCCAGTCCAGCTCTCTGCTGTGGCCTGGGAAGGCAGTGGAGGATGACTTACAAATTCAGTCAGCCCAAGGGAGCGCACGGTGGTTTAAAAATTACCTGTGTCTCTTCATCAAAGTCAGCAGAGAGAAGATTAACCCTACATTAAGAAGTCAACAAATATAGTTCTACTGAATTCTACTGAAAATTCTTAGTTTAAAATTAAAAACAAAGCAAACAATACTTTAAAAGAAAGCAGTAAAACTGAGCACAAAGATTTTTTTGGTTTTTGTTTGTTTGTTTGTTTGTTTAACTTTTATTTAAAGAATATAAATTTCCAAAGTACGGCTTATGGATTACAATGGCTTCCCCCCCATATCGTCCCTCCCACCCGCAACCCTCCCCTTTCCCACTCCCTCTCCCCTTCCATTCACATCAAGATTCATTTTCGATTCTCTTTATATACAGAAGATCAGTTTAGCATACATTAAGTAAAGATTTCAACAGTTTGCTCCCACACAGAAACATAAAGTGAAAAATAATAGATGATTTTTTAAATGATGATGAAATCAGATCAGACCTATTGTCATGTTTAATCCCAGTGAGAGTCAAGTTGGGAATTGATAATTTCTTCTTTTTTTTACAGAAGATCAGCTTAGTATACTTAAGTAAAGATTTCAACAGTTTGCACCCCCATAGAAACACAAAGTGAAATATACTGTTTGAGTACTCGTTATAGCATTAAATCTCAATGTACAGCACATTAAGGACAGAGATCCTACATGAGGAGTAAGTGCACAGTGACTCCTGTTGTTGACTTTACAAATTGACACTCCTGTTTATGGCATCAGTAATCTCCCTATGCTCCAGTCATGAGTTTCCAAGGCTATGGAAGCCTTTTGAGTTCTCCGACTCTTATCTTGTTTAGACAAGATCATAGTCAAAGTACCTCCTTTGAAGACCTGTTCTTTCCACTGGGATCTCACTCACAGAGATCTTTCATTTAGGTTTTTTTGTTTGTTTGTTTGTTTGTTTGTTTGTTTTTGCCAGAGTGTCTTGGCTTTCCATGCTTGAAATACTCTCATGGGCTTTTCAACCAGATCGGAATGCCTTTAGGGCTGATTCTGAGGCCAGAGTGCTGTTTAGGACATCCGCCATTCTCTGAGCATAAAGATTTTATCCAATCCATTTACACTGATATCCTCTGCATCTCTTTCAAAAACAAATATTACATAAAATGTAAATAAAAGGGTCTTGGCTTGGAAATACAAGTGACCATCTGGATGGAGGCAGTGTCAGACTTTAACTGGCACACAGTAGCAGACTCTGAAACAATGCATTCTATACAATGAAAGGATACAGCTCCCCCTAAGATCCAGAAACAGTCCTCAGAGAGCAAAATACAGAGAGCAAGAGAGGGCTGGCTCCTCCTGCTCGCAGAGCTGGAGACAAATCACGTGTCTGTTAGGCCATAGCCGTGGGCCCCCAAGCCTGGAGTAGGCTTCCTACTCCTGCAAAACCAACACCACCGTGCCCTGAGGGGAGGAAACACCTCCAACCTCCCAGGATGCAAAACAAAACAAACAGGAAAGGAGTAACTACCCTACAGGGAAACGAATGGATAATGCCAAACCAATTCACACAAGTGCCAAATCCAGGCTAAAGAATTTGGAAAGGGAGACACGAGGAGAAATTTTTACTTTCCCTTTCTGAGCGGACTCCACAGACAGACATGCAGGAGAGGGGACCTTGGTAAGAACTCTTACCTTTTGCAGACATCATCACTACCTCTCTAGAACCTCAGCTGCAGGCTTCAGAACCAATAGAATCTCATGCATCTCCGTTTATGGTCATCACAAACAACACTGTTGAAAATCTTTTTTCATGCCCTATTGAAGTTTCTGTAAGAGGAGACAAATTAAGAACACAAACACATAGTTGTACTCTATATATGTTTGTTGAGACTTTTATTTATTTATCTGAGAGGTGGAGTTACAGATAGAGAGAGGAAGAGTCAGAGAGAGAGGTCTTCCATCTGCTGGTTCACTCCCCAAATGGCTGTAACGGCCTGAGCTGCGCTGATCCGAACCCAGGAGCCAGGAGCTTCTTCTGTGTCTCCCATGTGGGTGCAGGGGCCCAAGCACTTGGGCCATCTTCTACTGCTTTCCCAGGCCACAGCAGAGAGCTGGATCGGAAGTGGAGCAGCCAGGACTTGAACTGGCACCCATATGGGATGCCAGCGCCACAGGTGGAGGACTAACCTACTACGCCACAGCACCGGCCCCCCCTGTATAAGTTGTACACAAGCCAAGAGCTCATAGAAATAAAGACCCGGAACAAAGGTGAATCTGTGTACTTCTTTATGCTAGGTTTCATGAAGAACTGAA
Source organism: Oryctolagus cuniculus (assembly GCF_051225735.1). Taxonomy (NCBI): domain Eukaryota; kingdom Metazoa; phylum Chordata; class Mammalia; order Lagomorpha; family Leporidae; genus Oryctolagus; species Oryctolagus cuniculus. Next base: position 8,874,908 of record NC_142885.1, on the reverse strand, counting down.
CAGCATGAAGTATGCCTGGACAAAGGGTGTTTGCTTAGCTGCAACAGGCTGGGTGGGAGCACTCAGGAACTCATCTTTCTTTCAGAGCCCTCCGTGCGACCCCGTCTTCAGAGATAAGGAAGCTTCTATCCTCCAGGTAGAAAGAGAACCTCTCAAATGAGGCTCCTACAGTCTCTTCAGAGGAGAAGGACCAGAAGATAGATGAGCGAACTTTCTGCTTCTACTGGTTTCTCAAATGACAATTGATATTTGGGGAAAGCATGGCTTGAGTCTCATCACGGTGAAGACACTGAGATCTAGAATGTTCCCTCATTTCTGGTGTGAATCCACAGAAACTGAGAAAGCTGTGAAGAGCACTTAAGGGAAAGTGCACCAATGTGTCCACTGAAGGGCAACAGAAAAGCAAGCAAAAGTGTGGTCAATGAGTCAAGGAGAAGAGGCAGATGTCAGAGGGGGTCCAGTCCCGAGCTGGGAGTAGTGAAGGGTGTCCACAGGAAAACTCACTTCTTCATGCAGCATGTGCATCACGGAAGTCAGACGTGGGAACTGTACAGTTTATGGATTACAATGGCTTCCCCCCCCATAACTTCCCTCCCACCTGCAACCCTCCCCTTTCTCGCTCCTTCTCCCCTTCCATTAACATCGAGATTCATTTTCATTTCTCTTTATACACAGAAGATCAGTTTAGTATATATTAAGTAAAGATTTCAATAATTTGCACCCACATAGAAGCACAAAGTGAAAAATACTGTTTGAGTACTAGTTATAGCATTAAATCACAATGTACAGCATATTAAGGACCGAGATCCTACATGAGGAGGAAGAGCACAGTGACTCCTGTTGTTGACTTAACAATTTGACACTCCTGTTTATGGCATCAGTAATCTCCCTATGCTCCAGTCATGAGTTTCCAAGGCTATGGAAGCCTCTTGAGTTCACCAACTCTTATATTTAGACAAGGTCATAGTCAAAGTGGAAGTTCTCTCCTCCCTTCAGAGAAAGGTACCTCCTTCTTTGATGACCCATTCTTTCTACTGGGATCTCACTCACGGAGATCTTTCATTTAGGTAATTTTTTTTTTGACAGAGTGTCTTGGCTTTCCATGCCTGAAATACTCTCATGGGCTTTTCAGCCTGATCCGAATGCCCTAAGGGCTGATTCTGAGGCCAGAGTACCAGTATGTAATATTTGTACATATTTATGGGCCACAGTTGATATTTCAACACATGTGTAAGGCACGTATTGATCAGATCAGGTTAGCACTGTCATTTTGTCACCTTTACATTATGATTGGAGTCTTCAAGCTCTTATAGTTCCTTATAAAACACAAAATGTATTATTATGAACTGTAGTCAGCACACTGTGCATGGAGCACTAGCAAATATTACTTCCATGTAACCTGGGTACCTGTTATCCAATATCCATATATCCTTCTCTCCCCTCCACCAGCCTTAATGTCTATATGTTTATTGATCCCCTACTCCATGTCCAGAGTTTTTTTTTTAAGAGTTATTGATTTTTTTGAAAGTCAGAATTACAGAGAGAAGAAGAGAGAAGGAGAGAGAAGGAGAGAGAAGGGGAGAGAGCGAGAGAGAGAGAGAGAGAGAGAGAGCTCTTCCATCCACTGGTTCACTCCCCAAATGGCCACAACAGCCGGAGCAAGGCCAGGCTGAAGGCAGGAGTCAGGTCTTTAATCCATGTTGAGTGGATTTTTGTGTAAAGTGAAAGGTAAGGGTCTTGCTTCATGCTTCTGCATGTGGAAATCCATTTTTCCCAGCACCATTTATTGAACAGATTGTCCTTACTGCAGGAATTGATTTTGGATCCTTGATCAAATATGAGTTGGCTGTAGATGTTTGGGTTGATTTCTGCTGTTTCAATTCTGTTCCATTGGTCTATCCATCTGTTTCTGTACCAGTACCATGCTGTTTTGATTACAACTGCCCTGTAGTATGTCCTGAAATCTGGTATTGTGATGCCTCTGGCTTTGTTTTTGTTGTACAAGATTGCTTTAGCTATTCGAGGTCACTGTGGTTTTGACTTGCATTTCCTTGATGATTAGTGACATCAAATGTTTACTCACACACTTTGTGCCATTCAGATGTCTTCTTTGGAGAAATGTCTATTCAGATGAATTTTCCATTTTTAATTGTTATTTAGGGTTTGGTGTTGCACTCCCTACATATTCTGGAAAATTCTCTCCCAATATATGTGTTTCTTCACTCATTTGAATGTTTCCTGTGCAGTGCAGAAGCCTGGTGTGATATACTTCCATTTCTCTCTTTTATTTTCATTACCTATGATTTTGATATCTATTCAACAAGTTTTTACCTACACCAATGACTTGAAATGTTTCCCCCTATGTTTTCTTCTAGCAATTTTATAGCTTCATGTCTTACATTGAGGTCTTCAATCCATTTGGAGTTGATTGTTGGATATGGAACGTGGTAAGGATTGATTTTCATTCTTCTATAGGTAATCATTTTGCCAGCAAGACACTGTCCTTTCTCCAAAGTATTTTCTTGGCATCTTTTCAAATATTGGTTGGCTATATGGACATGGATTGTTTTGTTTTCTATTATTTTTGTGTGTCAGTTTTATGACAGTACCATATTTTAAGAATTATTTATTTGAAAGAGTTACAGAATGAGGGAAAGATCTTCCGTATGCCGGTTTACTCTGCAAATGACCAAAACTACCAAGCTGGACCAGGCCAAAGCCAGGAGAATGGAACTCCATCTGGGTCTCCCACATGCATGACAAAGGCCCAAGTACTTGAGCTATCTTCCATTGCTTTCCCAGGCACTTTAGCAGAGAGGTGGATCAGAAGTGGAGCAGCCAGGACTAGAACTGGTGCTCATATAAGATGCTAACATCAAAGCTGTCAGCTTAACCAACTAAGCCAATAAACTGGCCCCCATCATGCTACCTTAATTACTATAGCTTTGTAGTATGATTTGAAGTTAGTTTTTCTATCTACAAAATCATGTCTACAAACGGGTATATTGGATTCTCCCTTTCCAAGATGAGTGCCCTCTGTTCCCTTCTTTTGTCTAATTGTTTTGTCTAAGGCTTCTGATACTGGAGTGAAGAAATGAGTAAAAGTGGACATCCATTTCTTGTTCCGGGTCTTAGAAGAAACACTTTGGTATTTTCCACTCAGTACAATGTTGGTTGTGGGTTTGTCATATGAAGAATATACTTTCTGTAGTTAATCAGTTGAGAGGTTTTATTAAGAGGGGAAGGTGAATCTTAGCATCTATTGAGACAGTCCTATGGGTTTTATTCTTCATTCTGTTGATGTGATTTACATCTATTGACTTCTTACTGTTGATCCTCCTTGCATCACTGGGGTAAATTTCACTTGATCATGGTGTATGATCACCATGATTCACAGTGGAGTGACTAAAATCCATCTTAATTATCAAACTGGAAGGCCGGCGCCACGGCTCACTAGGCTAATCCTCCGCCTTGCAGTGCCGGCACACCGGGTTCTGGTCCCGGTCCGGGTGCCGGATTCTGTCCCGCTTGCCCCTCTTCCAGGTCAGCTCTCTGCTGTGGCCAGGGAGTGCAGTGGAGGATGGCCCAAGTCCTTGGGCCCTGCACCCCATGGGAGACCAGGAAAAGCACCTGGCTCCTGCCATCGGATCAGCGTGGTGCGCCGGCCACAGCACGCCAGCTGTGTCGGTCATTGGAGGGTGAACCAATGGCAAAGAAGGAAGACCTTTCTCTCTGTCTCTCTCTCACTGTCCACTCTGTCAAAAAATTTTAAAAAATTATCAAACTGGAATTCCAGGGGCGGAGCCAAGATGGCGGAATAATGAGGGCGCGCACCGATAGTCCAGGAAAATTTAGTTTAATAAGGGGGGAGTTACGGTAGCCGCAGAAAATAGAACCAAAAAAAAATTGCAGGGGAAACCCTTCTGGATGGAGCGGCCGTGAATCGGAGGACCTACTGGGAGAACAAGATCGCCCACCGCGCGGAAGCCAAGTCGCGGGACCCAGCCGCAGAAGCCCCAGGGTCTGCGCGCCAGTGCTCCAAGGGGAGTGCATGCCACACAGACAACAGCGGGGAGACTTGGGACGCTCAGGGCCCCGAGTCCACACATCGGCGCTGGAAGGGGAGGTGAGCTCAATAACCCGAGACATTGGTGGGGAAACGGGGGTCAGAATCTAGAGGGGGGCCGGAAAGTGCAGCAAACTCACTACCAGAAAGAAGGAAAAAAAAAAGCTTCAGGGTTTCTCTTCCCCCTAACCTTGCAAAGGTTACAAGGCTGCAAGGCTTGAAGAATTCCCAAGAGACAAAGAGCAGGCCTCCTCTCTGGATTTACATATCAATGGGGGAGAGTTAAGGAACTGAGTCACTACAATTCAGTAGCCTAGGCAACCCAGTGGGAGTCCAGAGGAGCCAAAGACTGGAAGCTAAATACCATCAATTCTGCACAGCCCTGCCCTGCGGTGTTACTTACCCCCTGAATAAATAAAATAAATAAATAAATAAAAAGAGAGAGATTTACCACGCATAACCTGAGGGTGTCACCTTTGCACACCCTTAACCAGGAAGAACCAGGCAGAGCTCTCAGGCCGCACCCATCTCAATCCTCCAAGGCTCCTCCAACAGCAGGCAGTCCACTTAACACGGACACAGTATAAAAAAAAAAAAGAAAGAAAGAAAAAAAACGCACAGTGACGCAAGAAGAATTAACTATGCCGAGTAACAAACACAGAAATAGAGGGAGCAAGATCAACGATGACACTATGATGCCTCCAAATAAGCAAAACACCCCAAGCCAAGAGTATGAAGATGATGAGATAGAAGAAATGCAAGATACGGATTTCAAAAAATTTATGATAGGAACATTTAGAAGTTTTCAAAAGCAAATCCTTGAACTACAGAAATCCTTAATGGACAAGATTGAAAATCTCTCTCGTGAAAATGAAATTTTAAGGAAGAGTCAAAATGAAACTCAGAAACTAGTAGAACAGGAAAGTGTTATAGTGAAGAGAAATCAAAATGAAATGAAGAGCTCAATAGATCAAATGACAAACACATTAGAAAGCCTTAAAAACAGAATGGGTGAAGCAGAAGAGAGAATATCGGACTTAGAAGATAGAGCACAGGAAAACATACAGTCAAACCAAAGAAAAGAAGAGGAAATTAGAAATCTAAAAAATATTGTTGGGAATCTACAGGATACTATTAAAAAAACCAACATTTGAGTTCTAGGAGTTCCTGAAGGCATGGAGAGAGAGAAAGGATTGGAAGGCCTTTTTAGTGAGATACTAGCAGAGAACTTTCCAGGTTTGGAGAAGGACAGAGATATCCTAGTACAGGAAGCTCATAGAACCCCCAATAAACATGACCAAAAGAGATCCTCACCGCGACACGTGGTAATTAAACTTACCACAGTGAAACATAAAGAAAAGATCCTAAAATGTGCAAGAGAGAAACGTCAGATTACTCTCAGAGGATCTCCAATCAGACTCACAGCTGACTTCTCATCAGAAACCCTACAAGCTAGGAGGGAATGGCGAGACACAGCACAGGTGCTAAGAGAGAAAAATTGCCAGCCCAGAATATTATATCCTGCCAAGCTCTCATTTGTGAATGAAGGGGAAATAAAGACCTTTCATAGCAAACAGAAATTGAAAGACTTTGTGGCCACTCGTCCGGCCCTGCAAAAGATACTTAAAGATGTGCTACACTCAGAAACACAGAAACACGGCCATCAATATGAAAGAAGGGAAAGGAAGAACACCTACCAGTAAAAGAGCATGGGAAGCTCAAAGCATATACTAGAAAATATTTCCGGGAAAATGGCAGGGCAAAGTCACTACGTATCAATAGTCACATTGAACATTAATGGTCTGAATTCTTCAGTTAAAAGACACCGTTTGGCTGACTGGCTCACAGAACACAACCCAACTATTTGTTGCCTACAAGAAACACATCTCTCTAACAAAGAGGCATGCAGACTGAAAGTGAAAGGTTGGAAAAAGATATTCCATGCCAACAGAAACCAAAAAAAAGCAGGTGTAGCCGTATTAATATCAGACAAAATAAACTTTAATACAAAAACTGTTAAGAGAGACAAAGAGGGACACTATATAGTGATTAAGGGTTCAATTCAACAGGAAGATGTAACTATTATAAATGTATATGCACCTAATTACAGGGCACCAGTCTATTTAAAAGATATGTTAAGGGACTTAAAGGGAGATTTAGATTCCAATACAATAGTACTGGGGGACTTCAATACTCCACTCTCAGAAATAGACAGATCATCCGGACAGAAGATCAACAAGGAAACAGCAGATTTAATTGACACTATTGCCCAAATGGATCTAACAGATATCTACAGAACTTTCAACCCTACATCTACAGACTTCACATTCTTCTCAGCAGCGCATGGAACCTTCTCTAGGATTGATCACATACTAGGCCATAAAGCAAGTCTCAGCAAATTTAAAAGAATTAGAATCATACCATGCAGCTTCTCAGACCACAGCGGGATGAAGCTGGAAATTAGCAACTCAGGAAACCCCAGAAAGTATGCAAACACATGGAGACTGAACAACATGCTCCTGAATGAACACTGGGTCATTCAAGAAATCAAAAGAGAAATCAAAACCTTTCTGGAAGTAAATGAGGATAACAGCACAACATACCAAAACTTATGGGATACAGCAAAAGCAGTGGTAAAGGAAACTTTATAGCAATAGGTGCCTATATCAAGAAATTGGAAAGGTACCAAATAAATGAGCTTTCAGCGCACCTCAAGGACCTAGAAAAACTGCAGCAAACCAAACCCAAATCTAGTAGGAGAAGAGAAATAATTAAAACCAGAGAAGAAATTAACAGGATTGAATCCAAAAAAACATTACAAAAAATCAGCCAAGCGAGAAGCTGGTTTTTTGAAAAAATAAACAAAATTGACACCCCATTGGCCCAACTAACTTAAAAAAGAAGAGAAAAGACCCAAATCAATAAAATCAGAGATGAAAAAGGAAACGTAACAACAGACACCACAGAAATAAAAAGAATCATCAGAAATTACTACAAGGACCTGTATGCCAGCAAACAGGAAAACCTATCAGAAATGGATAGATTCCTGGACACATGCAATCTACCAAAATTGAACCATGAAGACATCGAAAACCTAAATAGACCCATAACTGAAACAGAAATTGAAACAGTAATAAAGGCCCTCCCAACAAAGAAAAGCCCAGGACCAGATGGATTCACTGCTGAATTCTACCAGACATTTAAAGAAGAACTAATCCCATTTCTTCTCAAACTATTCAGAACAATCGAAAAAGAGGGAATCCTCCCAAATTCTTTCTATGAAGCCAGCATCACCTTAATCCCTAAGCCAGAGAAAGATGCAGCACTGAAAGAAAATTACAGACCAATATCCCTGATGAACATAGATGCAAAAATCCTCAATAAAATTCTGGCCAATAGAATACAACAACACATCAGGAAAATCATCCACCCAGACCAAGTGGGATTCATCCCTGGTATGCAGGGATGGTTCAACATTCACAAATCAATCAATGTGATTCACCACATTAACAGACTGCAGAAGAAAAACCATATGGTTATCTCAATTGATGCAGAGAAAGCATTTGATAAAATTCAACACCCTTTCATGATGAAAACTCTAAGCAAACTGGGTATAGAAGGAACATTCTTCAATATAATCAAAGCAATTTATACAAAACCCACAGCCAGCATCCTATTGAATGGGGAAAAGTTGGAAGCATTTCCACTGAAATCTGGCACCAGGCAGGGATGCCTACTCTCACCACTGCTATTTAACATAGTTCTGGAAGTTTTAGCCAGAGCCATCAGACAAGAAAAAGAAATCAAAGGAATACAAATCAAGAAGGAAGAAGTCAAACTATCCCTCTTTGCAGACGATATGATGCTGTACTTAGAGGATCCAAAGAACTCTACTAAGAGACTATTGGAACTCATAGAGGAGTTTGGCAAAGTGGCAGGATATAAAATCAATGCACAAAAATCAACAGCCTTTGTATACACAAGCAATGCCATGACTGAGAAAGAACTGCTAAGATCAATCCCATTCACAATAGCTACAAAAACAATCAAATACCTTGGAATAAACTTAACCAAGGACGTTAAAGATCTCTACGATGAAAATTACAAAACCTTAAAGAAAGAAATAGAAGAGGATACCAAAAAATGGAAAAATCTTCCATGCTCATGGATTGGAAGAATCAACATCATCAAAATGTCCATTCTCCCAAAAGCAATTTATAGATTCAATGCAATCCCAATCAAGATACCAAAGACATTCCTCGCAGATCTAGAAAAAATGATGCTGAAATTCATATGGAGGCACAAGAGACCTCGAATAGCTAAAGCAATCTTGTACAACAAAAACAAAGCCGGAGGCATCACAATACCAGATTTCAGGACATACTACAGGGTAGTTGTAATCAAAACAGCATGGTACTGGTACAGAAACAGATGGATAGACCAATGGAACAGAATTGAAACACCAGAAATCAACCCAAACATCTACAGCCAACTTATATTTGATCAAGGATCTAAAACCAATTCCTGGAGCAAGGACAGTCTATTCAATAAATGGTGCTGGGAAAACTGGATTTCCACGTGCAGAAGCATGAAGCAAGACCCCTACCTTACACCTTACACAAAAATCCACTCAACGTGGATTAAAGACCTAAATCTACGTCCTGACACCATTAAGTTATTAGAGAACATTGGAGAAACCCTTCAAGATATTGGCACAGGCAAAGAATTTCTGGAAAAGACCCGGGAGGCACAGACAGTCAAAGCCAAAATCAACTATTGGGATTGCATCAAATTGAGAAGTTTCTGTACTGCAAAAGAAACAGGATAGTGGAGAGACAACCGACAGAATGGGAAAAAATATTTGCAAACTATGCAACAGATAAAGGGTTAATAACCAGAATCTACAAAGAGATCAAGAAACTCCACAACAACAAAACCAACAACCCACTTAAGAGATGGGCCAAGGACTTCAACAGACATTTTTCAAAAGAGGAAATCCAAATGGCCAACAGGCACATGAAAAAATGTTCAAGATCACTAGCAATCAGGGAAATGCAAATCAAAAGCACAATGAGGTTTCACCTCACCCCGGTTAGAATGGCTCACATACAGAAATCTACCAACAACAGATGCTGGCGAGGATGTGGGGAAAAAGGGACACTAACCCACTGTTGGTGGGAATGCAAACTGGTCAAGCCACTATGGAAATCAGTCTGGAGATTCCTCAGAAACCTGAATATAACCCTACCGTTCGACCCAGCCATCCCACTCCTTGGAATTTACCCAAAGGAGTTTAAATTGATAAACAAAAAAGCGGTCTGCACCCTAATGTTTATTGCAGCACAATTCACAATAGCCAAGACCTGGAACCAACCTAAATGCCCATCAATGGTAGACTGGATAAAGAAATTATGGGATATGTATTCTTTAGAAAACTATACCGCAATAAGAAACAATGAAATCCAGTCATTTGCAACAAAATGGAGGAATCTGGAACACATCATGCTGAGTGAAGTAAGCCAGTCCCAAAGGGACAAATACCATATGTTCTCCCTGATCGGTGACAACTGACTGAACACCAAAAAGGAAACCTCCTGAAGTGAAATGGACACTATGAGAAATGGTGACTTGATCAGCATAGCCCTGACTGCTAATGGACAACTTAATACATTATCCCTCATAGTATTTTTTTTTGTCTGTTCTACTTAATATGACTGTTTAATTCTGTAATTATCACACAGTTATTCTTAAGTGTTGAAAATTAACTGAAATGTGATCCCTGTTAAACATAAGAGTGGGAATAAGAGAGGGAAGAGATGTATAATTTGGGGCATGCTCGGGCTGACTTGCCCCAATTGGTAGAGTTGGAAACATACCAGGGGATTCCAATTCAATCCCATCAAGGTGGCATGTGCCAATGCCATCTCACTATTCCAAGTGATCAATTTCAGTTCACAATTGATCATAATGAAAGGACTAAGAGTCAAAGGGAGCACATAAACAAGTCTAGTATCTGCTAACACTAACCGATAGAATAAATAAAGGGGAGAGTGATCCAACATGGGAAGTGAGATACTCAGCAGACTCATAGAATGGCGGATGTCCTAAATAGCACTCTGGCCTCAGAATCAGCCCTAAAGGCACTCGGATCTGGCTGAAAAGCCCATGAGAGTATTTCAGGCATGGAAAGCCAAGGCACTCTGGCAAAAAGATCTCTGTGAGTGAGATCCCAGTGGAAAGAACAGGTCTTCAAAGAGGGAGGTGCCTTTCTCTGAAGGGAGGAGAGAACCTCCACTTTGACTATGACCGTGTCTAAACAAGATAAGAGTCGGAGAACTCAAGGGGCTTCCATAGCCTTGGAAACTCATGACTGGTGCATAGGGAGATTACTGATGCCATAAACAGGAGTGTCAATTTGTAAAGTCAACAACAGGAGTCACTGTGCACTTACTCCTCATGCAGGATCTCTGTCCTTAATGTGCTGTACATTGGGATTTAATGCTATAACGAGTACTCAAACAGTATATTCCACTTTGTGTTTCTATGGGGGTGCAAACGATTCAAATCTTTACTTAATGTACACTAAACTGATCTTCTGTAAAAAAAAAAAAAAAAAAAAAAAAGAAATTATCAATTCCCAACTTGACTCTCACTGGGATTAAACATGACAATAGGTCTGATCTGATTTCATCATCATTTAAAAAAAATCATCTATTATTTTTCACTTTATGTTTCTGTGTGGGAGCAAACTGTTGAAATCCTTACTTAAGGTATACTAAGCTGATCTTCTGTATATTAAGATAATCGAAAATGAATCTTGATGTGAATGGAAGGGGAGAGGGAGTGGGAAAGGGGAGGGTTGTGGGTGGGAGGGACGGTATGGGGGGGGAAGCCATTGTAACCCATGAGTCGTACTTTGGAAATTTATATTCATTAAATAAAAGAAAAAAAAAAAAACTGGAATTCCAAAACGGGCCCAACACATATTCATGAGGATCCAAAACACGAGTTGTTGGTTCTCACTGGCTCAGTTCCATAGATGCCCACCTAATAGGCAGGAATGCATCTGATGACATTTTTTGTAAAGAAATGTTTGTTGACATCCTCAGTGGAATACTCATTAGAGAAGAATGCAAAAAATATAGCATACAAACGTCATTCTTAGGGTCACTTCATTAATTCAGATTTTCACCAAAAATGATTCAAAAACCAGTGAGCCAAGTTTATTGTCTGATCAAGCTAAGTGAGGGGTGATATGACAGAATGAGCATGGAGAGAGGGAATCCCCGAGGATTGGAGAGGCCTAATCTGCAGGTGTGGCACTGATGTAGTCACCTCCTCTATTACACAACAGACAGCACTCTACACACACAGGGATGGCTCAGTGAACCCACACTCCACCATCACTCTTTAAGTACCACAGGTTAACCCCATCTTTATTTCCAACTATTATTCACAAAGTAAATGTAGGTCTCATTCTGGGATATGGCCTCCTTGAAGAGTAAAGCAAAATTCCATAGGAAAGTCAAGCTCCACGTATGATCCCGTCTCTCGACACAACCTTTAGAACGATGGGTTTTTCTGGTTGAAGAAGTCCTTGCTTACCTAATTTTAGAGGGACCTGGAATAATTAAATAAGCATAGAAGTAAGACATGAAACACCATCAATAACAGAAGCATAGCAGAAAAACCACACTGAGGACAATGGTGCTTTACAAACATGGAGAACTACATTAACATCATATATCTTACATTCCTTATTGTTATTTTTAAATGTTATTTAAGGTATACAAATTTCATGCATTTCATATATACAAATTTAGGAACATAAGGATTCTTTCCACCCACCCTGCCTATACGCCCACCCGCCTTTCTCCTCCATCTCCTAACCCCATTCTTATTTTTTACAAAGATCTATTTTCAGTTAACCTACAAGATTAACCCTACACTAAGTAAAGAGTTCAACCTTATTTTTAGACTGTTTCAACACTGAATAGTAAAACCATTCATCCACCTGTTCATTAAACAAAATATATAGGGAGAACTTATTCTGTAGCAGGCCTGAGACAAACCACATTGGCTTGTTCTCTTTTTTATTTCAATTGTATGCTAGAATGGTGACTCTGAAAATTTTATATATCATTCTTAGCCATTATGGCAAGCCCTTTTTGAATGTCACATAAAACTAAATTTGTGATGGTGAAACTTGAAATTACTCTTGTATAGGTGACACTTATGTTAACTCTGGACAGTTCTCAACTTCTGAAAACCCTTTTTGGTTTAATGAGAACAATCAGTTATCAAAGAGCATTATGCTTCATGTTTCTAACATCTCTTCTTGCCTTCCAAGTGTAGTTCAAATGGGGAATTTCTGATGCCAGCAGATAATACTTAATTAAAAATGTGGCATGTAATCATGTAATCATATTCAAATTCCAAATGGTGTTCATACACTTTCCCCTGAAGACATACAGACAAGTAAGCACACGTGTACACACACACACCTTTTGATAAAAGTCTTAAATTAAAATCTGTATCTAATAACTCCAAATCAATGGTAAATCATTCTTAAACGTTTTGTGAATACTCTCAGTGGGCAAAGTCCCTTAAAAGACACCATCGGGAGTTTATTAAGGGATTAAAATGAAGTTCAACAGGTCTTCAAAGAAGGAGGTACCTTTCTCTGAAGGGAGAAGAGAACCTCCACTTTGACTATGACCTTGTCTAAACAAGATAAGAGTCAGAGAACTCAAAAGGCTTCCATAGCCTTGGAAACTCATGACTGGAGCATGGGGAGATTACTGATGCCATAAACAGGAGTGTCAATTTGTAAAGTCAACAACAGGAGTCACTGTGCACTTACTCCTCATGTAGGATCTCTGTCCTTAATGTGCTATACATTGAGATTTAATGCTATAACGAGTACTCAAACAGTATATTTCACTTTGTGTTTCTATGGGGGTGCAAACTGTTGAAATCTTTACTTAATGTATACTAAACTGATCTTCTGTATATAAAGAGAATCGAAAATGAATCTTGATGTAAATGGAAGGGGAGAGGGAGTGGGAAAGGGGAGGGTTGCGGGTGGGAGGGACGTTATGGGGGGGAAGCCATTGTAACCCATAAGCCGTACTTTGGAAATTTATATTCATTAAATAAAAGTTAAAAAAAACAATAAAGGAATCTAACTGATCTTTAACATGCAACAACTTCAAAAAAAAATGAAGTTCAAGAGTTAAGTTGTGGGGAGACATTGTAAAATGCAAGAAAAACACCCTGAGAACCAAACAGGGTGGTATAATGACAAAGTATTCCATTAGGAGACAAAACACTCCTCAGAAACCATCCACTGAGCAGAGAAGTGAATGCTCCCTGGACTAGAAAGGGGGAAACCCTGGAGTTGTCAGACTTGGGGGGAGAAGTTAAGAAGGAAACAGAACTTGGAAGATGAGAATGAAGTGAGGAGGAGAGCGGGAAGACAATACATGGAGGTACTCTTAGAACACAGAGAGCCAAGTGTGTCTGGGATACAGCTCCTTGAAGATGATATACAGGAGTCGGGAGGGCTACGGACTGCGGCAGCCATTCAGATCCGGTAGAAGTGCCATAAATTGCTGACGGTTAACCTTGAGCGCACATGGGAAACAATGGGGAACTTTTACATCCACAATCTGGGTGAGTTAGTTCTTAATTTGGAGATGATCCAGGCATCATGCATTGTTTAAATCTCCCCCCACGGGTTCCAATGTGGTTCAGTATTACCATGAGACAATTTATGTACAGTGGGTTTCAAAAAGCTTACAGGAAAATGGAATGAAAGTTGGCTTTTGGTGTAAAAAGATCTTTGAAACTTTTCTTAATAATATGCCTTCCCCCGGAACTTTCTGAAGATGTCTAAATTGTGGAGGAGAGTGACACTCAAAAGTCATGATAGAGTAATCACGGCACCTCATGAGTAAACACAACACTTTGCCATCTCCACCTGACTTGAAATTAAATTTAAAACTTTCCTTGTGGATAGAGGAGTCATCACATACTCATGCCATGCTAATATGCATTGACTCTAAGGATCTTTATACTTTGGTCTTTAGAAAATGGCCCATTTGGAACTCCAGAGCTGAAATAATCTTAATTCCCATATATTCACATGGATATTTTGGCTGCTAGAATAAACTATTAAAAGACAAGTGAGTATATTCTTTTAATATATAGACCCCCCCACACACAGTTTTTAAAAATTCCCAATAAAACATTACTGATACGTTAAGTACACTGACCTGAGTTTCCTTACAAAGTTTGAAGGAGAAGTTCTGCATTAATCTCACAAGAGCAAGTTTTATATTCATGAGAGCAAACCTCATGCCAAGGCAATTTCGGGGTCCAGCTCCAAAGGGATGGTATATGTAAGGATTGATGTTGTCTTTGTTCTTCTTACTGAACCTGGTTCCACAAAAGTAGGTGAAAACAAGTTAAAGCCACATAAAAGCACCTATCTGGGTTATCATTTAGCCCTCTCAACCAGTGGTACACAGGACACACTTGTGGGTTGCTCAAACACTGCTGGCATTTAGCTTTGAGAATCGTAAGCTGCAGATCCTTTCCATCCCCCTCTCCTAGAGGATCTGTCTTGTTGATGAAATTAGATGAATGCTGTTTAAAAGACAGTGTATGTTTGTACACTAAAATTACATTTAGGACGGTGATGTGCTCAGGTTCTGGAATGCATATGGGAAATGAGACTGGTGGAAGGGAAGGTGGGTCTTCTTGGTCGGATGCTCACTGAGGAAGCAGCAGGGGAAAACGCCTCTTGGTTGGTATTTAAACAGATCTTTTTTCTTCCTCTCTTCTCTCTTCCCTTTCATCACCTACCTCCCTGCCTTCTTCCTCCTTGCCTCTCCCCTTCTCCTCCCCACCCCTTCCCTCCTCCTTTTTCCTCTCCTACTTCTGCCTCACTCTCACTCTCCCCCCACCAGCACACTCCTTCTCTCTCACAGAACAGTTGTAACAGTCCAAGTCAGGTCATTTACATCATTTACACGTCATACGAAGCTCCTCCACTTCAGTGTCATCACCAACCTCCTGGATTCTCTCTTCAACCGGGCTACAGATTCCTTGAAGGCTAAACCTAGCATTTATTCAAATAATTCCTCAATATCTGATGATTTTTAAGGAAAAATATTTATCTTGGGAAAATGACCATGGGATATAGTTATTTGGTTTTAAGAGAGTGCTTAGGGGCCGGCGCTATGGCGCAGCGGGTTAATGCCCTTGCCTGAAGCGCCAGAATCCCACGTGGGTGCCGGTTCAAGACCTGGCTGCTCCACTTCCCGTCCAGCTCTCTTCAGTGGCCTAGGAAAGCAGTAAAAGTTGGCCCAAGTTCTTGGGCCCCTGAACCCGCATGGGAGACCCGGAGGAAGCTCCTGGCTTCAGATTGGCACAGTTCTGGCCATTGCAGCCAATTGGGGAGTGAACCATCGATGGAAAATCAATCGATCGATTGATATCTCTCTCTCTCTCTCTTTGCCTCTCCTCTCTCTGTGTAACTATGACTTTCAAGTTAAATAAATCAATCTTTTAAAAAAAGAGTGCTTACATTTTGGAGAATATTCTTAACTTCTTATAGGTGATTTTGCTCACACAACATGGCAACCAGAGGGAGGGTTGTGGTGGCATGGGAGTAAGAGCTGACTGGGCTGTGGCTACTGGAGCAAGTATTAGGCTTGGTGATGCATTAGAAGTATTCCATAGTTATACTTGTGTGTATTTCAAATATTCTCCAACATAACATTTCTAACATGTGCGTTTCTCACTGCCAAGTCCAGTCCCTGTCACACAGAAAGCACTCACAACTCGATGACTGAATGAATCAAAGAACACTACAAAGGTCTCTTTAACATTAATGAAGCTACAGAAGATAGAGGCGCTGAATGGGGGGCACACACAGAATTTCTGGCCCAGAAAATAAAGCATTAAGTCAATACCAATTTACTCCTCTCATAAATATCATATGGAGACTCTATGCCTGCACGAGGGTCAACACAGCCCACAAGACCAGATCCCAAGCCTCCTGACTTAACAGCCAGTGCCCTACATACTCCTTTGTCCATTTTGTTTGCCAATACAATAGTGGTCACATGTCAACTATTTCCAGAGGGTACAATGTGCCCAGAGCCTGACTTTAATTGCTAATTCCCGGAACAGCATGCTTGACACACCTCCAACGTCTAGAGAGCTGGCGACTTCGCACTGGGAGGAGTCACTAACTACTAAGAGGACACGTGAGCTGACACAGGATGGCAGCCAGAGGCAGGATTGCAGACCTGGGCTTTCCTCTGTCCTCACAGAGGCGTCTGCTCATCAGGGGTGAGCGCCTCTCATCAGCTCAGCCTGCTGTCTTACAACTGCTGTAGAGGACAAGGCCACCAGGCGCAAGGTGGAAATGTTTCCTGTAGACAGCCAAAGTGAATAGCACAGGAAAACTGAAAGGGAAAAAAAAGCCTACACACCTACAATCAGGTAGCAGCTAATAAATTATGGTGTATACGTACATCACCAAAACTATATGAGTTTCTTATATGTATGTTCTCATATCTGTTTTACTAGAGGACAAAATCCAGGACCTCCACCATCCACAGACACTCAAATCCCTAATATACAATGGCACAGTATTTCCACAGCCTCCTGTATAATTTAAACCATCTCCATGTAACTTATAATACCTAATGCAATACAGACGCTACGTAAATAATTTTGGAACTGTGGATGGCTTTAGCTGCCTTTTCCTAGTCAACAGTTTCAACAGTTTTGAAAACAATTACCATTTCTTCTCATAAGAAAAACTAGTAAAAATAAAAATTCACGCACGCAAATGACTCTACAGTCCCATGTTCATTATCTATGTAAGAAATGTCAGAATATGCCTGAACCAGCCTGCTTCAGGGTAGGTTCCCCTCCCCAGGGATCCTATACCTTTCAGGGCGGAATTCATCAGGCTCAGTCCAGTGCTGTGGATCTCGGTGAAGCGCATAGCTTGGCATCATCACAATTGTCCCTTTGGGAATGAATGTCCCATTGATGTCAACATCTTTCTTACAGACTCTCTCAAGTCTGCCAGCAATTGGGTATAATCTGAGAGTTTCATTCACCACCATGTCCAGATATTCCATCTTGACCAGGGTATCATATGTAGCAAGTTCCTGGGAAGAAAGAAACAGATTTTCATAAATGGAGATTTGGAATTAATTTCACACTCATTCAATGCACTACTGTTGAAGTGTTGGGTGCTCCAAAGGATAACTCACATTGTAAAAGATGGTAGCATTGAAGAGGCGTTTTAATAACTGCCATGTCATTTGCCCAGCTCCATGAATGGTACATTCAGGTGTGGGAAGTAGTTATGAACTGGGAGACTTTGGGGACAACTCCATACACAAGCCCAGAAACCCACAGCATGTAGAATACACCATTACTCTCAAAATTTGCCAAAGTCACTATCACCTTTCAAAAGAGAGGTCATAAGCATTGCCAAGGAAATGGAACATGAAAAAGAGAAAATCCCTTACTCTGCAGAAAGCTTTTGATTTGAAAAATCCTGATTGGAAACTATTTTGATCACATGTATAAAATTTGCAGAGACCAGGGCCCAGAGCTGTGGTGTAGCAGATAAAGCTGCTACCCAAGATGCGACATCCCATATGAGCACTGATTCAAGACTTGCTGCTCCACTTCCAATCCAGCTCCCTGCTAATGCACCTGGGAAAGCTATGGAAGACAGCCCAAGTGCTTGGGCCCCTGCACCCATGGGGGAGATCTGAAAGACTCCTGGATATAGCCTGGCCTATTCCTGGCCATTGTGGCCATTTGGGGATTGAACTAGTGGATGGAAGATATTTCTCTGACTTTCAAAATAAATAAATAAATCTCTCTTTAAAACCTTGCAGAGATGGGGCCAGCGTCGTGGCATAGCAGGTTGGACCGCCACCGCCTGCAGCACCGACACCACATATGGTTGCTGTTCAAGTCCCAACTGCTCCACTCCTGATCCAGCTCCCTGCTAATGTGTCTGGGAAAGCAGTGGAGGATGGCCCAAGTGCTTGGGCCCCTGAGACCCAGAGGAAGCTCCTGGCTTTGGCCTGGCCCAGCCCTGGCTGTGGTGGCCATTTGGGTAGTGAACCAGTGGATGGAAGCTCGTCTGCGCGTGTGTACTCCTTCTCCCTCTCCCTCTCTTCCGTCTCCTTCTCCCTCTCTCTTCTCTCTCCCCACCCTTCTCTTTCTCTAACTCCACCTTTCAAATAAATAAAATAAATCTCAGAAAACATTCGTAGAGTTGAAAAACTAGTCTCTTTCTATCTTATTATGACAGAAGAAGCTTAAAAATAGATGTTAACCTGGGACAATCTCAATTCTAATGAAAGTTCGACAGAGACAGGAACCCACTCTCAGCCCCACCCACTGTTGCTAGAACAGTCGCTCACTACAGTTTCAGGTCTTGACTGCAAACACTGAAGGAGACCCCTGTGTGTACTTTCCTACCAAGCAGCCATACCACCCCAGACTCCAGGCTTCTTCATACTCCAAAGAAAACCAGGTTGCATAATGTGTGGCTATCACTTGGTGTTATGTTGAGTTTGACTCAAGAGCCGGACACCCTGGGTCCTATCTTGTCTTCTTTCCCACTGGCTGTTCGGCTGGAGGATGAGGAGTGCGTAACACAGAGCAGAGTCCGCCTCCCCAGCCCAGGCCGGCCTCACTCAGCCAACAGCCAGGCCAGAGCAAGGTCGGCCACTAGAAACAGAGCTAATGACCTGACATCAGAGCAATGACGACTTCTGTAGGTGCAACTGAGGTTCTGTGGATGGTTTTGACTTGGCATTCTTCTAACAGCCAGCAGACACGCCGGGACCAACACTGACTCACAAAGATCATAGAGTTGTGAGCGGCATCCTTTGTATCTCCATGTGTTTTTCTCTTTAGATCTTTCCTAAATTTGCCAGTGAAGGAATCAAAGCTCACACATTTTGCAACTATTCCCCCGGGTAGTGCAGGAAGGCAGGTGGGGGGGTGGGGGATTCTATTCTAACTCCTCCCCCAGCCCCTGTCCCGGGTCACTCACTCACCTTATTGGGCAAAAGTGTATCAATCTCCTCCTGGAGTTTCTGCTGGACATCAGGGTGAGTGGCCAACAAATGCATAATGAAGGAGAGGGTGCTGCTAGTTGTCTCATAGCCCGCAAAGAGAATGATAATTGATTGGGCTACAACCTCTATATCATCCAGAGCTAAAAAGGGAAGAAACACATTTTAGGGAAATAGGTCAATATGAATCACCCTAGAGGAAAAGAATAAAAATCCACATAGTATGGGTTGGCGCTGTGGCGTAGCGGATAAAGCCCCCTCCTGCAGTGCCAAAATCCTATCTGGGGCCGGCGCTGAGGCTCACTAGGCTAATCCTCTGCCTAGCGGCACTGGCACACCGGGTTCTAGTCCCGGTAGGGGCGCCGGATTCTGTCCCGGTTGCCCCTCTTCCAGGCCAGCTCTCTGCTGTGGCCCGGGAGTGCAGTGGAGGATGGCCCAAGTACTTGGGCCCTGCACCCCATGGGAGACCAGGAAAAGCACCTGGCTCCTGCCATCGGATCAGCGCGGTGCGCCGGCGCAGTGCGCTGGCCGCGGCGGCCATTGGAGGGTGAACCAACAGCAAAGGAAGACCTTTCTCTCTGTCTCTCTCTCTCACTGTCCACTCTGCCTGTCAAAAAAAAAAAAATCCTATATGGGTGCCAGTTCAAGTCCTGGCTGCTCCACTTCTGATCCAGCTCTCTGCTATGGCCTGGGAAAGCAGTGGAAGATGGCCCAAGTACTTGGGCCTCTGTGTCCATGTGAGAGACCTGGAAGAATCTCCTAGCTTCGGATCGGCTCAGCTCTAGCAGTTGCAGCTATTTGGGGAGTGAACCAGCAGGTAGAAGACCTCGCTCTCGCTCTCGCTCTCTCTCTCTGCCTCTGCCTCTCTGTAACTCTGCCTTTCAAATAAATAAATAAAATCTTTTTTAAAAAATCCACATTGGTGTTGGCACTGTGGCGCAGTAGGTTAATGCCCTGGCCTGAAGCTCCGGCATCAAATACGGGCGCTGGTTCGAGATCCGGCTACTCCACTTCCCATCCAGCTCTCTGCTATGGCCTGGGAAAGCAGTGGAAGATGGCCCAAGTCCTTGGGCCCCTATATCCATGTGGGAGACCCAGAAGAAGCTCCTGGCTCCTGGCTTCGGATTGGTGCAGCTCTGGCCATTGCAGCCAATTGGAGAGTGAACCATCGGATGGAAGACCTGTCTGTCTCTCTCTCTCTCTCTCTCTCTGCAGAGGTGTTGTGGTGTAGCAGATTAAAGACTGCCTGTGATGCCAGCAATCCATATGGGCCCTGGATTTGAGTCCCAGCTGCTCCACTTCCAATCCAGCTCCCTAATGCGCCTGGGAAAGCAATGAAAGATGGCCCAAGCACTTGGGTCCCTGCACCCACGTGGGAGACTTAGACAGAGTTTCAGTCTCCTAGCTTTGGCCCAGCTCCTGTTGTTGCCATCCCCATCACCAACACGCTGGCTGACTTCAGGTGACAGCATCTCTGACACACTCTAGAAATGCAGACTCCGGGGGCCAGCGCTGTGGTGTAGCAGGTTAAAGCCCTGGCCTGTAGTGCCGGCATCCCACATGGGAGCCAGTTCTAGTCCCGGCTGCTCCCCTTCCGACCCAGCTCTCTGCTGTGGCCTGGGAAAGCAGTAAAGTTGGCCCAAGTCCTTAGATCTCTGCACACATGTGGGAGACCCAGAAGAAGCTCCTGGCTTCAGATCAGCTCAGCTCCGGCCATTGCTGCCATTTGGGGAGTGAACCAGCAGATGGAAGACCTCTCTTTCTCTCTCTCTCTCTCTGCATCTCTGGCTCTGCTTCTCTCCAACTCTGCCTTTCAAATAAATAAATCTATATTTAAAAAGAAGAAAGAGGCCAGCGCCGCGGCTCACTAGGCTAATCCTCCGCCTTGCGTCACTGGCACACCGGGTTCTGGTCCCAGTCGGGGCGCCAGATTCTGTCCCGGTTGCCCCTCTTCCAGGCCAGCTCTGCTGTGGCCAGGGAGTGCAGTGGAGGATGGCCCAAGTGCTTGGGCCCTGCACCCCATGGGAGACCAGGAGAAGCACCTGGCTCCTGCCATTGGATCAGCACAGTGCGCCAGCCGCAGCGCACCAGCCGCGGCAGCCATTGGGGGGTGAACCAACGGCAAAAGAAAGACCTTTCTCTCTGTCTCTCTCTCTCTCTCACTATCCACTCTGCCTGTCAAAAAAAAAAAAAAGAAAGAAAGAAAAAGAAAAAAGAAAGTGTGTCATTGTATAAATTAAAAGAAAATAAGGAAAGAAGGAAGAAGGCGAGGGAGGGTAGCATGGGAAGTATCATTACTTAAAACTGTATATATGAAATGCATGAAAGCTGCTCCCTTTATAAACATTTTTTAAAAGTAAAAGAAGTGAAGACTCCTAAACCATACCCTGGTGCTGCAGAATCAAACCCTGAACTTCCAAGCAACGTGAGAAACTAGTATGCACCATCTGAGCTGAGAAACGTGGGTCATGTCTGAGAGGCATCAGGTACTAGAAGACGGGGGCCCAGCCTTCAAAAGGGTAATCTCAGGACGCAGAGAAACTACAGAGAAAGGTAAGAGCTAGAAGTGTTAGGATCCATTCTATCTAATGGAGGGCATTAAAGCAGCAGAAGACAGACTGTGTCAGTAGGAAGTCACTGGTCAGCATGAAATACTGGGAAATACGATCCCGCGGGTAGATGAACAACGCCTGCAAAATCATAGCCTGATGCCACTTTCCTTAGTGCACAAGCCCTCCTGCTCACGATCCAGCCCCCTTGTGATGACAAGCGAGCATGCACTGGTCTGTCTGGTCAAAATAAGTATATGCCTACGCTACCTATACAATTATAACCTAAAACATGAAGTTAACATGAGAAATGTCTGCAGGGTTCTGACTTACCACCGATGATTTCTATGATGCATTTTGGGTAAATTCAACCATCAAATGCTTTCTCCATGTTAGCATAAACCTCCTGATACTGTAGTGAAAACGGACTAGAAACTCAAATTTTACATATTTACTGTTCATTAAGTCAGCACTAACCACCATGTGGATTAAAAAAAAAAGATTTATTTATTTATTTGAAAGGCAGAGTCACAGAGAAGTAGAGCACTGGCCCCCACCACCACGTGGAGTTTCAAATTTTAATTCATTAAAAATGCAATCTGGGCCAGCATTATGGCATAGTGGATAAAGCTGTTGCCTGCAATGCAGGCATCCCTTGTGGGCATCAGTTCGAGTCCTGACTGCTCCACTTCCAATCCCACTCCCTACTAATGCACCTTGGAAAGCAGTGGAGGATGGCCTAGTGCTTGGGCCCCTGCATCCATGTGGGAAACCCAGAAGCAGGTTCCAGATCCTGGCTTCAGACCAGCCCAGCTCTCGCCATTGTGGGCATCTGGGGAGTGAACCAGCAGATGGAAGATTTCTCTCTCTCTCTAATTATCTCTCTAACTCTGCCTTTCAAATAAATAAATAAATCTTTTTAAAAAATAAAAATAGAGGCCAGCACTGTGGCGTTGGCATCCCATATGGGAGCTGGTTTGCATCCCGGCTGCTCGTCTTCTGATCCAGCTCCCTGTTATGACCTGGGAAAGCAGCAGAAGACGGCCCAAGTGTTTGGGCCCCTTCACCCACATAAGAGACTTGAAAGAAGCCCTTGGTTTCAGATCATCCCAGCTCCAACCATTGCAGCCATTTGGAGAGTGAACCAGCAGATGGAAGACCTCTCTGTCTCTCCTCTCTGTAACTCAACCTCTCAAATAAATCATCTTTTTTAAAAACAAAAAATTAAAATGCAATCTAAAATTAACTTGTTCAGCAGCACTAGCTACAAGTCAAATACTCAGTAGCTATATGTATCTAGTGATTATTGTATTGAACAGCAAATTTAGAGTATTTTCTCTGTCAAACAAAGCTGTAGTAAGACAAGTGACAGAGGAGTGAGCGTTTGGCCTAGTGGTTAAGACACCAGATAGGATTCAGACATCCAATATTAGAGTGCTTCTTTTCAAGTCTCCTCTCCAGCCACAGTTCCAGCTTCTTGCTAACTACAGACCCTGGACAGCAGTGGTGATGGATCAAGTAATTGTGTTTCTGCCACCCATGTAGGAGACACGGATCGAGTCCCTGGCTCCTGGCATCAGCCTGATTTACCCATGGCCACTGTGAGCACTTGGGGAATGAATCAATAGATAGAAGTGCATGCTCTCCCTCTTCCCTCCCTCCATCTCTTAAAAAAAGTTTTAAATGTTTAAAAACAACACTGTAAAAAAAATAAAAGAGAGAGGGATAGATGTAGACATAGATATATTTACACATATGTACTGGAGTCAGCCCACCCTGCTCTCTAGAACAACTGTTAAGTACTCAGGAGTTTTGTCAGATGGTTGGCAAAGCACTGGTAGACTGAAAATGACCAGAGAGAGAAAAAAAGAGAGACCTGGACAGATGGAGAGAGAAACAGAGAAAATGAAAGCCTGTTTATATCTTGGGTATAGACACAAAGGGAAATACTTATATTTCTCAGTTCTCTGCAAATAAATTTGACTTTCCTAGTTTTGATCACAGAAATTATCTAGAAAGCAAAGACACTCCAGTAGCAATGATCACTTCGAGTTCCCGAAGACGATGGAATAAGGAAGTCATCAATTTGCAATGAGCATAGTGGTAATGGCTTCACTCAAAAGCCATCACTGCGTGATCAAACCTAGGTGAAGGTTTGAGGACAAACTGCAAATATACAAACTCTCCAAAGCTTCCCCACAGGGCCCACATGTATTACAAACAGAAAAATGGAATTTTACAGATTAAGCCACTGAACACACTCTGAGCAAGTGTTCCCAGTCAGTACCCCAGCTCTGGGGACAGAGTGCCTCTGACTTCACCTCTGGAGAACATTTCCCGTGGGTCTAGATGTGACTGAGAATCAGCTCTGTTCTACCACTGGCCACTCACGCATTTCCAGGCACGAAATACTTGTCCATGGTTCTCCTCACAGTTGTGCCACCACGCTTACAGAATTCACTCTGGCTACCACTTGTGGTATCTGGGTTCGTGTCTCTCTGCAGTTGGGCAGAAATGCCGACCTGCCTGGACAACTCCCTGCACATCTGGGGGCGAATCCTCCCGCAGAGCTTCCCACGCACAGACGTCGGAGCACCCTTGGTTACCTTTGTGGGAATCGATTTCTTTGGAATTCTGAGAGTTAATCATCAGCTGGAGAAAATCCACTCGGCGCTGGAAGCATAGAGAGAAGAGTCAATGAAAACAAAACCATAAGGAAAAACGTACACCAGGAGTGCAGCACCCGACCTCCTCTCTGAGATCCCTCGAGTCCAGAAGTCAACTGAAGTCCCTGAGTCACCAGGGAGCAGAACCACCCACCTACGAACCTTAGAGGGTGGCAAGCTTCCCTAAGAGAAATCCAGCCACGCTGAACAGCTTTTTTTTGGCTTCTTCCCTCCTTGCTCTCGAGTTTGTCCGGCTTCTGAACATGGCTGCCTGACCAAAGCGTTCCCCACTCTTCCTGCTGTCATCCGTGCTTCCTCAGGAAGTCCTGAACATCACATCAATCCTTCTGTTCTCCTTCCTTAACTCATAACCAGCGTCCACATAAACTCCTGACACTCCTACAGATCCTCTGCAACGTTCCTGTGTGCATCTTCAAATGTTCCACCCTCCGAGAGATGTCTAACCACGTTCAGTGACCCCTAGGTAGCCTCCCCAACCTGCACACATCCCTGTACTGGCCTCCAGACCACGCGAAGCCAGTCTACAATCTCAATACCCAGAAAAGACCACTGACCCACCCGAGCCATGGGAGCTGCAAACGTAAAGTAGACAGTCTCCCCTCAGGTAGACAGAGAGCTTTCCCTTGGAGGATGTGTAAAATAATACACGTGGGATGGAAATGATTCTTTTAACAATCTAAGATCTGAGGAAGTGATAGTATCAGCAAATAATTTCTAAATCCTACTTTTTATCCTTGGACAGTTTACTGAGTGGAAGGGAGACGGTAAAGATTTTATCTCAATATTATGTCTCAACATGCCTATCATCAAACTGTAAATGTGCTAACTCATTTTCATACCACCTGACCCAGCCCCGCCTGCATGCCCCCAAAATCCAGAAGTTTTCATGTCCAAAACCTAGAGTTCTCTATCTACAATTAACACAGAGAGAAATATACAAATAAGATGTTTACAGACCAAAAATTAACAAAAACATAACATCCTCATGTAAACAACAAATTTACCTTTTGCTTGTCTTTGAGACGATCATCTTTAATCTTTTCCACGGATGTTTTCAAAAAATCCATAACATCTTTTGGGAACATACTGATATGCAATGCCTCAAAAATTGGGGTAAGGAATGGAAAGAGTGCTATAGGGAAAAGAAAAAAAGAGAAACCATAATGAAATGCAAACTTTACATGGTGCAATTTGCATTTCTCAATCAAAAGAGTGAAAGTCATCAAGGTCCTCAACCAGGAAGCACACGCTTCCTGCGCTGGCCACGGCGGCCATTGGAGGGTGAACCAATGGCAAAAAGGAAGACCTTTCTCTCTGTCTCTCTCTCTCACTGTGCACTCTGCCTGTCAAAAAAAAAAAAAAAAAAAGAAAGAAAGAAAGAAAACAGGAAGATCATAAACATGTGGATATCAATCAATATAATCCTAAGCAGCCAATGGGTCAAAGAAGAAATCAGACAGACAATTACAAGTTGTTTTAGGTTAATCAAACTGAAGACATTTTATGTCAAAACTAATGAGCATATTTACTATGGGATGTAGAAAAGGCACTGCTTGCAGGGAAATATGTTGCTATAAATGTCTAAGCTTTTAAAAAGGAAGATCTCAGATCAATAATCTAACTTTACAAGGTATTGCATTGAAAAATTAGGAGCAAACTAAACTGAAAGAACAGAACAAAGACCAAATTGGAAACTAACAAAATAGAGAATAATAAATGATAAAATCAATAAAATCAAAGGCTCTTTTTTCTAAATGCCATCAAAATGGCAAAATTTTAGCTAGACTGATGAAGAAATAGACAGATGACAAATTACTAGCATCAGAAATGAATGGCAGATAATTCTATCAAAGTTTAAAAAAATGAAAAGAATTATAAAGGAATTCTACTAACAATTCAGGTGTTAGAACAATCTGTATAAATTAGATAACTTAAAATGGACAAATCCTATAAAGACATACAATAAAGAATCAAATCAAAAGGGAATAGACAATATGCATAGATATGTAACACACAAAGATATAAAAAACTATCTACAATGAAAACAAGTTCCAGACAATTTTAGTGGTGAATTCCATCAGTATTGAAAGAAAAACTGGGGGGGAGCACTGTGGCATAGCGGGTAAAGCCACCGCCTGCAGTGCCGGCATCCCATATGGGCACCAGTTCAAGTCCCGGCTGCTCTGCTTCCAATTCAGCTCTCTGCTATGGCCTGAGAAAGCGGTAGAAGATGGCCCAAGTCCTTGGGCCTCTGAACACGTGTAGGAGACCTGGAAAAAGCTCCTGGCTCCTGGCTTCAGACTGACGCAGCTCCGGCCATTGCAGCCAAGTGGGGAGTGAACCAGCGGATGGAAGACCTTTCTCTCTCTCTCTGCCTCTCCTTCTCTCTGTGTGTAACTCTTTCAAATAAATAAATAAATCTTAAACAAAAAAAAAAAACTGATACCACTTCTTAACAAACACTTGCAAAATCCAGAAGAAAAACGAACACTTCTAAATTCATTCTATGAGACTGGTATAACCCTAATTAAAAATGTAAACAAAGATTTCATAAGAAAAGAAAGATACAATCCAATATATCTTATAAAAATGGATATACAATTCAAAATAACATACAAGCAAACTGAATCCAGTGGCATATAAAAGAATTATACTCTATAACCAAGTGGGCTTTATGCTATTAAAGTGGGCTTTATGCCAATAAAACCATCTCAAAAGAAGCAAAAAAAGCATATTACAACTCCAATATCATTTTGTGAGAAACACACTCAACATACCAGAAATGAATGGAAATTCCTCAATCTGAGAAAAAGCATCTGTGAAAGACCCGTCACTCACATCACACCTAATAGATCAATAGCTTTCTCTAAGATTAGGAACAAGACAAGGCACCTCTCTCAGCACTTCTAGTCACCTATTAGAAGTAATAGATGAGTTCAGCACACCTCTGATTTGAGATCAATATACAAAAAGAAACTATTTCTAAATGCACAACACAAAGTGAAATTAAGAAAATAATTATACTGGACTGGCCTTGTGGCATAGCAAGTTAAGCTGCTGCTCCTGACACCAGCGTCCCATTTGAGTGCCGGTGTGAGTCTTGGCTACTTTGCTTCCAATCCAGCTTCCTGCTAACCAGACTGGGAAGGCATGGAAAGATGGTTCAAGTGCTTGAGTCCATGACACTCACATGGCAGACCAAGATGGAGTTTCTGGCAACTGGCTTTGGCCTGGCCCAGACCTGGCTACTATGCCCTTTTGGGAGGTGAATCAGCAGATGGACGGTCTCTCAGACATATTCTCTGTGTGTGTGTGTGTGTGTGTCTTTCTGCCTTTCAAATAAATAAGTCCTTTGTGAAAAATAATTGTATTTGTAACAGCATCAAAAAAATACTTAGGAATAAAATCGACAAAAATGAAAAACGCATTCTCTAAAACCTACAAAACATTGTTGAAATAAAGAGGATCCAAATAAACTGAAAAATAGCCACATTTGTTGATTTAAAAAATGCTCAAAAAGACAACGCTGTACAAATTTATATTCAGATATGACATTCTCTATCAGACTCCTAGATTCATTATAGAAATAGTCAAGTTGGTTTTAAATCTCATATGGAATGTCAAGAGAACCAAACAAGCCAAAACAATCTTGAAAATAAATAATAAGGGCTCGCGCCGTGGTGCAGTGGTTTAAGCTGCAGCCTGAGGTGCCAGCATCCCATAAGAGCGCCAGTTCAAGTACTGATTGTTCCACTTCCAATCTCGCTCCCTGCTAATGTGCCTGGGAAAACAGCAGAAGATGGCACAAGTTCTTGGGCCCCTGCATCCACCCAGGAGACCCGGAAGAAGCTCCTAGCTCTTGGCTTCAGTCTGGCCCAGCTCCAGCTGTTGTGGCCATCTGGGGAGTGAACCACCAGATGGAAGATCTTTCTCTCTCTGCCTCTCTTTAAGTCTGCCTTTCAAATAACTAAATAAACCTTTTTTTTTTCATAAAACAGCCACAAATGAACACATATTATATGATTTAAAATCTATGGGGCCGGCGCCGCGGCTCACTAGGCTAATCCTCCACCTTGCGGCGCTGGCACACCGGGTTCTAGTCCTGGTCAGGGCACCGGATTCTGTCCCAGTTGCCCCCCTTCCAGGCCAGCTCTCTGCTGTGGCCCAGGAGTGCAGTGGAGGATGGCCCAAGTACTTGGGCCCTGCACCCCATGGGAGACCAGGATAAGTACCTGGCTCCTGCCATCGGATCAGCGCGGTGCGCCAGCCGCAGCGCACCGGCCGCGGCAGCCATTGGAGGGTGAACCAACGGCAAAGGAAGACCTTTATCTCTGTCTCTCTCTCTCTCACTGTCCACTCTACCTGTCAAAAAAATTTAAAAAAATTAAAAAAAAATCTATGGAGACAGAAAGGAGATTAGTGATATTGGTTGGGGGGAGGAGTTGAGAGAAGGAATGGGATTATTGAGTTGACAAAAATCTTCTAAAATTGGCAATAATGGTGGCTTAACTAAACAATTTTAACTTAACAATTTTAAGTGGGTGCATTATATGTTACATGAATTAGATCTCAAAAGATGTTTTTTAAAAAGAGAAACAGTACACCACATACTTATTGAGAGAAGTAGAGGATCGAAGAAACTAAATTTCAACAGCCTCCTGACGTTTTTCACAAACGGATCTTGTGGATTTCTAAGGGAATCAATGTTCACTCCGAAGGATGTACCGGTGATCACGTCCATGCTGTAGGCCCCAAAGATTCTGAGGGGAGGGACACACAGAAAATGAAAATGAGCACCTCTCTGCCATTCTTCCTCTGCACATGGAGCAAGAAACAATGGTAAACCACACGTCAGAGCACAACAGGCAAAGAGCCACACGCGTCCAGAACCACCTCCCACGGCAGGCACCGTGGCCCGGTGGGTTAGGTTCGGAATGCTCACAACTCCAATCAGAGTGCTGGTCCAAGGCCGTCTACTCCACTTCTGATTCAGCTTCCTGCTAATGCATCCTTGGAGGCACAAGACAGTAGTCTAAGTGCTTGGTCCGCTGCCACCCAGCTGGGGTTCCAGACTCCTGGCTTCAGCTCGGCCTACTCTGGTGCAACCAGTAAGTGGAAGATCGATATCTGTGTGTGTGTGTGTGTGTAATAAATACATCTTAAAAGAATAAAACTACCACCTAGATTATCTGAAGGGTCTATACTTCCATCACTCACATTCATACATTTCTGCAGCTGCCTTTGTCCTAGGGCTGATGGGAACCCTAGGAGATGTAGACGTATCTCTGAGCTCCAGTAGATCAGGCCTGGAACGTGACACAGCCATAATCACACAAGGAACAGCAGCGTGTGTGGAGTGTGGGTGCTAACTGACGTGGAAGCCCAGGGCTTCAGCAGGACGTGGAGGAATAGTTAACTCTTCCTAGGGGACTGGAGAAGGAGACACTGATCTAGGTCTTGCCACCACGCAGGGTGTATATCCAGAGCTGGTTTCTCCGCATCAGCACACTACAGAACAGCAACAGCCCAGGAACTTCATCCTCCTTCTCTCCATCCCTGCCAAAGCCCCAGAAAGACCCTCTCCTCCCCATCTCCAGGATCTAAGCTGGCCCCGAGGGTAGAATAGAAACCCGAGGATATTCCTGGTCAAATATAATAATAAATGCCTCCAAAACTCATTTTGAGGATCCTTTGTTAAGTGAATACATGTCTCCTGTTTGGCCAGGAGAGCCTCAGTCTACGCTTGTTGTTCCTGAATAATTCAAAATTAGCCCCGTTTAGGGGGTAGGGTGGGGGATGGGCCCAGCAGTTAGGAGCTGCTGGAGGGGTACAGCCCATGTATGAGTGCCTGGGTTCAAGTCTCAGCTCCACTTCCAATTCCAGCTCCTTGCTAATGCACACCCTAGGAGGCACCAAGTAATGGTTCAAGTACTTGGGCCCTTCCACCCACAGAAGAGACCTGTATTGAGTCTCCAGCTCTTGGCTTCAGCTCGCCCCAGCCTTGACTATTGCAGGCATTTAGGATCAACAGATGGAAGTGCGTTCGCTCGCTCGCTTGCTCTCTCTCTCTCTTTTTCCCCCTCGCCCTCCCTCCTTCCTTCTCTCTCTCTCTCTTTTCTCACCCTGCCTGTGTCTCTGCCCTTCAAACAAATATAAAGAAATAAATATCCTAGTTTAAACAATATGTTATTTGGTTGCCCTATCCACTGCCTTTACAAAGCCTTCTCTCTTCTGTCATTCAAGAAAGAAGTGATGGAAACATTTTAATACTTAGCATTTTTCTGATATTCTCAGAAAAACCGTGAAGGGATTAAAGTTGTTCCTACACACACACTGGGACTCTCCTGCCTCTCAATATATACCAAATTCCTTCTCCTACCCCCACTCCATACCACCTACAATCAAAACTCTGGTACAATCATGTTTCTTCTTCCTACTTAAAGATTTTGTCTTCCATAATAACAATCAAGCAGATAATTCTCTATTACATGCTCTACTCTATTTGTCCCCTGCCTTCTGGTTGTGATCTGTCCCTTTTTGGATATTCCACTGCAGTTGTAACACCATGCACCTGTTTTTGAATGCTCACTGTTGTAACTCAAGAGGAGAATTTCATCCCCAAAGCATGCAGCTGAAGAGCTCAGGACCCTGAGCTTACTTACTCTTTCAAGTCGACGGGCTTGCCTTTCTCTGCTTCCTGCCTCAGGTTTTTCACCAACACATCTCCGTACTGGGCAATGATGGGTAACATCTAAGCACAAACACACAATACCAGCTACAGTGAAATGCAGAGATTCAAGTCACACAAGGATCTAGATTCCCAAGCATGGGAAAGTGACATCTACTGTCTCTCGTAAACAGACCGTTTAACCCAGAGATCAGTGACACTTTTTAATGACTGTAACATCTCTTCTAGGTCATAAAGACAAAAGACCACTTTCAGGATGCTCAAACCCAGTGGACTTTCTCCTTCAAAGTGGGCTAGGGTCTCACTTTCTCCCTGTCCCCACATGCATTCTTTAAGTTTCTAATTAAAAATCTGGCATTTGTTACCTCCTTGAGTTTTCCACTCGTGAAGGTTGGAGACAGCAATGTTCTAATTCTCTTCCAATCTTCATCCTCAGATATGGAGACGGATTTTTTCATAAATCCCACTGGTCCAAAAGACTAGAGTCCAAACAAAAGACATTGTGTTCTAGGTAAGTTTTAGAGCTCACCAGCATTGTAAAAATTTGTTAAATAGGTATGTTATTTTAAAAATATTTAGTGATAGTATACAAGATGTTATGTGCTCCATAAATATTGTCCTAAATGCCTAGCTTCCCATGAGAGTGGGTGTGCTATGGTTTTAAGCCTTTATGTCCCATTTTTCCTTTAAAAAACAATTCTCCACCTGATAAGGAAATTGTTCTTCCAGAAGAAGAGACAGAAAAAGACCTAATACATCTCTAGGGTAGTGTAGAATAGAAAGGAATTTATGACATATAGCCAGATGGCCTTGGCAAATGGTATGTTTCTTCCAACCAATTCTCATTCATTATCTCTCTTTCCTTCCCTTCCTCCCACCCTCCCACCCTCCCTCCCTCTCCCTCCCCTTTCTCTCTCTGCCTCCCTCCCTTCCCCTCTCCCTCCCTCTTTCCCTCTCTCTCTCCACACACACACATGATGAACAACTGATAAAAGGGATGAAATTTCCTCCAAAAAACCGTATCTTGGTTTAGTTTAAGTTCAGCTGTTTCACTTTGGGGTGTATGTCCAAAATAAATGAGATCATTATACCAAAGAAGTAACTAAACTCCAATGTTTATGGCAGCACTGTTCACAACAGCCAGCATCAACCAAGATGTCCATCATCAACAGGTGAATGGATAAAGAAGATGCAGCGTATAAACACAGTGGAATCCAGCCATAAATCACAACAAACACAGCCGTAAGTCAAAATCAAGCCCTGTTATTTGCAGCAAAATGGATGGGGCAAGGGCTCATTATGTTAAGCAAAATAAACCTTACACAGAGAAACAAACTCTGAAAGTTTGTTTCACATGTTGAAGTTTCAAAAAGGTCACTCTGGGGGCCAGCGCTGTGGCTCACTTGGTTCATCCTCCGCCTGCAGCGCCGGCATCCCATATGGGCACCGGGTTCTAGTTCTGGCTGCTCCTCTTCCAGTCCAGCTCTCTGCTGTGGCCCAGGAAGGGCAGTGGTGGATGGCCCAAGTACTTGGGTGCCTGCACCCATGGGGGAGACCAGGAGGAAGCACCTGGCTCCTGGCTTCAGATCGGCATAGCTCCAGCTGTGGTGGCCATTTGGGGGATGAACCAATGGAAGGAAGACCTTTCACTCTGTCTCTCTCCCTCACTGTCTAACTCTGTCAATAAATAAATAAATAAAATGCCTACATTTAAAAAAAAAAAAAGGTCACTCTGAACATAGAGCAGTGATTACTGTAGGCTGTGAAGGCCTGGAACAGGGAACACAGAGGGAGCTTGGATGACAGGTACCAAAACACTTAGAAGTAATGAGATTTAGGGTTCCAGAGCGGGGCATGACATCTACAGTTCACAATAATGCATTTTATAATATATGAAACACTGGAAGAGAAGAATTTGTAGGCTCCAAACATGAAGAACTATATTACCTGACTTGACAGTTGATATTATGTATATTTATTGAAATATTATGCTACACCAGTAAAAATGTATATTGTAGGTAATCAAAAAGAAAATGTGATGCCTTGATGTGATGATGATTTAAAAAAAAAAGAGTAGCTAATACTTGTAAGATTAGAAACTGATTTGCTTGGGCGGCCTCTCCTCTTTATTTTACCACAGAAATAAAAGGAAAAAGAATTATATTCACCGCCCTGAGGCTGGCCTATCAATACACACTTCTAGAAACTCTCTTCCATCTTCTAAAACTGTATTTTGTTTTTTTATTTTATTTTATTTTATTTTATTTTATTTTTTGACAGGCAGAGTGGACAGTGAGAGAGAGAGACAGAGAGAAAGGTCTTCCTTTGCTGTTGGTTCACCCTCCAATGGCCGCCGCGGCCGGAGCGCTGTGGCCGGAGCGCTGCGGCCGGCGCACCGCGCTGATCCGATGGCAGGAGCCAGGTGCTTCTCCTGGTCTCCCATGGGGTGCAGGGCCCAAGTACTTGGGCCATCCTCCACTGCACTCCCTGGCCACAGCAGAGAGCTGGCCTGGAAGAGGGGCAACCGGGACAGAATCCAGCGCCCCAACCGGGACTAGAACCTGGTGTGCCGGCGCCGCAAGGTGGAGGATTAGCCTAGTGAGCCGCAACGCCGGCCTGTATTTTGTTTTAAAATGAGTATTTCTAACACCCATTCATGATACAAAAAAAAAAAAAAAAAAAAAAAAAACCAACCTCAGCAGACTATAAATACAAGGGAATTCCTCAACTGGATAAAGAAAAGCTATTTTGTTAAAAAAAAAAAAAAAAGAAAAAAGAAAAAAAAAAAAGAAAGAAAGAAAGAAAGAACCTTTCAGTCAATAGAACATTTAATGGAGAAAGACTGAATTTCTGAACAATTCAGAAATTCCCTTGTTCAGCACTATCGTATTGAAAGAAATGGGCAGTCTGTAGGCCAAAAAAATGAACAATGGCCTAAACCTCGTACTTTACATAAAAATTAAGTCAAAACAGATTATAGGGGCTGGCGTCATGGCATAGTGGGTTAATCCTCCACCTGCAGCGCCAGCATCCCATATAGGCACTGGTTCTGGTCCTGGCTCTCTGCTGTGGCCTGAGAAGGCAGTGGAGGATGGCCCAGGTCCTTGGGCCCCTGCACCCACGTGGGAAACCAGGAGGAAGCTCCTGGCTCCTGGCTTCAGATCAGCGCAGCTCCAGCCAGTGCAGCTATTTGAGGAGTGAACCAGCGGATGGAAGACCTTTCTCTCTGTCTCTCCCTCTCACTGTCTGTAACTCTACCTCTCAAATAAATAAATAAAATCTTATAAAATTTTTAAAAAATAGATTATAAAGAGAAATCATAAAATCATACAACATAGGAGGGTTAGGCAAAGAATTTCCAGACTTGATACCAAAAGCACAATCTCTTATAAAAGGGTAAAACCACCAGATTGACCTCCTCAAAATAAAAAGTAAAAAATCTAATAAAGAACCTGTTGCCAGGAAAAGATATACATTGTAGCTCAAACAGAATACCAGGAAGAGTGCTGTATGTTGTTTGTGCTGGTAGTTACACAAATCGACACGTGTGATCCATGTGCTTAGCTACAGAGAGAGAGAGAGAAAGAAGGGTACACAAAGCTGATGTAATCTGAACCAGCTTTGTCAATTTCCTGTTACTACAGGCATAGAGTTATCTAAGACATTACCATTTAGAAAAACAAAATGAAATATTCATGAAAATACCCTGAACATGTTTGGCAACTTCTTATGAATATGTAAGCATTTAAGGATAGAAACTTAACAAACACTCCGGCTTTTCAAGAAGGGACGCCTACCCGCCGGTTTGTGAAGACAGAATAGCATTCTTTCACCAGTACTGTCTTTATCATGTCTGGATCAGTGATAACCATCAAAGGCTGCCGACCATCGAACAACCTGTGGTGGGAAAACAGAGCTGATTAAACTCTGGCCGATGACACTGGGACTCAATCCGCAGGCAGAGGCTCAACCTACTATGCCACACTGCTGGCACCAGCATCCTCTATGGGCGCCAGCTCATGTCCTTGCTGCTCCTCTTCTGATTTCCTTGCTAGTGGCCTGGGAAAGCAGTGGAAGATGGCCTAAGTGCTTGAGCCCCTGCACCCACATGAGAGACCTGGAAAAGCTCCTGGCTCCGGATTGGCCCAGCTCCAGCCATTGTGGTCATTTAGGGAGTGAACCAGTAGATGGAAGATTTCTGTCTCTTCCTCTGTCTGTAACTCTGCCTCTCAAATAAATAAATCTTTGAAAAAAAAAACTAAATAAAAACAAACCAACCATACACTTGCAGAGACTAAATATATGCTATATATATGTATGTATATGCACAGTTTCCCAACCTGTTTATGTGTACCTCCCAGTCCTTCTTTCAAAAGTACATATTAAATAGACTCTACATAACAGAGTTTAGGCTTTAATTGAATCAACATAGGAAGGACATCGTGACATGCACCTAGGAGTACACATTAGAATGGCCTGAAATAGTGGATTTCACACAATTAAAGAGACCCTAAGGAAGTCAAAATGGGGAACAGCCAGAGCCTGGGCAGAAAGTGAGGCTGGGACGCCTGTGCCAGCAAAGCCTGCACACAGTGATGCTCTACAGCATTCCTGACCTGGCTCCGACACTGACACCTGGGGATACGTGGGAGTCTTGGCAGGACAAGCCCCCAAAGCTTTACCCTGCAAAGGCTCATGCCAAGAGGCTCTGAGTTAAGGTGAGTGCCTCATCAGAACAACAGCCTGATGGAAGTTTCCAGAATACTCACCCCCACATCTTTCCATATTTTTTACGACATTCTATGTCGAAATCCCATATACCCTGGGAAGAAAAACAATAAGAAATTTGATTATTATTCTAAATATAGCAAACTCTATCTCAAATTGAGGCCAAAATGACCCAAATACAATTAAATCAGGCTTACTATCTTTGTCTGGCAATTATAGGGAAGCTGTTATTCAGAAACATCTGAGAGAAATATTTGAAGTAGACAATTCAAAGTCACTCTTGAGTTGTCTCCAAGCATTGTGGAACCCAGATGGCCTACCCTCAGTTGTGAATACTAAGTACCCTTTGTCTTTCTGAAGTGCTTTCCCGGGGCTGTGTTGTCTCCAAACTCCTGAACCTCTCCGAATTATTCCCTCCATGAACGCACGAGGAAACTAAGACACAGGAGGAAGGTGTGTTTCCCAGGGACGTGTCCACTCTTTTTCTCCTCATTTAACATCCTTTATATTTATCTGATGAGCTCTCTCTAGACTTTGGCAGATGTAGGACGTTAAGGACACCAGCCATCTCTTTTGTTCTAGAAGATTTATGTCACTCTGGGGTATGCTGTTGAGTGAGAACATGCGTGAGAGAATGAATGTGGACTCGCCTTCCAGTTTTGCAGCTCAGTATGGAACAGACGAACAGATGCCGCCTCTACACACAGGACCCAGCGTGTTACAATGACTGCTGTGGGCCAAGCATGTCAGCATAGTGGTTACAACACCTGTCCTCCATATCTGAGTAACTGTGTTCGATACCTGGCCCGGCCTCCTCACTCTAAACCCCCACTAATACATAGGCTAAGCTGAAGCAGCGACAGCTCAAGTAACAGAGTCCTTCCAACCCCCATGAGAGACCTGGATTAAGTTCATAGCTCTCAGCTCTCGGCCCATGTAGTCTTGGATATTGCAGGCATTTGGGGAATAAATACCAATGTGGGTGCCTGAAAGTTCCCAGATAGGTGGAACTTGGGGTACATCTACTATAGAGTTGATTTGGTAAGAATGAAGAAAAAAAATCATTGCTCTTCCAGGAGAGAAAAAGGTATGGAATTCTTACATGGCCATTACACAAGAGAGCCCATTTGGGAGAATTAGAATCAGAAACAGGGCTCAGAGCTGTGGAGCTACTGAGCTACAAAGCAGCCTACACACTCACTGCCTTTGCCACTGGAATTCTAGACCTGAGCTGGCGACTTTCTACCCAGGACCCAGGCCCTGACAAAGCAGCACACCAGTTTAGCCAGTAAGCTTTAGCCAAAATTCATAGACCATATGGTATATTTTATAGTCTATTCAGTTATATGAGCATTTTTAATAAGTTTGTCAAATTATACCTTTTCTATTGATTAATGTAAAAGAGATTCTGTCTTTTTCTTTTTTTTAGAAAAAATAATCCCATGGGGCTGGCACTGTGGTATAGCAGGTAAAGCCACTGCCTGCAGTACTGGCATCCCATATGGACACTGGTTCAAGTCCTAGTTACTCCACTTCCAATCCAGCTCTCTAATAAGGCCTGAGAAAGCAGAAGAAGATGGCCCAAGTCCTTGGGCCCCTGCACCTGCATGGGAGACCCAGAAGAAGCTCCTGGCTCCTGGCTCCTGGCTTCAGGTCAGTGCTGCTCCAGCCCTTGCGGCCAATTGGAGAGTGAACCAGCAGATGGAAGACCTCCCCCAACCCTTCTCTGTGACTTTCAAACAAATAAATCAATCTTTTTTTTTAACAGGTAGAGTGGACAGTGAGAGAGAGAGAGAGAGAGACAGAGAGAGAGAGAAAGGTCTTCCTTTTGCCGTTGGTTCACCCTCCAATGGTTGCTGCGGCCGGCGCACTACGCCTATCCGAAGGCAGGAGCCAGGAGCCAGGTGCTTTTCCTGGTCTCCCATGGGGTGCAGGGCCCAAGCACCTGGGCCATCCTCCACTGCACTCCTGGGCCACAGCAGAGAGCTGGCCTGGAAGAGGGGCAACTGGGACAGAATCCGGCGCCCCAACCGGGACTACACCCGGTGTGCCGGCGCCGCTAGGTGGAGGATTAGCCTAGTGAGCCGCGGCGCCGGCCTCAATCTTAAAAAAGAAAAAAGTCCATAGACAAACACCACCTTGTCTCAGTTATACCACTCCAGCTCAGGCTCATCCAGGAGGGGCCACTGTGAAGGGAAATAAGTAAGCAGAACGCTCCTGTTCTAGTTCTCAAATTGCCAAAAGACGCCATGGGTAGCAAAAGCTTAGGTAGAACCACGGAAGCAACAGCAGGGAATTCAGCCATTCTTGAGAGATTTCAAATATGTACATTATCTCATGGCAAATACGTAAGTGCCTAACAAAGTGAAGTTTCAAAGGTATGCAGGAGGAAGGAAGGGGAGGTATTTCTGATCTCTTGCCACAAACAGGAACGTGGGAACCTAGAGCACAGAGTTTAATGAGTTGCCACTGGGGCCCACTCTGCACATTTCTCCCAATACTAAGAACGATGAAACATTCCTGGGAACCCACCAGGGGAAACTGAGAGTCCTCTCTATAACAGTCCCAGAGTGTGAACATCAAATCCTGAACACTGAGTGCTGATGTGCCAGAGATACTCCCTTTTCAACCGAGGCAAATTTGAGGCTTCTGAGAGTTGTTAACCACAGCCCCAGAATAAACTTTTCCATCTCCTGGATGGGATCTACAGAGCAGTCTGAAGGTGGGAAAACTCAGAACTACCCCCTCACACACCCATGAGGGGCACTTCGTCTGCTGGAACTCAGCAGGTCTTTTCAACCTCCTGAAGCAAGAGAGGCAATTTAAATGACACTCACCTTGCGGTACTCCAGAATAGTACCAATGAAAGGCAAAGGTGTTGGCCCAGGAATTCCCATCTTCTTAAAAAGTCCATGAGTACTGGTACCATATCTATAAAGTGGAGGGGAAATCTGGTCACAGGGATGATAGGCTTATGTATATGGGGCACTGACTTGGGAACCAGAACAGTCGAACAAGGGAGGTAACATGTAGGCAATGGATAACAACAGAAACTCCAACAGCAGTAATTATATTCACTCATTATCTCCTTACCCATGCTACCATAAGTCCACCAAAATATTACAATGATTAGATAGAAGGAACCTGAAGTCTTCAAAGTTCCAATCCTAGAATGAGTCAGGTGGTGCTGAGAGATTCAGGCTGGCACTCATCCAAGGCATTTCATTCACTGCTCTCTAAGACACAGACTCTTACATAAAGTGAGGGTTCTCATTCTAGGTCCAGATCGGGGGAAGTAATTTTCTTTTGCTCCGAGGACAAAATTTCACTGAACTACATCCACTCAACCAGAGAGTCACCAAGAGTCTATGGTATCATTATTCTTGGGGTTTGCTTTGAATTTGTATGCTTTTCTTTCCACGTAAGCCCATATCCTATTTGAGGATGTGGCCTTTCTTAAATCTACCTTATACCTTGGACTGTCACAGTGTTCCTTTTTATTTCTGATGCTCGTTTTTGTGGGGTGCTGCACAACATTTTAACACATGAACAGAGTGCAAACTGATCAAATCAGGTAACCCACATGTACGGACATGTTTATTGCTACAGAATCACATACGTGTTGAAGGGTCCCATTGGCCATATAGAAACATAAGCATCGTTCAGCAACATCCACGTCTCTTTTGACAGACAATCTGGGCGATTTGAACGGTAGGGAAAGGTGACCACTCATATTTTCCCTTGAAGAACACTGTGCAGAGGAGCTAACACTCAAAGGATTTATTTCCAAGCCATCCCTTCCCTCATGAAACCCAGTCTTCCAACTGGTGATACCTACCTGATAAACTCAGCACCTAGCATGTTCCGTTTTTTCCAGTCAGTCACAAAGCAGTTAGTTTCCTTCCACTGCGTATCAACTGTCTCTGTACAGAAACCCCACTGAAGCTGGGCTCCCTAGGACAGGCCTGCCTGCAACTCATCTCTGGTGTGTCGTATATACGCTCCTAAAACTAAGGTCCCGGATCCTTGCTAACCTTCACTGAGGTGAGGCTGAGAGATGGCAGACTGGAGAAAGAGAAGTGGAAGGCAAGCATTTTGACAGTGAAGCTATAAAACCCACAGGGAAAACTCTATGGTGGGGAATTCAGAAAACATGGCTGAAGAGTACGGGCTGTATAAATGGTTCTACGTGCACCACTACTGCTGACAGTTACAGGAGAGGCTTCCAAAGTTCAGGCACCATCTTCGTGAATAGACATTATGCAACAGCTAAATATGGAACCATAAAATGTTCCATATGGGCTGGATTATGATCTAACAGCCCCTTTTTAGGTAAGAGCCTTTAAGGTAGGCTAGGCTACAAATATTCTCTATCAATCCAGTAGATATTACGATATTTGATAAAAATAAAACTGAAAAATTGCATGAAGTCACATGTGTGTGAATGCCTACCACAGGCACCTCAGCCTACTACATAGGGCATTGGGACCCCTCCCCAGGACAGGCGGTAGAAGCCTGGCACCAGCTGTCAGACCCAGGGTGGCCTTGGTTACTCTGCTTTCCTTCATTACTGTAACCATGGCTAACGAATTAAATTTTGCTCTGCTTCTAAACTTCCTACATGTCATATGAGCAATTCAATTGCTGTGCCACCATACAGTCCCACAAAGATCTTACATAGTACCTAACTTCACACCAGACCACATAAAGGTAGAGGGTGGGCTGGGTGGATTCCTGGCTTCTCTCCTATCTTCACTTTCTGAGTAGAATAATGCCGCTGTGGGGGAATATGAAGCGGTTAACACAAGAGCCAATCGTTTTATTGCATTTATATCCCGTTAGCATGGTGAAGGCATTTGCTGGGCTGCACGAGGGTGCCCAAAGGCTGCACTGCTGTTTGTCTGGCTTTGAAAACGCCCTAAAGTGACAGCCTCACTATTAGAACAAAAACAGAATACCAGAGGTGCTGTCAGTATCCCCAGGCTTCGAGCAGATGAGACGCCAACATATCTGCCCTTTGCGTGACCTCCACTAGGTGCTAGGACCCATGGGTGGCTCTGGGAATTCTGCTCAGAGAGTGGAGACTATTCCTGCACATCCTCTGGCCTTCTACCTGGATGCCTTCTACATGGCTCAGTCATCTTCCTCGTAGGCACAGAAAAATTAAGACATGTTTCTGGGCAGGTGTACTTACAACAGAGGGATTAAAATAACCTGCTGGACAAGAATACTTAGTTTACATGCACACTTGTGGATTAGACTCACATTGCTGACATTCTAGAATGTCTAGAAAGGTGAGGTTACTTAACACGATTATTAGTGTCATAAACACTGAAGTGACAGGCTTCTTCTATCCCACAAAAGAACACGGTAGAAACTGTCTTATCTCCCGAAATCTGGTATTAAAAGAATGAAATTAAACCATATAAAATAATTTTAACTTTCATCAGATGGATAAGTATGTTGCCACAAAATCTTGAATTCCCAAACTTTCTTTCAAATATTGAAACCAGGTTTGTGTCTTCTACTTTTTGTTCATCGTGATTCTGTACTCTCCATAAAAGTGATTGGGGTAGAGATCAAATGTGACGTGAAGGGAGCCTCTCTTCCCCATATATCCAAAATAACTCCTCTACCACTCGTTCCGTGATGCCAGGAGTCTCACCATAAAAACCAATTCCTCTCCTAGATGGTTTTGTTTCATACTCCTCGAACTTAGTTGGGAGGACACTTATAAAGTGGCTTTGTGGACTCCTGCCTTTTGAGGCTGCTTATAAATTTGATATCAGAGGAAAAAATCAGTCCCTATACTAACGCCAACCTCCCAGAAACAGTAAGAAGTGAGAGAAAATGACAGTGTTTTTGCCTCTGGTCTGAAAAGTCATCATTTCCAGAGAACTAGTTCTCCTACTGCAAGGTTGAGGAGTGGACTCCCAGGAGAGAAGGTGGTGGGAGGGGACTTCCAGGGGAGGAACACAGAAAGAACGGAGTCTGAGCTGCCCCTGAAGTCCAGGGTGCACTGAGAGGCTCTGCAATGGATGCTTTGGGGGAGAAGGGAGGGGGGCAGGAACCACCCACAGCCACAGGGCACAATCTTCTACACTATCTGGCAGCAGAGGCAGAACTCAAAATGTGAAGACACTGCCAAATGCAAGCCACGCCCACCTGCCCTTGGAACCCCTGAGCTTGGTAACTGGGTGAGTATCCCGCTGCCACGGTAGCTGGTTGTTTGTTACCTGCCTCTGCTGAATCCTGGTTGATTAGTCTGGGGCCAGGCTGAGAGCCAACCAGCAGACCATCCTCAGGAACAAATGTCACCCACCCTTCCCACAAGCAGAGACTGGGAACTGGATGGGGTGAGGCGCCTCAGTTGTCCCACAAAAGATCAGTCATCGCCCTTGTGTTTGTATCACCCAGTGCTTGGGCAACTTCCCTTCTGATCTCCAAAATAGACAAATGAAAAAGAGGCCTCATGAGGCTCCCACATCCAGGGCTATGGAGGGGACCAACGCAGAGAGCTACTCACAGATACAGGAGCACCAGGCTGGCAGCCAGGAGAACCCATGTTTCCAGGGAAAAGATCAGATCCATCGCCACTGTCCTTCTGCAGCTGTGGGTGCTGCTCTTTGCTGGGCTGGGCGTGTAGGTCTGCTCTGCTCAGCTGTGATCCAGTAAAGGTACCTGGAATATTTATGTGCTGGAGAAGGAGGTGTGGCTGGAGCTGCAGCCAGTAGGAGGGCTACTTGTGCTCCACCTGCAAACCGGGGAGTCAGGTGCCCTCTCCAACTTGGCAGTTGGCAGAGAATCACAGAAAATCCGTGGTGACCTCCTCTGAGTTCATGT
Organism: Oryctolagus cuniculus; assembly: GCF_051225735.1. Classification (NCBI taxonomy): domain Eukaryota; kingdom Metazoa; phylum Chordata; class Mammalia; order Lagomorpha; family Leporidae; genus Oryctolagus; species Oryctolagus cuniculus. Next base: position 8,832,213 of record NC_142885.1, on the reverse strand, counting down.
GCTGTGAAAAATCAATCTGAAAAAAATCAATGTTCCTGGTGAATCCAAGGGCTATTTATTCATATCAGAAACTCAAGTGAAACCGAGATAGTAAATCTCCCCCCGCCTATCTTTCTCTGCACGGCTGTCCTCATTGCAAATTATTTGAAATCCACCCAAACAACCTACCTGGAGCTCTGACTGACCAGAATGCCCCCTGGTGGAGACTTCACCAAAGTCCCCTTTTTGTTAATGAATTTTTTAAAGGAATACAAACTTCATTCGAAGGAATATAGGAACTTTAGGAATACATTGATTCTTCCCACCATACCCGCCCTCCCACCCACACTCCCAACCCTCCTCCCTCTCCCCTTCCAAGTCCCATTCTCCATTAAGATTCATTGTCAAGTAACTTTGTACACAGAAGACCAATTCTATACTAAGTAAAGATTTCAACAATATGCACACACACGCAAAAAAAAAAAAAACTGTTTGAGAACAAGTTTTAGGGCTGGCGCTGTGGTGCAGTGGGTTAATCCCCGCCTCTGGCACCCGCATCCCATATAGGCACCGGTTCTAGTCCCGGCTGCTCCACTTTCAATCCAGCTCTCTGCTATGGCCTGGGAAAGCAGTGGAAGATGGTTCAAGTCCTTGGGCCCCTGCACCCACGTGGGAGACCCGGAAGAAGCGCCTGGCTCCTGGTTTCAGATCAGCACAGCTCCAGCTGTTGCGGCCATTTGGGGAGTGAACCAATGGAAGGAAGACCTTTCTCTCTCTCTCCCTCTCACTGTAACTCTAACTCTCAAATAAAATAAATAAAATCTTAAAAAAAGAGAGAGAACAAGTTTTACAGTTAATTCTCATATTATGATCACTTTAACACTTAAGGTGAAATTTTTATCACTTAGCTTAGTGGGATTTGGGCTCCCCTGACAAGTGTTTAAACTATACCCTTAGAAGTTAGTCCATGGGGCCAGCACTGTGGCATAGCGGATTAAGCCACCGCTTGCAGTGACAGTATCTCATATGGGCGCCAGTTTAAGACCTGGCTGCTCCACTTCCAATCCAGCTCTCTGCTGTGGCCTGGGAAAGTAATGGAAGATGGCCCAAGTCCTTGAGCCCCTGCACCCACGTGGGAGACCTGGAAGAAGCTCCTGGCTCCTGGCTTCAGGTCGGCACAGCTCTGGCCACTGTGGCTAATTAGGGAGTGAACCAGCAGATGGAAGATCTCGATCTTGATCTCTTGATATCTCTATCTCTCTCTCTCTCTCTCTCTGCCTCTCCTTCTCTCTGTGTAACTCTTGCAACTAAATAAATAAATCTTTAAAAAAAAAAAAGTTAGTCCTTAGGAATGTATGCAGAATTATACAGCTTTATATTTACAAACTTCCTCCTCTTATTTCTTACTCTTATTCCTACTCTTTTTTCTGAGATCCATCCTCAGTTGACTTTATACACATCTGATTAACTTTATGTTAAGTAATGAGTTCAACAACAGTACGAAGAGAAAAAAAAACTGTTCCTCGACAGTCAAGACAAGGGCAGCTCAGGTCACGCCTTCTCAAAGTGTCAGTTTCACTTCTGCAGATTTTGTTTTAGGTGCTGTATTCATTCTCACAGATCGGGGAGAACATATGGCATTTGTCCCTTTGGGACTGGCTTATTTCACTAAGTATGGTGGTTTCCAGATTCATCCATTTCGTTGCAAATGACCAAATTTCATTTTTTTTACTGCTGTGTAGTATTCTATAGTGTACATATCACATAATTTCTGTATCCATCATTCGGTTGATGGGCATTTAGGTTGGTTCCATGTCTTAGCTATTATGGGTTGAACTGCAATAAACATGAGCTGCAATAAAAGCCAAGTCGATAACTCTTTTATTTACTGATTTCATTTCCTTTGGGTAAATTCCCAGAAGTGGGATGGCTGGGTCAAATGGTAGGTCTATACTCAGATTTCTGCGGTACTTCCATACTGTTTCCATAGTGGCTTTACCAGTCTACAATCCCATCAACAGTGGATTAGGGTACCTTTTTCCCCCATCCTCTCCAGCCTTTGTTGTTTGTTGATTTCTGTCTGAAAGCCACTGTAACTGGGTTAGGTGAAACCTCATTGTGGTTTTTTTCATTGTGGTTCTGATTTGCATTTCCATGATGGCTAGTGATCCTGAACATTTTTTCTTGTGTCTGCTAGCCATTCGGATTTCCTTTTGAGAAATGTCTGTTCGAGTCCTTTGCCCATCTCTTAACTGGGTTGTTTTGGAGTTTCTTGATCTCTTTATAGATTCTGGTTATTAATCCTTTATCAGTTGTATAGTTTGCAAATAATTTCTCCCATTCTGTCAGTTGCCTCTTCACTTTCCTGTTTCTTTTGCCGTAAAGAAACTTCTCAATTTGATGCAATCCCATTTGTTAATTTGGGCTTTGACTGCCTGTGCCTCTGGGGTCCTTTCCAAGAACTCTTTGCCTATGTCTTGCAGGGTTTCCTCAAAGTTCTCTAATAATTTGATGCTGTTGTGTTGTAGATTTAGATCTTTAATCCATGTTGTTTATTTTTGTGTAATGTGTAAGGTGTAAGGTAGGGGTCTTGCTTCATACTTCTGCATGTGGAAATCCAGTTTTCCCAGCACCATTTGTTGAAGAGACTGTCCTTGCTCCAGGAAATGGTATTAGCTCCTTAGTTAAATGTAAGTTGTTTGTAGATGCTTAGATTGATTTCTGAAAATTCAATTCTATTCCACTGATCTATCCATCTGTTTTTGTACCAGTACCAGGCTGTCCATCATAGCATTCACTGTCACCTTTGAGCTCCCCAATGGGAGAGGCCCACAGATAAGCATTTGCAAAGGACACATGCTCATTATCGTCACTCTGACCCATGTCCTGTGTCTACTTGTACAGGGAATCAAGGATTATATGACAAACAGGACCTAACATTTCTCTTTTTTTTAATATTTATTTATTTGAGAGTCAGAGTTACACAGAGAGAAAAGGAGAGGTAGAGAGAGAGAGGTCTTCCATTTAATGGTTCACTCCCCAACTGGCCACAACAGCCAGAGCTGCACTGATATGAAGCAGGGAGCCAGGAGGTTCTTCTGGGTCTCCCAAGCAGATGCAGGGGCCCAAACATTTCAGCCATCTTCTACTGCTATGCCAGGCCATAGCAGAGGGCTGGATCAGAAGTGGAGCAGCCAGAATTTGAACCAGTGCCCATATGGGATGTCAGCACTGCGGGCGGCAGCTTTACCCGCTATACCACAGTGCCAGCCCCCTAAAATTCCTTAAAACTGAGCAGAAATAGAACACTTCCAAGCTGCACCTGAGCACGTTATTCTCCGTTCTTTCTTATCATAGCCCTTCTGCAGAAACTGGCCCTCACCCCCTCAGCACCTCTTGTCATCTCTCTGGGCTGTGAGTGCCCAGGGTGACCCAACACTGACCTGAGGAAGAGGACATCTCATTGGTGAAATGTATTGAGTCACAACCATCTCCTGTACCTCCTGTAACTTGCTTGGGAACTTGTCCACCACCATCATTTCTCACCTTTAGGTTAAGGATTTCTCCAAGAGGCACAAGATACCATCCATAGTTGCACCTGTATAATGTAATACATTGACGTCTATCCATCTTTCCTTATTTGTTGTCAAGTTGTTGAATGGCATGGGATGGTAGTGTTCTAGGCAGGGGCAGGGAGTCTTGTAAGTCACAAACTTGAGGGCTCCCTCAAGTGAAGTTAGAGACACACCTCAGTGTGCGTTCATGGAGCTGTGTACACTGCATACATCTGGAATCTCTGGAATGACACAGCCCTACAGAAAGGTAACAGAAGGCTGGCACCGCGACTCACTAGGCTAATCCTCCGCCTAGCGGCGCCGGCACACAGGGTTCTAGTCCTGGTCGGGGCGCCGGATTCTGTCCTGGTTGCCCCTCTTCCAGGCCAGCTCTCTGCTGTGGCCCAGGAGTGCAGTGGAGGATGGCCCAAGTTCTTGGGCCCTGCACCCGCATGGGAGACCAGGAGAAGCACCTGGCTCCTGGCTTCAGATCAGCGCGGTGTGCTGGCCACAGCGCACCAGCCATGGCAGCCATTGGAGGGTGAACCAACAGCAAAGGAAGACCTTTCTCTCTGTCTCTGTCTACTCTGCCTGTAAAAAAAAAAAAAAAAAAAAAAAAAAAAAAAAAAAAACAAAACCAGAAAGGTAACAGAAAGAAGTGGTGCCATCTTGCATATCAACAAAGGATACATGTGGGAAGCTGGGAGACAATCCTTGGAAGTCCAAGGAATTCTGATCCCTTTCTGCCTCCTTTCAGGTACTTCACGGGGCAGTACTAAATAGGGTCGTACTATTATCCCCAGTTTCCAGAAGCAGAAACTGAAATGCAGTGACAAGTGGCTTCCCAACAGCCACACAACACAATGTTATTTTTATAAAACTAATACAAGGGAAGTGGAAAGCCCTCTGCAGCTCTGATCCATCCCTACTCAATACCTGCCATTCCTGGTAAGGATTACTGTGGGAAACAGTGAAACCAGTAACAGCAAAGTGGGCGAGAACCCAGGTCCTCTCTCCATGGCTACGGCCACAGCAGCTCCATCATGGTCTTCCACAAAGAAAGCCACCTCAGCTCAGCAGGGTCAAGGAAAGATGCAAAGTGTGGCACCCCAAGTACTGGGCAGTGTTGCCCTCTCTGTGAGTTCCCGGTCAGAGAGGAACCCAGGATACCTTAAACAAGGAAGGATTGAGTGGCATCTGATAGCTATTGACGCGATTATCTCACCTAATCCAAAGTGGTTCTCATGTTATTTGGATGCAAATTATCTGTGAATGACTATGTTTTCATCTTCCTGCAAAACCCATACTTGGCTAACATGATTTCGTAACCAGGCATAATATGATCATCCACTTCCCCCACTGACCTCAAGATCTGCTCGGACTGGTTGGAATCTAGACCGGCAACTACAATGTAAACAGCACCATGTCCTAACCAATGCAAACGGCCTTCTCAGCACAGGGAAAAGAGCAGAAGATGAACTCTTTGTGCCACTTCATTCCACAGACAGGAACACCTTCCACTACGGAGAGACCTGCAAACAGAGAGTCGTGCCAAACCTGAGGAGGAAGACACTGTGTGGGGGAAGAACACACCAACCTACCAGGTCTCTCGCTTACTCACTCACGCACTCACGCACTGAGGCCATCATCTGCTCTCCACGCGTAGGGCACAAAGAGCACTAACACGCAGGTATTATTCTGATTATAGATAGAGGGAAAATAAACCTAATTACAGAACCAAGGAAAGGTAATCAGACAAGCATGAGAAACATGGTGTCCTTATCAACAGTGAGTGGCTCAGCTTTCCCTCCGTCTCGTTAGCAATGGGTCAAAGTTAAATGCGAAACTCGGGGAAGCACTAGGCCCAGAGACCAGTGTAAGCCGAGGGTTGTCGAGGGACACAGTGACGCGACAAATGTCCTCCATCCTTTCCTATGTTGGCCCAAGTGGTACCTCTTTGGGAAAGGCAGCCCCGACTCCCACTGGCTGAGTGAACTGCTTACGGTTTGGGGAGCCAGGATTTCCCCAGAATGTTGTTTTTTTGTTTGTTTGTTTTTTGGTTTTTTTTGTTTGTTTGTTTTTTTTGACAGGCAGAGTGGATAGAGAGAGACAGAGACAAAGTTCTTCCTTTGCCGTTGGTTCACTCTCCAATGGCCATCGCGGCCGGCACGCTGCAGCCGGTGCACCGCGCTGATCCAATGGCAGGAGCCAGGTACTTCTCCTGGTCTCCCATGGGGTGCAGGGCCCAAGCACTTGGGCCATCCTCCACTGCACTCCCTGGCCAGAGCAGAGAGCTGGCCTGGAAGAGGGGCAACCGGGACAGAATCCGGCGCCCTGACCAGGACTAGAACCCGGTGTGCCGGCGCCACAAGGCAGAGGATTAGCCTAGTGAGCCGCGGCGCCAGCCCCCAGAATGGTTTATGATTTTGATTCACATTTCACAAGAGACAACCTTGGGTATGAAAAAAATAAAGAGGCAGGATTACCTGTCTAACTGAGCTACGATGAGCCTGTATCTTGCTGATTTGGGGTAACTGAGTCTTCTGGGCCTCGTTCTTGGGATGGTAAAGAGTGGCAGGTCCCTGGGTATTCTCTCTTCCCTCAGAGGGGGAGGGTGCCTCACCTGCAGGTCACTGTATGCTGGCGGCACTGTGTGCCTGCTGTGGTCAGGGCACGTGCCATGCACTAAACACAAGGCAGTGAGAATCTTGCTCTCATGTAGCTTAACCTTTAGAGGGGAAAAAAAACACACTAACTGAAGAAACACACAATAAATGGTAGGCTACACAAATGACATGACGTGAAAGATCCCTCCACTGAGCTCCCACCAGTATCTGACGTGGCTGGCTTTTCTCTCTTCCCTTGAAAGACATGGAGACAACAGAACCAACAGTATGTGATGGATGGGACGTGGTGGGCCTTCAGCATGCCTGAGTTGACTGCTCATCCGACCTGTTGGGAAAATGACCAGAACTGACCTAGGAAGGCTAAGGTCCTCCTTATCCCAATTACAAGATCCCTCAGGACTGCCTCCCTCTGTGCCCCTCTAGGATGTCATAAGACAGCTGCTCTCCTTTATTCTCCTTATCTTGTATAGCCAATAGGTCCTCCAGCCCAGCTAGGAACTGAGCACTAATGAGGGCAGGGTGGACATCAGTACTGAGCAGGTTACATTGGGGAAAAATGACAGACCATTCAGGCTCTGAGTTCTAAACACTGGAGTGGCTTGTCAACTAGAACTTCAGAGAAACAAACACGCACACACACACACACACGCCCTATCTCAGGCAAGGGGAGCTACCATCACTCTAAGTACGTGCCTGTGAGAACGGACTTAACCAGCCTCACAACTCTGATGGGTATTATCCTCATCTCTATTTCACAAAAGCCCAGACTGAGCCACAGAAAGGTTAATTTGACCGCACAAGGTCCTCTCTTCATCACTAGCAGAGCCAGGATTCAAACTTAGATTGTCTAGCTTTAGAACTTAGTATCTTAATCTTTTTAACTAATATACAGAGCACAGATTTCGTGTAGTTTACAGACACAATTCCAAGAAGGCAATACTTCCCTCCCTTTTCCCCTCTCTCTCCCCCTTCCTCTCTTTTTTGCCTTTAATTGTTTCAACAATGTATCTTCAAACTACCTGTGCAACCACAGGCTTAGTACTCCACTGAATGAAGACTTTAGCAAACAAAAAACAGAAAGACTACTGCTCAGCAAGATTACAGAATGACTTAATCTTTTTTTTTCTTTTTTTTTATTTATTATTTATTTTTTTTTTTGACAGGCAGAGTGGACAGTGAGAGAGAAACAGACAGAGAGAAAGGTCTTCCTTTGCCGTTGGTTCACCCTCCAATGGCCACTGCGGCCGGCGCACCGCGCTGATCCGATGGCAGGAGCCAGGAGCCAGGTGCTTTTCCTGGTCTCCCATGGGGTGCAGGGCCCAAGCACCTGGGCCATCCTCCACTGCACTCCCTGGCCACAGCAGAGGGCTGGCCTGGAAGAGGGGCAACCGGGACAGAATCCGGCGCCCCGACCGGGACTAGAACCCAGTGTGCCGGCGCCGCTAGGCGGAGGATTAGCCTAGTGAGCCGTGGCGCCAGCATGACTTAATCTTTTAACATAGGATCAGCCTTGTCCAAACCACGCAGACTTAGAGGGAAGAGTTTAGGACTACAGCCCAGGCCTTTTGGGTGGGCAGAGCTGCTGGCCCTCCACAGGGTCAAGGTGAGCCCCTCTAGCGAGCTAGTCTATGAGGGTGGGGGTGACACAGGGAGTGTCCTTTCCACCCTCTCACACTGCAGATCAGCCCTGCTGTAGACATGGAGAAGGGCGGACGAGCAGGACTTCAGCATGGTGGCTCGTGTTCCGCCGCCTCCCCCAGTGTCTCCTTCCTGATAAACTAACTCCTAAGCCTGTCCGCAGCACTCCACAGTTCCCCAAGTTCTTCTACATCTCACGACAACTCTGTGAGAGAAGCAGTGCCGAGATTACAAACAGAGGGGAGACTTGCCCAGGCGGTTGAACCATGGAGCCAAGACCTGGTGACTATAAAATTAAACAGCGGCATGCTTGCCGGGGTTCACATAAGGTAACATCTTGTCCCACAGTTCCTAGAACACTGGCCGTGTGATGACAAACTGCTCCAGAACTGGCTGCGGCCAAAGAAACCACCTGCACACCTTTGACTCACGACTGTATTGCAGATCCGCGGGAAAGGTGAAAGTTGCAAACAGTTCTGACATTTTGCAATCGGGATCAGTAGGTTTCCAGTAAGGCAGAAGGATGATGAAACCAGCGAGTCAGAGAGAAATCGGAGAATGCGGGACAAATTTCAGGAGGCCGCGTGGAAAGAAGCTAACAAAACAGGAAATCAGGCATTGCAGGATGTGTTGAGAAGGATGAGACGGGGAGACAGCTCTTCTCCCTGCTGTTGTAGTGACTGCCTAACTTATTTCACCTGACCCCAGTCCGGCCTTTATTTTTCACTTGTACTCAAAAGGCAGAGTTACAGAGAAGGGGAGAGCGAGGGAGAGAGATCGTCCATCTGCTGATTCACTCCTCAAATGGCCACAATAGCTGGGGGTGGACCAGGCCACCCCTTACTGCCACAAGACATGGATTTTTTTTTTTTTGACAGGCAGAGTGTACAGTGAGAGAGAGAGAGAGAGAGAGAGAGAGAGAGAGAGAGAAAGGTCTTCCTTTTGCCATTGGTTTACCCTCCAATGGCTGGCGCACCGCGCTGATCTGAAGCCTGGAGCCAGGTGCTTCTCCTGGTCTCCCATGGGGTGCAGGGCCCAAGCACTTGGGCCATCCTCCACTGCACTCCCTGGCCACAGCAGAGAGCTGGCCTGGAAGAGGAGCAACCGAGACAGAATCCGGCGCCCCGACCAGGACTAGAACCCTGAGTGCAGGCGCCACAAGGTGGAATGCAGGCGCCACAAGGCGGAGGATTAGCCTATTGAGCCATGGCGCCGGGCAACATGGATCTTCTAACATCTCCTCTTTGCTTCCATCCCTGCAACTGCTCCCATCACCCACAGGAGACAACATGAGTTTCTCGGCAACACAAGACCACGCTTCACCCGTCCAGTGACTTAGCAGTCTCGTTTCGGTACATTCCTCCACAGGCACACAAGGCTCTAAGCCACTTTCCCCAGATGTAACATATCCATGTCCTCCTCGTATGTTCTCCAGTCTGGAGTGAGCCCAGTCCATTTTCAATCTGGTGAATTCCTACCCACCTCTCAGGAGCTGACCCATCCTCTCCCCGGGGACAGGCTCCTCCACTGCCTCAGCACACAAGTGGTGGGAGAGTTCTCCTAACTTTTGTGTGTGCATGGTTCCTACGGAGCAGCACACAGCGACTGTCAACCCAGCATACACACTATAATCCAGGTGGCTGGGAGGTAGTTAAAGACATGCATGCTGGGGCTGGCATGGTGGCGTAATGGCTTAAGCTGCCTCCTGCAATGGGCGACATCACACGGGCACCAGTTCAAGTCCCAGATGCTCCACTTCTCACCCAGCTCCCTGCTAAGACGTCTGGGAAAGCAGAGGAAGATAATCCAGGCTTTGGGGCCCCAGAACCCATATGGGAGACTCAGATGAAGCTTCTGGCTCCTGACTTTGGCCTGGTCTATCCCCAATCTTTGCAGCCATCTGAGGAGTGAACCAGCAGCTAGAAGATCTCTCCCTCCCCTCTCTCTGTAACTCTGCCTTTCGAGAAAAAATAAAAAATCTTCTTTAAAAACACACATGCCTGGGCCCACAGGAATATGAGAAAGAAGAGGCGATTACACAGGGGGCGTGCTTCCCAGGATACAAAAGACAGTGTCTGAATCGAGCCTGTCTTAATTACAGGCAATAAGGAAGCAGTCGGCTACAGGCCAGGCTCTGATAGCGAAGGCATAGCCCTGGACCACCCAGCAAGAGATCTGAAGGTGGGCAGGGCCGCTAGATAAAGTCACTGAGATGTCTCATACTCGTTGGCATTTACTTCTGAGATACTAGATAGAAAATACACAGAGGTAAAATTCACAAAACATAAAATTAGCTATTTACAGGCTGGCATTGTGGTTCAAGGGATTAAGCTACCACCTACGATGCTGGCAGCCATAAGAGCACTGGTTCAAGGCCCAGGTGTTCCACTTCTGATCCAGCTCCCTGCTAATGCGCCTGGGAAAGCAGCAGCAGATGGCTCAAGTACTCGGGCACCTGCCACCAACATGGGAGACCTGGATGAAGGTCCATGTTCCTGGTTTTGACCTGGTCCAGCCCTGGCTGGTGAGACCATCTGGGAACCAAACCAGTAGGTGGAAGCTCACTTACTCAATCTCTCTCCCTCTGTCTACCTCTGTATTTCAAATAAATAAATCGTTTTTTAATTAACCATCTTAAAGTGAACCAATCAGTGGGATTTAGTACCCTCATAATGTTGTGCAACCATCCCCTCCCTCTCATTCCAAACATGCTCATCACTCCAAAAGAAAATCCTGCTCCACTAAACACTTTCTCCCATTCTTTCTGCTCCCCCGCTGCTGACGACCACCACTTTGTGTTCTGTCTCTGTGCCTATGCACTCTGGATAGCTCATGTAAACTGGATCAGACAACATGCAGACTTCTGTGTCTGGCTTCTCCCACTTGACACATGTTTTGAAATTCGTCATGTGTGTCCTATCAGTACTCCACTTTTCCTTTTCCTGGATACATACTATTCCACTGTGTGTGTATACAATTTGTCTGCCTAGGGCCGGCGCCGCGGCTCACTAGACTAATCCTCCGCCTTGCGGCGCCGGCACACCGGGTTCTAGTCCCGGTCGGGGAGCCGGATTCTGTCCCGGTTGCCCCTCTTCCAGGCCAGCTCTCTGCTCTGGCCAGGGAGTGCAGTGGAGGATGGCCCAAGTACTTGGGCCCTGCACCCCATGGGAGACCAGGATAAGTACCTGGCTCCTGCCATCGGATCAGCGCGGTGCACCGGCCGCGGCGGCCATTGGAGGGTGAACCAACGGCAAATGAAGACCTTTCTCTCTGTCTCTCACTGTCCACTCTGCCTGTCAAAAAAAATTAAAAAAAAAAAAAACAATTTGTCTGCCTACTCATTTGTTGATGGGCATTTGGGTTGTCTCCACCTTTACTATTGCAGATCTGACTGCTATGAGCCTCTGAGTACATACATTTTTAAACTATCTTCAATTCTTTTCAGTATATAACTAGGAGTAGAACTGCTGGGTCACTTGGTATCTCTAATTTTTTGAGAGACCAAAACAACTATTTTTCACAGTGGATGAACTATTTCACACCCTCATCAGCAAATTGTGAGGATCCCAATTTCTGCACATTCTCACCAACACTTGTTCTTTTCCTTTTTTCAATAGCTCTCTGATTAAGTGTGAAGTAGTAACACTTTAACTTTGTGTAACTATAAGAACCAGTGAGGGCCGGCGCCGCGGCTCAATAGGCTAATCCTCTGCCTAGCAGCGCCGGCACACCGGGTTCTAGTCCCGGTCGGGGCGCCGGATTCTGTCCTGGTTGCCCCTCTTCCAGGCCAGCTCTCTGCTGTGGCCAGGGAGTGCAGTGGAGGATGGCCCAAGTTCTTGGGCCCTGACCCCATGGGAGACCAGGAGAAGCACTTGGCTCCTGCCTTCGGATAGGCGCAGTGCACCGGCCGCAGCGCGCCGGCCATTGGAGTGTGAACCAACGGCAAAAGGAAGACCTTTCTCTCTGTCTCTCTCACTGTCCACTCTGCCTGTAAAAAAAAAAAAAAAGAAAGAAAGAAAGAAAGAAAGAAAGAAAGAAAGAAAGAAAGAAAGAAAGAAAGAAAGAAAGAAAGAAAGAAAGAAAAAAAAAAAAAAAAAAAAAAAAGAACCAGTGAGATAGATAGGGATAAGGAAAAGGCGTGGAGAGGAACTTCCCCAGGAGATCCCTGGGCTCTTTATGGATTCCAGGGCCATCTATGCTGTTCTGTGGAATCCCAACTAATAGGCATCCTCGGAATGCGACTAATACGCAGGCTCTGTTTTAATTAGTTATAAACTTCTTCAGCCTCAGCTGCCTGATCTATAAAAAGGGCATTCATGGGGCTGGCACTGTGGCTCACTTGGTTAATCCTCTGCCTGAGGTGCTGGCATCCCATATGGGTGCTCGGTTCTAGTCCCGGTTGGGGCACTGGTTCTGTCCCGATTGCCCCTCTTCCAGTCCAGCTCTCTGCTGTGGCCCAGGAAGGCAGTGGAGGATGGCCCAGGTGCTTGGGCCCTGCACCCGCATGGGAGACCAGGAGGAAGCACCCGACTCCTGGCTTCGGATTGGCGCAGCACCGGCTGTAGTGGCCATTTGGGGGATGAACCAACAGAAGGAAGACCTTTCTCTTTGTCTCTTGTTCTCTCACACTGTCTGACTCTGTCAAAAAAAAAAAAAAGTGGGGGGGGGCATTCATGAGTATGCCTTTCCCTCTCAGAGCACTGCAAACCAGAGCAGACCCCGGCTTGTGACCTACAGTGGGCTTGGGACCTCTGGCTCATGTTTGCTTTATTAGAGAGAACAGAGACCTGACTCTCACCAGTCTCACCAAAGGTGTTCACTCAATGTGAAAAAAAAAAAAAAGTTCAACTAATGGTTGAGAGAGGGCAAGAGTTATAGAGTAACCTCGAATTGCATAATATATTTTATCAAGAAGAGGAGATATGAGTGCAAGTTTTAATTTAAAACGTAATTGAAACATTGGAAGTTTGCTGAGAGTGGACTGTTGACCTTTTTCCTTATCACTTGGGTTTAAACAGCTCTCTTTATTACTTGTTTGTGAGGAGCCCCAGACATCATAAATGTTTAGGGGCTTAACTTCTTGCATTCTAAATGGGGCCAGTGGTATCTGCCCAGCTGTGAGCATAGGTTCCCAGGCAGGGACCACCATATCCTATCTATTCCCATACTGATTAAAACTCATCCTCATTAATGACTTTGTATTTGGTATATACTGAAAATTACAGGCCGGCGCCGTGGCTCAGTAGGCTAATCCTCCGCCCTGTGGCGCCAGCACACCAGGTTCTAGTCCTGGCCGGGGTGCCGGATTCTGTCCTGGTTGCCCCTCTTCCAGGCCAGCTCTCTGCTATGGCCCGGGAGTGCAGTGGAGGATGGCCCAAGTGCTTGGGCCCTGCACCCCATGGGAGACCAGGATAAGCACCTGGCTCCTGCCTTCGGATCAGCGCAATGCGCCAGCCGCAGTGGCCATTGGAGGGTGAACCAACGGCAAAAGGAAGACCTTTCTCTCTGTCTCTCTCTCTCACTGTCCACTCTGTCAAAAAAAAAAAAAATTACAGGGACCAGCATTGTTAAGCTCCTACCTGCAATACTGGCATCCCATACGAATGCTGGTTCCAATCCCGGCTCCTCCACTTATAATCCAGCTCCCTGTCAATGCACCTGGGAAAGCAGTGGAAGATGGCCCAAATACTTGGGCCTCAGCCACCCACACGGGAGACCTGGATGGAGTTCCAGGCTTCTGGCTTCAGCCAAGCCCAGCTCCAGCCATTGTAGCATTTGGGGAGTGAAGCAGCTGATGGAAAACCTCTCTTCTCTGCCCTCCCCACCTGTAACTCTTTCAAATAAAATAAATTTTAAAAAAAGAAAATGATAGTATCATAGTTTGGTGTAGTTAATCTCCCAAGGGTTCATGTATTGGAAGCTCGATTCCCAGTGTGGAGATGCTAAGAGGTGGTGGGGCCTTCAAGAGTGGGGGTCATTAATTGGTCCCTCCTGGTGCTCTGGCCTCCTGTCTCATCACAAGATCTCTCCCTCCCACATGTGCTCCTACTCTGATGCCAGCCGCCGTGGTGACGCAGCCCAGGGGATGCCCTCATCAACACTGCCATTGGACTGTTTGGACTTTCAGACTCCAAGGGACAGCCTGGGTGGCCAAGCAGAAGTTGGCCAAAGGCTGCAGACAGGCCCTGATGGAGAGATGTGCAGTGTGCTGAGCTTTGGGAGTAGAATCAAAACCAGATGCCAGGAAGGTAGAGCGACCAGCAGTATGGTCCACCTATACGGGCAAGCTGTAGGCAGCAGGGAAAGCTAGCCTGAGAGTAGCCAAGTAGCTTGTGACAAGCAAAGCCACAGGGGTGGGGCTGCTCAAGGATTTGGGGCCCACCCCCACCACAGTGTACACAAGATGCCATAGCTGGAGCTTCAGCATTTAATGTGTTCTTGCTGGATTCATTCTTTCGAGCAACTACTCCTTTCTCCTTCTCTATCTCCCCAGTGTGGGATAGGAACATTTACCCTGTGTCTGCCCCACCACTATGCTTTGGAAATAACTTATTTTTGAAGAGTTTGCCTTGACTCCTGTATGAGACTTTGAACTTGGACTTCTGAGTAACACTGGAATGAATGAGGATGCTGGGGGCAGGGCCTGAATACTATCAATTGGATGGACTCTGTCCCTCAAGGCTTCAGCTGTTGGAATTCTGTCCCCAGCATGGTGGTGTAAAGAAATGGTGGGACTTTCATGGGGGGGGGGGGTGCTGTGAGAGGTTATCACTGGCTGCTCCCTGCTCTCTGGCCTGCTGAATTACCATGTGATCTTGCACCTGCTGCCACCCTGATGCCACTCGCCGCAATGCCATGCAGCCAAGGGGCCCTCACAAGACTCAGTGTTTGCTGCTTGGGATTTCAGCTCAGCCTCCAACACTTGGAGCTAAACAAACCTCTTTTCTCTATAAAGTACCCAGTCTCGGACATCTAATTATAGTAACAGAAAACACAGTAACACGTATAGTCGTTTGGCTATTCTGTGTTAAATAATACATACTATGAAAATGAATTTCAGGAGAGGGGAGTCGAGATGGCAGGAAAGAGGGGTCCACCTTTCATCTCCTCCTCCAGAGAGAAGAACCAAAACAGCATGCATTTCCAGGTGAGAACCCAGAGGAGAAAACTGGAACTCAACAGGAATGTGCAGAAAGCCATCAGGACACAGAGACGTAGAACAGCAGCATAGGGGCCGGTGCCACGGCAGAGTGGGTAAAGCCAAGCCTGCAGCACTGGCATCCCGTATGGGTGCCAGTTCAAGTCCTGGCTGCTCCACTTCCGATCCAGCTCTCTGCTATGGCCTGAGAAAGCAGTGGAAGATGGCCCAAGTCCTTGGGTCCCTGCACCCACAGGGGAGACCTAGAAGAAGCTCCTGGCTTCAGATCAGTGGAGCTCTGGCCATTCTGGCCAACTGGGGAGTGAACCAGCGGATGGAAGACTTCTCACTCACTCGCTCTCTGCCCCATCTCTCTGTAACTCTGCCTTTGAAATAAATAAATAAATCTTTTTAAATAATTAAAAAGAATAGCAGCATAAAGAGAGGGGCAAATGTGGTAGCAGTGGAGCACTGAGCCCCAAAGCCAAGAGAAATCCCACTGCAGGGCCAAGGGTAAGCAGGACAGCGCCAGCAGATCTCGGCTCCAGGGGAGGGACTCACAGCCCTCACAGGCTTGGATTCTGCAAGAGAGACTAGCAGAGTATACTCGGTAGCTTCGTGCCAGAGAAAGAACTCAGTGTCTCTCCCAAAACCCCGGGACGAAGGCTGTGCCACTTGTGATGCCATCTTGGGGAAGAAGTCACTGTCTAAAACCAAACTACTCTGGGGGACACCGCAGGCTTTCCACCAGGGAGGAAAAGCCGATCATCACAGACTCTCAGATCTCACTGAGCCCAGGAGCAACGGTGCAGCAAGTGAGTAGCAACAGCGACCGCAGCACCCTAACGTAGGCTGTGCTCTGCTCTACACAGGACAGACGCAGTAGAGCAGGACTTGCTTCCAGGACCTCAGAAGTCAGGACACGTGCCTCTGCAGACCTGGCTGTTCCCCTACACCCCCTGGCCCCCCCCAGGGCAGTGTATGACAGGCACAGACTGGGAACCACCACCAATAGGGGCCCCCACAGCTCCTGAACCCACTCCAGTACTGGGGGATGTGGTTGCACAAACACACCGACCCAGGAGGCTTTGACTTCAGAGCTCCCTGGACTCTGGCCCCGCTGCAGGTCCAGCCTGCCTCAGCTCTGGTGGCCACTTCTCATCATCTATGCCCACCAGGGCTGCTGGCTCTGTTCTCCCACAGACCCCAGCATTAATGAGCACCCCTGCCTCCAGCCCCAGCAGCTTGAACACACTCAGCGTCGCTGGCTGTGTCTGGCTGCACGCACCTATCTGGGCTGCCAAAACTTGGCTTCAGTGACTGCTGCAGACTCCAATCTTGGTTCAGCATAAGCACACCCTGGCTTCGGTAGGCATGGTGGGCCCTGCACTGCTGTCTGGGCTGCTGGTTGGCGACCTGGACCCAGGGAGTCCAGCTGACCCCAGCCTCGGGTCAGCGTCAACACTCGCTGGCTTTGGTGGCCATATCTGGTGAAACACACCTGCCTGGGCTGCCCGTCAGCCTCTCCAGTGAGCCTTGACCTTTGTGAGCACCCTAATCCCCACTCCCTCTGTGGCCCAAGTGCACCCAGCTTTGCCTGGAAGGTTTGGCAGCAGATCCTTCTTCCAGCAGACCCCAGCTTTGGTGAGTACCCCTGTTTTCAGTCCTCCTGCAGTCTGAGTGGAGGGCCAGGGGTGGGACAGCTGGTGACAACCAAGCAGTAAAACTCCTCTGTCCAGCACGCCCTGCTTTGCTGGGCGTTCTGGACTCCAGCCCTTCTGCACCCAAGCCTGCTCTGGCTGCCACACAAACGGTTGGTTGCTCAGGCTGCTTGGCCCCCTTCTATGGCCTGCTTCAGCTTGGGGGAGTGACGCAGCTCCAGCTCCAGGGTGAGCCTGCCCTGGCTTTTGTGGACATGGGTGATTACTCACAGCATCCTGGGATGCAAGGATCTCCTTCTCCAGCTTGCCGTGGCTCTGGTAAGACCCCAGCCTCTAGCCTCACCACACCCCAAGCCCACTTCAGCTTTGGTGGGCACAGGGGGCAGAGCACACATGCCCTGGACTTGGGCCTGGAACTGCCACAGTCACCACCAGCAAGACCTATATATACCCTTGGGAGACTGAGAGAGCCCACCCCCACACTCATCTTCCTGCTGTCACTGCTTTCCTTAACAGCGACAGAATATCACAGACTACACTTTAGTAACCAACTCAAAAAAAGAGCTAAAGTGGCACACCAGACCAACACCTGAAGACACACCTTCAGGAAGAAGACCTCAAGCCTCAAAAGCCACCCTTCAAAAAATAACAGCAATGACTGATCCACTAGATGCACAAAGTAAGTGAAGAAATATGACAAACCTGGGGGATATGGTGGCCCATAAGGAATTCAGTAGCACTTTCTTGTCAGGCTCCGCAGAAACCGATGAAACGGTGAATGATTATGAGGACACTAAGAGATACTAGAGGATACAGGAAGCTTAAAGAAATTAGGTAATCAGTTCACAATATGAATGAGAAATTTAACGAAGAGTAATCTTAAATTACTCCCTCTCCCTGTCCCTCCCCCTCCCTCTCCCTCTCCCCCTCCAAGATTAAGAGTAATCTTAAATTCTGCAGAAATTCTGCAAGTGGGGAACTCATTATGTTAAATAAAAAATACAGTTGAAAGCCTCAACAGCAGACTACATCAAGCAGAAGAAAGACTATCTAAACTAGAAGACAGGTATTTTGTGATATCCCAGACAGACCGAAAAAAGAAATATATACATATTTTTTAAAAGAGCAAAAACAGCCTACAGGATCTTTGGAACACCATTAAACAAACCAACACTCACATAACAGGGATTTTAGGAAGGAAGGAAGAGAATTAAGGTACAGAAAATCTATTCAATGAAATAATCATTGAAAACATTCTGCAGTCTGGAGGAAGATAGAGATATCCACATACAGAAGGCCCAAGAGACCCCAGATAGACATAACCAGAAATGACCATCACCACGACCCATTACATCCAAGCTCCCAAAAATCTACACAGAAAGAGAATTCTAAAATTTGCCAGAGAAAAGTTTCAAGTTTCTTTCGAGGAAGCCCCTTGTTGGATGAATAGCAGATTTTTTTTTTTTTTTTGACAGGCAGAGTGGACAGTGAGAGAGAGAGACAGAGAGAAAGGTCTTCCTTTGCTGTTGGTTCACCCTCCAATGGCCACCGCGGTTGGCGCGCTGCGGCCGGCGCACCGCACTGATCCGATGGCAGGATCCAGGAGCCAGGTGCTTTTCCTGGTCTCCCATGGGGTGCAGGGCCCAAGCACCTGGGCCATCCTCCACTGCACTCCCTGGCCACAGCAGAGGGCTGGCCTGGAAGAGGGGCAACCGGGACAGAATCCGGAGCCCCTACCGGGACTAGAACCCGGTGTGCCGGCGCCGCTAGGCGGAGGATTAGCCTAGTGAGCCGCGGCGCCGGCCTGAATAGCAGATTTTTCCATCAGAAACTTCATCAGCCAGGAGGCAATGGAATGATATGTTCCAAGTTCTGAAAGAAAAGAACTTTCAGCCAAGAATACTTTACCCAGCAAAGTTACCTTTAAAATATGAAGAAGAAATAAAGACTTTATAAGACAAGGAAAAACTGGAGGAATTCCTCACCACCAGATCGGAATTACAGAAGACACCAAAGGGTGTCCTACCCCCAGAAACAGAGACAACCACCTACCAACGTGAAAATACATGAAGGCATAAAGCCCACTAGAAAAAGAGCAATGCATAGCCAAAATAAACAGAATGAATATTAAAGGAAAAAGGCAAAGGGGCTGGCGTTGTGCCACAGCTCTAAGCTGCTTGTCATGAAGCCCCCCATATTGGAGCCCCAGTTCAAGTTGCAGCTGTGCTGCTCCTGACTCAGCTTCCTGTTAAAGCGCCTGGAGAGCAGCAAAGGAGGCCCAAGGACTCCACTCACCCGTGTGACAACCAGGATGGAGTTCTTGGCTCCTGGCTTTGGCCTGGTCCACACTTGGCTGTTATAGCCATTTTAGGAGTCAAACACTGGATGAAAGACCTCTCTCTTAATCAATCAATTGATATCAGACTCTCTCTTCCAAATAAATGAATTTTTAAAAAGAAAAAAATGGGGCCGGTGCCATGGCTCACTTGGTTAATCCTCCGCCTGCAGCGCTGGCATCCCATATGGGCACCAGGTTCTAGTCCCGGTTGCTCCTCTTCCAGTCCAGCTCTCTGCTGTGGCCCGGGATGCAGTGGAGGATGGCCCAAGTCCTTGGGCCTTGCACCCGCATAGGAGACCAGGAGGAAGCACCTGGCTCCTGGCTTCAGATCAGCACAGCGTGCTGGTTGTGGCAGCCATTTGGGGGGTGAACCAATGGAAGGAAGACCTTTCTCTCTTTCTCTCTCACTAACTCTGTCAAATCAATTTAAAAAAAAGAAAAACATAACATGATTTAACATTAATAACATTGAATGCAAATGGATTCAATTCCAGAACTAAAATATACAGACTGCTGGTTGGATTTAAAAAGTAAGATCCAAAGATAATGCTGCCTATAAGAAACTCACATCACTGGGAAAGACATATACAGATGGAAAGTGGGGATGGATGAATGGATGGGAAAAGAAACCAAACTGAGCAGGAGTAGCTATACTAATATCAGACAAAATAGACTTTAAGACAAAAATCTTTAAAAAGGGACAAAGATGGTTACCACATAATGATCAAGGGATCCATTTAAAAAGAAGATATGATGATTGTAACTGTATATACAGCTAATGCTGGAGCACCCTGATTTTTAAACAGGGCACTGTTGAGTCAAATGGGAGACAGGCTCCAATACAGTAACAGTGGGGACTTCAACACGCCACTGTCACCGACGGACAGATCACAGAGTCAAAACTCAGCACAGAGACATCAGAACTAAACCGTACTATAAACCAAATGTACCTAACAGAGGACACATTCCTTTCATCATCAGATGGAACATTCTCAAAGATACACCACACACAAGGACACAGACAAGTCCCAACAAATTAAATATAATTTCAATCATAACGTGTACCTTTTCAGAATACAATGGAATAAAGTTAGAAATAAACAACAGGAGCCAGCACAGTAGCATAGTGGGCTAAGGCTCCATCTGCAGTGCCAGCATCCCATATGGGCCTTGGTTCTAGTCCCGGCTGCTCCTCTTCTGATCCAGCTCTCTGCTATGGCCTGGGAAAGCAGTGGAAGATGGCCCAAGTCCTTGGGACCCAGAACCCATGTGGGAGACCCGGAAGAAGTTCCTGGCTTCAGATTGGCACAGCTCCAGCTGTTTGGGGAGTGACTTTGAAATAAATAAATAAATCTTCCAAAAATATGAGTTGTTGAATAAATCAAAAGGGAAATTTTTAAAATTCTTGAAAATAGAAACACAGCATATACCAAAATGTACAACAAAAGCAGTATTAAGGGGCGGGCACTGTGGCACAGCAGGTTAACTGCCTGGCCTGAAGCACCAGCATCCCATATGGGTGCCGGTTCAAGACCTGGCTGCTCCACTTCCAATCCAGCTCTCTGTTGTGGCCTGGGAAAGCAGTAGAAGATGGCCCAAGTTCTTGGGGCCCTGCACCGATGTGGGAGACCCGGAGGAAGCTCCTGGCTCCTGGCTTCGGATCAGCACAGCTCCGGCCATTGCAGACAATTGGGGAGTGAACCGGTGGATGGAAGACCTCTCTCTCTTTCTCTCTCTCTCTCCTCTCTCTGTAACTCTGACTTTCCAATAAATAAATATTTTTTTAAAAAAAAGCAGTATTAAGAAAAATTTATAGCAATAAGCACCTACATCCAGAAAACAGAAAGATATCAAATAACCTAACAGTGCATCTCAAAGATCTGGAAAAAAGAGTAAAGATCATACCCAAAGACAGTAGAGACAGAGAATAACAGAGCAGAAATAACCAAAACAGAAACAAAGTGATGGAACAAAGACACAAGCCTCAGCCATTCTCATTGCCCAAAAGATAAACAATGGAATGTATTTCTTGCCCTTGAACCTCAGTGGATCTCACACACTACTGCCTTCACCCCCCATCCCCACGGCCACCTCAAAGACCACTTCCAGGAATTCCCCTCCACCTGCTGCCCCCTACCCCACCCCCAGCCCCAGCCCTCTCTCTCTCTTTTTTTTTTTTTTTTTTTTTTTTTTTTTTTTTTTTTTGACAGGCATAGTGGAGAGTGAGAGAGAGAGAAAGAGAGAAAGGTCTTCCTTTGCCGTTGGTTTACCCTCCAATGGCCGCCGCGGCCGGCGCGCTGCGGCCGGCGCACCGCACTGATCCGATGGCAGGAGCCAGGAGCCAGGTGCTTTTCCTGGTCTCCCATAGGGTGCAGGGCCCAAGCACCTGGGCCATCCTCCACTGCACTCCCTGGCCACAGCAGAGGACTGGCCTGGAAGAGGGGCAACCGGGACAGAATCCGGCGCCCTGACCGGGACTAGAACCCGGTGTGCCGGCGCCGCTAGGTGGAGGATTAGCCTAGTGAGCCGCGGCGCCGGCCCCAGCCCTCTTAAAATATACAAAGGCCCAGCCCCTTGGGGTAGGGCCTTCTGCCACGTCTTCCATCAATGTGCAGCGGGCAGCTGGTCATCCACCTCTACCAGTTGATTTTCTCTGAATAGATTCAGTCTGGCTGTAAATTTGTGCACTGCCTCCTCTCTATTCTGTGACTCTTTTCCTAACATTTTGGTGCCCTGTGTGAGGAGGCACCAATCTGCAACTCTTTTCCTAACAGAAAGCAATACAAAAGATTAATTAAATGAAAAGTTTGGCTTTTTTCCAAAAAATAAAATTGAGGAAACTTTAGCTAGACTAACCAAAAGAAAAAAGGCTCAAATTATTAAAATAAGAGACAGAAGAAATAATATGATACCATAAACTTACAAAGGATCATCAGGAACTACTATGAACAACTACATGACAACAAATTGGAAAATTTAGAAAAAAAAAAAAAGGAAAAATTTCTGGATACATATAACTTTCCAAAATTGAACCACAAAGGTAGAGAAAACAGACCAATTGCGAGTAATGGGATTGAATTAATTAAAGATCTCAAAGAAAGGAAAGCCCAGGACCAGATGGTATCACAGTCAAATTCTATCAAACTTTTAAGGATTAAATAACACCAATGCTTCTCAAACTATTCCAAAAAATTGAAAAGGAGGGGAACCCTTTCAGATTCATTCTAAAATGACAGCATTATCGGGGCCGGCACTATGGCACAGTGGGTTAAAGCCCTGCCCTGCAGTGCCAGCATCCCATATGGGCCCAAGTCCTCTGGCCCCTGCACCAGTGTGGGAGACCCAGAGGAAGCACCTGGCTCCTGGCTTTGGATTGGCACAGCTCCAGCTGTTGCAGCCATCTGGGAATTGCTATCTCTCTCTGCCTCAGCCTCTCTGTAACTCTGCCTTTCAAATAAAATAAATCTTTTAAAAAAATAAAGAATACATGGAGATTTGAAAAGATACAGAATATTAATTACATTAGAAAAGATGCCTCTAGGCCGGCGCTGCGGCTCACTTGGCTAATCCTCTGCCTGCGGCACTGGCACTCCGGGTTCTAGTCCTGGTCGGGGCGCCAGATTCTGTCCCGTTGCCCCTCTTCCAGGCCAGCTCTCTGCTGTGGCCAGGGAGTGCAGTGGAGGATGGCCCAAGTGATTGGGTCCTGCACCCCATGGGAGACCAGGAGAAGCACCTGGCTCCTGCCATTGGATCAGCGCAATGCGCCAGCCGCAGCGCGCCGGCCACAGCGGCCGTTGGAGGGTGAACCAACGGTAAAGGAAGAAAGGAAGACCTTTTTTTCTCTCTCACTGTCCACTCTACCTGTCAAAAAAAATAAATAAATAAAAGGAACAGTCTGTGCAAATGAGCTGAAAAGAAAGAAAAAAAAAAAGAATAAGAGCAAGAGCAACCACAGATAATACAAAAGTCTGACTCACAAGTCACAAGCAAACAGAAGCAAGAGAGAGAAGGGAGGCAGGGGAAAGCCCAGGGCCACTCCAGGCGGAAGAAGTCCTGCATTCCGTCGGCTTTCTCAGGTGCCTGCTCTTGCCCAACCCTGCCTTGAGAATTTCTGAGTGGGAAAACCCTAGGAAAAAATAGTCTTTCCTTATCCAAACTCAAAATCTAATCAGAAAAACATGGGTCTATTAGGTTGAATCATCGTATTTTAGGGCCAGAAGAGGTATCCAAAATCAGTCCACTACTATCTAGACTCCTTCATTCACCAAATGTCATTTATTGAATCCATCCTCTGTGCCAGTCTCTGTTCTTGGCATTTGACCTACAACAATGAACAAGAGCAACAAAGGCTCTCAAAGAACTATGGAAAGATGCAGAGCATAAACTGGAAAATGCATACGGGTCAGAAGAGCAATGATGAAAATAAACCAAGGGGCCGGCGCCGCGGCTCACTAGGCTAATCCACCACCTAGCGGCGCCAGCACACCGGGTTCTAGTCCCGGTTGGGGCACCGGATTCTGTCCCGGTTGCCCCTCTTCCAGGCCAGCTCTCTGCTGTGGCCCGGGAGTGCAGTGGAGGATGGCCCAAGTGCTTGGGCCCTGCACCCGCATGGGAGACCACCGGGCTCCTGGCTTCGAATCAGCGCGATGCACTGGCTGCAGTGCGCTGGCAGCAGTGGCCATTGGAGGGCGAACCAATGGCAAAAGGAAGACCTTTCTCTCTCTCTCTCTCTCTCTCTCTCTCTCTCTCTCTCTCTCTCACTGTCCACTCTGCCTGTCAAAAAAAGAAAGAAAAGAAACCAAGGGAAAGAGACAGACGGTGATGGAGGGTACGGTTCAGGCTGGTTGGCTGGCAAAGGCCTTTGTGAGGTCATGTTTGTGCTGTCTCATATGAGAAGGAAAATCGATGAGAGTATGCAGTTAAGAGTTCACACGGCAGACCTGTGCTGTCCACACTCTGTACAAGCCAAAGAAACTACTGGCCCTCGACTATCTCCCGGGACGGAGGTCACCTCCACCTTTAAGTTCTGGGAATATCCTGCCTGGTAAAGAGTATCTTTGTACACCTGAGTGGTTTGGGTGCTCCCAGATAGTATTTGCTAATAGCGTTGTTGGCGCAGCAAGTCCTTGGGCCACGTTATCAGTCTGATCTCCGCAGGGGCGAGGCACTGAAGAACTAAGGTCAGACCACACGCCAGACCTCCAGTAATAGCCCATGTCTAAACAAGGATTGGACAAGCTTTCCTGGCTGGCAATGCATGTATGTGCTGTCACACATCACTGCTGGGAGAATTAAGAGCTGTCTGAACAGCTCCATTGTGATATGAAAAGAAAAATGGGAGCAGGCATCTTATGTACCTTTTTAAAACTGGGGGGGGGGGGGGGGAGGGAAAGAGAGAGAGAGGTTTTGATTGATTGATTGCATCCATTGGTTCACCTCCCAAACGCCCACAACAGTCGGGCTGAGCCAGGCAGAAGCCAGGAGCCCGGAGCTCCATCTCTGTCTCCCACAGGGGTGACAACAACCCAAGTATCTGAACATCTGCTGCCTCCTGGGTGTGCATCAGCAGGAAGCTGGGTCAGAATCAGAGTGGCCAGAACATCCAATATGGGATGTGGCCGTCCCAAGCTGCAGCTCAACTTGCTGCACACAACGCCCACCCCCTATGTGCCTTTTCCCTTTACAGATTTCTATCCATATCTGTTTGCTATAATGAACTATAACCGTGAGGACAAAATCTCTGCGGGGTTCTACGAGTGCTTCTAGAGAAGCAATGAACCTGAGGATGGTCCTGAGGACCCTGACACAACATAAACTAGAGGAGAAAACATTACAGGCAGAGTCAATAGGCACTGCAGAAAACCTGGAACGCAACCCAAGATCACGCATCAATGCACAGAACTGATCCAGAGGCTAGTCTGCTGAGCCCATCCAAGGATTTAACCTGACGCTGCCTTCAATGGTAGAAATGAGACAGGCTTAGAAGCCACACAGGCGAGGGGGCTGGTGCTGTGGCGCAGCGGGTTAACGCCCTGGCAAGCAGCGCCAGCATCCCGTATGGGCGCCGGCTCGAGTCCTGGCTGCTCCACTTCTGATCCAGCTCTCTGCTATGGCCTGGGAAAGCAGTAGAAGATGGCCCAAGTCCTTAGGCTCCTGCACTCATGTGGAAGACCCATAAGAGGCTCCTGGCTCCTGGCTTCAGATCAGCACAGCTCTGGCCGTTGCGGCCATCTGGGAAGTGAACCAGCAGATGGAAGACCTCTCTCTGCCTCTACCTCTCTCTGTAACTATGTCTTTCAAATAAATAAAATAAAATAAATAAAGCAGCCACACAGGCATGGTCTCACACCCTGGATCCATCTCTTACTGCTTTGTGACAATGAAGAACATTTTAACCTCTCTGAACCTCAGCTCTCATCTCTTAAGATGGATCCGATGCCCCCTTCATGCTTGTGTGAGAAGTAACTGACGGAGTGAATATAAAACCCATGAGTTTCCCCCAAAAGCTGTCCCTGAGACAAGGCTGCATGTAAACAGCTTATCTGGGAGGTTATCCCAGGACACATGTTGAGAGGACAGAGCTGCACATCAGGGAAGACAGGAAAGCAAAGGCAGTGCATGTCAGTGCACTGGGGCCCATCCCACGGGGGACCTTCTGGTGGACTAAGTGGAGCATGCCTTAGACTAGGGCTGAGGACAGGTGAGCTGGGGTATTTTCCCACCAGCTCCCACCCTTTGTCGAAGACTGCTCCTTTCGGCATGAACCACCTGGTTCTTCCTGCCTGTCTTCAGTGAGCCCAGCCCACAAGCAGCAGAGAGTGTCCTCGGTCCCTGAGGTCCGCGTGGGAAGCCCTCAGCACAGGAACCACGGTGGGGAAGATACGCAGGCACTGAAATCACCTATTCTAACGTATGCAAAAACAGAACCTTCTCGACTCATCTTCCCGGAATCATGTATTACCAAAGCTCTTGAGGTAATAAAGTTATTAGATGTGGGACTTGAAGTATCAGTGGAAGTTAAATCCGTTTTTACTTCGCCACCAGGTAGCATTCCTGACAAGGCAGCTTAGGAGTGTGTGTGGACCCAGCTGGATGGCAGCAGAGGGTGTTTAGTCTCAGTCTTGCCTCTTGGCCCCCCAGATGCCGATGTCACCCTCACTTCCTGGTCTAGAGAAAAAAGAAAAAAAAAACACCACCCCAAGAGTCTGAGGCAGTCCCTGTGGAGTCCAGCAGACTCGTCGGATGGAGGTCCCTGCAGAGACCGCACACGCAATGGCCTGGACGGAGAAGGCGGACAGGTCTAGAGGGAAGCAATCCAGAGCTGGAAGCAGCAGGGAGAGCGGGCGCTCGAGGCTGAATCTGACCGTCTGCATCAGTTCTTTTCAAGGAGGGGCCGGACACCAAATGAGCCAATTCCAAGTGGACGAAGCTGACGCTCGCGTCAGTTTCACCCAGAATGACTTTACAGAGACTAAGCACCTGTTCAAAGAGTATAGTGGAGGGCCACAGGTCTCTGATCCACAGAAGGGAGCACCGAAGGAGGCAGGGAACAGAAGATGGACAACGGCCAGACAGGAACACACACGGGATTCTGGAAGAGAGGAACAGCTGAGACAGGATTAGCGGGAGCCAGCACAGGAGTCCAGACCACAGGGGTCTCAGTCCAGGTACTGTCCGCTCTCCTGACCTTAGACAAGACCTTTCACTCTCATCTCCTGCTACCGGGTCCTTAGAACCTGTTCTCAGGGCTGGTTACTAGGATTCTAGCTAGATTCAAATTCTCCAACGTCTCTGACCTTCAAGACACAGACAGAGGGCAGAGGTGGTGTCTGAGATGGGCATCCAGATGAATATGTTGCAATTTGGACAAAGCCACCAGTGATCAACAAATGTGATGTTTTCCCACAGCACTGACTTGCTGACATAATCCTTGTTGCATATTAAACAATGAACCCAACTGATCACCTAAACTCTAGGAAGAGCAGATCTCAATCACTACTTCAGGCAGGTTGAAAAACTGATTTTGGCTCCTCCTAGAAGATATTATCAGGGACAACTCCAGCGCCTGCCACTAAAAGTAAAGATTTCTCTGATAGTTTCAGTTCTCTCAGAATACAGTCATTGAGCCGTGGCGCCGGCACCCCAGGTTCTAGTCCCGGCCGGGGCGCCAGAGTCTGTCCCGGTTGCTCCTCTTCCAGTCCAGCTCTCTGCTGTGGCCCGGGAAGGCAGTGGAGAACGGCCCAAGTCCTTGGGCCCTGCACCCTCATGGGAGACCAGGAGGAAGCACCTGCCTCCTGGCTTCAGATCGGCGTAGCACCAGCCATGGCAGCCATTTAGGGGGTGAACCAACGGAATGAAGACCTTTCTCTGTCTCTCTCTAACTCTGTCAAAAAATAAATAAATAAATAAATAAAGAATATAGTCACTAAAGTAGAGCCTAAAAGGCAGGTAGTTGTGTGTCAATGATACGCAAATCTCATGTTTTCCTACGGCACTGCCTCACTGGTACGAGACATGTTTAATATTAAACCATGACCTCAACTGAACACATGAACTCAAGGAGGTTCACACTGTGATAAAATAACATCGGACTGGCTGAGAATATGAACTGGATGGCCCCCAAGCACATCACTAGGGACAATTCACATTGATCTGGAAGGCGGTTATTTGCATGGTACCAAGTTATATTAGCCAAAGGCCCCGTGCAACTTAGCTGAAACATAAAACCTTAAGATAATCAATATTATCTGGGGGATGTCAATTAAAGAAATTCAATACAAGAGACATTCCCTTAGCAACAATAAAAAATAAAATTCCTCCAATACTTTTCAAGGCAGAGGCCATGTAGTATTTTATTAGTACTCCCAGAATGGGCTGATGGTGACGGACCTGAAACCACATGAAAACGTAAAGTTTTAGGATAAAAGCAAGTACAAGGGTTCTTCAAAAGTTTATGAGAGGCCGGCGTCGCGGCTCAATAGGCTAATCCTCCACCTAGCAGCACCAGCACACCGGGCTCTAGTCTCGGTCAGGGCGCCAGATTCTGTCCCAGTTGCCCCTCTTCCAGGCCAGCTCTCTGCTGTGGCCCGGGAGTGCAGTGGAGGATGGCCCAAGTGCTCGGGCCCTGCACCACATGGGAGACCAGGAGAAGCACCTGCCTCCTGGCTTCAGATCGGCGTAGCACCAGCCATGGCAGCCATTTAGGGGGTGAACCAACGGAATGAAGACCTTTCTCTGTCTCTAACTCTGTCAATAAATAAATAAATAAATAAATAAATAAATAAAGAATATAGTCACTAAAGTAGAGCCTAAAAGGCAGGTAGCTGTGTGTCAATGATACACAAATCTCATGTTTTCCTACGGCACTGCCTCACTGGTACGAGACATGTTTAATATTAAACCATGACCTCAACTGAACACATGAACTCAAGGAGGTTCACACTGTGATAAAATAACATCGGACTGGCTGAGAATATGAACTGGATGGCCCCCAAGCACATCACTAGGGACAATTCACATTGATCTGGAAGGCGGTTATTTGCATGGTACCAAGTTATATTTGCCAAAGGCCCTGTGCAACTTAGCTGAAACATAAAACCTTAAGATAATCAATATTATCTGGGGGATGTCAATTAAAGAAATTCAATACAAGAGACATTCCCTTAGCAACAATAAAAAATAAAATTCCTCCAATACTTTTCAAGGCAGAGGCCATGTAGTATTTTATTAGTACTCCCAGAATGGGCTGATGGTGACGGACCTGAAACCACATGAAAACGTAAAGTTTTAGGATAAAAGCAAGTACAAGGGTTCTTCAAAAGTTTATGAGAGGCCGGCGTCGCGGCTCAATAGGCTAATCCTCCACCTAGCAGCACCAGCACACCGGGCTCTAGTCTCGGTCAGGGCGCCAGATTCTGTCCCAGTTGCCCCTCTTCCAGGCCAGCTCTCTGCTGTGGCCCGGGAGTGCAGTGGAGGATGGCCCAAGTGCTCGGGCCCTGCACCACATGGGAGACCAGGAGAAGCACCTGGCTCCTGGCTTTGGATCAGCGCAGTGCGCCGGCCGCAGCACACCAGCCTTGGCAGCCATTGGAGGGTGAACCAACGGTAAAGGAAGACCTTTTCTCTCTGTCTCTCTCTCTCACTATCCAATCTGCCTGTCAAAAAAAAAAAAAAGTTTATGAGAAAATGGAGTTAAGTCTATGAATGAATACAAAGGAAATCCAAAGCAAACAATTGGAATATCTGTGGGAAAATGCAGGGCCAACTCATTACTTATCAATAATAGCCTGGAATATAAATGGCCTCAACTCTCCAGTTAAAAGACATAGACTGGGGCTGGCACTGTGGCATATCAGGTAAAGCCACTGCCTGCAGTGCTGGCATCCCATATGGGCGCCGGTTCAAGATCAGGCTGCTCTACTTCTTTTTTCTTTTTTTTTTTTTCTTTTTTTTTTTTTCTTGACAGGCAGAGTGGACAGTGTAAGAGAGAGAGAGAGAAAGGTCTTCCTTTGCCGTTGGTTCACCCTCCAATGGCCGCTGCCACAGCTGGCGTGCTGTGGCAGGAGCCAGGTACTTATCCTGGTCTCCCATGGGGTGCAGGGCCCAAGCACTTGGGCCATCCTCCACTGCACTCCCGGGCCACAGCAGAGAACTGGCCTGGAAGAGGGGCAACCGGGACAGAATCCGGCGCCCCGACCGGGACTAGAACCCGGTGTGCTGGCGCCGCAAGGCGGAGGATTAGCCTAGTGAGCCGCGGCGCCGGCCTCTACTTCTAATCAATCTCAATGCTATGGCCTGGGAAAACAGTAGAAGATCGCCCAAGTCCTTGGGCCCCTGCACCCATGTGGGAGACTTGGAGGAAGCTCCTGGCTCCTGGCTCCTGGCTCCGGATCGGCACAGCTCCAGCCACTGCAGCCAACTGGGGAGTGAACTAGCAGGTGGAAGATGCCCCACCCCACCCCCCGCCTCTCCTCCTCTCTCATGTAACTCTTTAACATAAAATCTGTTAAGAGAGACAAAGAAGGGCATTTTGTAATGATCAAAAGATCAATTCAACAGGAAGATGTGACTATAATAAATGTATATGTACCCAGGCCGGCGCCGTGGCTCAATAGGCTAATCCTCCGCCTTGTGGCGCCAGCACACTGGGTTCTAGTCCCGGTAGGGGCACCGGATTCTGTCCCGGTTGCTCCTCTTCCAGGCCAGCTCTCTGCTGTGGCCAGGGAGTGCAGTGGAAGATGGCCCAAGTGCTTGGGCCCTGCACCCGCATGGGAGACCAGGAGAAGCACCTGGCTCCTGCCTTGGATCAGCCCGATGCGCCAGCCACAGCGCATCAGCCTTGGCGGCCATTGGAGGGTGAACCAATGGTAAAGGAAGACCTTTCTCTCTCTCTCTCTCTCACTGTCCACTCTGTCAAAAATTAAAAATTAAAAAAATAAATAAATAAAATGTATATGCACCCAATGCCAGGGCACCTATTTTAAAGAAATGTTAATGGATCTAAAGGGAAACATAGGCTCCAGTAAAATAACAACAGAGGATTTCAACATCAAACTATCTGGCCGGCGCCGTGGCTCAACAGGCTAATCCTCCACCTTGCGGCCCCGGCACACCGGGTTCTAGTCCCGGTCGAGGCACCGGATTCTGTCCCGGTTGCCCCTCTTCCAGGCCAGCTCTCTGCTGTGGCCCGGGAGTGCAGTGGAGGATGGCCCAGGTGCTTGGGCCCTGCACCCCATGGGAGACCAGGATAAATACCTGGCTCCTGCCATCGGATCAGCGCAGCGCGCCGACCACGGCGGCCATTGGAGGGTGAACCAACGGCAAAAGGAAGACCTTTCTCTCTGTCTCTCTCTCACTGTCCACTCTGCCTGTCAAAAAAAAAAAAAAATCAAACTATCAGCAATGCACAGAACAACCAGACAGAAAATCAACAAAGAAACTACAGAGCTAATCAACATGATGGACCAAAAGAACCCTGATACCTACATAACTTTTCATCCCACAGTTGTATATACACATTCTTATCATCAGTGCAAGGAATTTGCTCTAGGACAGACCATATGCTAGGCAATAAAGTAAGTCTCAGTAAATTCAAAAGAATTGAGGGGTCGGCGCTGTGGCGCACCGTGTTAACAACCTGGCCTGAAGCGCCAGCATCCCATATGGGTGCCAGTTTGAGACCCGGCTGCTCCACTTCCAGTCCAGCTCTCTGCTATGGCCTGGGAAAGCAGTAGAGAATGGCCCAAGTCCTCCTGGCTCCTGGCTCCGGATCAGCACAGCTCCGGCCATTGCAGCCAACTGGGGAGTAAACCATCAGATGGAAGATATCTCTCTCTCTCTCTGCCTCTTTTCTGTGTAACTCTTTCAAATAAATATATAAATCTTTAAAAATAAATTCAAAATAACTGAAATCATACCATGCATCTTTTCTGACCACAATGGAATGAAGCTGGAAATTAACGACTCAAGAATCACTAGAAAATATGCAAACAAATGGAAACTGAACAAAGATGCTCCTGAATGAAGAGTGGGTAATAGAAGAAATCAAAAGGGAAATAAAAAAATTTCTGGAAACAAAGACAACACAACAGCTGGCGCCGTGGCACAAGGGGTTAATGCCCTGGCCTGAAGTGCCAGCATTCTATATGAGTGCTGGTTCGAGAGCCGGCTGCTCCACTTCCGATCCAGCTCTCTGCTATGGCCTGGGAAAGCAGTGGAAGATGGCCCAAGTCCTTGGGCCCCTGCACCCACGTGGGAGACCCAGAAGCAGCTCTTGGCTCCTGGCTTCAGATCAGTGCAGCTCTGGCCGTTGCAGACAATTGGGGAGTGAAGCATCAGATGGAAGACTTCTCTCTCTCTGCGGAACTCTGACTTTGGAATAAATAAATAAAATCTTAAAAAAAAAGATAATACAATGTACCAAAACCTATGGGATACAGCAAAAGCAGTGTTAAGTGGAAATTTTATAGCAAATGGTGCCTACATCAAGAAACTAGAAAGGCATCAAATAAATAAGCTATATGAATGCATCTCTAAGATCTAGAAAAACAAAAAACCAAACCAAAAATTACGAGGAAAGAAATAATTAAAATTAGAGAATAAACAAAATTGAAACCTAAGAAATACAAAATATCAGTGAAATAAAGATGATTTTTTGAAAAAATAAACAAAATTGATACATCATTGGACAACTATCCAAAAAAAAAAAGAAAAGAGGGAGAAGACCCAAATGAGTAAAAATCAGAGATAAAAAAGGAGATGTAACAGATACCACAGGAATAAAAAGAATCATCAGGAATTACTAGAAAGACCTGTATGCCAACAAATTAGAAAGTCTAGAAGAAATGGATAAATTCCTGGACACATGCAATCTACCAAAATTGAGTCACGAAGACATGAATAACCTAAACAGACCCATAACCAAGACAGAGACTGAATCAGTAACATCAACAAAGACAAGTGAGGACCAGACGGCTTCACTGCTGAATTCTACCAGAGTTTTAAAGAACAGCTAATTCCAATTCTTCTCAAGCTATTCAAACAACTGAACAGCAGCAGAACTGTGGCGTAGCAGGTAAAGCTGCCGCCTGCAGTGCCAGCATCTCATATGGGTGCCGGTTCAAGTCCCGGCAGCTCCATTTCCTATCCAGCTCTCTGCTATGGCATGGAAAAGCAGTAGAAGATGGCCCAGGTCCTTGGGCCCCTGTAACTGTGTGGGAGACCCAGAAGAAGCCCCTGGCTCCTGGCTTCAGATCAGCACAGCTCTGGCTGTGGGCCATTTGGGGAGTGAACCAGTAGATGGAGGACTCCTCTTCCTCCCTCTTCCTCTATCTCTCTGCCTCTACTTCACTATTTTTTTTTTTTTTTGACAGGCAGAGTGGACAGTGAGAGAGAGAGAGAGACAGAGAGAAAGGTCTTCCTTTGCCGTTGGTTCACCCTCCAGTAGCCGCCACAGCTGGCGCGCTGCGGCCGGCGCACCGCGCTGATGCGATGGCAGGAGCCAGGTGCTTCTCCTGGTCTCCCATGGGGTGCAGGGCCCAAGCACTTGGGCCATCCTCCACTGCACTCTGGGGCCACAGCAGAGAGCTGGCCTGGAAGAGGAGCAACCGGGACAGAATCCGGCGCCCTGACCGGGACTAGAACCCGGTGTGCTGGCACCGCAAGGTGGAGGATTAGCCTAGTGAGCCGCGGCGCCAGCCCTCTGCTTTAACTCGACCTTTCAAATAAATAAATAAATCTTAAAAAAAAAAAAAAAGGAGGGAGAGAAAGAGAACTATAGACTAATATCCCTAATGAATGCAGATGGAAAAATCCTAAAAAAAATATTAGCTAATCAAATCCAACAACACATGAGAAAGATCATTCATCTGGACCAAGTGGGATTTATCCCTGGCAGGGATGGTTCAACATAGGCAAATCAATAAATGTGATACGGGGCTGGTGCTGTGGTGTAGTAGGCTAAGCCTCTGCCTGCAGTGCCAGCATTCCACTGGGCACCGGTTTGTGTGCCAGCTGCTCTTCTGATCTAGCTCTTTGTTTATGGCCTGGGAAAACAGTAGATGTCCCTTAAGCCCCTGCACCCATGTGGGAGACCCAGAAGAAGCTCCTGGCTTTGGATTGACTCAGCTCCGGCCATTGTGATCATTTGAGGAGTCAACCAACAGATGGAAGACCTTTCTCTCTGTCTGTAACTCTGCCTCTCAAATAAATAAAAAATATTTTTAAAAAATAAATGTTATATATCATATAAACTGAAAGTAAAAATCATGTGATTATCTCAATAGATGCAGAGAAAGCATTTGACACAATACAACATCCTTTCATGATAAAAACCCTAAGCAAATTGGATATAGAAGGCACATTACTCAACACAATCAAGGCAATTTATGATAAACTCACAGCCAGCATCTTATTGAATGGGGAAAAGTTGAAAGCATTCCCACTAAGATCCAGAACTAGACAAGGATACCCACTCTCACCTTTGCTATTGAATTCAGTCCTGGAAGTTTTAGCCAAAGCCGTTAGGCAAGAAAAAGAAATCAAAGGGATACAAGTTGGAAAGGAGAAGTCAGACTATCCCTATTTGCAGATGACATGATTCTATATATAGGGGAAACAAAACACTCCACTAAGAGACTATTGGAACTCATAAAAGAGTTTGGTAAAGTGGCAGGATTTAAAATTAACACACAAAAATTAATAGCCTGGAGCCAGCACTCTGACATAGCAGGTAAAGCCACTGCCTGCAGTGCCGGCATCCCATACGGGTGCTGGTTCAAGTCCCAGCCGCTCCACTTCCGATGCAGCTCTCTGCTGTGAAGCTGCTATACCAGGGTCTGTGGTCCAGCAAGACTCCTGTTCATGGGCCTTATGCTGAGAATGGAACCAAGCCCCAGGGACAGGCTCCACAGAGAAGATGAGAACACGCATCTTCTGGTCCTACATTATGACTATGGCTAGAGAATCCACTTACAGCTCCAACACGTAACTTGCAACTCAAAGTTTTTAGCCCTTGGATAGGGCATTCCCAGACCTTTCACAGGGGAATAAACTCTCCCTAGTGATGGAATCACATCAGCAAACACAAATTTAGCTACAGATCTTCTGGAGATGGTAGGAAAGGTAATACATTCTAAGTGAAAAGATGAATGCTAATAGTCTGTGCCAAAGAGATACCCACAGGGAGCTACCACGACCACCTTCCTCCAGTCATTAAACCCGTACATCCCAGTTTCCAGTTTTTCTGGATCCTACGGATGAGTGAGATATTTAGCAGTTGTCTTCCTGCGCTCGGCTTCTTCCACCTAGCATGCCCTCCAGGTTCATCCACATTGCTGCAAACAACAGGATTTCACCCTTCTAAGACTAATATTCCATTGTGCTCACTGCCACACTGTCTTTACCACTCATCTGTTGATGGACACTTAGGTTGATTCCATGTTTTGCATAGTGCTACAGTAAACATGAAAGTGCGGATGTCTCCTCAACTACTGATTTCCTTTGTATGTACAATCAGCAGTGGGGCTGCTGGATTACACAGTTCCGAGTTTTAGTTTTTTTGAGGAAATTCCATAACCAATCCCCTCTTTAACTCCCTGACCCCATTCAAAGAAAAATAATTATTTTGCTTGGCCAGAGCCCAAGGAGTTCCCTGGCCCATAGTTAATGAAGGGCAGTGTGACATACAGTCAACATGTACAGATGGAATGCCTTTCCTTCCATCCCGTTTCCTCATTAGTCCTCCTCTCCACATGCCTGGTCATAGTCCCTGCTTGGGATCCAGTCACAGAGTTCTGTCTTCACACAGGACTTTAATCAGATTTGGGGCTGAGTGCAGAGCAAAGCAGGCCTCAGCTATCTTCCAGCTCACCTTCTTACCAGTGCACCCATGATACGGGTTACCGAGTGTCTCAATTCCTAACACAAGCATTTGGAACCCCAGTCTACTTGAGCCATCAGGAGTTGAGATGATTGGCAGAGCAGGATACAGGCGAGTCTCCAAACATAAATCACACAACAAAGGTAACAAAATATCACCTCAAACCTTAGAAATGATGCAGGGAAAAGCTGATATGCTCTTCCTTCAATCTGCTTTTGCCATGACTAACACAATGACTTGGCCCCAAGGGAGAAAAACTGAACTGAACAAGGAAGAAAACAGTTGGGTAGCAATGACTGAAGATGAGAAACATTCAACCGACCTTGCTCACGGAGGGGAAAGACGACTTTCCGGCTCGGCATCCTCTCTTCCAATGCAGGCTGTAGGTAAGTCTTCCTTCTATGGCAACTTTTCATACTGGCTCCAACCCTGGCCTGGAGGTTGCTCCCTTGGGGGCACAGGGAAAGAAACATCCTTTTTCTCATCCTATACACAGTGTTGTTACAGGAAGTTAAGCAGTATAATCATTCTTATAGACTCAGGACCTTAAGCCCAATCCCATAAATACAACATGTTTTCTTTTCTATTTTAATAAATTGCTTTTTCAAAAAGAAAATATACTTCCAATACCTGAAAAAATAAAATATCTGAGAGGAGTGACTTAGGAAAGAAGAATAATAAAATGAGACAATTTTAACAATAAAACTTACACGAATGCTCTCCCTCCTCCTCCCTCTCCCCCCTCACTTCTCGCCTTCTAGTATCTAGCTGAGCTGTATTTTTCTTCTCGCGATGATGGGAGATAATACCTGCATGATGAGATGAAGCGAGGTGAAGAATTAGACACTCGTGGCTTACAGCATTCGGCTACTACTGACTTTCTGACAACACACCAGGAGGTGATTTCAGATTATGAAGTTATACCTACGCTGACGGTCTGGCTGTTGATGATTGTCTGAAGGGTTTGTTGCTGAAAACTTTTGAAAAGATTGCAAACAGAAGTTGTCTCTTTCTAAGTCTTCAAAGCGAGGCCACAGAAGTTGCCATCCTTTGGTGATCATGAGTGGACTTTAATACTGCATTCCTTCCAATGATGCTATTCAGTATTCTTGTCCAATTAATTTATCCTTCAGTTCAAAGCTACCCCTAAATGACTACGTGTCACTCGTTTCAGGGAACTCTAGGATCAATGGCACTACTACGCGTTGTCAATCAGAACATATTTTCTGTTCATGTCTTCCACAGACAAGGTCTTTTCCATCCTAATCAAGCCTCTATCACATATCACAGCTGTAATTTTTGCAGCCTGCTGTGTAACAGCAAAACCAGTATGAATTTATTTTTTCATCTTCACAACTTCATGGAGAGAAGGCTCCTAATTAGCGTAAATCTCAGCAACCTCAGCATGCAATTTTCTTTCCTTATGAAGTCAACAACATTTACCAGTAAACTTAAAGGAAACGATCTAGTCTCTTTCTGGCAGGTCCAAATTGTCCGCATCACTGCTCGAGTGCTTGGGTGCGGTGGGCTGGGAGGGCACTACTAAGTGGTATAAAGATTCCTTGAACACAAGCGCTGTGATACCACAACACTGATCTGATACCCAAGACCACCCACTGACAGATAGTGTGTACAACATGGACACACTGAACAAAGGGATGACTCAGATCCCATGGAGGAAGTGGATGGCGTGAGATATGATTATGCTACTCTGAATGGTACTTAAGCAATTGTTTACTTCTAGAATCTTCCACCTAATATTTTCAGACTACAGTTGACCATGGGTAACTAAAACCATTGAAGGCAAAGCCACAAATAAGGGAGCAACTACTCTATGTTTTTTAAGAAAAGAAAAATGAAACGCAAATACAAAATATATTGATACTAAGGAACCAATGTTAAGATACGGTGTGTTGGGGTCGGCACTGTGGCACAGCGGGTTAATGCCCTGGCCTGAAGTGCCGACATACCACATGGGCGCTGGTTCTAGTCCTGGCTGCTCCACTTCCGATCCAGCTCTCTGCTATAGCAGAAGATGGTCCAAGTCCTTGGGACCCTGCACCCACATGGGAGACCTGGAGGAAGCTCCTGGCTCCTGCCTTCAGATCGGTGCCGTTGCGACCATCTGGGGAGAGAACCAGAGGATGGAAGACCTCTTTCTCTGTCTCTACCTCTCTCTGTAACTCTTTCAAATAAATAAATCTTAAAAAAAAAAAAAAGATATGGTGTGTTGGGGCCAGCACTGCGGTGTGGCAGCTGAAGTTCCCATTGCAGTGCTGGCATCCCATATGGGTGGCAGCTCCCGCAACATCTCTGACACCTCCCTGCGGTGGTTAGTGCAGCCGTGTGGGCACAGCTGCGGGGTCGGAGAATGAGGAGGGTCATTTACTAAGTTGAAAGCAAACACCAATAGCTACCTACCAAGAAACAAGTGACAAATCATGTGTTTCAAAACAGACTAACACAACTTTGTGTATGGTTACCATTAATCTTACTTACAAAAGGAAAAGAAAGGGGCTCAGCACTGTGGCGTAGTAGACCAAGCCTCTGCCTGTGGTGCCAGCATCCCATGTGGGCGCCAGTGTCCCAGGTGCTCCACTTCCGGTCCAGCTCTCTGCTGCAGCCTGGGAAAGCAGTGGAAGATGGCCCGAGTCCTTGGGTCCCTGCATCCACGTGGGAGACCTCAAAGAAGCTCCTGACTTCAGACTGGTCCAGTTCCAGCCGTTGCAGCCATTTTGGGGAGTGAGCCAGCAGGTGGAAGACCTTTCTGTCTCTCCCTCTCTATTAACTCTGCCTCTCAGAGATTGATGAATCTTTAAAGAGGGGGGTGGGGTGGGGGGGCATGCAGAACTCTCAGTAAAAGACATTAGGACATGAGACAAACAGATTGTGAGACAAACCACAGCTTGCAATCATAGTACACTGTCAATAAAAGACACATGAACTTAGCAGCCAGTGTTCAGCACACCAACGACAGCACTGCAGCCCAGGCTAGCTGGTTTCCAGAACATCAAATAGCAGGAAGCCATTTAGTGACAGCAAAATAATAAATGAAAGCATAAGCAGAGCTACAAACACTGCATCTTCTCACTTTTAAAGAAATTTTCTGGGCCGGCGCCGCGGCTCACTAGGCTAATCCTCCGCCTAGCGGCGCCGGCACACCGGGTTCTAGTCCCGGTTGGGGCGCCGGATTCTGTCCCGGTTGCCCCTCTTCCAGGCCAGCTCTCTGCTGTGGCCAGGGAGTGCAGTGGAGGATGGCCCAGGTGCTTGGGCCCTGCACCCCATGGGAGACCAGGAAAAGCACCTGGCTCCTGGCTCCTGCCATCGGATCAGCGCGGTGCGCCAGCCGCAGCGCGCCGGCCGCGGCGGCCATTGGAGGGTGAACCAACGGCAAAGGAAGACCTTTCTCTCTGTCTCTCTCTCTCACTGTCCACTCTGCCTGTCAAAAAATAAAAAAAATAAAAAAATAAAAAAATAAAAAAAGAAATTTTCTTAAATGCCTACAAACATCTTCATTTTTTCCAAACTGGCACTAATGCAAAACTAGCTACTATCACCGCATCATCTCCAATTGGGATCCAGACCACTGAGGATCTTGGGTGACAAATGTCTGGGTGCACCAAGGACAGGGGCTACTCAGAAACAAGGCAGCAAACACGTTCTAGGACAAAAAGCTGACAAGACCAAGGGTACAGGTTCAGACCCCAGGCCCAGGGATTCATGGGAATATTCAGATCCTGAAGCTAAACACATTCACTAAAACAAGCTCTTTGAGGTCAGGCCATTCCTTCCCCCTATTTTGACAATGACGCATCTTGAGCACCCACAGGAGTTTCTGGCACACTCCAGGGCCTCAAAAAGTAACTTGTGCAATGAATCACAGGAGAATTCGTAGAAAAGTACTTTATACACTGTACAGCACCATCAAACATAGGACATTGATACCAGGTCATCTTTCCAACTCACTAAATAATTTTTTTTTTACAGAATGGAATTTTTCTTAAAAATACTCTCGTGTTTATTCAGTGATCAATAGCAAAATATTAATTTCCAATAGTGGTTGTGTTGACAGTTGTTATAATGTGAGGAGTAACAGATCAGAGAAATTTTACAATGAGGGTGGAATGCTACAGTCAGAGGGGCATGGCATTCACCACAGAACAAAAGCACACCCGGGGTTATGGTTTCACACGTGCTCCCAACTCGGGCCTTACCCGTCTCCCTTGCCCCAGCATTCGGTGCCAGGGCATGGCAGGGATTCAGAAATTTTTGTTAAATGGAAAAGAGAGTGGTGAGGAGAGAGGCAGGCAGGATACAGCCCTCAGAAAAAAGAGGCTCAAGCTACCAACAATGAGAAAACTTGGCCTTCACCACCGCACTTGGGGTTGGGGGGCGTGAACACCCGCGGCAGGAACAAACCTCAGTCTGCAGTAAAAGACGGAACAGAAATCATTAGCACCGCGGGGGCGAGGTGCGAGCAGCCAGCCCGTGCCCTCTCCCTGGGCTTGGGAGTGACAGAGACTGTGTGTCAAGGTGCCCTTGTGCACCCCACCCTCCAGGCTCCCCGCTAAGCCCAGCAGCAAGGTAAGTGATGAGGCCACCCTCAGGGCACCGGGGGCTCCTGGCGGTGCTGGGTCTTCTGGTGCCGATTGAGGATGGATCGCTGGTTGAAGCTGCGCCCACAGGCTGGGCAGTGGTAGGGCTTCTCTCCCGTGTGGATCCTCTGGTGCCGGACCAGCCGCTCCCCCTTGCTGAAGCGCTTGCCACACACCTGGCATCCATACGGCTTCTCGCCGGTGTGGGCGCGCCGGTGCACAGCCAGGTTGGCGTTCCTGCTGAAGCTCTTGCCGCACTCGCAGGTGTAGGGCTTCTCCCCGGTGTGCGTCCTGCGATGGACCTGCAGGTGCTGCCTGCGGCTGAAGCTCTTCCAGCAGTCCCCACACTTGTAGGGCTTCTCCCCCGTGTGGCTCCGCTGGTGGACCTCCAGGTGGTGTCTCTGGCTGAAGGTCTTCCAGCACTCGCTGCACACATAGGGCCTCTTCCCCAGGTGGGTCCTCTGGTGCTTCAGGAGGTATTCTCGCAAGGCGAAGCCCTTCCCACACTCCACACAGCCGTAGGATTTCTCCTCCTCGTGCGTTCGCTGGTGTCGGACCAGGTTGGAGCTCCGACTGAAGCCTTTCCCGCACTCCCGGCACTGGAAGGGCTTCCAGAAGGAGCCGTGGGCCTTGAGGTCGTCGGGGAGCGGGGCAGCACCCTGCTGTGGGGGAGGAAGCCCTGGCAGGCAGCCCGCAGAGCCACCAGGCTCCTGCTCAGAGGCCCGACCAAGCCCAGGACCCTGGAGAGCGGAGTCCCCAAACCTCTCTGCTGTCAGCCCAGCAAACGCCTCTTTGACGTCTTCCTGCTGGGGTTTCGCCTCCTTCTCCTTGCTCCCGAGGCCTACAGGAGAAATGAAAAGGCCTTTTCAGGAAAGCCTGTGGAAGCCACGCTTCCACCCGTGTCCCATCAACAGCTCCTCTTCCCCCCTTTGAGGAGCGCTCTCACTTTATAGAGGACCTGAAACTAAAACTCGGACTTTTCCTTTACTTCTTCCCAATTCCCTCTTCACAGAGGAGTCTGACGAATTTGAAGGCCCTCCCACTTAACTCCTTTAAAAATCTAGCATGCTGATTCTGTCTCCAAGACACGCCCTGCTTACTCTCTCCTGGGCCTCTTCAGCACTTAGCACTACCACAGGACCCTGCGGGAGCAGCCTGCCTCCATCAGACGTTCGACCCTCCCCAGGCGACTGCAAACCTGCTGCAGCGATGGGGGCAGCGTGCAGCGATGGGGGCAGCGTGCGGCTCTCCACGGGCCAGCACACTAGTTCAACAATCTGCCCTGCTCACACTGCTCCTCCCTCTGCCTCCCAGGAGCCCAGCAGGGGACTGACTAGGGGGAGATGCTTGTGAAAGGCTGGCTGAATGGATGAGCCCAGGCTGTCAGCAAGGCTCCAACCGCATGGTGCCTCTACACGGGTGTATGTCACAGAACTGAAGGGCCCGGGCTTGAACCTCCCATCCTCGCTCTGATCCTTCTTGTACTTTCCCTAAGTTAACAGAACAGTTGTTTATAGAAGAGGATGAAGAGAAGAAAAAAAGGTACTAGGGAAGGAGCAACAAGGCCAGCGTTGCACACAGAGGGTAAAGCCATCGCAATGCCTGCATCCCATTTGGGTGATGGTTCAAGTCCTGGCTGCTCCACTTCTGATCCAGCTCCCTGCTGATACACCTGGGAAAGCAGCAGAAGATGGTCCAAGTGCTTGGGCCCCTGCACCCACATGGGGGACCCAGAGGAAGCTCCTGGCCCCTGGATTCAGCCTGGCCTGCCTGTCATTTGGGGAGTGAGTCAGAGCATGAAAGATCAATCTCTCTCTATACACATACACATATATAAACTCTCCCTTTCAAATGAATATAGATCTTAAAAAAAAAAAAAAAAAAAAAAAAAAAAAAAAAAAAACCAACAACACCACACTGAGGAAAGAGCCCTTTCCGGGAAAGCCATGAGAAGATAAAAGAAGCCAGTGCTCCATGCTTCCTGGTCTGATAAGATATGAAGGGCAGGTCGGCGCCACAGCTCAATAGGCTAATCCTCCGCCTGTTGCGCCGGTACACCAGGTTCTAGTCCCGGTCAGGGCACCGGATTCTGTCCTGGTTGCCCCTCTTCCAGACCAGCTCTCTGCTGTGGCCAGGGAAGTGCAGTGGAGGATGGCCCAAGTGCTTGGGCCCTGCACCCGCATGGGAGACCAGGAGAAGCACCTGGCTCCTGCCTTCGGATCAGCACGGTGTGCCAGCCTCAGCATGCCGGCCGCAGCGGCCATTGGAGGGTGAACCAACGGCAAAAGGAAGACCTTTCTCTCTTTCTCGCTGTCTACTCTGCCTGTCAAAAACAAAACGAAACAAAAAATATATGAAGGGCACAGCAACCACCTCTTATTCACTCTTCTGTTCTGTGAGCCTTTCATCCAAGTCAGAGTTTATGAAAATGTAGAGCTCGAGCTTTCACGACGCACTCACAGCACGTCCAGCACCCAGAAGCCCTGCCTCCACCTCTCCACTACTGGGTCTCCAAGGAGAACACACCACCCACACTGCCCCTGAACTACATGTAACTGAGTTACACAACGTTTCTGGCTTCTACTGCTCAGTGCTGTATTTGTAGAATTCACTCATCTCATGGGGTATGGCCGTGGTTTGTTCTTTTCACTGGTGCACAGTACTCTGCTACATCACAAGCTATTTACTAATTTGGGTAGTTTCTGGTTTTGATGTGTTATGAATCTAAACTAAGTCCAATGCTTGACCTAACTAGATCTAGGGAACTCTGAGTGCTAAGATACCATAAACAGGTAACTTGCATTTCATTTCTTAGGTGGAATTATGAGACTGGATTATGTTAGGACTGCCATTATTAGGAGATACACGTTGAAGTACCAAGGTACAAAAGATCAACATATCTCCAGCTTCCTTACTCCCTCCCTCCCTCTCTCACACATACACATTTCATAGATAAATACAGTGAATGTCAATGATGGTTAAGTCTAGATAAAGGTACAGGTGTGTTCACCGTACTAGTCTCAGCTTTTCTGATGTCTGCAATCTTTTTTATAGCAAATGTTAAAGATATAAAGCTCGCAAAAAATGAATAAAATGAAATATCGACACAAATACATTGGGAGAAAGCTGCCCTCATGCAAAGAAACTGGAGCTGGCAGTCAAGAGATCTGGTTTAAAATGCTGGCTTGAGGGGCTGGCGCTGGGGTACAGCGGGTAAAGCCGCTGCCTGTGGTGCCGGCATCCCATATGGGCGCCTACTAGAGTCCCAGCTGCTCCACTTCCGATCTAGCTTTCCTCGGGCCCCTGCACTCGCATAGAGGACCCAGATCGGTGCAGCTCCAGCCATTGAGGCCAGCTGGGGAGTGAACCAGCAGATGGAGGACTCTCTCTCTCTCTTTGCCTCTCCTATCTGTGTAACTTTTTCAAATAAATAAATCTTAAAAAAATAATAAATGCTGGCTTGAACCATCCCACTCCTGGGAATTTACCCAAGGGAAATGCAATCAGCATATGAAAGAGTTATCTGTACCCCTTGTTTATTGCAGCTCAATTCACAATACCTAAGACATAGAATCAACTCAAATGCACATCAATTGAAGACTAGATAAAGTAATTATGGGATATGTACACCACGGAATACCACACAATGGCAAAAAAAAAAAAAAAAGGAAATCCAGTCATTTACAACAAAATGGATGAATCTGGAAAACATCATACTTAGTGAAATAAACCAGACCCAAAGGGACAAATACCGTACACTCTTCCTGACCTGTGATAACTAATAGAGCACCTAAAAGGCGACCTGTAGAGGTGAAATTGACAGTTTGAGAAGCAATGACTTGAACAGCCCTTGTCTTGACTGTTGAAGTTTTTTTAATACTATTTGTTGGCCGGTGCCGCGGCTCACTAGGCTAATTCTCCTCCTTGTGGCACCGGCACACCGGGTTCTAGTCCCGGTCCTGGTGCCGGATTCTGTCCCGGTTGCCCCTCTTCCAGACCAGCTCTCTGCTATGGCCCAGGAGTGCAGTGGAGGATGGCCCAAGTGCTTGGGCCCTGCACCCCATGGGAGACCAGGATAAGTACCTGGCTCCTGCCATTGGATCAGCGCGGTGTGCCGGCCATGGCGGCCATTGGAGGGTGAACCAACGGCAAAGGAAGACCTTTCTTTCTGTCTCTCTCTCTCTCACTGTTCACTCTGCCTGTCAAAAAAAAAAAAAAAATACTATTTGTTGAACTCCTAACACAGAGTTAATCATATGTGTAT
Source organism: Oryctolagus cuniculus (assembly GCF_051225735.1). Taxonomy (NCBI): domain Eukaryota; kingdom Metazoa; phylum Chordata; class Mammalia; order Lagomorpha; family Leporidae; genus Oryctolagus; species Oryctolagus cuniculus. The sequence continues at coordinate 8,788,041 of NC_142885.1, read as the reverse complement.
AAAGTCAACTGAAAATAGATCTTAGTAAAAAATAAGAGTGGAAATAAGAGAGGGAGGAGGAAGAGGGGTGGGAGCATGTGTAGGAGGGTGGGCGTGGTGGGAAGAATCATCATGTTCCTAAAGTTGTAACTGTGAAATGTACAAATTTTGTAATCGTAAAGCTGTATAGATCTGTATGCATTCCTATGTACTTTTTTTTTTTTTTTTTTTTTTTGGACTGGCAGAGTTAGATAGTGAGAGAGAGACAGAGAGAAAGGTCTTCCTTCCATTGGTTAACCCCCCAGATGGCTACCACGACCAGCACTGCGCCGATCCGGAGCCAGGAGCCAGGTGTGGGTGCAGGGCCCAAGCACTTGGGCCATCCTCCACTGCCTTCCAGGGCCACAGCAGAGAGCTGGGCTGGAAGAGGAGCAACTGGGACAGAATCCGGTGCCCCAACCAGGACTAGAACCCGGGGTAACAGTGCCGCAGGCAGAGGATTAGTTTAGTAAGCCACGGCACCAGCCCCCTATGGACTTACTTCTAAGGGCACAGTTTAAAAACTTGCCATGGTACCCAAATTCCCCTTGAGCTGGGTGGTAAAAATACCATGTTAAGTGTTAAAGTGATCATATGGATAGGATTAAGTGTTAAAGTGGTCATATAGATAGGATTAAGTGTTAAAGTGATATCATAAATAGGATTAAGTGTCTGGTAATAACAACAGAATTCAAAAGGAGAGAATGCTCCAACATGGCAAGCAGTCCACACAACACTCAGAATGACAATAGCTTTAAGCAGCACTTTAACCTCAAAATCAGCCCTCAAGGCATTCTGGTCTGGCTAAAAAGCCCACGAGAGCATTTCAGGCATGGAAAGCCAAGACACTGTGGCAAAAAATGTCCCACGTGAAGGATCTCAGTGGGTGAGACCCCAGTGGAAAGAACTGGTCATCAAAGAAGGAGGTACTTTTCTCTGAAGGGAGGAGAGAACTTCCACTTTGCTTACGGCCTTGTCTAAATACTAACAGAGTTGGTGGATTCAAAAGCCTTCCATTGCCGAGGCAGCTCATGTCAAGAGCCTTGGGCAATCACTGATGTCATACGTAAGAGTGTTGTTAAATTAACAGGAGTCACTGAGCACTAACTTCCCATGCAAAACTTCTGTCCTCAAAAAGTTGTATTATGAGAGGTAACAGTAAAACCTGTTGTCAAAGATTTTATTTTATTGTATTAAGGGAAAGATAATCTTATGTCACATAAGTTTCAATTATGCCTAAATATGCAACTACATTGCTTATCTTCTTAGGTGCTTCCTTAATTAAAGATAAAACTCATTCTCAAGGACTTACTTTCTTTTAATACATTAAGTGGAAGATATTTTTATGTCCCATAAGTTATAGTTATGTCTGAGTGCTCCCAAAAGATGTATCACTCTTGGGTGCTTCTTTAAAGTTAATTAAGTTTCTTAAAAAAAAAAAAAAATAGTGAAATTAACTTCAAGATGCAATGACTGAACAGCCCTTGTCTCAACTGTTGAGAAACAGGCTTTTTGTGTGTGTGTGCAAATTGTTGAACTCTTAGAGTTGGTCTTCTGTGTATAAAGTTAATTGAAAACGGATCTTAGCGGAGAATGGGAATGGGAGAGGGAGGAGAAGGAGGGGTGGGAGTGTGGGTGGGAATGGTGGAAGAATCACTACATTCCTAAAGCTGTACTTATGAAATGCATGAAGTTTGTATTCCTTAAGTAAGTTTTCTTTGGGAAAAAAAAAGGAAAAAAGTTCATAGAGAAATGCATATTATGAAAAAACTGAAAAAATAAAATACAATGCTGGCTTGGCTCCTCAACTGCTGTGTGAGCCTTACTTTCTTCAACCTCCAAACGCACTGCACACTGACAGCTGTGTGGCACAGAGCAGGCGTGCAATGGTGCACAGTATTTAAGCCCCAAGACCAGAACCTGATGTCCAGCTACTTCCAGGGACCTCAACTTGGATGTCAAACTCAATTAAAGGGAGCCCTGCATTCTCCCTCCCACTCAGGGAAGCATCTGCTCCCTTGCTGACGTGAGCTCACTGACCTTCCTGTCACCCAGGCAGGACTGACAGTCCTCTGACTCCTCTCCCCTCTCCCATGGCCAGTCTGGGACCAACCCCAGGGAACCAGCTTCTGTAAGCCTGGTCCTGCTCTCAGCCTTGTGCCCATGTTACTTCCACACTGTAGGCTGACTCGACCCTGCCCCCACACAGTTTTCCTCACGTTACTCTGAGCTGAAAATGTTTACAAGGACAGAGGAGTCCACAGTCCTCATGGAGGCCTCACTCCACTGACCTCAGCCTGTCTTTCCCCTCTGAACATTCAGCTCTCACCAGGTCCCTCACTACCCCATGAGCAGCAAACAGATTTCTCCCATCTGCTTTGTGCACACGTCATCAACTGTGTCCATGACGCCAAATCAGCCTCCAAAGTCCTGTTCCGGTCCCGTGTCTGCCTACCCGTCCCCATTACTCCAACTACAATCCAGACCACAAGGTTACCAGTTGATCATTTTGATGAGAACAGACAGGGAGCTGGAAGGGACCTGAGAAACCATCTAGCCCAGCGCTTCCTAGACCCATGCCCTCTTCCCAGCGGAGGACCACAGGCCCAGCCCACACAGATGTGAGCAGCTCAAGGGCTAGGCTGACATGGGAACACGTGTCAGTTGTGATAGGAAAAAGGAGAGTCAGGAACAACAGGACCTTTCCCAACCACTGCTTTCCTCTCTACACTGCTCTCCTCACCCAGCCAGAGACTGCACTCTGCTCCTCACTCCGGCAGCTCCGGGGGCTGCAGTGTCCTCCCTGGCTGTCCCCACAGCCCTCACCCCGAGCTGCCTCCCTCCGCTGCTCCTCCTCCTGAGAGTTCCCAGCCTGCAGAGGGCAGCGTCTTCCCAGGACCCAACCACAGCTCACACCCAGCCACCACTTCAGGCAGCCCCAGTATGGCTCCGCTTCCTGTGACACAGAGCCACACACCAACCTCATTTCTAACCCCCAACCTCGCAGCCTTGTACCCTAATACATACACACACACACAACGTTCCCATGGTTTCGTGTATCTTAGTCCCACTCACCTCCTGCCTGAACCCAAATCCACCCCAACCGGGCCTGCACACAGTCAGTGCCCAGTAAACACACGCTCGTGACCAGAGGCTCCGTGTGCTGTTTTTCTCTTGCTCAGATCCTCAGTGCCCTTCAACTACGGACACAGAGCAGGCGTGTAGGGACCAACGAGACTGAGCTGCCTCGTACCCAGAATAGCTGCTTCCTGTCCTGCTGCTCCATCATCTGACTCCTCTCTCGCATGAAGCTGGCTCCTTGTGCCCCCTGCCCAGGTTCCTTCCTCATCTGCCATGAAATCCCCTTCCTCTGTCAGCAGCACTAGGGCTAGGGCAAGACTCCGACCTACAGATTTCAAAACTCCTCTATTTCTCACCTGTGGGGTGCAGAGTCTTACCTGGAGAAACCCCACAAGCCTGCGGTTCCACATACTCCCCAAAGCAGTCTATCTGGGCTGGGGTCACATGCCTCCACTCCTCCTCAGGGAAGGTCATGGCCATGTCCTTGAAGGTCCCCAAACCCTGAAACAACAGGAGACTGCGATGGACAAAGGAAGCCCCGAGAAGATGCAGTCTAAAGGCAGGCGTAAACACGGTGCTAGGGAAAAGCAGAGCAAAGAGACACAGGAACAGGCTCCCTGCATGCCCAGGGAGCAGAGCTGCAAAGCTCCAGGCCTCACTGGCTTGTCTGAGCCACGAGACTTTGAGTCCCTGTGGAAGCAGCTCAGCTGGCCCTGAGCAACCATGGCATTCCTCTCCACTCCACCGTCACCTGCCACTCCCTCCTCAAGCCTGACATAGCCCGGGAGCAGGGATTTTCACCCACAGCTAAGTTCACACTCAGTCAAGCTCTGTCTTAATAATAATGCCACAGGGGCCGGCGCTGTGGTGTAGCAGGTAAAGCTGCTCCACTTCTGATCCAGCTCTCTGCTATGGCCTGGGAAAGCAATCAATACTTTTAATTATTTAGCAGTGTTGTTTATAATAAGTATGCATCTCTTGGTTTATAAATAGAGAGCCTAAATTTTTTTCATATTTTAAAGTAATGGATGGGGCTGGTGCTGTGGCTCAACGGGTTTATGCCCTGGCCTGAAGCACCGGCATCCCATATGGGCGCCGGTTTGAGACCCAGCTGCTCCACTTCCAATCCAACTCTCAGCTATGGCCTGGGACAGCAGTGGAAGATGGCCCAATCCTTGGGGCCCTGCACCCATGTGGGAGTCCCGGAAGAAGCTCCTGGCTTTGGACTGGCCCAGCTCCAACCGCTGCAGCCATTTGGGGAGCGAACCAGCAAACAGAAGACCTTTCTCTCTCTCTCTGCCTAACACCGCCTTTCAAATAAATAAGTAAATGACAATGCCATAGGGTGGGTGTTGGGCCCAACGGTTAAGATGCCACTTGAGACACCCGCCTCTCATTATCAGAGGCCTGGGTTCAAGTCCCACCTCCACTCCAATCCAGCTTCGGGCTCATGCACACCCAGGGACCCCCGTGAGAAACCCAGACTGAGCTAGCTCCCAGCTCCCCTGGCTTTGGCCTGGCCCAGCCCTGGCTGTTGTGGTATCTGGGGAATGGACCATCAGTTTCTCTACCTTTCACATAAAACGAAACAAATAAAAAACAATGTCATGTGAACATGAATGCACTCACATTCTCATTCACCGCACATGAGGAAGTACCACGGTGGCAAAGCTGGAGCCTTCCACCATCGGAAAACAGGCTCAGCTAGTGACACTGGCGTCAGACCTCACCCACATGTGGCTTTAGCTGAGCTGCAACTGACTTGCTTTGTTTTTCTGCCTGAAAATCCCCTTTCTTCTTAAAGAACTCTTCAAGACTTGGCCGCTTCAGAAAAGTGTCCCTCAGGAAAGCCCACCTCCCTGGTCACACTCCCTGGAAGTAAGAGATGTAAGCAGTGCAAGAGCCCACACGTCTTTCACCACCGCACGTGTGGAGGTCAGCAAGCACTGACGCGGCCCAAACCCCTGCAGCTGCGAGGAGGGACCAGGAAGACCACTCGGTTGCACCTCCAGGGAGCTCCACCCTCGGTCAGCCGCATCACTGCTGACGGCCCCAGAGGAGAAGCAGCACCAGAGCGTCCCTCAAAGGCAGCCACAGAGGGGATTCAACTCCAGACCGACCACCACAGCCTGGACGTGCCTACGGGCTTTCTCTCAATAAGGTCTTCTTCCTCACAATTTTAAAAGCTGAAGCAACAGAGACCCTGTGGCTAAGGGTCCAGGCAGAGGCTCAATGCAATTACTAGAGAGGGAAACGGAGAAAAAACACCAGGCTGTCACAGCCGTCAGCAGCAGACTGGCAGAAGCCTCAGCACTGCGCTGGCACTGGTGTGCGGGAATCCCTGGGGAGGGGAACCTCAGGCTCCCTGCAGGGACAGTCACAGCTCACCTGGGATCCAGGCGTGAGGAAGCCGGCTGCCATCTCTTGCTCTCTGGTGTTCACTGCAGGGAGGCCTGCACCAGCCGGAAGCATTGGCAGCACTGAGCCGGGAAAAAGGCAAGAGAAGGGTCAGCACAGCCCAGCAGTCAGCATCAGAGGGCGCCCCACCCAACACACATCCTCAGGACCCAGATTCCAGACGGAATCGCACTGAAGTCGCAGTGCAAGGGCTTGGGAGCCCCCCGCCCTGTTCTCTGCTGGGAAGACCAGGGCAGCCTGGCTCTCCAGGGCTCGCCACGCTCCCTGGTCCCACTCTGAGTAACCTCCTCTGAGATGCATAACTCGACAGTCACATGTTACTGTCAGGAATGAGAAGGTTTCTCTGCCCACTTAAGATACTCCCCTAGGTCAGCCGCATGGCTCCTGGTGGCTTCTGAAAGGAACGTGAGGAAAAGGAGAAGAAGGCTAAGAGCACGCGACCCCAGATAACCCCGCACCGCCACCCTAGAAACCAGAGTCAAGGCACTCGTCTGTTTCCTACTGAGGTCCAGGGGCAGCCAGGGAGATGCAGAGTTGCACCTCACAGGACACTCAGTGTGCCCACTGCTGGGTTCTGGGTTTCGAGGGACAAGGGGAGGGGGCGGCCGCGGAGCAGTCTGCACCTTACCCTGCTCCTGGAAGGCTTGCGTCCCACCTCCAGGGTCCTGACTGAGGTGCTGCTCCTCGGTGCTGGGGTCTAGGCTTCGAACGCCTTCCCCAGGAGGCAACCCCCACTCGGGCTTGACCTCTACAGGCGCTGGGTGAACGCCAGACTCCCAGGTGCTGCTGCAAAGCGCTGTCTCCTCCTGCTCTGCCTGCACGTGACACGGAACCTACGGAGAGTTCCCAGCACTGATTAGAATGAGGCTTGGGCAAGGCTGCTGTTAAAGCCCAAAGGACAGCCAGGAAAAGAACCACCCATGCTTCAAGGGACAGAAGAAAAAGCTGGCTGAGCCCTTCCCCCAAACATCAGTGAGGGGGTGAACAGGGATTAAACTCCCTGTATCAGGCCCAGAGCAGCTTTTATCTGTCCATGCCACTGGACAAAGGTCCCTTCGGCCCACCTCGATATCAATCAAATTTCACCAAGAATATCACAGGGAGCCCAATGAGCGCCCTGCTGAGGACTTGAACCCAACACACCACTAACTGGAAAAAGTGCTTCCAGTGGCCACAACTGAAAACAAAAAACCCAAAGTCTACACCCTACAGTGAACTAGCGAGTACAGAATAGCTGCTCCAGCCAGAGCCAGAGAAACCAGAGGACGCACTCACAAAAACGAGGCCCTTCCTGGACTACTTCAAAGCTCCTGAGTGAGGAGAAGGAGAAACAACCCTCTTAGGACTTGACAGGAAGACAGGAAGTTGGGGACAGCAGTCACTTAGAGAGGCTGGACCACTGTATGACTGGGACTTGCGGGTCGGCGCTGTGGGGTAGTGGGTTAAGCCTCCGCCTGTGGCACCAGCATTCCATATGGGCACCAGCAGTTCAAGTCCCGGCTGTTCTTCCAATCCATCTCTCTGCTATGTCCTGGGAAAGCAGTAGATGGCCCAAGCGCTTGGGCCCCTGCACCCACATGGGGGACCCGGATGAAGCTCCTGACTCCTAGCTTTGGCTTGGCCCAGCTCTGGCTATTGTGGCCATTTGGGGAATGAACCAGCGGACAGAAGATCTCTCTGTCTCTCCCTCCCTCTGTCTGTAACTCTGTCTCTCAAATAAATAAATAAAATTAAAATCTTAAAAAAGTGATCGGGACTTGGCAAAACAGTGACATCCGTCCTGCTCTCCTGGCCTAGCCCTCAGCTGGGCCACTGCACCACAGACTGCCCACCCCGTGGCAGAGTCCCAAGGGGGCATCTGTGGCCAGAATCACTGCGCCATCAGAACGGCGTCACAGAATCACCACAGGAGCCCCAGGAGGAAATATCCCAGACAGGTATTCAGCAAGCAGCATCCCCTGTATGCCCATGGGCACCTCTGTCCAAAGGGAGGCCTGATCTACAAGGAATCCTTTTTTGGGCCTAAGGTTCAAAAGGGAAGTAGGGCCAAGCCTCATCCTGAGAACCAGGCAGGGGATTCAAGTCCCTCAGTGTCATCTGTGGGAATGGCTTTTCCTGCTGAAAATCCACTGCCCTCCAAAGGACGCCAGGAGCCAGTGTTAAGCTGCCTCCTGCAACGCCAGCACCCACACTGGAGCACCAGTGTGAGTCCTGGCTGCTCCACTTCTGATCTACTCCCTGCTAATGTGCCTGGGGAAGCAGTACATGCTCGGGCCCCCACCATCCACGTGGGAGACCTCAAAGACACTCCTGGTTCCTGCACGGCCCAGACCTGGCTGTTGCGGCCACCTGGGGAGTGAACCAGCAGATGGAAGATCTTCCCCCACCTCACCTACCTCTGTTGCTCTTTCAAATAAGCAAACAATAAATCTTTGGGGGGAAAAAAGAAAACCTGAAAGGACAGATTGTCTAAAAAAGAATAAAAAGGGCATCACCACTTAACAAAGAACACTCCAGGGAGTCTTGGGAGGGAAGCGTTCTGGGCCTTGTCCGCTCCCACTGCTTCCTCAAGCCCTCCATTCCTGGAAACTCCCTTCCCACGCCAAGAGCACAGGATCTGGACACCCCCTTCTCACCCACCGCCTTGGCGTCCAGGGTTCTTTCCGTCCTCTCCGTCAAGCCCTCCACCAGGGCCACCAGGGCCTTGCCGCTCTCCAGGCCGTGCTCCCACACCCAGGCATAGAACTCGCGGGGCAGGATGGTCAGGAACTGCTCGAGCACCAGCAGCTCCAGGATCTGCTCCTTGGTGTGCAGCTCGGGCCGCAGCCACCGGCGACAGAGCTCCTGCAGCTCCCTGAGGGCTTCCTGGGGACCGGCCGCCTCCTGGTAGCGGAACTGCCGAAACCGCAGACGGAACGTTTCGGGGCTCGAGTCTTCCCTTCCCCTGCCCCACGGCAACTCTTTCTCCAGCTTCACCACAGGGACGCCCACTTGCTGCTGAGGCTCTTCCGCCATCCCTGGGCGCTCTTTAAGCATCTTCACACTTCCTCCCAAGAGAGAAAGACAAGAACACGAGAAAGATCACTCCATCCCAGTTCTGTCTCTACATCCAAGAACACATCACTGCCTGTGATGAGGCGTTTTCACAGGACTGAACATATACCCTCAGTCATGTCAGTTCAACTCAGTAAATGCTAAGCACCTAGTAGGTACAGGGAGTAAACAGAAAATGTACCAGACATGGCTTACACTCACGGGTACCCCAGGCTCTCACTGGGGCAATAACGCTAGCGGGATAAGAGTACTTCAAAGTTCACAGAAAAACAGTATTAAGGTGTGCCCATCTGGCCTGGCTGTTCAGATGCCCACATCCCATGGGGCCCACATTGTGGTGCCACCTGCAACACTGCATCCCATATGAACGTCAGTTCAAGTCCCGGCTGCTCCACTTCTGATCCAGCTCTCTGCCAATGTACCTTGGAAAGCAGAGGAAGATGACCCAAGTACTTGGGCCTCTGCCCAAGCATAAGCGACCTGGATGAAGTTCCAAGCAGCTCCTGGCTTCAGTTTGGCCCAGCTGCGGCCATTGCAATCATTGGGGAAGTGAACCAGCAGATGGAAGAGCAATCTCTCTTTCTTGCTCTTTGCAACTGTCTTTCAAGGAAATAAATCTTTAAAAGAGAGAGAGAGAGAGGAGAGAAAGGAAGAAAGAGAAGATGCACACATCTCGGAGTGCCTGGTATGATGCCTGGCTAACTCCTGCCTCCTGACTCCAGCTTCCCACAACTGCAGCCACGATGGGTCAAATAACTCGATTCCTGTCACCTGTGCAAGAGATGTGGCTTCCATTCCTGCTTCCTGGCTCCAGCCCTGGCCCCTAAGGACATTTGGGGAATAAACCAGTGGATTAGAACTCCTTCCTAGCTCTCTCTGCCTCTCAAATAAATAAAAATTGGTTTGAAATCTGCATTTCAAAAGACAGAATTAAAAGTATGAGAATTGTGGGGCCGGTGCTGCGGCATAGTGGGTAAAGCCGCCATCCCATATGGGTTGGTCCGTGTTCCAGCTGCTCCACTTCCAATCCAGCTCTCTGCTATGGCCTGGGAAAGCAGAAAATGGCCCAAGTCCTTGGGCTCCTGCACCTGTGTGGGAGACCTGGAAGAAGCTCCAGGCTCTTGGCTTCAGATTGGCCCAGCTCTGGCCACTGCAGCCATTTGGGGAGTGAACCAGCAGATGAAAGAGACCTCTTTCTGCCTCTGCCTCTCTATAACTCTGCGTTTCAAATAAATAAATAATGAGAATTTTATCTATGAACTACATGAAATCTGTTCTTATATTAATAAAAAGTAAATTAAAAATAGAATTAGAAGTATGAGTTTATCTTGGTACAAATTTTTTTTCAAAATAGATGGAAAACACACATCAAAAACTATGCACGCTCTGGCCTCAGAATCAGGCCTTAAGGCATTCGGGTCCGGCTGAAAAGCCCATGAGAGTATTTCAGGCATGGAAAGCCAAGACACTCTGGCAAAAAAAAAAAAAAAAAAAAAAAAATTACCTAAATGAAAGATCTCCGCGAGTGAGATCCCAGTGGAAAGAACGGGTCATCAAAGAAGGAGGTACCTTTCTCTGAAGGGAGGAGAGAACTTCCACTTTGACTATGACCTTGTCTAAATATGATCAGAGTCGGCGAACTCAAAAGGCTTCCATAGCCTTGGCAACTCATGACAAGAGCCTAGGGTGATTACTGAGGCCATAAACAAGAGTGTCAATTTGTTAAGTCAACGACAGGAGTCACTGTGCGCTTACTCCTCATGTAGGATCTCTGTCCTTAATGTGCTGTACATTGAGATTTAATGCTATAACGAGTACTCAAACAGTATTTTTCACTTTCTGTTTCTATGGGGGTGCAAACTGTTGAAATCTTTACTTAATATATACTAAACTGATCTTCTGTGTATAAAGAGAATTGAAAATAAATCTTGATGTGACTGGAAGGGGAGAGGGAGCGGGAAAGGGGGGGTTGCAGGTGGGAGGGAAGTTGTGGGGGGGGAGAGCCATTGTAATCCATAAGCTGTACTTTGGAAATTTACATTAATTAAAGTTAAAAAAAAAACTATGCACAGATTTCAAAATATTTTTGCACCATTTTTCCGTGAAATTTTTGCTGTAATCAGGTTACTCATGAAGACCACTATTATACTGCTAACAGTCATATACATCTAACACATACACATACACCAGGCACACAGAAACTAAAAATACAAAAGAGAACAAGACAGGCAAAAAGCTTGCCTAGTACAGCAGAGACACAAAAACAAAATGTAAGCAAATAAATATAATTTGCATTTGGGGATAAGCTCTAGAAAGGAGCTAAGTAGAGTGCTCCGTTAATGGGGGACAACCAGTCTGGAGAAGGCCCTTCTGAAGACAGGACGCTAGGCTGAGGCCCTCAGTGTAAGAATGAGCCAGTCACTCAAAGAGCGTTCCAGGCCAGTCTGGAGGCTACAAACCACTCTGCCTGTCCAGGCACAAGCCAGCGTCCCGTGTGACTTCCGCAGAGCAAGCGAGGGGCAGAGCTGCACGAGAAGGGGTGCAGCGACAGGCAGATACAGACTGGCCAGGGCCTGGGCCAGGCTTTGCTGAGGAGTTCAGCAGGGAAGAGCATGATTCACAGCAGTCATGCTGCCTGTGAGAGCGTAAGAAGGGAAGGGGCCTTACAGTGGCTCACGCGGGAGCGAGGGGCTCGGACGAGGGTGACCGCAAAGACCAGGAGGTAAAAATCAACAAACCAGCCAGTGACTCAGATGTGACAGTGCCTGCAAGAGACAGTGGAGCAGCCGGCGCCGCGGCTCAATAGGCTAATCCTCCGCTTTGCGGCGCCGGCACACCGGGTTCTAGTCCCGCTTGGGGTGCCAGATTCTGTCCCGATTGCCCCTCTTCCAGGCCAGCTCTCTGCTGTGGCCAGGGAGTGCAGTGGAGGATGGCCCAAGTGCTTGGGCCCTGCACCCCATGGGAGACCAGGAGAAGCACCTGGCCCCTGTCATCAGATCAGCGCGGTGCGCCGGCCGCGGCAGCCATTGGAGGGTGAACCAATGGCAAAGGAAGACCTTTCTCTCTGTCTCTGTCTACTCTGCCTGTCAAAAAAAAAAAAAAAAGAGAGACAGTGGAGCAACAACAGATCGCTAGTATAAGGGACCAGAAGACAACTAACTCGTGTCGGCTTTGCCATTTAGAGAGCATGTGACCACATTCAGGTGTTATACCCCTTATCCAAAGGCTTGGGACCGGAAGTACCTCACAGTCCCGGTTTTTCAGATTGTGGAAAATTGGCACAGACCTCGCCAGGTGGGCATCCCAAATCAGAAAACCTAAAATCTGACACTTTGTGAGGGTCACACGAGCTCAAGGTTTCAGATTTCGGATTTCCGGATTAGGAATGCGCAGTCTGTACTTAATCTGTGTGGTGAGCACTCCTCCGCCTACTTTCCAGATTTAAAAAAAAAAAAAAGGTAGCAGATGACGATCGACCGAAGTCTGCCTCCCAAAACACACGGAATAGAGAAAACACAGAGACATGAAAGAGGCGTGGAGTAGCCCGGCCGGACGATGAGGCGGCTTGGTGGGGGGACCCAGGCTGGGGAGGTGCGGGGGCGAACTTCAAGTTCAGAGCAGGGAGGGGCTCCGCGCGCCAGGAAGGAGGGGAGACCAGGAACGAGCAGGAGGCGCACCCCCCAATTTTCTGCTAATATCCTGGGACGCTGAGCGCCTCCCTCAAAGCCGACTATTGCAGTGCGCTCGTTTCCTCTGCTTCTCGGGCGGCTTCCCGGCTACTGCTTCCGTCCCCTGCACAGGTGCACGGACGGCGCTGGGGCGCACGTGTTCACCCACGCGTCGCGGGCCCACCAGGCAGATCAATCACCCCCCACACCTGAGGAGAAAGCGCCTCGCAGCTCCCTTGTAAATGGCCGTCGCACGGCTGCTTCTTCAAACGCCCCCCCCCTCCGCTTTCCAAAGGCCTCCGCTCGGCTCCGAGACACCCCCGGGCCTGTGGACACCCCTGCGTTAGGCCCAGCGTGGCCGGGCAGCGTGAGCCGCGCTCCTACCTGAGCCCTCCGCGGTCAGACTCCGCCGGGCCCCGGGGCCGCGCCGCCCGCAGCCGGGGCTTGGCACCGGGAGAACGGCTTCCTCGCGGCCCCGCCGACGCTCGCAACGACAGCTCGGCCCGGCCCCGCCGCCAGTCGCCAGCGCCGCACCGACCCGCTTCTCACCAGCAGCGTCGCGGCGGCGCCCAGGTGCCCCTGGCTCGCGGAGGACCGGAAGTGAGTGGTGGACGCTGTCACACAGGTGCGCGAGAAAGGGCCCTTTCCGCTTCCTCTCTAGCTCTCTCGGAGGTCTCGGAAGTGCGTCTCGATGGTAGCTCGTGCCGGCGGGCGCGTCCGGGTTCCCGGGGCCTGGCCGCCTGCTCTGCCCCTGTGGCGAGGCGTCGGCGTAGACGGCCAGTCCCACGGCCGGCCGGACACGACGCCTCCCTGCCAGAGCGTCAGACCCGCGGGGCCGGCGTCAGCTCCGGGCGGGCAGCGTGGGCTGCGGCGGGCTCCCGCGCGAGGGGCGCGTGTGGACCGCGCGGGGGCGTGGGCACCCCTCCGGGGCCGACGGCTACGCCGGGACTGACCCTCCGCACCTGAGGGGTCGCCGGGCGTTTAGTCACGGCCGGTTTTAGGGGGAGGCCACGCGAGAGGGCAGGGCGGACCGACACTGACCAGGCAGGCAGTTTCAGGGACGCCATCGCGGGACGGAGCGCTGAGGGGAAAGCCCTGAGCATGAATGGCCAAGACCTCGTCCCCTGGGAATGGAAAGCGCAGAAGATGGCCCGAGTGCTTGTCCCCTGCACCCACCCGCGTGGGAGACCCGCAGGGAGCGCCTGGCTCCTGGCTTCAGGTCAGCTCAGTTCTGGCCGTTGTGGCCATATGGGGAGTGAACCAGTGGATAGAAGACCTCTCCATCTGTACCTCTTTCGAATAAATAAAAATAAATCTTTTATTAAAAAAGTTGAGTTAAAATATAACAATATCATCGTTCATGTCAACATAGCAGGGAGAGGATTAGGGACAAAATTGGACAGGATTAAGCATCTAGGTGGTAATAGGGTTTAAAGACAAAGGGGGAGGCCGGCGCCGCAGCTCACTAGGCTAATCCTCCACCTAGCGGCGCCGGCACACCGGGTTCTAGTCCCAGTCGGGGCGCCGGATTCTGTCCCGGTTGCCCCTCTTCCAGGCCAGCTCTCTGCTGTGGCCCGGGAGTGCAGTGGAGGATGGCCCAAGTGCTTGGGCCCTGCACCCCATGGGAGACCAGGAGAAGCACTTGGCTCCTGGCTTCGGATCAGCGCGGTGCGCCAGCTGCAGTGCGCCGGCCACGGTGGCCAACGGCAAAGGAAGACCTTTCTCTCTGTCTCTCTCTCTCTCTCACTGTCCACTCTGCCTGTAAAAAATAAAATAAAAAAGACAAAGGGGGAAAGATGAGGAACAAGATCATAGATGTCAAGATAAAGACACAAATAAGAAAGCAGGATGATGTAAGGGAGAGAGCAAAAATGTGGAAAAGTTTGGTTCTAAAGGCGAGAAGAGTCCGAACAAGAGTTGAGGACGCAGAGCACCGCTGACCAGTACGGCTTTCCACAGAGACCCAAATTCCTCCACCTGCAGCGTCCAGTATGGCAGCCACTGGACATACCTAGTTACAGAAAATATAAACGTGAACTTTAATTTCACTTCAGTCATTTACAGCTAATGTGTAACTGGTAACTCCCATGTGGAAGAGTGCAGCTCTAGGGACAGAGAGGGCCTTGCGAAGAGGCTCCTAAACACAGAGACAGAGCATGGAGGAGGGCTCCAGCCCAAGACACTGACCAGCCACGGAGAAGCCCCGGGGACTGGGCTTCATGATCACGGGGTGGATCTCCGGTGCCTGCAGCAACAAGGCCAGGAAGGCGCCCTCACTCACCACCCGCGCTCCCAGCTTCATCCAGCCTGCACCCCTCGCCCTCTCTATGCCAACAACGCCCACCCCACGTAACTGTCTCTCCCTCCTCCCCAACTCGTCTTCAACTTGCAGTGGTCGCATCATCAGAAATCCCTTTCCTGGAACCCTCTGTGGCTGCACCCTGGGCTTATTTCACGTTGGGCCCTCTGAGCGCGACCTCATCTTCCCACTGCATGAGTTCTGCTTCCCCCACTTGTTAGGAAAATGGCGCAGTTTTATCTACAGCACAATCTACACCCTGATTTACATGCTCTGCCCGGGTTCCCACTGCCATTGCTAGAAGCCAGGTGGCCAGACAGACCAACCACCGGTGTCAAGCTCCACCCCCATCCTAATGGGATTCGCTGCTCCTGCTTCCCTGCCCACCCTCCGGCAAAGTTTTAAAAGGGCCTGTTCCGGCCGGCACCGTGGCTCACTAGGTTAATCCTCCACCTAGTGGCACCAGCACACCGGGTTCTAGTCCCGGTCGGGGCGCCGGATTCTGTCCCAGTTGCCCCTCTTCCAGGCCAGCTCTCTGCTGTGGCCCGGAAAGGCAGTGGAGGATGGCCCAAGCGTTTGGGCCCTACACCCCATGGGAGACCAGGAGAAGCACCTGGCTCCTGCCTTCGGATCAGTGTGATGTGGCAGCCGCGGCCACTGGAGGATGAACCAACGGCAAAGGAAGACCTTTCTCTCTCTCATCACTGTCCACTCTACCTGTCAAAAAAAAAAAAAAAAAAAAAAAAAAAAGCCTGTTCTTGAACACGTGGCTCTCTTTGCTCTTCTTTCCTATTCTTTTGGCTCCTCCCCTCCTCTCGTCTCTCTTCTCTCCTCACTAGCTCCACTCCTCTGTCTCTCTCTCTCTCTTATACTCTTTCTCTCTCTTATCCTTCTTCGTCCCTCCCCTCCAGTCTGCTGGGTTTTCCCCAATAAACCCTTTCCCTTACTCTGGTGTTTGGTGTGTTTTGTGACGGCCTAACAGAAATGCATAACACCACTGGCCCAGGAGCTCAGCTGGCTGGGGCCTCGGTCACCCTTTGAGGGTGTCAAAAAGTCCCAAAGGGGCAGAGTTGGTCTCTTTCATTCACTCAAGAAACATTTATACTTCCTTTGTACAAGAATTACATATATTTATTTATAATTCTAGGCCAGAGTCTGTGACAGGATAAGGAAGCGACAGTAAAAAGGCCACCCAGACATATGACCCCAAGCCAACAGGGTCAGAGCTGGCCGGCTATAAATTCAGAATGTTAAGAGGGATCATAAATTCTGAGGTGGCAGGTGTAAGGATGGGTTACTTCACCAGAAAAGCAACAGATATTGAATGGCTGAATGATAAGCCCAAGTTTAGGTTCTGGTTGTATGTGGGTTCTTAGACAAGTTCTCTTTATTTTTTTTTTATTTTGGTGCCCCCAATTTTTAAATTCATGCATGGTTTCTTCATAATAAGTATTTTCCTAAACGTATTAAAGACCCCTTACATGAATGGGTCTGAGTGCTTTCTCTAATTGACAGGACGGTACATGTATAACATTTTCATGTGACCAGTGTACAAGACAAGCACCGTAATGCCAGGGGAATTGCCAGAGTGACAACTGTTCAGTCCAAGGGAAGAGCTGCCAGGGAACTGCCATTTAATCTCCAATTTCCAAAGGGAGATTACATTCTATAAAAGCCTAGAGGAAGACATTTACACCTGTGTTTTTCAAAGCTTTTCTCTTTTTTAAAAAAGGTTTATTTATTTGAAAGGAAGAGATACATAGAATGGGGGAGGGGGGAATCAAAGGTTGGCACCAGCTTCCACAGCAAGAATACTGCGCATCACATGCAGGGGCACACACACACACACAAAGCTGGAGCAGAAGTTCTACCTGCCTTTATTATGCGCAATGCACCTGGATGCATTCTATGCTATGTTAGTCCTGCCTGCTACCTTCCTGTGTTATTTTTTAAGACATATTTTATTTATTTGTAAGGCAGAGAAAAAGATCTTCCATTCATTGATTCACTCCCCAAATGGCTGTAACAGCCAGGGCTGGGCCAGGCTAAAACCAGGAGCCTGCAGTTCCATCTGGGTCTCCCACATGGGTGGCAGGGGCCATCATCCACTGCTTCCCCAGGTGCCATAGCACTGCCCAGTACTTTTCTGCTACCCATTATATTGGTTGTAACTCACTACAGCAAATTAACTTGATGATCCACTAGCTGCTTTTACCTCCATTTTACAAGAGAGCCTGAGAGAGGGCCAGGATGGAAAGAACCTTGTAGGGTTTCATCCTGAGAGCCTTCGGCAGAATTAAAGCAGTCACAGTCAGGTGTCAACGCCACAAGTCACCCTCTTGCTCCTTCCTCTCCCTCTGTCCAAAGACCCCTACCTCTTCACCCATACACCCATACACCCAGGGGGCCCAAGGCTATGTACAGGTATGAGTGTGGACTTCCGGGCCAGCCCATCCTAACACTGCACATTTCAGATTGTGTGCGACTTGGATCATATCATCTTCTGGAAGCCCCTTCCTGTTTTCCCAGCCTACTGGAGCAAGGGGTGATGGGACTGCCCTCTGGATGCCCATGAGCGGGGCTGGAGTCTGTGCAGTGTTGAAGCTTCCTTGATCCACAGCTCCAGAGAAAACTCCAAGGTACCCACACCATAGTTTAACTGAGAAGTAGAACTGGGAAACGACCCACAGGTCCCAGGTCACTGTGCCCAGACAACCATCCAGTGGTTTCTCCCATCTGCCTCCCTGCCTGGGACCCCTCCTCTCCTTTCCCACAGGCTCCTGATGCTCTCCAAGCTCCCAGCCCAGCCCCCAGTGACCAGGCCACCAGATCCAGTGGTCTCTGAGCACCTGGGAGGAGTTGATGACCTCTATGGTTTGGGTTTTTAGCCTTGACTGCACCTGAGAATCACTTGGGAAGTTATCAGACCCCAACATCCAGGCCGCATCCTACATCCTTTACACAGGATCTCAAGTTAGAGCTGAGGCAGCAAAGCTGGTGGGGCTCTCAGCGACTCCCGTGTGGCTGCTTAGCTGAGAATTCCTGCTCTGGGGTGTCTTGTTGCAGCTAGCCACCAGGGGGAGCAATAGACGTGGTTACCCTGATGCAGTCACTGCAGGTTCCAGGGGCCAACCATTGTGCTTTGCTAAGACTGAGACAGCCCGGGAAACTGGGATGGCCAGGTCCCCCTCACATTCACCTGAGTCCTCTCAGCTTGGTGAGCTCGTCTGCCCCCTAGTACTACTCACGCCCATGGAACCAGGGCCTCCACGTCAGACCCCTTTCCTGGATCCCACAGACACCAGAGCCCTTGGAGCCTGGCATGTGACACCGTACACTATTGTCCTTCTCTGCTAATCGGAATCTCACCCAGCCTCCAGACCCAACACTTCCAGCTCTGAGTCATCCCCGAAGCTTCTGAGACCCCACATGAGGGCCCCTTCTAAGTGTCAGGGGGTGGGGAGGGACTTGAGTGGTCAAGGGCCAGGGGAATTGGAGCACGCTAGGCCAGCGCCGCGGCTCACTAAGCTAATCCTCCGCCTGCAGCGCCGGCACACCGGGTTCTAGTCCTGGTTGGAGCCCTGGATTCTGTCCCAGTTGCCCCTCTTCCAATCCAGCTCTCTGCTGTGGCCCGGGAGTGCAGTGGAGGATGGGCCAGGAACCAATGGAAGGAAGACCTTTCTCTCTGTCTCTCTCTCTCTAACTCTGCCTGTTTAAAAAAAAAAAAAAAATGGAGCACGCTAGATCAGAGCTCAGACCTGACATTACACAGTGCAAGTCCGCAGTCAGGATCTCCAGGGGCGAGGCCCATCCTCGCAGCCAGCACGACCCCGGCTTGGGGCTGATGTTCACCTACAGGACTGCAGGGATAGGACAAGGCGGGCAAACCAGAGGACCCCAGCTCCTGTGGGCAGCCTCACTCAACAGTTGTCCACTGACCAGGCATGGAGAAGACAATAGGAGAAAAGCGAGTGGCACTTCAGCAGCCCAGAGCAAAAGTATAGATTTCGCTGATTTGTTTAGATAATCACTAATCCAGACTAACTGTAGGAAAAACAATCTGATTACTTAAAATCAAAAGACAAGCATTTATAACAAAGTAGATTATCCTCGTCAGAATAAACTGAATGATGTTCTACAGTGAGACTTCAAAAAGTTCTTGGAATTAAGATATTTATTTTGTGTAAAAGGAAATTGAAACCCATGTGTAGTTTTTTGTCAATACACAGTTTCCATGAAATTCTTGAAGATATCTCATAATGAGAAGACGTGCTTTGGGGACTTCTTTTAAAAATGACTAAAATAGGGACTGGCGCTGTGGCGCAGCAGGTAAAGCTGCCGTCTGCAGTGCCAGCATCCCATATGGGCGCTGGTTCTAATCCCGTCTACTCCACTTCCGATCCAGCTCTCTGCTATTGTCTAGGATAGTAGTAGAAGACGACCCAAGTCTTTGGGCCCCTGCACCTGCGTGGGAGATCCAGAAGAAGCTCCTGGCTCCTGGCTTCAGATCAGCGCAGCTCCGGCTGTTGCAGCCATCTGGAAAGTAAACCAGCAGATGGAAAATCTCTCTCTCTCTCTCTCTCTCTAACTCTGACTTTGAAATAAATAAATAAATCTTAAAATGAAAAAAAAATAATCTTTGCCTGTGGGAAAAAGACTGAGATGTTATTTAGGTTTTGTCCATATTTATAGGGTCCCTTGCTATTAAGGCTTCCCTCACATTTTTTTCCTATTGTTCTAGGTTCCTATTGTTCTTCTCCATAACAGTTGTAGCCATACTTGAAGAGTTTTCTGCTTTATAATTAACTGATCCTCAGTCCAGGTCTGACCATCTGATAGGAAATATTAAAAAAGATAAATGTAATTAAACTCCTGATGGGAAATGGGATGACAAATGTATTCCAGAAATATTTTATTCAAAAAAGTATGAAAAAGAGTCTTGCAATCTAGGGAACAATAGAAAAAAAAAGTGTGCAGATTTGGAGAAACTAAAGTTGGGATTTATCTATGAAGTAGCTAAGCACACAGACATACCGGCTTCAGCCTGGCCCAACCCCAGCTGTTGCAAGCATTTGGGAGTAAACCAACAGATGAAAGATCTCTGTCAGGTACTTTCTCTGTGTCTGTCTCTCAAATAAGAATTAACTTTTTTTTTTTTTTAAAGAGCAGTTTATTTTGGTGCAAAAAATGATACCCATACATGTTTTGTTCATAACACACATTTTCCACAAAACCTTTGAAGACACTCTAAAAGACCGTAAGACCTGAGAGAGCAGGAGAGGACATTTTAAGAAGGCTGATAAAGTCAGTATACACACTGGCTGCTTTACAAAGCCCATCCATCAACTGCCACTACAAGCTCAAGGGTGCTCACTGAGGCCTAGAAGGGCACAGTCCAACAAAACCTCCCATGGTGACAGAAATGTGCTACGTGTGCTCTGTCCCATGCCATAGCCAAGAGCCCGTGTGGCTAATGAACACTTGAATATAGCTAGTACGACTAAGCGGAACCTTTAATTGTATTTATTTATTTTTTTTTTTAAGATTGCATTTAGACAGAGGCAGAGAGAGATCCCATTTGCTGGTTCACTCCCCAAATGCCCAAAAGGGCCAGGGCTGGACCAAACTGAAGCCAGGATCCAGCAGCTCAATCTGGGTTTTCCACATGGGTGGCAGGAATACAATTACTTGAACCAACACTGTTATCTCCCAGGGTCTGCATTAGCAGGAAGCTGGAGTCTGGAGCCAGAGCCAGGAATCTAACCCAAATATTTTGATGTGAGACATGCGCATCTTGCTTACCAAACTAAATGCCCACTCCTGTATTTAATCTTTTTTTTTTTTTTTGAAAGAGTTACAGAGAGAGGTAGAGAGAGAGAGAGAGGTCTTCCATCTACTGGTTCACTCCCCAGATGGCTGCAACGGCCAGAGTCTGCGCTGATCTGAAGCCAGGAGCTTCTTCGGAGTCTCCCATGTGGGTGCAGGGGCCCAAGGACTTGGGCCATCTTCCACTACTTTCCCAGGCCATAGCAGAGAGCTGGATAGGAAGAGGAGCAGCCGGGACCAGAACCGGCGCCCATATGGGATGCCGGCGCTTCAGGCCAGGGCTTTAACCTGCTGTACCACAGCACCAGCCCCATCCTGTATTTAATCTTAATTAACTGAAATTTAGTAACCACCTGTGGGTAGTGGCTACCCTGTTATAGAACAAATCTCTAGTGCTTTCTAAACTTGCCAAATCTGGATTCATTGAAAAACAAGCAGACAGAAGACGAAATCTCCATCAGTTCTGTCCGGTGAAGAGTAAGTGTGTACGTGCCTCCGTTTGCACTTGGGATACTTCACACAGCAATACGCTGCCCCCCGTACTTGGCTTGGGCAAATGTTGAAAGAAGGCTTTCTTCTGTGTCTCCATGCCCAAGCCCCTGCTTGTCTTCTCAGCCCTGTTTGATCTTCTTCCCCCCATAAAGCCTCCACTGCGCGGCGCAGCACCGCAGTCATTCTCTCCCACAACATGCTGACATGCTGAGGCCTGGCTGTAGAGAGGATGTGCCTTTGATTGGCCTGCCCTCAGATTTAACAGCCTCCTGGGCGTATTTGGTCCTGCAAGTCCTCTGCTCTCTCCAGGAAGCTGCAGGTGACCCTTCCCCTACAACCCTCCTCCTCTTTTTCACTCAGAACATTTCACAGGGCCCCAGCAACATGCCAGAGATGGTTCTGGGCTCTGAGATACGTTGGGAAACAAAGCAGACAACAATCCTGCCGGCTAAAACCTTTCCTTTAAGTAGGGGTTGCAGATAGTAAACTATGTGAATCACATCCTATACCAGAGTGATGAAAGTGCTATAGAGAAAAAAAAGCAAGGACCAAAGATTAGAGTGCCTATAGGGGTGGGCAGGGGTGGGGACAGGGCTGTAATTTTCAACGCCATGGTCAAAGACTCACTAGGAGAACGACATGTCAGCCAAGACTTAAGGAGATAAGGGCATCTTGGGAAAGAGCATTACACACAGGAAGAACCAGCAAGTGCAAAGGTCTTGGGTGTTGGAGGAGACCAGTGTCGCTGGAAGAAGTGAGCAAGGGGAAGAGGATTAAGAAACGAGGTCAGAGACACCGTGAGGGGATGAGAGACCACAGAACGCTGGAGGTGTCTCTCAAGAGGTTTGAGGCTCTTACTGAGTGAGATGGGAAACTCCTGGAGGGCTTTGACCAGAGGAAGAGGCGAGATCTAGTGGTTCCTCGCCAGCTGCAATGTTGGGTAGAGGATGCAGGGAGGCAAAAGGATGAGAAAGGCAATCAGCCAAGAGGCTGTCGCAAGCATTCTGGCGAGAGTGACGGGGACTTGGATGCAGGCGGTAGAGAGGAGGTGCTCGGCAGTACTCAGATCTTGAGAAATGACCATGGTCACGCCAACAGGGCTACTGACAGATACAGACAGGACACAGACAAAGGCTCCTCCCTGGGTTGAGCAGCTGGGGAGATGGTACTCCCATCTACTGAGATGAGAAGTATTTATGAACCAGCCACAGATCTGCAGTTATTTCAAAGGACATTTCCCAGAAGTTCTTGTACCAGTCTCTTAAGATCAAATGCACCTAAACCTCTCCTCTTTTTTGTTATATGAGTATTTGATATATTTTTATAACTGTTCTGTAACACTTTTCAAAGTAACAGTAGGGGAAGGATATGACAACATTAGTGCCTCCCTTCACTGCCCTCACACCCACTCAGTAAACCAGCTGCTTCTACCCACAATGCACATCCTGATCCTGTCTCTGCCTTCCCGCTGACGCTGTTAATGTCCTCGAGTCTGATCCCGATCAGTTTCAATGGGATTCGAGTGCCGACATTTCCTCACCCCATGCCATGCTAAGCAACACTGTCTGTGAGAGAGACAGAGACAAAGGTCTTCCTTCCATTGGTTCACCCCCCAAATGGCCGCTACGGCCGGAGCTGCGCCGATCCGAAGCCAGGAGCAAGGTGCTTCCTCCTGGTCTCCCATGGGGTGCAGGGCCCAAGGACTTGGGCCATACTCCACTGCCTTCCCGGGCCACAGCAGAGAGCTGGACTGGAAGAGGAGCAACCAGGACAGAATCCGACGTCCCAACCGGGACTAGAACCTGGGGTGCCGGTGCTGCAGGCGGAGGATTAGCCTAGTGAGCCGCGGCGCCGGCCACCATTGCCCCTTGATGTATGTTTAGGGGTACATGTGTGCACGCAAACACATGTCTTCTTTTTTTTGAAAGATTTTATTTGACAGGTAGAGTTACAGACAGTAAGAGAGAGAGAGACAAAGGTCTTCCTTCCGTTGGTTCACACCCCAAATGGCTACTACAGCCAGAGCTACACCGATTTGAAACCAGAGCCAGGTGCTTCTTCCTAGTCTCCCATGTGGGTGCAGGCGCCCAAGCACTTGGGCCATCCTCCACTGCTATCCCAGGCCATGGCGCCGGCCCCACACATATGTCTTTATGTGGGTCCCGTTCTGTTTACCCCTTCTCTAAATGCCTCGATCTCCAGATGTCTCCCATTTCTTTTCCTCCAACCCCACTCATTAGCTGCTTAACAACGCACCCTGTTATTTCCCAACAATTCACTAAAAGGAAGTTCTACCCCATTAAAAGAAGTTATAAATCATCGGAGGTCCCAAAGAGACTATTTGTAAAAAGCCCTCTGGGACCGGCACTGTGACGTAGCGGGTAAAGCCACTTCCTGAAATGCTGGCATCCCATATGGGCACCGGTTCTAGTCCCGGCTGCTCCACTTCTGATCCAGCTCTCTGCTATGGCCTGGGAAAGCAAGTGGAAGATGGCCCAAGTCCTCGGGCCCCTGTACCCACATTGGAGACGCAGAAGGAAGCTCCTGACTTTGGATCAGCTCAGCTTTGGCCGTCATTTGGGGCATGAACCAGCAGATGGAAAACCTCTCTCTCTCTCTGTCTCTACTTCTCTCTGTAACTCTATCTTTCAAATAAATAAAATAAATTTTAAAAAAATGTATATGTTATGGGTGGGCAATAGGATATACAGCAGAGAAACAGAAGAGTCAGATAATACTTTTTAAATAGTTTTGCTGAGTTTTTTTTTTCTTTTATTATTCATTTGAAAGGCAGACAGATATAGATCTTCCACCCACAAGTTACTCCCCAAATGCCTACAAAAAGCCAGGGATGGGCAGGCTGAAGCCAGGAGCCAATAATTCAATCTGGGTCTCCCACATGGGTACCTGAGCCATCACCTGCTGCCTCTGAGGGCGCACGTCAGCAGGAAGCGGAAATCAGGAGCGGAGCTGGCACTCAAACCAAGGCTCTGATATGGGGTCAGCATCCCAAGCAGCATCTTAACCACTGCGGCATATAAGTGCCCACCCCAATAGACACGTACAAGCCACACTTGGGATTTTCAACTTCACCCTGCATGCAAAGCATAATACAACCAATTTTATTCCAAAGCAGTTCATTCTGACAGCAGTGTGGAGGACAGCCTAGAGAGGGGGAAAAAGAAGCGGCAGCGATAGATGACACAATCAGGTTTCCCTGGTGGTGGTACGGGGGCAGGGACTGATAGGATTTGGTGACCAACTGAACATGGAGGGAAGGACTCCGGTTAACCAAGGCAGACACAGGAAGGCAGGCAGGTGTCAGAAAGGATGAGCTCAGAAACGCACCTACGAACGCCTAGGAACATCTGGTATTCAGGAGTGAGCCGGCAGCCAAGGCAACGTATGACAGTAACCAGAGAGATGAGGGAGAATGGTCTTGGGGAAAATTAGTGTTAGGAACCAGCTGGAGAAACAGGAGCAGGTAAAGGCTCTAAGAACGCAAGAAACAGACCAGGAAAAAGTGACACTTCCAAAACTAAGGAGCATTCCAAGGAGTGCTCACAAACAGAAAATACTGAGGGGTCCAGAGAGTAAGGGCTGGAAAAAAAAAAAAAAATGCGTTCAGAGTGAAGCCAGTTAACTTTCGGAAAACTGGCTTGGATGGAAGAGCAGCAGCGCCTTGCACTGAGAACTGAACAGCAGCTGAGAAAACCATCACAAGTGGTGAGAACCGGAAGCACAGGTGATCATGCCAACCGCGCCTACTGTTGAGCCATCAAGTCACATCTCCCACATCTGTGTGTTCTCTCCCTCACAGCCCTGAGTCGTCTTCAGAAGCTCCACGGAGAACCGCGCCCTGTGCAGCAGTGGGGCCACTTCCCGTGGTGCTGACATCCCACGTGAACCTCGGGATGTGTGGGGTTGGGACTGCCAAGAACACAGCAGACGATGATGCGAGCGGGGAAAGGACACAGAGGCACAGTGGTGGCTAGGGCGTCTCCAGCATGCCCCTGTGCATACACCAGTCTTGATGTGTTTATGAGGCGGCAAGATGAATGTGGCTTGTGGAGTATGTGAAGCCAGCGGGCACTTTGAGTAAGCAAGTCTTGTAGGCAGATTAACAAGGGCACTTGGAATCTTAGAAGGAACCTGGCAAGGCTTCATTCCCCTCATGTAACACCTGGTTCCTTTATTACTTTCTGTTCAAGGTCAAACTCCTGCTCTTCTAAGGCTTCCTGGGCCAATATCCAATTCGCACTGATCGCTTATAAACTTCAAGGCTGCTTACTGTCTCACAGAGTTTCATTGTTGACAATGCCAAATTAACCGTTTGTGGGTGGATCAGAGTTAGGCTTTCTCTCAATCTAGTCTCTGCACCTCATAATAATCTCCCAATGAATACTCGCTGAGCTAAACAGTAACCTGGGGAGCAAGCAACTAGCCTAGTCATTAAGACGCCTGCCTCCCACACTGGAGTCCGTGGGTTTGATTTCTGACTCTGGGTCCTGACTCCAGCTTCCAGCAGATCCTGAGAAGTACCAGTGATGGCTGCCAGACTGAGTTTCCGGTTTCCAGCTTCAGCCCTGGTCTACTCCAGCTTGTGTAGGCATTTGAAGAGTGAACCAGCAGATGGGAGCTCTGTCTCTCGCCCTTAAAAAAAAAAAAAAAAAAAAAAAAAAAAGCCCAAACCATAATTAGAAACTAAATGTGTCAAAGAAAATCCCCTTAACAAGTCATTGCCAAGTCCATGAGGTGGATTTTCTAAACCTTTGTCTCACAATTAAATAATTCAACTCCATTTTTAAAAATGACCTTATACCGGGTAATGACATGATGGCGGACTGACATAAAAAATGACATGAACAGTTTAACCGCATTTTCCACCAGCACATAGCTGTCTACTGCATTCCACAGACAAGGAAGTACTGTGGAACGTCTGTCTTGGGTAGAAAAGTGTATCTCCCTAGTGATGGAGAGTTTGCAGAGTGGACCCCCCTCTGTTCCTGGTTCTTGGAGTATGGGACACACTTCTGGGCTCACTAGTTTATTCACACAGCTTTCAGTGTTTCTCTAAACGACCAAGCAAATTAACAGGAGCCGGAGTGAGGGGGCTTTGCAGCGTTGCCGCAGGACGGCTCCACACGGAGGAAACACCAGCTACAGGCTTTATTCGCCTGCCAGAACTTCTGGTTTAAAAACACGAAAACCAAAACAGCCAGCAGTCTTGCTCCAGGACGACCCCACGTGCAAGTTTAATCTTGCCCACTGGGTCTGGGACCGCTGCTTTGAAAGAACAAATAAACTCGGAAGACAGAGGGTAAGTCAGCTAGGTCAGCTCCGCAGCCTTGCTCTTTCGAGGATCCTGCTCTGGAGGCGCGTGGACTCCAGGGACATCGTGGGCAGCTCCTCCAGGCACGGGGTCTACTCCAGCTTGTGCTGCCTCAACACCAACATCTTCTCCTAAACTCCTTCAGACCGAGACCCAAGGGACTGGCAGTCACTTCGGGAAAGGGGGGAGAGAGGACAGACATTAGAGAGATGGTGGGTGAAGCCACCCCAAAAGGCACCCCCAGACGCGGGGAGGCCAGCGTCATTCTTCCTCCAGCCAGGAAAGGTGGACGCCCTGACCCGCGCCCTTGGCCGCAGGGACGCAAGTCGCAGGGGGCCTCGCACCCCCGCCGCCCCACACCAGCAGCCCACGCCCTCCGCGTCCTCCCGCTGAGCCGCCGCCCTCGCCCACTCACCCCGGCACCGCGCCCCAGGCGCTCCGAGGCGAGGAACGGCGCGGTCTCCGCGGCAGAGGCGCGGATCCCCGGGGGTCCGCGTGCACTTCCGGGTCCCGTCTAGGCGGCTTGGAGGTCTCATCTCGATCGCAGGCTCCCGAGGGCCACGGAGGAGCGCAGTCCACAAGTCCACAGCCGGGCGGGTGTGCACGGCCTTGCCGGAGGGACTGCTCCCACTTCCCCGTCCCACCGTCCGGGAGCCCCGGGCGCCCTCCCCGTGACTCCCGCCCAGCCCTGCTTTCCTTAGCGGCCGCAGGCCGGGCTGACCCTGCAGGGCCCGCAGCGTGGACATGAAGACCAGCCTCTGCGGGGCGCTGGAGAGGGGGCGAAGATCCACACGCCTGTCAGGCCAGCAGATCCGCCACAGGCCCCTGTGATGCGGGGAGGACGGGTATTAGGGGTTTGCTGTGAAACTGAAGAGAACAGAGCCCTTAAACCAACATTCTCTCAGGGATCCTCGCAAGCCTATTTCCTGCCAGCTCAGGAGCCAGCAGCTGCACGTGCAGGCCAGGAGGCGGCATCTGAAGCCTGGCCTGCTCAAACCACGGCCGGGCCTCAAACTACCCGTGCAGGATGAAGTGCGTGTGTGCGGGGATTTGTAACTTGAGCAAATGAGAGGAAAAAAAAGACAAGACACTTTCAGTTATGCCCAAGTTGTAAATTTATAAACATAAATGAAGTACAGAAGGCTAACCATTTTTTACAAGTGAAGACAATGGGAGATGTTAGCAAAATATAGTTAAAAGTCCAGCATTTTTCACTTGTACAGGGCACTATCTGCAATCATCTTACAGTCCTGGATTGAACATCAGTTCCTCCACACACCGGTATTTTGATGCGAGTGCAAGAGGTGATGCCTTATGATGCGAATGCTAGAAGAGACAGCCGTCCGGTTGTGGACTTCAGCTGCCAGGAGCAGCTCCCGCGCAGCCCAGGACGCCTCCCATTGTGTCCAGCCACAGGAAAGCTCTCAAATCCCGGGTCCCTCCTCCAGGCTAGTCCTGCACTGCTAAACGTCTGCTCGTGAATGCCTTCTGAGATTCCACTACTTCCTATGTGAGAATTCTTCAAAAAGCTCATGAACATGGAATTAAAAGGTTAACTTTTTTGTTGTAAAGTGTTTGAAATACATGCATATTTTCATAAGACACTTTTTCATGGACTTTTTGAAGACCCTCTTACACTATAACCAGAGGTGATAATAAATCTTGGTAAAGAAAAAAAAAATCTTGGTGAAGATCCATGTCATCAGCCAAGTTCTTAGCAGCAAAATAAGAACACATCTGGGGCACGAAGAAATGGAAGCGTCAATCTAGTGATGGGAGCAGGGTGTCTTGGCAGGAGACGTGAATTTGGGAGTTTTGACTTGTTACTATGAAGTTATTTCAAGAAGGGGTATGACCAGCTCCTTAAATTAACTTCAACATATTCTCTGCTAGTATCCCAGAGAGCTCCAGGAACCTTTGGAATCAGCTGCAAACGCAACAGTGAAACACTGGGGATGTGATAAGGAACAGAGCTATGAAAGGAAAGCTCTGGATTCTCAGATGTATAGAGTACCATCACGATGCTGTGAAGCTTTGGCTCAAACAGAACTGAGTTTGAGCTAATTTGCTTTGACAAGTTACTAGTTCTTTAACGCTAACAAGTTCTTTAACTTCTCTACCCCTCACTTCCTCTACAAAATGGAGCTGGTGCCCTTAAAAGATTGTGAGAACTGAGCTTAAATATCTACATACATACATACATGTGCCTGTAGGTGGGTGGAGAGACAGTAGATAAAATTGGTGTCCCAGGCCAGCGCTGCAGCTCAATATGCTAATCCTCCACCTGCGGCGCCAGCACACCAGGTTCTAGTCCCAGTCGGGGCACCGGATTCTGTCCCAGTTGCCCCTCTTCCAGGCCAGCTCTCTGCTGTGGCCTGGGAGTGCAGTGGAGGATGGCCCAAGTGCTTGGGCCCAGCACCCCATGGGAGCGCCGGCCGCGGCGGCCATTGGAGGGTGAACCAACAGTAAAGGAAGACCTTTCTCTCTCTCTCTCTGTCCACTCTGTCAAAAAAAAAAAAAAAATTTGGTGTCCCAGGGCCAGCACTGTGGCATAGTGGGCTAAAGCCGTGGCCTGCAGCACCGGCATCCCATATGAGCACCAGTTCGTGTCCCGGCTGCTCCTCTTCTGATCCAGCTCTCTGCTATGGCCTGGGAAAGCAGAAGATGGTCCAAGTCCTTGGGTCCTTGCACCTGCATGGGAGACCCGGAGGAGGCTCCTGGCTTCTTATCAGTGCAGCTCCAGTCACTGTAGCTATCTGGGGCGTGAACCAGTAGATGGAAGACGTCTCTCTCCCTCTGTAACTCTGCCTTTCAAATAAATAAATTTTTTAAAAAATAGTATCCCCCTATTAGATTTCTTCTCTTCCCTCCCCTTTCAAGACCAAAAAGGCATTTTGGTGTAGCAGGTAAAGCAGATGCCTGCAATGCTGGCATCCCATATGGACATTGGTTCAAGTCCCCACTGCTCTACTTCTGATCCAGCTCCCTGCTAATGCACCTTGAAAAGCAGTGGAGGATCGCCCAAGTGCTTGGGGCCCCAGCACCCACATGGGAGACCCAGAAGCTCTTGGCTCCTGGCTTCAGCCTGGCCCAGCCCTGGAATGTTGTAGCCATTTGGGGAGTGAACCAGTGGATGGAAGATTCTCTTCCTCTCTCTGTAATTCTACTTTTCAAATAAATAAATCCTTAAAAAAAAAAAAAAAAAAAAAAAAGAGTAAGGGCATAAATTCCATTGAACCAATTAAACATCTGCTTAAACAGGTAAGTTGCATTATTTTGGTTTCTCACTTTTAAAAATGTGTTTTATATTCTGCCTACTTCTACTGAAACCTTGAAGGATTTACTCTTATGTACTGACAACATCCCAACTAAATAACCCTTTAAATACGATCAGTTTTTATTCCAGAGGTCTGTAGAAAAGAAAGCTTGGTATCAATACAATTAGGATGATTAACTCTTACTGTGAATCAAGTTTCAGAGGATCTGAGTTGCAGTCAGGAAGGTGATTCCAAGATTCCCAAATGCTTCTAGCTGAGGCCTTCAGATTTTCTTTGAAACAGATTGTCAGAAAATTCAAGTACACCTTTATTCAAGTGGAAGTACAAAAGAACATTCCTAAGCAAAAAGCATACATATGATTTTTACATGTTCTATTTGTGGATTAATCAATCCTGTTTCATAGTCATCAGAGGTGATTGGTGGTGTCTATAAGGTATACATGTTTGACAGAAAAAAAGTCATGCATTTTTCATTTGTTTTTATTTCAAGGTCAATTTCATTTAGATCCCTATCTTGCCCTGATTAAGATCCTGTGCTTAGGATAGGAGCAGAGTAAAATACAGTGGCAGAACTATACTAGGTTAGCCATAAGAGGCTCACAGTATGAGCAGTAAGTTTTTATATATTTGCTGAGGATTCCTAGTAAATATTAACACCTGAACTATGAAAGCCTCAACTGCTGGACAACTAGAATTTTAGTAACACTTGTTTTATTCACAAAATGCTATGAAGCTTAAGATGGAAAAATATGAATATAATAAAATGCTTTGACAACACCTAAAGAATCATGAACTCTTTTTAGGTATACAAAAGTGATCTAAACTCTCTGGAGCTAACAACATCTGTGACCACTTTTATCGCTCAAAAAAGTCATGTTCTTTTATACGGACTATAGATTCTATTAAAATACAAAAATGATGATTATACACAAAGCCCACATTTCAAACACTGTCCTGGATTGATGAAGGGAAATCAGAGAAAGGATCCAAACCACTCTCTTGAAATATTGTCTCTAGAGCTATTACATGATAGCAACATGTTTGTTGGAAGGCTGCATTCCCTTACGAAACACTCTGGTTTTTTCTCATTTATGTTCTTTGCCCTATCAACAGCAGACCTGAGCATTCTGCTGGCCTTCAATAGAAGCACATTAAGAATTCTAAACTTAGACATGCAGAATAGGCACTGAATGAATATAGACAGGCCCCAAGGAGTCTTGTTGGCTCATAGATACCCTTATTCAGTTGAAATGTTTAGTCAGCCACAAACTCAAGGAAACAGAATCCTTCATACATAAGGATGGTCTGGACGTGCAAATTCAATTCCTTTAAAAAGATGCTTTGCTTTAGGAAAGAAAACACCAGACCAGCAACATCAAGTAGGGACAGAAAATCTGCTGGTGAAAAGCTTAAAACCAGGAGGAAATCATCATTTGAAGATGCTTACAAGAATGAAAAAATCAACAGGAATCCAAGTATTGTGGCTTAAGAGCAGGCCTAAATGTCTGTTTTGGAGAGAACTTGGGCTAAGAGCAGAGAATGCTAACTGATCTACTTTCCAGAAGTTGACATGTTTTTAACATCGATGCATTAACAATATCTTAAGGAAAGTTTGAGTAAGAAGCAATTTCAGGAAAAATAAAATGTTTATAGGTCATATTAAAATAAAAATAGCTCAAAAATGAGCTCAGTAAATGAATTCTATAAATAAAATATACATAACCACTTAGAATATCTTTATATTAAATAAAATGCCATGAGAAAACTGAGTTTCATTCACCAAGTCACCCCTCTAACTAAATTCTTCTGCAATGAAAAATATTGGAATTAAACCCTAATAATTTCACATAAAAATAATCAAGAATTTTCTCTCCAATATTTAAATGGTAGGTAAAGCCCAAGATACAGTGACAATTTTTCATTTGCATTGTATCAGATTCTCATCTGGTACAGACATTCTAAGAAAGACTTGATAAAGTCCTGACAGACTGACCACATTTACTGTATTTAAATGACTTTTCTTGGGCACAGATTGATGCTGAATCACTGTTGGGTTATGACAGAATCTCTTCACACGCACACATATTTATTACATTCACAACATTTCTGCTGGCATGAATTTGATACTGAACAAGAGTTTGAATGATGACTTTTTCACACTCAGTAATGAAACCACTCCACAGTGAATTCTCCAACTGTGACCAAGATATGAAAATAGCAGGAAGAATTCACCACACTCAATAAATTCATACATTTTCTTGCTTGTATGAACTTGCAGGAGGCAATGAAGAGTTTAACAGCAAAAGCTTTCGTACAGTCATCGCAATCAGGTTTCTCTCTGGTGTGAACTCTCTGATGTGGAATAAGGGCTGAGCTATGAGTGAGGGGATTCACCACATTCAGTACACACATGATTTCTCCCAGGAGTGAACTCTCAGATGTTGAAAGGGGTCTGAACTTGAGTAAATGTCTTCCCACGTTCATTACATTCATAAGGTTTCTCTTTGGTATGGATTCTTTGATGTTGAACCAGGTGTGATCTCTGACTGATGTTCTCTTCCCAGGCATCACAATCAAAGGTTTTTTCTCTGGTAAGGACTTCTTGTTGCAGGGTAAGATCTGAACTGTAACTAAGACTTTCCTCATAATCATTACATTCATATGACTTCTCCTTCCTATGTGTCTTGTGATGCTCAATAAGGCATGAGGTTTGACTGAAAGCTTTTCCACACTCATTACATTCATGTGGCTTTTCTCTTGCATGAATTCTTTGATGCTGAATAAGATGTGAATTCAATCTGAAGTCTTTTCCACACTCATTGCATGTATACGGCTTTTCTCTGAAATGAATTCCTTGATGTTTAGCATAGGCTAACTCACTTTCATTATACTCATAGGATTTTTCTTGATGATGGATTCTCTGATGTTCTATTAGGTATGAAGTATGACAGAAGTCACTGCCACACACTGTACATTTACAGGGCATCTCTCTGTGAATTCTCTGATGTTGAGTAAGGTGTACACTACGACTAAAGACTCTTTCACAGCTGTTACATTTGTAAGATTTGGCTCTGGAGTGACTTTTCTTATGCTGAGTGATATCAGAGCTCTGCCTACAAGATTTATCTGACACTTCACAGGATTTATCAGATACTTCACATTTATAGGGTTTTTCTCTAGCGTGTATTCTTTTATGTCGACTAAGACTTGAGCTCTGACTAAAAGATTTTTCACATTCTTTACACTTGTAGGGTTTCTCTCTAGTATGGATTCTCTGATGTCGAGTAAGGGCTGAGCTCTGATGGAAGGTTTTCCCACATTCATCACATTTATAGGATTTCTCAGTAGTAGGAATGTTCTCCCACTTACTAAAGTGGGAAATGTCCATTAAGCTTTCTTTATAGTCACTATGAAAACTCTGTGCTTGACTTACATGTTCATGTTTATCAGCAGTTGAGTTCTGGTTGAAGTCTGTGTCGTATTTATTGTCATCAACATTTTGTATTCTAAGAACTCTCTGATCTGTATCAAGGGTGGAGTCCAGACTGAAGCTTTTTTCTGGGTCATTACATTCATTGTTCTTCTCACTGGTGAGGGTTTTCTTGCTGATTGTTATTTGCCTAAATTCTTTCTCCAGGAAGAGAAATTTCCTTAGGATTTCTTGAAGCCTTTCTAATCTGTCCTCAGACTTATACACTTCTCTAGTCTCAGGCACGTGGGCAATATCCTGTTTGAGTCTTCCTACTCTTGTTTTGTATGAATGTACTTCTTCCGAAATGTTCTGCTTAGGAATCAACAGCTTGTTTTCTTCTGTGGTCTCTCCATCTGATACAATATATAAATAGAAAATGCAAATGTAATCTGTACCCTGTGCTTAGAAAAAGTAAACCCGAAAGGAAAAATCTAAATAATGCAGCATCAACAAGGCTAAAAGAAGTTTAAATACTCTGGAAAAAAAAAAAAAAAAACAGGCGCAAAATCTCAACAGCCAATGGAAAGGCATGAACAGGAGCAGTGAGGTAGGAAATGATTCAGAGTGTGGCAGAAACAGGGCATGGTCAGCGGTATAAGATAACCAGTCAAGGTGCTTCAAAAGAGAAATAGTTCAAAAGAATTTTATTTCAGCAGTTTCAACAGGGACCTAGAACAACTTGTGCATAAGGAGCTAAGTAAATGGAAAAGGGTCAACCTAAACTGCAGGGACAACGCAGGAGCTCTCCATTCTGGTACAGGCAGAGCTCTTCACCCTGAGTGCCAAAGCAGACACAGCTTGGTTCAACAATTGGACTTCACTTGCCGACTAATTTCATCTGATTGATTCTGCCTTACTCTCACCTGAGTAGTCCTCTCTTAAGACTTCTCTATTCTTAGTTTCCAGATCAAAGACCTGTAGATCTTGTTCCAGCTGGGAGATCCCACAGGCTTGGAAATTGGAAATCCTGCTCACAAAGAAGGAAATAGGATATGGCAGTGTATCCCAAAATGTCACACCACACTTTCTCTTTTAACTTAATGATAAATAGGGAGAGAAGGTAAATTCTGAGAAGACATTGATTAAAATGGCCTGGAGCCTTTTGTAGTAAGAGAAATGATTGTAGTGTTTAGATATGTATTTGGTCTTGCTTCTTCTATTGCATTTTTCAATAAACTTAAAAAAAATAAAAAATAAATAAAATGGCCTGCAGTGAGGAAGGTAAAGATCTTCAACAAGGAGCTCAGATTTCTGTTAAGGGGCAAATTAATAACTTGAAGCAGAAAAATTCATTTAAACACCATTCACAAGAGAAATTATGCATGGGTGTCTTCACAAAAGTTATTACCACTCTCCAACTGAGTCTGAAAATCAATATCTGTATTAGATCTGGTCTTCAAGTACTAACAGGGAGGTAGGTCATTAACATAATGTGAAGGGACCAAAAAAAGGTGAAACCCAAGCACCTGTTGCATGGTGAGCTAAACTGTAGCAACAGCATCAGTTAAGACAATGAATATTCCAAGGACAAATCTCAAGAAACACTCAGTTTCAGTGCACATGAGGAAACATAATGTGACACATCCCTATCCATAAGACACTTACACTCATTTCTTTGACAAGCACCCATGAAGTGCCTCCTGTGTACAAAGTAGGCAAAGGAGGAAAGCCCAAGCAAAAGGTCCATCCCCTCGAGGACCTCACATAACTGCAGACAGCTATAAACCATGAACTGAAACAGTACAGCTAGGAAAGGGCAATAAACGTGCATCCACACTTAAAATGGCCTTTCCACGGCTTGCATTATGAACAGGCGGGATCCATTCTCTTTTAATGCCACAGCAATAGATAGTGTGCTTCTGAGGGGACAGAGTGTCAGATGGCAGTTTTGTATGTGAGGAGTCCAGACAGTTTCTAGAAGCACACATGCAAGGTTTCCCTCAAGCCCATCACTTCCAAAAAGTTTTCTCAGGGCAGGCATTTGGCCCCATGATTAAGACATCTATATTCCATACTAGCATGCCTGGGTTTGAGTTCCTGCCCAGCACTTGATTCCACCTTATCTACTAATTTAAACCCTGGGAGGCAGCAGCAGATGCTGAAGTAATTAGGCCCTGTCCCTGTCATCTACCTGGGAGACCTGGACTGAGTTCCCAGCTCCCACGCTCTGCCACGCCCAGCCCTCACCATTCCATACATTTGGGGAGTTAGTCAGTGTGGGACTGGGGCCAGTCGCAATCTTTTTCTCCCTCTCAAAAAAAAAATTTGTTCTCCATTCAATGTCCCCTTATCATTACCTGACAAGTCACCATATAACGGCATTTATAGATTTATTTTTAAAATGTTTCAGATATTATCATCTCTACTTGATTTATAAACTCTTTGGCAGCTAGACTATATATCTTGTATCAGCCACTTACCAAATTCCAACTTTGTGCCCCCATGTAAACACTGACAGGTACTCAATTTTAAAAGGACAATGGGAGGCCAACACTGCGGGGTAGTGGGTAAAGCCACTGCCTGCAGCGCCAGCATCTGAGCCCTGGCTGCTCCTCTTCCAGTTCAGCTCTCCGCTATGGCCTGGGAAAGCGGGGGAATATGGCCAAGTCTTTTGGCTGTGGGAAACGTGTAGGAAGCTCCTGACTCCCGATTGGCTCAGCTCCGGCTGTTGCAGCCACTTGGGGAGTAAACCAGCGGATGAAAGACCTCCCTCTCTCTCTCTGTGCCTCTGCCTTTCAAATCGGCTAAGCTCCAGCTGTTGCAGCCATTTGGGGAGTGAACCAGCGGATGGAAGAACTCTATGTCTCTCTGTAACTCTTTCAAATAAATAAATCTTCAAAAAAAAAAAGATAACATGGGGGGGTCGGCACTGCGGCATAGTAGGTTAAGCCTCTGCCTGTGGTGCTGGCATCCCATTGGGTGCCAGCTGGAATCCAGCTACTCCACTTCCAATCAAGCTCCATGCTAATGGCCTGGGAAAGCAGTGGAAGATGGCCCAAGTGCTTGGGCCCCTGCACCCACGTGGGAGACCTGGAAAGAAACTTCTGGCTCCTGCCTTAGGATCGACTTAGCTCCAGCCATTGTAGCCATTGGGGGAGTGAGCCAGTAGATGGAAGATCTCCCTCTCTGTTACCCTGTCTCTCAAATAAACAGATCTTTAATTAAAAAAAAAAAAAAAAAGTAATGTAGGAAAGTATAAAAGAAAACACCTAATAGGCAGCTAGTGATGAGAATGCAGTTTAGAAGACAGAAGAGAGTTTCAGATTAAGGGTTAAAAATCACCTATATTATTAAAATATTAAGGTTTACTATGAACTTAGGTACAAAGTACCAAGCCAAGAGTTTTACAAGTTTTCGCCCTCACCATAACACAGACAGATAGGAACAAACATGAATACTAAGATTCAGAGAGATCCAATAATTTCCCAAAGTCGTTACTGGTGAACCTAAGATTCAAACTCGGTGCTATTTCAGAACTCAGACTTTAAACAATCTTCTAGAAAAAAAGACTGAACTGAATCTTCCAAAATACAGACATGCAGAGAAGTATACTGACAACAGGGGACAAGGTAGAAATAAAAAAAAAAAAATTCGTTAGATTAAAAAGTGGATGGTCAGGAATACTGAGGATTTAGTCATAGAAGTCTTTTTCTTTTTTTCCCTCAACTCCTTGTCCCCCCATTCACAATACAGCCCAGGCATGATGAGGCCTGAGCTGAGGTGTACATGGGGAAGGCCTGCTCTGCCTCCTCTTTCTATACAGTCAGTGTAAGAACACAGCCTGTGGTAAGCACCGGAGGCCGCCATGAAAATCTTAATGAAATTCAAAGGAATCTAAGGGGCTGGTGCTGTGGTATTAGCAGGTAAAGCTGCCACCTACAGTGCCAGCATCCCACATGGGCGCCAGTTCAAGTCCTGACTGCTCCACTGCCAATCCAACTCTCTGCCATGGCCTGGGAAAGCAGTAGAAGATGGCTCCAAGTCCTTGGGTCCCTGCACCCATGTGAGACCCAGAAGAAGCTCCTGGCTTTGGATCAGCCCAGCTCCAGCCATTGTGGCCATCTGGAGAGTGAACCAGTGGATGGAAGACTTCTCTCTCTCTCTGTCTCTGCCTTTCAAATAATAAATAAATCTTTAAAAATAAAAGGAATCTAAGAGATCATTTAGTATCAAAGAAATGTAAATCTCTTTAGAACAAAAATTGAAACCACTAGTAACAGTCTGATCAATATCCAATTTAAAGAAATTCTACTATAAAGAAATAATCTGCCGGCACCACGGCTCAATAGGCTAATCCTCCGCCTGCGGTGCCGGCACACCCGGTTCTAGTCCCGGTCGGGGCGCCGGATTCTGTCCCGGTTGCCCCTCTTCCAGGCCAGCTCTCTGCTGTGGCCAGGGAGTGCAGTGGAGGATGGCCCAAGTCCTTGGGCTCTGCACCTGCATGGGAGACCAGGAGAAGCACCTGGCTCCTGGCTTCAGATCAGCGCGGTGCACCGGCCACAGTGGCCATTGGGAGATGAACCAATGGAAAAGGAAGACCTTTCTCTGTCTCTCTCACTGTCCACAATGCCTGTCCAAAAAAAAAAAAAAAAAAAAAAAAGGTATAATCTGATCACACTTAATATCTGGTCTATAGCTCTTATCACTTGCTGTCCTTCCCAAGATATTTAGGTAACTAACTCAAGTCAGGCACTTATATCCATAACCCAATTTAATCCTTGGCACAACCCAAAAAAGCCTTAGGTTTTACAGATGAAGAAAATGTCAGATCAAATAATTTGTTCAACATATTAGTCAATGAGTACAGCCCCACTCTGTAATCTTTCTTTTTTTTTTTTTTTTTTTTGACAGGCAGAGTGGACAGTGAGAGAGAGAGACAGAGAGAAAGGTCTTCCTTTGCCGTTGGTTCACCCTCCAATGGCCGCCGCGGCCGGTGCGCTGCGGCTGGCGCACCGCGCTGATCCGATGGCAGGAGCCAGGAGCCAGGTGCTTTTCCTGGTCTCCCATGGGGTGCAGGGCCCAAGCACCTGGGCCATCCTCCACTGCACTCCCTGGCCACAGCAGAGGGCTGGCCTGGAAGAGGGGCAACCGGGACAGAATCCGGCGCCCCGACCGGGACTAGAACCCGGTGTGCCGGCACCGCTAGGCGGAGGATTAGCCTAGTGAGCCGCGGCGCCGGCCCCCCACTCTGTAATCTTTCTAATCTATCATACTGTCAACTAAAGCATTAATGGCAGGTTTTCTTCCCACTGAGCTGAATGACTGTTTTCAAAATTTAACTCAAAATTCTATGCTTTCAAAGTATGCACTTATGGAGTAGATGCTATGATGCAGTGGTCAAAGCTGCCAACTGTGACGTCAACATCTAGTATCAGAGCGCCAGTTCCAACCTCCACTCCATTTCCATTCTAGCTTCCTGCTAATGCATCCGGAAAGCAGAGGCAGACACTGGCCCTGGTCTTTGGGTTCCTGCCACCCATGCAGGAAGACCTCGATGGAGATTCTGGCTCCTGGCTCCTGCCTGGCCCAGTCCCAGCTCTTGCAGGCATGTGGAGAGTGACCCAGTGGATGGAAGTTCTGTGTTTATCCCTCTGTCACTTCATATTTCAAATAAATATCTTTTATACTCGCTTTAAATTTTTTCTATTTAAAATTAAAATTAGTTTTTTATTCAAATCTTTGATTCTATTTAAATCTTGAGTTTTCTGATTATTCTAATAGTCTTTTAAAATAGCATTTAAAATTTATCTTATTATTTGGTTTGTTGTTTTTACTAGAGTTTTTACAAGATTTTAGTCACCCGAAAGCTTCATGCTTTTCTTCCTGGTCCTTAATAAATACACAAATAAAATCTCACCTCCACAACAGCATTCTTTTGTAGACACCTGCTATAGTGGAATGTATATTTAGACAGTTTTATTTCTTCTTGAATGCATGTTGTTTATGGTTCCAAAATGTACAAACTGGCCTCTCTGTTCAATTTATCATGGTTATTTTGAATTTTTCTTGTCATCAGAGTACAACCTATCAAAAACATAAGAAACTCTTTATATGGTTGGAATTTTGTCCACAAAATAGTGGAAAAGAGCATGGAAAAAAAAGAGTGGAAAAGGGTTTCAGAGACAGATTCGGGTTCCAAGCCTATCATTTAACTTCTCTGCCTATTTCCTCAGAAATAAAATAGTATCATCTACTCACAGGGTTGTGGTAAGGACTAAATAAGAGATACACACATAGTATTCAGTAACATACTGGCTGATCAGCACATAGTAAATGCCACACTACAGAAAACTGTGGAAACATACTATTGTCCTCCAAGATATCAAGTTCAAAAAGCACAAGATATATACCTAACATTCCCAATCTATCAACCCACTAATCATCAACTAGAATTGATAAGCTAATTGCTAGTACCATCATCTAACAGGGCACCTACCACACCGACCCATGTGAGATCTGGCACTAAGTCACAGCTACCTTCCCTTGGTTACAACACTCAAGCAGGTTACTCAATTATCATGACTAGAATATTCTTTGAAAACTGGATAATGAAAACTATGTGTTGCCGACTTTTGTACTCAGCTGTTTATACAGTATATATTGACTGCTTTCTAGTGGAAGCCAATTCACCAGAGTCCTGATGTCTGTGATAAACATGATTCAAGGCTACTGCCATGCGGAAAAGATATAAAACAGAAAGTGAGGCTGCTACATCAGGGACTGAGTTAAAAAGCCTTTATTTTACAACCCCAAACAGTAAGTTAAATCAATACATGTATAAGCTTACTTTCAGGTGCAGTCTGCTGAACTCACAAGTATTAAAATGATTTCCCAAGGACTAGAAAAATTAATTGCTAAGGAGATGCTACTGACTAGGTCACAAAAACAAGCTGAATAGGAGAGTTTCTTCGTATGTGCCTGATGTGTGTGAGCATGTATGTATGTCCTGTGTGTGCAGACAAAACAGAGGAAATGGGAAAAAGTCCAGTTTCATACCAGGCTGTGCTGTGAGACTACTACAAAGTTTTTACTCCAAAAAGTAGACAGGTGTAGCTGTTTGAAATTCTGTAATTAGGTAAAATGAACAATAGTTTACAATTTTATATATATGTATATATATCAGTGTACAGTTTACAAAATTAAATATACATTCATACATTTTTGTGCCCTGAAATAAAAGAATTTAACTTTTTGCCTTCCCATTTCCCCCTCCGTCAAGGACAGTGCTAAGGTACCATAAATCCATCAATCTGTAGAGCACCAGAGAGAATCCAGGGGAGGAAGGCATGACCCTGAAGAGTGTCAGAGGGATTTCAAGGAAGGAGAAAACTATGATGTGAAACATGAGGAAAGCCCAGGGGACCACAGGAGGGTCAGGTCGTGTTTGCTACAGAAAAGGAGGGGCACACCACATGTTTCACATTCCAAAATAACAAGAAAGATCATAACTGAAGACCTGGAGCTGAACTCTGTGGTTTCTCAGAACACAAGCAGATGACCACCAACTGCAGTTTCTGAACTGGGTTCATAACGTACCTGGTTGCAATGGAGGTTTCTTTGGCTCCTTATATTAGAAATTTAACAAAGGTCATTTAAGGAACTGAAATTTTACATGGTAGTGGCATCCTGGGGAGCATCTATTCCATCAATCAAGTTTAATATCTTACAATCGTGGAAAAGGAGTTTCCGAGGAGGGACGAACAATATCGATGGGAAGCCGATACTTGGACCATCTCTTGGAGATTCCTGCTGTAAGGACTGCAAGTGTTTCTCCAGAGAAAGCACTTGCCTGGGTATGACTCAGGGCCGGGCAGGAATTCACACTATGAAGCCGGGTGGTGGGAAGACGGAGAAGTATGCCTACAAAGATCAAAGAGCCAGGAATAGAAAACACACACTAAAAACCTTCTCTGAGGGCAAGAGAAGAACTTGTGAATCCTGAATGCAATCAGGGAGACAAAGCAACACCCTGGATGCTACTAGCATAGGCAAAGCAGGAAAAAAGTGTAAATACAAATACCCACATGAAAAGGGATGAGAAAAAAGGCCAAAAAAAGAGAAAAGTGAAAAAAAGAACAATGCTCACATCAAGGGGGCTTCGAAACCCCCGACTGACACTTCTTGACAGCACTACAGACCCTGATCCAAGCTGCCTAACAGTGCTGTTCAAAATAACAAAGGAGAGATCAGTGTAAGAATTTACCCCGGGCTGGCGTTCAAGGCACAAGGGGTAAAGCTGCAGCCTGCAGAGCCGGCATTCCATTTGGACCAGGTCTGAGTCCCCACTGCTCCACTTCTGATCCAGCTCTCTGCTATGGTCTGAGAAAGCAGTGGAAGATGGCCAAATGCTTCGGCCCCGGAACCCATGCCCCTGGCTTCAGATCAGCCCAACCCATTTCTCTCTCTCTCTCTCTGAGAAGGAGAATTGCCCATTTGCGTTAGAGTAACAGACTGCTGCTGCCCGAGGGATTACCATCTAGGTGCCTCACTGAGGTGTACTCACATTGAGTCAAGTCCTTACATGCTCAGAGATGAACATGGGGATCTCAACAGGTACAACAACAAGGATTTTTGTCTGCTCAACAATTTGAGTCTACCTTTAAAAAAAGGCATTTCTGGGGGCCGCCACCTGCGGTGCCAGCATCCCACGTGGGCACCGGTTCGAGGCCTGGCTGCTCCACTTCCAATCCAGCTCTTTGCTATGGCCTGGGAAAGCAGTAGAAGATGACCCAAGTCTTTGGGCCCCTGCATCCGCATGGGAAGACCCGGAGGAAGCTCCTGGCTCCAGATTGGCGCAGCTCTAGCCGTTGCGGCCAGTTGGGGAGTGAACCAGCAGATGAAGAACCTCTCTTTCTCTCTGCCTCTTCTTCTCTCTCTGTGTAACTCTGACTTTCAAACAAATAAATAAATCTTTAAAAAAAAAAAAGGCACTTCTTCTCCTTAGGAAAATGGGAAATTCTCAAGCTACTGGGGCAGTGAAAGACAGGGAAGGTTGAGAACTTAGGCAAAGCACAAGCAAGGTTCCCTTTGCTAAGAAGGAACAGGATGTCCCACAAAACTAGGGAACATGAACTGAAAATCAGCAGAACATCTCTTCTCAACACTCCCAATGCAACTTTACCTACCCTTCCCAGAGATGACCTTAAAGACAGAGGATTTAGAGATTCTAAGACCTGAAATTTGAGCCACACCCTAACAACCTCCTCAGAGACCTCTCACCGACTCAAAAAAGCAAAGAAATCGATATAGGTAAATTGGATAATAAGGAAGATGGTCCTTACCCAACGAGACCACGTTCCCATAATTCTCTAACATCACTTCTCTGTAGAGGTCCCTCTGAACAGGGTCCAGGCATCCCCATTCCTCTCGAGTTAGGTGCACAGCCACATCCTCGAATGTCACAAACTCCTGAAATAACACATTCTGGCTGCTCTGGGGAATGAGGCCACTGTAACACCATGGCCAGAGAATGAAGAAGATGATAGGGTATCCAGTGTGCATTTATGTCGGGGAGATGGGAGAACAGATTAGAACCGAGAGAATAAATCCCACAACCCTTAAAAATCAAGTAAGTGCCCATCACAGAACCATGGACAAAGGAAGAAGCAACAAGCTTGCTCGTGGTGCTGGGGAGATGGGAAGGGGTTTGTGTGAAGTCCGGGTCTCTGAAGAAGAGCAGTACCCCAAAGGGGGTCTGCTACTGAAAAAACTTCCAGGCAAGGTTTGCAGATGGGATTGGGAGAGACCACACTTAACGAGCAGTTCCTGAGGAGAGGTGGAGGGTGCCTCAGCTCACCTGGTACAGTGCAGCTGCCTGGTCTCCTGGGCTTCCCTCGTGGGGAAGAGCAGGCACCTGGGGGACAGGTGGCGCTGAGGGAGGAGAAAGGAGAGTGAGAGCAGCCCCTCCCCAGGGCTCCCTTTCAGAAGAGGCCGCTCCAGCCCAAGAGGTCAACAGGATCCTCCTCCACATCAACACGCTAGTAAACCCAACAAACATTTCTCAGGCACTGGGTGTGTCTGCTCCGCTCCTGCTCACCACGTCCAGGCCCTACTTATGCAGGTTTAGACTTGCGATGCAGGCTCTCATTACGAAATCTCATCTCCACCTCATTCTCATGACGTGCCGTTCCCCTCACAGGAAAATGAACACAGCGTAAACACTCGTGGTGACTTCTCCAGGGCCACGGTACTTTAGGAGATGTCTGACCCCTTTGCAGACACTGTTCTACAAACTCCATAAAGGCGTTCTCTCATAAATGGGCCCTGTCTCGACAACCAGTATGCAAAGCTCCCAGGAGTCTCCACAACCTTTCCCACACGTTTGCAGGGGTCCACAGCACCCTGCACTCTGGGGTACTCCATCTGTGTTGCTGACACACAAGTTATTTAAGGTGCTGGCCATAAGCAATCTACAACCCAGTTCTTACAAGACAGAGGAAGAAAATTACAGACCAACCATCCAAAAACTGACTGTAGAGTCAATGTAGGATATGTATGCATTCCCAAGGGCATTGTGTGCTCAACCAAGGAGTTAACTGGTTGCTTTCTTAACCAAAATACATTAGTCACTAATGCTGTGGTCACAACAGAGTGGCAGGCGGCAAAGCATGTAAAGCACACAAAGTCACCAAGGAAAGAACCAGAGTGAAAGGCAGGCGGGAGGGCAGGGAAAGGCCTTGAATGAAGAGGAAATGAGAGCCAGGCAAGGACTGAGACAGGTAGCGAAAGCAGCAAGCCTTAGAAATCACTTTGGCTGTGGTAACCAAGATGAAATGAAGGTTGCCTGAAGAAAAAATAGCCAGAGGGGAGCAAGTGGCTACCGCTCTGCTTCTTAAAGCAAAACGCGCTGTCCTTAACAGACAGGCCCAGACCAGGAGACAAGCAGCCGCTCCGGCCCTCCCTTCCCGTCCTCCCTCGAGGGGCCGCCATCATCTTCTCGGAGTTCCCGGCCTTTCTCGTAACAAGCCCAGGAGCCCCTCTCACAATCCCCACTTTTCTGGCCGGAAGTGTTGCCTCTGCCTTACCCCCAGTGAGTCCCTGCTCCATGTCGGTGTCCTGCGCGAACGGAGGCTCCGGGGACAGATACTCAGACTGGTTCTCCAAAGAATGAAACTGGACCCTTGGAGATTCTGCTGCTTGCTGGGGCGGTATTTCCTCCATCCCTATTCCGGAGGGCAATCACCATCACTGTGGGGGGAGATCAGGATAAGTTACTGTCAGGAGTTCAACTATCCCATCATTTTATAGTCTCACGACCGAGCCATCTATTTCCCATCCAGCAAATACTCTACAGAAACTAGCTGATGAGGATTAACCACCTGAAACAGACAACAGAAAGATGGATAGTATTCAAATACGTAAAAGCCAAATCATATGATCCAAATACGCAAATGCATTTGACCTCCACTAATTTCAAGTTGGGGTATCAAGAGAAAAAAAAACAACCACCCCCACATAGTACCATTTAATCATGTAAAAGTTTCCTGCGAGATTTTCAAATGTTTAAAAATTGACCACCTTTCAAGGTTCGAGCCTCCACCCAGAGAAACGTGCCAGTTCCGATTACTCATTGTTTTTCCGAAGCAGGCCCCTGAGGAACTAGTAGGTAATTGCTAACAGCCCTCTTTAAAAAATCACTAAATGCGCTTAACGAATAACAAAACCGCTTCGGGGGTGGGGGTCGGAACCCTCGCAGACTCAGCCGAGCTGGGCCGGCCGCCCCCTCCCCCCACAAACCTGCGAGAGAAACGCAGGGAGAACGCTGCGGTCCGCACAGGTTTGACGGGTGCCCTTCACACCCAAGGACGTACGGCAGGGCTCCGGCCTCCCCGCCCAACCCTCCGCCAGGGCCCTCGGAGCTCGGGCCGCGCTGCCCCCACCCACTTCCCCTTTACAGGCAGGCGCGGTCCCCGAAGGGCGAGGCAGGCCTCACGGACCCGGCTCACCCCGGGCCTCGGTCACCGGGTCCTGACGCGGGGCCCTGGTCCGCA
The DNA here is from genome assembly GCF_051225735.1 of Oryctolagus cuniculus. Classification (NCBI taxonomy): domain Eukaryota; kingdom Metazoa; phylum Chordata; class Mammalia; order Lagomorpha; family Leporidae; genus Oryctolagus; species Oryctolagus cuniculus. The sequence continues at coordinate 8,743,113 of NC_142885.1, read as the reverse complement.
GGGCGTCGGGGCGAAGCAGGGCCCCTCGCACCGGGCCACGGGAACCGCCGCCGTCGGCCGTGCCGGGACGCTTCTTCCTCCTCCTCCTGAGGAGGTGAAGCAGGGGGCCGGCCCACCCGCGACCGAAACCCGGCTTCGGGGAACTCACCCGAGCAGAGGGGAGGACCCAGAGGCTGTCGCGTCGCAAACACACTGGCTCCTACGCCGCCTCAGCCTGCCTATGACCGCTCTAGACTGCCCGGAGGACCGCGCTTCTCTGTGGCACTTCCGGGTGGAGGAGGGCGGGCTCTGGGGGAGGGCCCCGGATGAGGCTTGGGCTACAAGCCCCGGATGGGGCTCGGGGCTAGGCCTGTGGCTGGGCCACTCTAGTTCCACGCCAATTTTTTTTTTTTTTTTTTTTTTTTTTTTTTTTTTTTTTTTTAAGATTGATTTTATTTGGCTGGCGCCGCGGCTCACTAGGCTAATCCTCTGCCTTGCAGCGCCGGCACACCGGGTTCTAGTCCCGGTCAGGGCGCCGGATTCTGTCCCGGTTGCCCCTCTTCCAGGCCAGCTCTCTGCTGTGGCCCGGGAGTGCAGTGGAGGATGGCCCAAGTGCTTGGGCCCTGCACCCCATGGGAGACCAGGAGAAGCACCTGGCTCCTGGCTCCTGCCATCGGATCAGCGCGGTGCGCCGGCCACATCGCGCCAGCCGCGGCGGCCATTGGAGGGTGAACCAACGGCAAAGGAAGACCTTTCTCTCTGTCTCTCTCTCTTTCACTGTCCACTCTGCCTGTCAAAAAAAAAAAAAAAAAAAAAAAGATTTATTTTATTTATTTGGAAAACAGAATTACAGAGAGAAGTAGAAACAGAGAGGTCTTCCATCTGCTGGTTCACTCCCAAATGACCACTGGCTCACATCACAAATGCCCTCACCAGCTGGGGCTGGAACAGGGCGAAGCCAAGAGCCAGGAGCATCTTCTGGGTCTCCCACGTGGGTGCAGGGACCCAAGAACTTGAGTCATCTTCCACTGCCTTCCCAGGCCATTAGCCGGGGAGCTGGATCAGAAGTAGAGCAGCCAGGACTTGAACCAGCAGCCACGTGGGATGCTGGCGCTGCAGGCAGCAGCTTAACCCATCATGCCAGAAGCCTGTCCCCTCCCATAAGCTCTCTAAACTCTCTTCATATGAGGCAAGTATTGAGGTGTGCAGCTGACATTTGGACCACAAAATCATGAAATCCGAATCTCCTAAAGATGTTGGGGAGAGGGGTGGAGTGTAGGCTGAACAGGTTAGAAACGGAAAAGAGACTGAGAAGGGAGGATTGAAGGCAGTTCCGCCCCTGGTGGGAAGGCTAAACCACACAGAAATGGAGAGGGAGAGTGTGTCGTGCTGGGACAGGAATCCTTTGGGCACTCTGATTCCCAGGGAGCCTTGGGTCTTTAAAAAATATGACACCTGGGGACCCACACTATGGCATAGAGCGTAAAGCTGCCACTGTGATGCCAGCATCCCATATGTGCACCAGTGCCAGTCCCAGCTGCCCCACTTCTGATCCAGCTCCCTGTTAACACGCCTGGGAAAGCAGTCCAAGATGGCCCAAGTGCTTGGGTCCCATTCATCAGTGTGGAAGACTCAGATGGAGCTCTTGGCTGCAGCCTGGCCTAGCCCCAGCTGTTGCAGACATTTGGGGAGTAAACCAGTGGATGGAAGCACCAATGATATTCTGAATCCAGAGATACTTTTAAAATATAAAAAATTCTAAGGCATTTACCAAAAAACAAGAAAAACACCTAGCCAAACTTCTCCTTTAAAAAGAGCTATTGGGGGGGAGGGGGCAGCGAGGATTGCCCAGGTCCTTGGGCCCCTGCATCCATGTGGGAGACCCAGAAGAAGCTCCTGGCTCCTGGCTTCAGATCGGCTCAGCTCTGGTTGTCGCGGCCATCTGGGGAGTGAATCAGCAGATGGAGGATCTCTCTCTCTCTCTCTCTCTCTCTCTCTCTCTGCTTCTCTCTCTGTGTAACTCTTTCAAATAAATAAATAAATCTTAAAAAAAAAAAAAAGAGCTATCGGGGTGGGTGTTGTGGTGTAGCAGGTAAAGCTGCCAGCAGAGGATGGCCCAAGTCCTTGGACCCCTGCACCCATGTGGCAGAACTGGAACAATCTCTTGGCTCCTGACTTCCGCCTGGCCCAGCCCCAGTCATTGTAGCCATTTGGTGAGTGAACCAGTGGATGGAAAACTCCCTATATATTCATCTCTCTATATAACTCTGTCAAATAAATAAATAAATAATTTTTTTAAGTTATCAAGATTTTAAGTTACCAGGTCATTATGGCAGGTGGAATCATAGCTCCCCAAACATCTCCAAGTCCTGCTCTCTGGAACCTGGAAAGATTTACCTTCCACAGCAAAAGGGGACTTTAAAGACATGACTATGTTAAGGACTATGAGGCAGGAAGATTATTATGGATTATCCAGTGAGGGCAACCATAAGAGTCCTTATAAAAGGGAGGTAGGAGTATTAGAGAAATATTTTTCTTTCACTTAAAAAATATTTATTTATTTTTAAGAGAGAGTGACAGAGAGAGAGACAGGGGGTGAGAGGTTCACTCCCCACATAGCCAGCCACAACAGCCAGAGGTGGGCCAAGCTGGAGCCAGGAGCCAGCCACTCCATCCTATCCTCCCATACGTGGCAGGGGCCCCAGGGCCACCTTCCACTGCCTTCCCAGGAAGCTGGGTAGGAAGCCGAGCAGCCGGGACTCAAAGCTCTGCTCTGATACTGGCTGCCAGCATCATCAGTCCCTAGACAGAAGTTTGGAAGTGTTACACTAGCTAGCTCTGAAGATGATGGAAAACACGCTGGGAGCTGAGGCAGGCAGGCAGCCCCCTAGAAGGGGGGAAAGGCAGGGAAATTAATCCTCTCCAAGAGGATGCAGAAGAAAATGTAGCCCTGTTGACCCATGTTAGACTGCTGACCTTCTGAACTCGAAGGTAGTAAACTTTTGTGGTTTAAGACACTAAATCTGGGGTAATATACCACCAATAGGAAACTAATAGTCATTATACAAAAATCAAGCATCTTGATATATAATATACGTATTATATGCTGGAAGATACATTCAGAATCATTTCATATACTATAGAAAGAACTGGAAGAGAGGTGCTGATGCACTCCAAAGATAAATAACAGGTAAAGAAGCAGCAATACTGATGGCTTGATTTGACCAGTTTATAGTGTATACATGTGTTGAAATATTGCATGATACCCCCAAAAGTACAAGAGCTGCACACTAAACAAAAGTGTTTAATAAAAAACCCACGTGTATATATATGCATATATATACACACACACATATATATGTGGTATTATTTATATATATATATATATAGAGAGAGAGAGAGAGAGAGACAGACAGACAGAAAGCTCCCACTCAGTTAATTATCTAATTGTTGTCAGTTCACATTTTGGAGATTTGTGGATGAAGAGAGATGCCTGGACTAGTAGAGAGGACCCGGCAATGCAACAGCTGAGCAGAGAGTCACTGTGCCCTTCCCTGCAGGATGCCTGTGTGGGAGTCATTCCCTGGTCAGGGCTTCCCTGCTGGGCCTGGTTGATTGAAAGACTGGGACATCATTTCCCGGGTTGCGTTCTGCAGAGTGCACGTGCCCTAAGATGTCGCATTGGGTTCTGCTGCAGGGGAGGGCTTCTGTGGAGGACACACTGCGAGGTAATCTGGGCTTAGTTATTATAACCGTGATTGCAGGTCTCTAGAGATCCTTGAACCTGCCAGTGTGCATTCATTTATTTAGTGTGAATATGCAGCACACATATTCTAGGCCCTTGAGCATTAAGGAGGAATGAGATAGCCAAGGTTCCTGCTCTCTTCATGCTACGGCAAGAAGCAAACAAATTAGCAGTAAACAGGGAAGAAAAAGTGCAGACACTGGTGAGCGTGAGTAAGATGATGGGAGGCAGGGGTTTGATTTAAAGTTTATGTAGTTTATATATTAAGGATTCAGAATTTGCATTTGGAGGTGTCTAGCCTAGTGGTTAAGAAACCCAAGACCTTGGCCGGCACTGTGGCTCACTAGGCTAATCCTCCACCTGCGGCGCCGTCACCCCAGGTTCTAGTCCCAGTCGGGGCACCGGATTCTGTCCCGGTTGCCCCTCTTCCAGGCCAGCACTCTGCTGTGGCCCGGGAGTGCAGTGGAAGATGACCCAAGTCCTTGGGCCCCTGCACCCCTTCCTCGGAGGAAGCTCCTGACTCCTGGCTTCAGATCGGCTCAGCTCTGGCTATTGCAGCCAACTGGGGAGTGAACCAGCATATAGAAGACCACTCTCTCTCTCTCTGCCTCTCCTCTCTCTGTGTAACTCTTTCAAATAAATAAAATATATCTTTAATAAAAGAGAGAGAGAGGGAGAGAGAGAAAGAGAGAGGGAGAGAGAGGGAGGGTGGGAGGGAGGGAGGGAGTAAGGAAGGAAGGAAACCCAAGTCCCACATCAGAGTGCCGGGATTCAATTTCCTGTCTCAGGCACCTGAGTCTAGTTTCCTACCAATGCAGACCCTGGTAGGCAGCAGTAATGGCTCAAATAACTGGGATCCTGCCACCCATGTGGGAGACCTGGGCTGTGATTCCAGCTCCTGAGCCCAATTCAGTGTTAGCTTCAGGCATCTGGGAGGTGAGCTAGCAGATGGTATCTTTCTTTCTCTCTCTCTCGCTCTCATTCTCTCAATTTTTTTTCAATTTTTTAAGAGACGGATCTATGGAGTGGAATAAAAAGTTTAGAAATAAATCTTTATCTATCTATCTACGCTGATTTTTGATAAATTATCAAGGTAGCCAGGCCGAACTGAAAATAAGGCCTAGGATCTGTTTATACCCATGGCAATAATGCAAAGGAGACTACGTGTGCGGCCTCAGCAGGTTACCTGGGTTAAACTCGGAGCCAGTTCAGGGAAAAGAGTAGGATCCTGGTACCTGTTCTCAGGAAACTTGTATCCAACCTTCATGCTGCTTCATGATATTGGTGACAAATACTATTTGTCCAGTGGACAGAAGTGGCAAGGATTCTGGATGTCCTAGACAAATAACCAGTAGGGCAATACATAAACCTGAAGATTCAGGAGCCTGTCCAATCGGTGAAGGCTTGAGGGAGAAGGGGCCGGTGGTCTGGGGCACGTAAGGACATCACCGCATGGTAAAGGACAGTTGTCTCACCTGCACCCTCTAATCCCAATTAAATTAGCACATGCTTGAGGAGCCTCTTTGGATACTGGAGGCCATATATGCCACACAGAGGAAAACTATTGCAACCCATTGTCATGTGACCTGGGGATTTCCATTCATTTGAAGGGGCTTAGAGCAACAGAAGTCTCTACAGTAAGTCCAGGTAGCCACGCAAGTTTACTCGCAAATCCAATGGTTCCAAAGTGTCTCTGCTGGATACAAATGCTGTACGGAGTGTAAGGAAAGCCCCCAGTAGGAGAGTGTGTTAGTTTTCCATGGCTGCCATAACAACGTACCATAAACTGATGAGCTTAAACAACAGAAATGGAGTGCCTCCCAGTTTTGGAGGCTAAAATCAGAAATCAAGGTGTGGTTTCCTCTGGGGGCTGTGAGGAAGGGTCTGTCCATGCCCCTGGGGGCTGTGAGGAAGGGTCTGTCCATGCCCCTGGGGGCTGTGAGGAAGGGTCTGTCCATGCCTCTGGGGGCTGTGAGGAAGGGTCTGTCCATGCCTCTCCAGCTTCCGGCATTCCTTCGCTTCACAATCTTTGTCTTCATCTTCACTCTGCATTCTTCCTGGGTGCTGTGTCCAGCTTTTTTTTTTTTTTTTTTTAAGTGTTATCTATTTACTTCAGATGCAGAAAGATAGACAAAGGGGATAGGGCTAGAGATAGAGATAGAGATTAGCTAGAGAGCTCATATCATCTGGTTCCCTCCCCAAATGCCCATAACAGTAGGACTGAGTCAGGCTTAAGATGGAAGCCATGAATTCAGAGAAAAACACTCAGCTAGCAGGGAGCTGGAATCTGGAGCCAGAGCTGAAAATCAAACCCAAGCACTCTGATATGACATGTGGGTATTCTAACCAGCATCTTTTTTTGTTTAAGATTTATTTATTTATTTGAAAGAGTTACACACACAGATAGAAAGAGAGGCAGAGAAAGAGAGAGAGAGGTCGGTCTTCCATCTGCTGGTTCACGCCCCAGATGGCTGCAACTGCCAGAGCTGTGCTGATCCGAAGCCAGGAGCCAGGAGCTTCTTCTGGGTCTCCCACGTGGGTTCAGGGCCCCAAGGACTTGGGCCATCTTCCACTGTTTTCCCAGGCCATTAGCAGAAAGCTGGATCAGAGTGGAGCAGCCAGGACTTGAACTGGCGCCTACATGGGATGCCGGCACTGCAGGTGGCAGATTTACCCGCTACGCCACAGCGCCGGCCCCATCTAGCCAGCATCTTAACCACTAGGTCAAATACCTGCCTCTCTCCTTTTTACAAGGAAATCATTTAGATTGAAGGCCCACCCCATCCTGGGACGACCTTGATATAAGCATGATTTAGTTCCCACATCATGCAGACTTTAAGCACCAAAGTCATAAGTGAATGATAGAGCGGAGACTTGATCCAATTAAGATATTTTGGGTGTTCAGTCCCACTCAAAGCTTGCTCTGAAGGACAATGGTAATGAAAATTCTCCCCCCAGGCCAGTGCCGCGGCTAACTAGGCTAATCCTCTGCCTTGCAGCGCTGGCACACCGGGTTCTAGTCCTGGTCGGGACTCCAGATTCTATCCCGGTTGCCCCTCTTCCAGGCCAGCTCTCTGCTGTGGCCCGGGAAGGCAATGGAGGATGGCCCAAGTGCTTGGGCCCTGCACCCCATGGGAGACCAGGAGAAGCACCTGGCTCCTGGCTCCTGCCTTCGGATAGGCCTGCAGCGCGCTGGCCGCGGCGGCCATTGGAGGGTGAACCAACGGCAAAAGGAAGACCTTTCTCTCTCTCTCTCCCTCTCTCTCTCTCTCACTGTCCACTCTGCCTGTAAAAAGAAAAAAGAAAGAAAATCCCGCCCCCCCCCCAGCAGTAGTACGTTTAGTCATGCACATCCTGTCTCAGCAGTGGTAACCTAAGGTACAGACATCCAATGACTTGGGCAATAACTGGTTTGGCTTGTTGGTCAGGGGCTATTCAAGTGCTTATGCAATTGGCTCAGGAACAAAGAGACTGTGGTGGAAGGGCGGAGGCTGTGCATGTTTCCAACCATATGGGCTACCTCTTACCAAGGCTGATAAAACTCCTACCACTGCAGTGTCTGATCTGCCGGCACTAGAGACCTCGCAGGATTAGAGACTGACACGGAGCCCTGGGGACACCAGTTACCACCTGGTTGAGTGCAATTTGTTTTTTGCCAGGATAGATACATGCTCTAAATATGGGCTTGTGTTCCCCAACTGCTTTGCCTCACAATTTGAGGGCATGCACTATGCCTTATCTTTTTTTTTTTTTTTTTACAGGCAGAGTGGACAGTGAGAGAGAGAGACAGAGAGAAAGGTCTTCCTTTGCCGTTGGTTCACTCTCCAATGGCCGCTGCAGCCGGCACACCCTGCTGATCCGATGGCAGGAGCCAGGTACTTCTCCTGGTCTCCCATGGGGTGCAGGGCCCAAGCACTTGGGCCATCCTCCACTGCCTTCCCGGGCCACAGCAGAGAGCTGGCCTGGAAGAGGGGCAACCGGGACAGAATCCAGCGCCCCAACCAGGACTAGAACCTGGTGTGCTGGCGCCGCAAGGCTGAGGATTAGCCTAGTGAGCTGTGGCGCCGGCTATGCCTTATCTTTTGACATAAACTGAAGAACCCATTCGCTAGACAAGGCAATGTGACAATGAGCCTGTGACCCACCATCATCCAGAGGCAGCTGGCCAGAGAATTGAGGAATGGCTGTTGAAGATCCAGCTAAATTGCTGGCTGAACTATAACACCCTGGAAAGCTGGGGAGCTGCCCTTCAGAATACAGAGCATGCATTAACATGCCTGGAATCAATATGCATGAGTGGTATTTTGTCTCCAACAGCGGGACCACATTTGTTCAGAAACCAAGGAGCTGGAATAGGATAGACCCAGTACTATCATACTCCAGAACCCATTTGTGCCTCCTATGTTCAAAATCTAGAGTCTGTCGGGTTATGGTCCTGATTCCCAGGGGAAACACTTTCTCTAGGACATATATTAGATGTTACAATGAACTGCAGACTGAAGAACACTAGGCCTCTTTGGGCTCTTCCTGCCAGTAGATCAGTAAATAAAGAAAGGAGTTATTATTTTTTTAAAGATTTATTTATTTATTTGAAAGTCAGAGTTAACACAGAGAGCAAAGGAGAGGCAGAGAGAGAGAAGTCTTCCATCCACTGGTTCACTCCCCAATTGGCTGCAATGGCTAGAGCTACGCTGATCCGAAGCAAGGAGCCAGGAGCTTCTTCCAGGTCTGCCACGCGGGTGCTGGGATCCAAGGACTTGGGCCATCTTCTACTGCTTCCCCAGGCCATAGCAGAGAGCTGGATTGGAAGTGGAGCAGCCGGGCCTCGAACCAGCGCCCATATAGGATGCCGGCACTGCAGGTGATGGCTCTACCCACTATGCCACAGCACTGGCGCCAAGAAAGGAGTTAATACAATGGCCCCACAGTCCCTGCCACATGCACCACAGAAATACAAACACTTAGACCCAGCCAACTGCACTCAATAACCTACCTTCCTGGACACATCAGGCACTTCATGATAAGAACAGAGACAGGGGATGGGGAGGAGAAACCAGTTTAAACAAGAAGAAAAATGGAATGCATAACAATGTGATGGCTCTTAGAGATGACTTGTGACACTGGGAGGAAATACGAAGATGTATCTGTAGGAACACGTTCTGAGAATATGATTTCAACAGGGGCCTAGTTTAGAGTCATCTGGTGACAACAGTGCAGACGCACGCAAACGCATGATTGAAAAGAGTCACAAGGAAGAAGAAAGAAACAGTGGCAACCTCAGCAAGCTCTAACCCCATAAGGAATGGAACGTTAGTCAGGGCTTAGAAGGCAGCTCAGGTTACCTCCTGGTTACCTTTAGGCTCTGTATGTAGTAGGTGGCTGTTTCTTTTGTTCAATTTTCCATTGTTGTACTTGATCATACACTTGTCTCAGAACTTCATGTCACAGCCATTCAGGGTCTCAGTCCACGATTTATGAAAGGTGAAGTTATTGTGTTTTATCTTTATTTATTTGAAAGGCAGAGAGAGAGAGAGAAACAGAGATGGACAGAGATCTTCTTCCCCAACCCCCTTGCTAATGCCTGCACAGCTTGAGTCAGACCAGACTGAAGTCAGAAGCCAAGAACTCGATCTAGGTCTAGTACATGGATGACAGCGACCCAGGTGTTGAGCCATCACCTGCTGCCTCCCAGGGTGCACATTCTATGAGAATCAGAAGCAGGAATAGAACTCAAACCAGGCACTCTCATATGAGACGCAGGAATCTTAACCTGAGTCTTAACCACCACCAGGTCAACAGCCCGCCCAAAGGTGAGGTTATACTCGACCTACTCAGGAAGTACCGCTAGAAGCCATCATGATGGTTATGACAGTGACAGCGAATGTGCCACAGAATTCAACTCACTATGGGTAATCTCCCTATTGTTGCTCTGAAAACTCCCTGGGAACATTAGCCCAGCTCTGGATCCTATAACTAACGCTGCAAAGAACACCTTTGCCCATAGATCAAGTCTTTGAAAATACTGACTTTCCAGGCCGGAGCGCTGTGGTGCAGCGGGTTAAGGCCCCAGCCTTGGCCTGAAGCGCCAGCACCCCATAGGGATATCTGTTCTAGTCCTGGCTGCTCCTCTTCCGATCCAGCTCTCTGCTATGGCCTGGGAAAGCAGTAGATGATGACCCAAGTCTGTGGGCCCCTGCACCTGCGTGGGAGACCTGGAAGAAGCTCCTGGCTCCTGGCTTTGGATCGGCGCAGCTCCAGCCATTGTGGCCATCTGGGGGAGTGAACCATTGGATGGAAGACCTCTCTCTCTGTCTCTACCTCTCTCTGTAGCTCTGTCTTTCAAATAAATAAAATAAAATTAAAAATTAAAAAGGAAAATACTGACTTTCCGACTGCCAATACACAAATAAGCAGCAAGCACTCGGGTCTGGAAAACCATTTATCCTTGGCCTTCGTCTGTCTACACCCGTGTGTCAGTTACCGCACTTACTGGCATCAGTAAGAAAACAAGAAAAGTGTAAGCATCTGAGCAAGGTAGTAGCCAGGGAAACCTGATCCCCTCTTCTCTGCCCCTACACGTCCTCCGGGCCCAGAAGCTGAGGAACCGGATTCTCAAAGCCACCGGCGACAGCTTTGAGAACACCGACGCAGAGTCCTCCCGCGTTCCTAGAGAGTACGCCGGAGCGGAGCGCAGTCCCGGAAGACGGATGTGACGCACTTCCGGTTCCTGGCGCTTCCGGGACGCTCGGAATTCAGCGCCTTGGATACCTCAGCGCCTCAGACGGCCCGGCGATCCACGGTGAGAGGCGGGTGCGACCGGTGCGGACAGTCGTCGTGTTCCACGGTCGCCCTGAGCCCGACGGCCCGCAGACCGGGCGTGGGAGCCCGTCCCTGCCCTTCGGCCGAGCCTCGGCAGTGGGCGGCGCTGTTTCCGCTCAGCGACAGCACCGGGTCCCGGAGGGAAGGCGAGATGCTGTGGGACCGGGAAAGGCAGTCCGCGTGCCCCTCCTGTGCCCTGGCGTCCTGGGTTTGCACCCCGAGGGCTCGGGGACAAGGTGACCCTGGTGTCATCTCTGGGTTCCGGAAGACCAAGTTCCGGGGGGCCTGACCAGCCTCAGGTGCTGCAGATCGGCTGTTCACCCGGAACCCGCCACCGACGGCAGGGGTTAACGGAGTGTCTGCAGTATCAGACTGCTGTTGGCGTTTTGCCTTTGAGTTGCAGGACTTTGTGATGGCCTGTTTCGTGAGCCCCTTCGGACACCGGCTGGGCTTTCGGTCGCCGCTTGACTGAGCGGGGTGAGTAGCAGAGTGGGGGAGGTGGTGGGTGTCACGGTGGAGAGCTGGGCCTCTGGGAGACCAGTGCTCGCTCTGCCGCTGAGCAGGGCGATCTGGGACGAAGCTTAGACTCCAGGCTTAACGTCGATCCCGAGTAGGGGTGGGCGTGGGCGCAGCGGGTTAAGCCTTTGCGTGGGGCTCCTGCCTCCCCGTGTTGCAGTGCCTAGTTCGAGCCGAGCCACCTTCCTGCTGGTGGGTCTGGAAGGCAGAAGTACTTGTCCTTGGCTCACGTACTTGCCCCTGCCACCCACAGAGGAAACCCTGATGGCGTGCCTGGCTTCCGGCTAGCCGAGTTCTGGTGTTGGGGGTATTTGGGTAGTGAACCAAGAGATGGAAGATCTCTCTCTCTCCTTCTCTCCTCCCATCTCTATCATCTGCCTTTCAAATAAAGATAAATCTTTTAAAAAAATCGATCCTAAGTCACATAAATGAGATTATCTCAAGGGCCCTTCCAATTCGGGAATTCTATGGTAGGCTCAAGTTACCTGTGAAAAGGAAGCCTAGATAACACCTTGCCTCCATTTCCTAGCAAGAAAGATGCTTCCGTTATTGACAGAAGCTAAGTGGTAGAAGACCGAGGAAAACATTGATTTTACAGGCCAGCGCTAAGCAGATTATAGGCAATTGATAGATGAATTGTGGAGAATACACTGTGAACATGACTGTTTGCTGGAGAAATAGGTTGGTTACAGGAGGTATAATGGGAACCATGTATGTGACTTACCTGTGGACATGTCTGTTTCTGTATTTTAAACTTTCACTGCTACAGTATTCCTCTATTCAGATGCTTGATAAATAGCCTGTCACAGTGAAATCTATAAATACATGCCCTTCAGGAATTGAAATGCCAGGCCTATATTGAGTTTTCTTAAATTAACTGCAGCAACTTTGTTAGGTGACTTAAGGGCAACAATGAAAGCAAAAGACAGTCCTTATTCTAGAGGATGTATCTAGTTTTGTTTTTTTTTTTTTGTTTTTTTTTTTTTTGTTTTTTTTTTTTGATAGGCAGAGTGGACAGTGAGAGAGAGAGACAGAGAGAGAAAGGTCTTCCTTTTGCCGTTGGTTCACCCTCCAATGGCCGCCGCTGCAGCCGGCGCACCGCGCTGATCCGATGGCAGGAGCCAGGAGCCAGGTGCTTTTCCTGGTCTCCCATGGGGTGCAGGGCCCAAGCACCTGGGCCATCCTCCACTGCACTCCCTGGCCATAGCAGAGAGCTGGCCTGGAAGAGGGGCAACCGGGACAGAATCCGGTGCCCCGACTGGGACTAGAACCCGGTGTGCCGGCGCCGCAAGGTGGAGGATTAGCCTATTGAGCCACGGCGCCGGCTAGGATGTATCTAGTTTTGATAAGGTTTGCAAGCATTAAGAATTAAATTTCAGGGTAAGAACTGTGAGGACTGTATATACCCAGCCAGTGGAGGAGACAGTCTGAAGTTGAGGTGCCGGGATCATTTGAAAAATGTAAAATAGGGGCTGGCACTGTGGCATAGAAGGTTAAGCCTCCACCAGCAGAGCCAGCATCCCAAATGGGCACTGGTTAGAGTCCTGGCTGCTCCACTTCCAGCTCCCTGCTAACATGCCTGGGAAAGCAGAGAATTCACTATTAAAAAAAAAAAATTATTTATTTATTTGAAAGTCAAGAGTTACACAGAAAGAGAGGCAGAGACAGAGGTTTTCCATCCACTGGTCCACTCATCAATTGGCCACAGTGGTCGGAGCTGTGCCAATCCAAAGCCAGGAGCCTCCTCCGGGTCTCCCACATGGGTGCAGGGGCCTAAGGGCTTGGGCCATCTTCTACTGCTTTCCCAGGCCATTAGCAGAGAGCTGGATCGGAAGAGGAGCAGCCGGGACTTGAACTGGCACCCATATGGGATACCTGCACTGCACGCAGCGGCTTTACTCACTATGCCACAGCCCCGGCCCCAAGAACTCACTATTTAAAACTAGCTGGCTCCGCCTTTTTTTTCTCTTTCCCTCTGATTTTTTTTCCCTTTTGGGGAAATTTAAGCATTAAGTGATGAGAAAACCAGACTGGCTCTATATGTACACTCTAAACTATGCTAGGTAGTCAAAAATAAGAGGGGCAGGTATTTATAGCAGTTAAGATGCCACTTAGGACACCCACATCCCATAAAAGAGGGCCTAGGTTCTAGTCCCAGCCCTACTTCTAATTTGTTTCTTGCTAATGTGCACCCGGGAAGGCAGAAAATGATGGCTCCACCTGAAAGACCAGACCGAGTTCTGGGTTCCTGGCTTCAGCCTGGCCCAGCCCCAGCTGTTGCAGGCATTCAGGGAATAAATGAGCAGATGGTAGATACTCATTCTCCCTCATGTGTGTGAGCTCTCTTCAGAATGGATATTAATGACTCATCTGTACTGTATAAACATTTTTCTCCTATTTTAGCTTTGCCTGTATTCCATATGGAAGTTTAAAATTTATTTTTATGTAGCAAAATCTATCTTGTCCTGTTTGACTAGCACCAGCTGTTTTAGAGGCAGCTAAAATGCCAAAATAAATAGGCTCAGAATGTAATGGCCTAAGTAAAACAGACATTTTTTTTTTTTTTAATGTGCCATCTCGGGAAAAGCTGGTGAGCTCTAGTCACATGCGGTCATTCAAGGAGCCAGACACTGACTACAATGAACAGTTCTGTGCTGAAGACACTCTGGGGGAGCATCCGCTCATGAAAAGGGTTCTGAGGACTCCATTTATTACCTAACTCCTGTACGCCCCTACTCTAAGGGGGAGGGAGGGAAATGGGGAAGCTATGGTGTTCACTTTTCTAGTGTATGGTTACCTCGGTGACCATGGGCCTCTGTAGGTCAGATAGGGGAAACACTACATATACTTTGCCATGGTGTAGCAGGATCCTTCCTCAAGGGAACTAGATTCACCTTCAGTCAATGGATTCTAGGCATGAGTTGGCTTCCACTTGCAAATTAGGCCAAGATGTGTCCTTTCCTTGGGTCAGTTGGCTCCAAATGTCTGTTCACTCATTCTTTTCTAATTATATTAGGCAACTGATATTTCAGCCATCTCCATACAACCCTGAGGTCAGTCTGCCATCTGCACCCTCAGCCTTGCGGCCCAGTACAGTAATTACACCCACTTTGCTTTCTTTCGTACCTGGCTTCTGTTATTCCAGAATCTGTGACCACTTTTGCTTCTAGGGAGCCCAGCTGTGTATGAGCATCGCTTACTATCAGTCCTGGCAAATGACTATCAGCAAGCTTTTCAGTGACGCTGATGGGCCTCATGGCAAGCCTTCCTTACAACCTTGGTGAACAGTGCTCTTCAGGCCCTCCTGAAGAACACAGCCAGTGAGGGGTTGTTTGGGTGGTTCACTACAGCAGTGCCATCCCGTTTTGTCTATGTACGGGCCTTTAGTCCCTTTAGTCTGCCACACAAGCCTGGATATCACCGTTTCATTTTGGGCCACTGCTTTTTCAGAGCTTTCAAGAATCATCACAGCAGTGTTAGACTCGTCTCCCTCTTGCCAATGTTGAGTTTTGTCACTTGAAGTGTACTCTCATGTCAGGATTTCCCTTTCTGATTTTAAATATGACGCTCCCTGGTCAGGATCCACTCTCATAGTCCCCCAGCCCTACCAGCACACGCATCAGTCCCTGTAGCTCCTTAGATGTGACCCCTGCCCTCTGTTCACAAGGTAGCACTTGCACTCAGATCCGATGGTGAGTCTTCACCCTACACACCTGATAGACAGGTAAGCAGACAGCAGCAGATTCTGGGCATCAACACTATGTTAACACAGTACAACGCCTGCCTCACTTAAGGCATTCCAACATCGTGGGCTACTTGCACAGGGCCAGAATGCAGGGCAATCTAGGGATTTAAAGCATTCAATACAGCTACTCATGTAGGCCCATCTCTTCCCCACCACAGCCTTTGGCACTGACTTTGGCTAGATTTGCTCAGCTGAGAAGTCTGGCATTCCTGCAGTTCTCTCATTCTGTTTAGTCTTAGAGCTGAACTTCAGTTCTGTGGTTTGTGTGTAGTTGAGGGCCTCTTTAAATGCTACTAAGAAGGCCCTCTAACACTTTGCATTAATTTTTTTTTTGTACTGCTACTTTTAAAAATAAGTGGTTTTCAGCAAGAGCCTCTGAATCTCATAATCCTTGTTATTTTCCTGTTTGTCCAAATCTTTGTAAGTTATTACTACCTTTCTCAATGCACACCATCTCAGTTCATAAGTGAATGTTTTGGGGCTAGCGCTGTGGCTCACTTGGTTAATCCTCCGCCTGCAGCGCCAGCATCCCATATGGGTGCTGGGCTCTAGTCCCAGTTGTTGCTCTTCCAGTCCAGCTCTCTGCTGTGGCCCGGGAAGGCAGTGGAGGATGGCCCAAGTGCTTGGGCCCCTGCCACCCACATAGGAGACCAGGAGGAGGCTCCTGACTCCTGGCTCCTGATTGGCGTAGTTCGGGCCGTAGTGGCCATTTAGGGGGGTGAACCAACGGAAGGTAGACCTTTCTCTGTGTGTCTCTCTCACTGTCTAACTGTATCTGTCAAATAAAATAAATAAGTGAATGTTTCAGTGGTTTAACAGGTGCCACATGCCAGGACTATCAATACTCCATGTGACATCACAACTTTCTAGCAGTCAGCTTCCTAGTACTCATTCTAACAAATGTCCTATATCAGTTCTCTGGAGCAGAGCCTGACACAGGGATTCTGAGCCACATGATTTGAGGGTGTCCTCGAAAGAAAAAAAACATTTAAGGAAAATGAAACACGGTAGAGACGTTAAAGAGCTGAGCATGGACAAAGGCTGAGATAAAGCCTAGCTTTGGCTTGATCCCAAGAGAGGGTTCTGGAGCATAATTACAGCATAGACTCCCCACCCACCCCAAGCAAGTGAATTATCCTTTTGTACCGCTATCAGTCATTGGCTGAGGGTGTGGAGGGTTGATAACTCCTTTGGAAAGCAGCCTCCACTGTCCAAGGACAGTTCCCCTAGAGTCTCTGGAGAAATGAGAGAACAGAGCACTTACCACCCAAGCTCAGAGCAGCTAGAGAATGGGTGTGTCAACTTGGTAAAGGGGTCTGGATAGGTTACCACAGTGACGTAAATATTTAGGGAACACTTACTGTATGTCAGGCAAATCAGCAGAGGCAGGGCTTCAGCACACTCAAGCACTTTCACCCTCCCTAGCTAACAGGCTCAAGCTAATGATCTTATCCATGTCATCTTTCTTGCCCCCCCAAAACCACTACCCACACCTTCCCACAAGGCAGGGCTAACTGGGTCACATCATGCCTGTTCCCTGTTACTACTGACTTTGAGTTCTAGTTGTGAAGTGAATTGAAACTCATTCTGAACACTGTCACTCTAAGGCAGATCTATCTTCAGGGCACCTGGGAATCAGCTCACATATTACTTGACCTTTAACTCGATCCAACTTATTGTATAGATTTAGCTGCCCTTATTTTGAGTCATAAAATACAGACCACCCCAGTTTTTCCCTTCTAGTCTATTCCTCTAAGGCCCCTGGTTCCTTCATCTTAAGATGTGACTAAGCAGCACAGTTTCTCCTGATTTTACTAGTTTAACTCCTCTTCGTATACTGGCTATCCTTAATGCTACTAGAATCAAAAGAAAACAACATACGTTTCAAGAAGTTGCAGATTGAATATCGCAGTAGAAACATACACACCATACCATCTAGCCTCTGCACCCAATTTTGCCAAAATAGATGACCTGCCAGTTTCTTTTCAAAGGGTTTTAATATTCAAGATGGGAACAGTGACTGGAGTATTGTAGTGGCTGGGATAATTATTTCTAAAAAAGGTTCATTGCTGAGGTACCAAAATGGGTGTCATGCTGGAGTTCTTTTTTCACTGCACTCTTCCCTGAATAGATAGGCTGTCAAAGCAGAAAACTACAAATAAAGCTTATTTCTACTGCATCCATGAGGTTTTTCCCAGAATCAGTTTTCTGAGTTTCAAATGAAGGTGTGTCACCTGAAGGTTCTCCATCATCCACCATAGCCATAGGTTCTCTTTGTCTAGATTCCCAAGCATGAAAATGCTAACCCAAACATTTCTTAGTGGGGAAAGCAAACATATCTATTTATTGTGAATTCTCCAATGTTCCCAAAGGCTGAATTCTGCCTGAAGGATCTCAACATATCTGTAGTTTGATGGCAAACTTCAAATACCTGAAGCTGTTGTACTCATTGTAGGAGTAACGTTTCTCTTTAGGAAGGTGTTTCTAAAACTAAGAGCTGTTGTGTAGTAGAAATACTTACACACTTAGGGTGTTTATGGAATCTGTCCTCTCATGGCTTCTCAGATGTTTAAACAGGCTACAACTCCAACTAAAACTCATTCCACATTCTTTACATTGATAGGGTTTCTCACCAGTATGGATTCTTTGATGTTGACTAAGATGCGACTTCAGAGTGAAGCCTCTTCCACATTCATCACACTGATGGGACTTCGTGCTGGGACAGATTTTTGGATGTTGTTTTTTGTGGGAACACTGGCCAACATTTTCTCTACATATATCACATTTATGGGTTTTCTCTGCAGTATGAGTTCTGTAGTGCTGAATAAGGTCTGAACTGTACCCAAAGGTTTTTCCACATATATCGCACTTGTAGGGCTGCTCTTGTAACTCAATCTTCTTATCCTCAATCACAGTCAAGTTCCAACTGTATGCTTCCTCACAAATGCCATTTTTTTCACTTTTCTGACCCATGTGAAGCACCTGGTGCTCAATCAGGCTAACGTACTGAAAAAAGATCTCTCCACATTCATGGCACTGATGAGATTTCTCTCTAGAGTGGAGTCGCAGATGTCCAGCAAGGTGTGAACGCCTCCCAAAGCCTTTCCCACATTCATTACACTTAAAGGGTCTCTCTCCACTGTGCACACTCTGATGCTGAACAAGATGGGATCTCACTCTAAAGGCTTTCCCACACAGATGACAGGTGTAGGGTTTTTCACCAGTGTGGACTCGCTGATGCTGAGTGAGGTGTACACGTTGATTGTAGCTTTTCCCACATTCATCACACCTAAATGGTTTCTCTCCAGTGTGGATTCGCTGATGTTGAATAAGATGTGCACTCTGAATAAAACTCTTTCCACATGTATTACATTTGTGTGGTCTCTCTCCTGTGGAGGATTTTTTGTGGATGTACCGGACTTCACTGCAATTCACCCTCTTTGAAGAGGGTTGTCCTAGTATCTCTTTCATGGGAATTCCTGGTTTTCTATCCACCAGGCCTTGGTGGTCATAGTCGTCTGCAAAATCTTGAACTTGAGAAACATTTCTTTGGATTTTTCCTGATAGTTCCATGTCTGCTTCTGAAAATTCTGAAATTTTCTTGACATTCAACTTTGTATTCTTTCTTTTGTCACTGCCTGAAAGAAATACAGAGCAAATTCAAATGTTATCAGTTGACAGAATAATCAGATGAAATTATGAAATAATTAGGAGTAACAGAAGGGAATGCATGTTATGTATCTGACACCAATGAGCACTGTAGCACTGTAGGTTAATTCTCTGCCTGTGGCGCTGGTATCTGAGTACCGGCTTGAGTCCTGGATGCTCCACTTCCAATTCAGCTCTCTGCTACGGCCTGAGAAAGCAGAAGATGCCCCAAGTCCTTGGGCCCCCACACGGGCATGGGAATCCTGGAAGAAGCTCCTGGCTCCTGGCTTCAGATCTGCCCAGCTCCAGCCATTGTGGCCCTTTGGGGAGTGAACCAGCAGATTAAAGACCTTTCTCTCTGTCTTCCCCTCTCACTGTAATTCTACCTCTTAAAGAAATAAATAAAATCTAAAAAAAAAAAAAAAAAACCTACAAAAAACTTTTAGTATTTGCTCAGGAAAAAAGAACAGGACAAAAAATGACTTATGTAAAAGGTGATAAGAATTACAGAGATTAAGCAATAATAGGGACAAGAGAAAAATATTATTAAATAAAGAGGAGAGAAGCAACTCAAATGGGAGGGAACACAGGAAATGCAAAGGGGCTCTTCTCCCAAAATGTGTAAGGCAGCCACAATGAGGTACAACAAAGATACACAATTAGATGGTGAGAAGTGATAAGAACTGGAAGAACAGGAAATAAAGGATTATGAGAGGATATATATATATATATATAGTTAGGAGATTATCTGATTAGGAGCCAGGAAATGAATGAGTCAGCAAAAAATTCTGTCAGGAAGGGAGATGCTGCCCTCTTCATCCTAAATCAAATTCTGGCTTAGTTTCCCTCTAAGAGCACCTCAGGCTTCCCCTTTGGAAATGCTCAGCTACCCGCAGGAGACCAACATCTCCACGAGGGCATGAACTGGGTCTGTCCTGTTCCCTGAGGGACCCCAAGCTCCTAGCACTAGAGGCTCTCAACATATATGGCTGGATGAGCAAATAAATGTTCCTCCTTTGACCCAAAAGAATGAGGTGGGGAGAGGGGTGAGTATTAACTGGGAAAGTAGCCATAGGAACAATTGCAGGGAAGATGCTTAAAAAAAAAAAAAAAGGAAAACTTGGGGCCGGCGCTGTGGCACAGTGGGTTAATGCCCTGGCCTGAAGCGCTGGCATCCCATATGGGCACCAGTTTAAGATCCAGCTGCTCCACTTCCGATCCAGCTCTCTGCTATGGCTTAAGAAACCAGTAGAAGATGGCCCAAGTTCTTGGGCCCCTGTACCCACATGGGAGACCCAGAAGAAGCTCCTGGCTCCTGACTTTGGATCAGCACAGCTCTGGCCGTTGCGGCCAATTGAGGAGTGAACCAGAGGATGGAAGACCTCCCTCTCTCTCTCTGCCTCTCCTCTCTCTGTAACTCTTTCAGATAAATAAATAAATCTTAAAAAAAAAAAAAAAAAAGGAAAACTTATTCTAAAGCAACTGTTTTTCAAGTCCAGAGCACTATCAGATTTCCCAAATTAGGCAGTCACCAAGTAGAAGGGGACTAAACTGTCTGACGAAATGGCTCAGTTCAATCCAACAAGTTCAAGACACAAACTTCTCTACCAATGATGGAAGACATGGCAGTGGCAGTTAATGTGAATAAAACAGCTGCATTTAGGGACATCAAAGGTATAATTAAAAAAAAAAAAAACAAACAAAAAAAAAAAACACTTTGCCCAGTCCTGGAGCTGTCTTAAAGACTCATTTAGTTCAGAGCAAAGTTTATGGTGATTGCATCCATATTTAAGATTAATGTCACCTGAAAAGATTTTTTAAAAAGTAAAATAGGAAAATTAACCTTACTCATAACTAAATTCATGAAAACGAGTAAAGAATTTTCTTCTAATTACTCCACTTACTAAAAAAAATGTAAGAACCCTGGCAAACATTTAGTAAATACCAATACTCTCATATGTGATGCAACTGTTCTTAGCAATTTGGTAGTATGTATAAAGAGCCATAAAAATATTTTTATTCTTTCATCTACTAATCCCTATTCTGGGAATCTATTATAAGGAAATAATCCTAAATATAGAAATATTCATAGTCACAACACATTTATCAGGACAAAAGAAAAATAATTCAAAGTTCCACAGCTGAAATACAGCTAAGTGAATTATGATGTCACCACACAAAAACAGGTTATCATAGATAACCAACATGAGGGCTGAGCAACACTGGAAGGTATGAATGTCTATACTTAATTTTACCATATGAGGACAACTATGTAAATATGGTCATGAAAAAAATAATACAAGGAGGGGATAGTACTGTGGTTAGGCATACACCTGTGGCACTTGCATCCCATGTGGGCACCAGTTCAAGTCCTGGCTGCTCCACATCAGATCCAGCCCCCTGCTGTGGCTTGGGAAAGCAGTAAAGGATGCCTCAAGTGCTTGGGCCCCTGCACCTGAGTGGGAGACCCAGAAGAAGCTCCTGGCTCCTGGCTTCGGATCAACCTACCTCCAGTTGTTGTGGCCACTTGGGGAGTGAACTAGCAGATGGAAGACTTCTCTGTCCCTCCCTTTGTCTGTAACTCTGCCTCTCTAGCAAATAAGTAAATTTTTTAAAATATATAAGGAAACACACTAAACAGTAACAGTTCTATTATGATGGTGGGATTGTGGGTGATCTCTTTCCTACGAACTCCCTGTACTACTGTTATAATTTTAAAATCAATAATATAGGTTGGCGCAGCAGCTCACTTGGCTAATCTTACGCCTGTGGCGCCGGCACCCCGGGTTCTAATCCTGGTTGGGGTGCCGGATTCTGTCCCGGTTGCTCCTCTTCCAGTCCAGCTCTCTGCTGTGGCCCGGGAAGGCAGTGGAGGATGGCCCAAGTGCTTGGGCCCTGCACCCACATAGGAGACCAGGAGAGGCACTTGGCTCCTGGCTTCGGATCGGCGCAGTGCGCCGGCCATAGCGGCCATTTGGGGGGTAAACCAACGGAAAAGGAAGACCTTTCTCTGTCTCTCTCTCTCTCTCTCTCTAACTCTGCCTGTCAAATAACAATAATAATATAATTAAATCAGGAAAAGGGGGACAACAGAAGGAAGCATGTAAGAGGGCTAAAGTCTCACATGCTACAATATAAAGTTCACAGATAATGTCTAAAAAGGATAGGCCAACCAATAGCATATTTCTTTAAAATATGGAATTACCAGGATAGATTAAGAGCTGAAAGTAGACGCCTCTTGGGAAAGTAAACAGATGTGCACAGGATTTTGTCTACTGATTTGACAACTTAAATATAAATAAGAATAAAATATATTTGCACCTTTGACCCTTCTTACTGCTTCCAGTGTCACAATCTGTCCATCCTATTGTACTGAGTACATAGGACAATTTTTGCCTCCCTTTATTCCCCAAATACAAACTCCTCACACATACATCTCTGGGATTTCTCCTTGAAGTGGCGTTTCAGGTGTTCGATCAGGTGTGAATGCCGACCAAAGTTCTTCCCACATTCATTACACCCATAGGGTCTCTCTCCACTGTGGACGCTATGATGCTGCACGAGA
This sequence comes from Oryctolagus cuniculus, assembly GCF_051225735.1. Lineage (NCBI taxonomy): Eukaryota > Metazoa > Chordata > Mammalia > Lagomorpha > Leporidae > Oryctolagus > Oryctolagus cuniculus. The sequence goes on along the minus strand of NC_142885.1, from coordinate 8,721,096 downwards.
TGAGAGCTCACCCGGAATGCTTTTCCGCACACCTGACATTTATAGGGTTTCTCACCAGTGTGGACTCGCTGGTGCTGAGTGAGGTGCACGCGCTGATTATAGCTTTTCCCACATTCGCCACATGTAAACGGTTTTTCTCCAGTGTGGATTCGCCGATGTTGAATGAAGTTTGAGGCTTGAAGAAAAAATTTGCCACAGTCGAGACATCTGTGACCTCTCTCACCATTTGTGTTCTGCTTACGGTTAAGGTCCTTGCCAGTGCTGAGATCTCTTTTCTGAGAAGAATTCTGCCTTGATTTTCCCACAGCGGAGTTCACCTGCCACCTCTGGACCATGCCCTTAAGGTCGCTGACTTCTGCAAACCCTTGACTCTGAGGAATGTTCCGCTCGGTGCTTCCCGGTGCCATCCAATGCGATGTGGCTTCCTCAGCAATCTGCTTTACCGTGAGCTCCGTATTGGCCCCGGGCTCACAATCTGAAATCACAGAAGGGAAAAGGGACATTTAGGTCTTTCCTGCAGTAGAAGAAATGATGAGGGTTCAGGATAATTAAGTGAGGCCAAAGTGCTGGAATGCATGACTGTGAAAAATACAAAGACACAAATGTGATAAAGACTCTTCAAGCAAAACTGACAGAGATTAGGGGAGGAGGAGCTGGTAGGAATGGTTCCAAAGAATGAGACAAGAGAACAGTCATTTTATTTCAAGAAAAGAATATCACCTTGATATGGTACTTACATATAGTACATGCTTGTCAATACCCGTGCAGTACTCAATAAAATATTCTTAATAAAATTTGATACTGGGTTACATTCCTCTTCCTGTGAATTCACAGCTTGGAGGAGAAAGGTGACATATGCAGTTTTACTAATCCTCAAAGGATTACAGAGTTGTATAATGAGTCGGTGAGGGGGGAGTCTTTCCAATCTGAAGAAGAAACTACTAATCAGTAGTCACTGATAAATGTAGATGTTTGAGTGACTGCAATCAGTTCCATCATACACTGCATCAGCAGCAGACATTTTACTCTGAACACTGAAGTTGAATATCATTTACAGAGACAAGTCTTCAGTAGTTAACCAAAAATAAGGAATATTATACCCTTCCTCCTTCCTAGACCCTGTACCTCACAGTGCCAATCCTACATCAGTTATCTGTTCTTCCTTGTCTCCGTATTTAACCCTGCTAGTTCTTTCCCAGTAGCATTTAAATATGCTTAAAACTTCTCCCATTAAAAAAAAAGAACATAAAAAAGGTGGGTATTTGACAGAGCAGTAAGTTATAGCTTGGGATGCCCAGTCCCATGGTGAAGTCCTTAGGTTTGCGGCCTGCCTCCACTTCTGAATCCAGCTTCCTGCTAATGAATACCTTGAGAGGTAGCAGTGTGATGGCTCAAAGAGTTGGGTGCCTGCTGCCCATGTGGGAGACCTGGATTGAGTTCCTAGCTCCTGGCTTTAGGTCAGCTCAGCTTTGGCTGTTAAGGACATTTGGGGAATTAATTCTCTCTCCCTCTCTAATACATAAAAATAAATACATAAAAAAAACATTTTACATACAAAAGTAATTCAGGGGCTGGCACTGTGGTGCAGCAGGTTAAAGCTCTGGCCTACAGTGCCAGCATCCCATATGGGCACCAAATCAAGTCCTGGCTGCTCCACTTCTGATCCAGCTCCTTGGTAATGTGCCTGGGAAATGCACCCATGTTAGAGACCTGGAAGAAGCTCCTGGCTCCTTGATTTGAATCGGCCCAACTCTGGCTGTTGGAGCCATTTGGGGAGTAAACCAGTGGATGGAAGATTCTCTCTCTCTCTCTCTCTGTCTCTACCTCTCCCGGTAACACTTTCAAATAAATAAAGTAAGTCTTAAAAAAAAAAAAAGAAAAAAATTCATTCTTTCAACTCTGTACAGTGATCTGAACACTCTCTTCTCCTGGACTAAGTTTTTTAAAAGTTCCTCTGCAATAGCTGTGTGTGTGTGTTTGTTTGTTTTTTGACAGGCAGAGTGGACAGTGAGAGAGAGACAGAGAAAGGTCTTCCTTTGCCGTTGGTTCACCCTCCAATGGCCCCTACGGCCGGCGTGCTCTGCTGATCTGAAGGCAGGAGCCAGGTGCTTCCTCCTGGTCTCCCATGGGGTGCAGGGCCCAAGCACATGGGCCATCCTCCATTGCCTTCCCGGGCCACAGCAGAGAGCTGGCCTGGAAGAGGAGCAACCGGGACAGAATCCGGCTCCCCGACCGGGACTAGAACCCGGTATGCTGGCACCACAGGTGGAGAATTAGCCTAGTGAGCCGTGGCGCCGGCCCTTTTTTTTTTTTTTTTTTTTTTTTTTTTAAGATTTATCCATTTATTTGAAAGTCAGAGCTACACAGAGAGAGAAGGAGAGGCAGAGAGAGAGAAGTCTTCCATCTGCTGGCTCACTCCCCAGCTGGCCACAATGGCCAGAGCTGTGCCGATCCAAACCAGGTGCAGGAGCCCAAGGACATGGGCCATCTTCTACTGCTTTCCCAGGCCACAGCAGAGCAGGATTGGAAGTAGAGCAGCAGGATCTTGAACCAACTCCTGTGTGGGATGTCGGCACTGCAGGCAGTGGTTTAACCCGTATACCACGGCGCCGGCCCCTGCAAAAGCTGTCTTAAAGTCTTCTCCTTTTCAGTCTTCGAAAAAGCTCTCATGTTTTCCCAAAACCCCAGCCACTCCATCGAACCTACTGTCTTTAAGATTCCTTTATTTTTTAAAATCTCATTTCCAAATCTGTTGGATCTTTTTTAAAAATTCTGACCTTCTACAATGTTACTAGAAATCAATAGGCATGAGAATAATCAAATGTAGCCTTAAACCTACTTGGGGAATGTTATAGAAAAGAACTGTGCAAACAACCTCAAACTCTAAAACCCATGAAGTCCCTGAAAAGTAACTGAAATAGATGAAGCAATACTAATAGACTCAAATGAGACAAGTGAGGGATTAAAACTAATTTAAAAAGAAGAGAATGAAAAAAGTTGCATTAAATATAACATTTATAATACAACTGATTGGGGCCAGCACTATGGCATAGCAGGTAAAGCTGTAGCAGGTGGGGCTACCACCTGCAGTGCTGGCATCCCATATGGATGCCAGTTCAAGTCCTGACTGCTCCACTTCTGATCCAGTTCTCTGCTATGGCCTGGGAAAGCAGTGGAGGATGGCCCAAGTCCTTGGGCCCCTGTACCCATATGGGAGACTCCTAAGAGGCTCCTGGCTCCTGGCTTTGGATTGGCACATCTCCAGCCACTGTAGCCAACTGGGGAGTGAACCAGGGAATGGAAGATATCTCTCTCTCTCTCTCTCTCTCTCTCTCTCTCTCTCCTTCTCTCTCTGTGTAACTCTGACTTTCAAATAAATAAATAAATAAAAAGGGAAAAAATAATGATAATGTAATAACAACTATAATAAAAATTTGGCAAATTCTGAGATGTTTTCATAAATCAGAATTCTATTGAGAATTATCCAATTTATCAAGGAATAAAATAATTACCTATTAAAAATTTAAGATGCAAATCGGTTAGGTTTAAGCCCTCTATTATTTTAAAGTAATAAATAGCATTTGCTGGATTGCAAAAACTATCCCAAGCACCACCAGTCTTCAATAATACCCTTATTAAGAAAGGAAAAAGCTGAATAAGAAAAAAAGTTGATTTACTCTTTCACTGGAAAAAAAAATAAGCAGTCATATCAATTAATATATATGTTTTTATAGGATGTGCTAGGAATATTCATTACAAGACAACAAAGTTGAGATGTCCTAATCCATGCAGGTAAAACACTTCTTACCCATGGATGCAATATTCCCATAATTTTCCTTCCTGCCATCCCTATATAGGGACTTCTGGGACGGGTCCAAATGTCCCCATTCCTCCAAGAAGAAGGACACAGCCACATCAGCCACATCTTCAATTTTCATCAACTTCTGAAACGGGAGCGCTCCACTAAATTCCCAATCCCTATGTTCAAATTTAGAGTAAGAAGAACTGCGAGCATTAAGGAAAGGAACAGGGGGAGGAGCTATGCCTCAAAGAGAGCACAGAAGTACTGGCAGAAAGGAAAAAGACAAAAGAGAAGGAAGGTACCAACCCCAGATAGGCCTGGTGCTGGTGAAGAAAACAGAACTCCTGGAAGATTTAGGATCAGAGCAGCCACCTGCCAGAGCAAAGTTATGGGTGGGTCCTCACAGAGGGCAAAGGGGCACCAGCTCACCTGGGACCCAGCTGAGAGAAGTGAGGTTGTCAGCTCCTGGCTGTCCTTCAGGGGAAGGGAAGGAACTTGGAGAACAGGAAGGGCTGAGGGAGGAGAAAAAGAGGTATAAGTGAGACTATCTCTGTCCAGCTCTCATTGCCCTCGGGTGCTCTGTTGCTCATGAACCTGCAATGGCTCCTGCTGGATCAAGGCCAAACTCCTGCTCAGCTCTCAAGTTCTTCTACATTTTGCTCCCTGCCACACTTACCCTCATATTCCTGCTCCCCCTGAAAATTAAACCTCTTCCTTTGGAATGTTGATCCTTTTTGAGGCCATTCCCCTTCAAAGCTTACACCCAGCTCTGCCAATATCAAAACTGACACTGTCTAATGGGAGGGTAGACTTGTGAGAACTATAAGGGAAGGTACCCAAGTTCCCACAGGAACCCAGAGCAGGGGCATCTACAGAGAGGGGGTGAGAGTTGCAGCAGCAGCAAAGCCTTTCCACTGAAAGTGATGTGGGCAGTGGGGAAGGGAAGTGGGAATAGGCTGCTTTCCAGGCAGAGCAAAGAGCATGGTAACATCGGGACGGTCTCATCTCTAGAAGCTGGAGGTCATCGGGGCCTCCACTGTCACCTCTGCTGCTGATCTGCCTCATGACACATCTGGATCTCACTGTCTGAGTGTGCCCTGACTTGGACACACCTACAAGACATTAACCTTTAACTAGAAAATTTAGACTTTGTTATGGTTTCCTCAGCCCTGGAGATCTGCCTGCTTATTTCCTGTGATTAGGAAATAATGAGCAATGACACAAAAAGGAGGAGATTATGGTTAGAGATGGAAGCCAAAAACAGAGAAGGATCTGAAACCAAGAATGGCCAAAGAGTCAGAACAGGACCTGAAGAATGTGATGAATACTCTGTGTCTGAATGAACAGTAATTTTGTAGAAATAAAGAAACTGGCTAAAGTCTAGTTTACAGGGCAAAGAAGACAAGAAGCACCTGGAAAAGAAGAAAAGAGGAACCTGATCTGATGAGATTCACAAAGTGGAAGGAACATGAATGGTTTAAGCTGCTTGAGAGAACCTGGTAATGAAGCAAAGGAAAGGGGCTGGCGCTGTGACATAGCAGGTAAAACCACCGCCTGCAGTGCCGGCATCCTATATGGGCGCTGGTTCTAGTCCCGGCTGCTCCACTTCTGATTTAGCATCTCTGCTGTGGCCTGGGAAAACAGTAGAGGATGGCCTAAGTCCTTGGGCCTCTGCACCCACATGGGAGGCCCAGAAAAAGTTCCTGGTTCCTGGCTTTGGATCAGCTCAGCTCCAGCCATTGCAGCCATTTGGGGAGTGAACCAACAGATGGAAGACCTCTTCCTCTCTCTCTTTGCCTCTGCCTCTCTATGACTCTGCCATTTAAATAAATAAGTAAATCTTAAAAAAAAAGGAAAAAAAAGATAAAGAAGCCCACATCTCCCCTGCCACCCTCCCCCCGCAAAAAAAAAGCAAAGGTGAGACAGATCAGAATAGGGTAGAAGCAGAATACGATAGATTCAAACTGCTCTGTTTTCTGACTTTGGACAAATTAATAAACTTCTTTAGGACTCAGCTTAATTTCTTTGCCTCTATTTTTCAGCTTCTTAATTTCTAACATGAGAATGGCAATAATATCTATTCCATCAAGTTAGTATAAGGATTAGCTGTGGATATACCAACATGTTTTACCTGACACAATTTTAGTTTTTGAGCTTCACTTTTGAGTTTTATTTTTAAGATTAGTACTAAACAACAGTTATTCTTTTGAGATCTTCTAAAAGGCAAACAAGAAACTTATTTTATAAGTAGAATATAACTCATTTTATCTTATAATTTTATATGGGTCCTTCAGATACTTTTACAAATCTAAGATAGTTTGAGATCTGTGCAATTTTATTTTTCCTATACTTGAAACATTTTGGTACTTCATCATCTTAAGAATTACCTCATTATTACTCATCATTATTCATTCACTATTTTCAACAATGCCATGATAAAATAAAACAGAATGGGAGAGTAGAGGAAATAGAGAACTTGAAAAAATTCACGGAAAAGTGGACTTAAAGGTAAATTTATTTTGGCACAAAAATTTTTAAAAGCCATGAGTAGTTTTTTCATAATATACATTTTCCATGAACCTTTTAAAGACCCCTCATATTTGGGATCATGGGATAGTGAAATAAATCATTACTCACTAATTCTCAAAGTGCTACATGTGCTGCCCAAAGTATTGTATTAGTTTTCAAGAAGGTAGAAAATAAATTTTTGATATCTGTGTTTAGCATTACTCAACACAATTGAGAATTCATAATTTTTTTACTCGCCACCCGTATCAGCAGAGTGAGTATGATTTGCAGAGGAAGCCGTTCAGAAGATGGCACAGAAAGACAGCAGCACTCTCTAATGATAATGATGAAGCCGAAAGTAGAAGGGAAATCTCAGAATGAGTCTTCAGATAATAGCATCCCAGATAAATTTCCTCAAGAATCATTTTCTAATTTCAAAAAGGAAATGTGGCATTCTCATCCAGTGAGCCATTCAACCGGAAGGGATTTTCTCATGCCCTGTTTCCCAAAAAACGATCCTGGACCACCCCATTTTGCTAAAAGGACAGCACTGAGTGACAGTATCTTTTCATCTTATATGACGACTGATCAAAGTGTACTTGATACAAAGGTTTCATTCTTGATAAAATTTCTAAAAAAGTTGTTCTTCACTATTATTTGAATCTTCTATAAATTACTTATAAAGTAAACTCAAAGACAAAGAAAAGAAAAAAGAAAGAGCCATCGGCCCCAGATGCTCAATAGTAAGGACTATCTTTCCCAGTACACCAAAGGTTATGGGTAAAATGCCGACAATGATTCCCACACAAAGAACATACCATAGAAATAACAGCTGTTGATGGTGCTGCTGCTGATGCTATTTTTACCACAGAGAAAGGAAAGGAGGAGAGACTAAAGCAGTGGCTTGTCAAGGCCAACACTTAACTATTTGATGAAGCCTAAAAGAAAGTCTGAGGCCAAAGAGAGAAAATGGAGTCTCATCCACATTCTGAAACTCAAAAACTTTGGAGTACCAAAGTCTTGTTTTTCTTTCATTAAGTTAGGCATTGAACTAATTTGCCAGCAAAACCTGTAAACAAGTTATTGTAAATAAATACAGATACATTTCACCATAGAAATAATGTATGTGATTATGGGTGTCAACTCAAATCCTGCTAGTATAATATATGATATACAAATATTATTACCTTACTAAATCTGTAAAATTCTGAATTCTAAAATATATCTGATAACAGGGTTTCTGATTAGAGATTATGGATTTGTGGACATATATCATAATAAATGATTCTCAGCTGTTCACTTCTCTTTCTTAATGTATCCAATGCAGCTTAATAAAATCAAGAGATGGGGAAGGAAAAGGAGGGAGGGAGGAAGGCAAGGAAAGGAGGAGGGGAAAAGAAAGAACACATGCTCTAAAAGTCACCATGAAAACAGCATCAAATAAGATTTCAAAGTGAATGTCTGAGCAGCCCGAAATAAATGCAATTAGGCACTGGAGAACCTTTGACATAAGCCTTAAGACAACTATAAGAAGTAGAGGATAAACTGTTGCGAGACAACTGTGACACTTTTGTAGAAGACATTTGTAGAACTCTAAGAGTACTATATCTAAGGCTGTCATCATTTGCGACAGCTTCTGAATGACAGAATGGTACTGTCACAGCCATCAAGGGAGCTGACCTCTCTTAACCCCAGCTACTCCTCTCCAGGTCCCCAGCCCTCCAGCCCTCCAGTCTCTCTGAAGCTGCCCAGCCTCCAGTCTCTCTCAATGCCCCCTGCCCCTGTGGCCAGGGCACCCATACTCTAGCCACATCTGTTCTACTGAATTGCTAAGCCTCACCATTTTCCCCCAGAAGATGTGGCGTCTGTGGCTCTTGCTCAGGCTGGCTGTTCACAGACCGGAGCTGGTGACTGAAGGACTCCTGCACTGCTCCAGGCGGCACCATCTTCTGAGGAGGCACTTCAGGACACGCAACAATCTGACAACCACAAAAACAGCCAATCAGCATGGTTTACAGAGAAGGTAAAATAATCCAGTAGGCACATTAGACTTTCATTCATTCCTTAGCCCAATTATTTAATGTACATCTATAATGAGTCAGGCACTTATTACGCAGTGGTTTAATAAACATGGCTCACTTCTCGTTGGAGAAGACTTTTGTGAAACACACCAACACACAAATAAATGCTAATCACAAACTGTGCTGCATGTTATGAGGGAGAATATAGTGCCACAAGACAGAACAGGTAAGACTGACTCACTTTTCTGAGGAAGCGTCACTTAAGGAAACACCTAAAGGAAAAGAAAGCCGCCAGGAATAAAGGAGGCAGAAGCAACTCAGGCAGAGAGAACATCAGCAACACCCACAGGCAGAAAGAGGGTGTTTGGTACATCAAGGAATCATAAGAACATCAGTGTAGATCAAGTTCAGTGAAGGGAGAGGTGAGAAAAGACGTTGGAAAGGTCATTATAGGACTCAAGAAGTCACACTTGGATAGACCAACATTAAAACTTAAGCTATGGGGGTGGCACTGTGGCACAGCCGGTAGAGCTGCTGCTTGCAGTGCCGGCATCCCATATGGGTGCCGGTTCTAGTCCCTGCTGCTCCACTTGCGATCCAGCTCTATGACCTGGGAAAGCAGTAGAAGATGGCCCAAATCCTTGGGCCCCTCCACCCATATGGGAGACCCAGAAGAAGATCCTGGCTCCTGGCTTCGGATCACCGCAGCTCCAGCTGTTGCAGCCAGTTGGGGAGTGAACCAGTGGATGAAGACTTCTCTCTCTCTCTGCCTTTGCCTCTCTGTAACTCTGCCTTTCAAATAAATAAATAAATCTTAAAAAAAAAAAAAAAATAGTTCACATCCATCATGCTACAGCCCTCTGCCTCCTGTTCTTGGCTCTGGCTCAATTCTACAGCACACAAAACCATTCTGCCATAACCACACTTTAGAACCTGCCTATTAAGGCACTGGCTTGGTACCAGATACTGGAAGATATTAAGATCCCACACTGAAGCCGGCGCCGCGGCTCACTAGGCTAATCCTCCGCCTAGCGGCGCCGGCACACCGGGTTCTAGTCCCGGTCGGGGCACCGGATTCTGTCCCGGTTGCCCCTCTTCCAGGCCAGCCCTCTGCTGTGGCCAGGGAGTGCAGTGGAGGATGGCCCAGGTGCTTGGGCCCTGCACCCCATGGGAGACCAGGAAAAGCACCTGGCTCCTGGCTCCTGCCATCGGATCAGCGCGGTGCGCCGGCCGCAGCGCGCTGGCCGCGGCGGCCATTGGAGGGTGAACCAACGGCAAAGGAAGACCTTTCTCTCTGTCTCTCTCTCTCTCACTGTCCACTCTGCCTGTCAAAAAAAAAAAAAAAAAAAAAAAAAAAAAAAAAAGATCCCACACTGAGATATCCTCCTCCCCCACCTCCCTTGAGTTGTGAAGCACTTGAACCCTCTGAGTACCTGTAAAATGTAGTGCAGAATTTAGATTAAGAGGCAGCTGCAAAACACTGTGGTAAACCCATTCTAGGGGTTAGCACTGTAGTGCAGTGAGTGAAGCCACCACCTGCAATGCCGGCATCCCATATGGGCACTGGTGCTCTACTTCCAATGCAGGTCCCTGCTAATGGCCTGGGAAAAGCAGAAGATGGCCCCAAGTGTGTGGGCCTCTGCCAACCATGTGGAAGACCTGGATGAAGCTCCTGACTCCTGGCTTTGGCCTGGCCTAGCCCTGGCTGTTGCAGCCCCTGGGGAGTGAACCAGTGGATGGAAGATTTCTCTCTCTCTCTCTCTCTCTCTCTCCCTTCCTCCCTCCCTCCCTCTCTGTTAACCTTTCAAATAAATAAAACAAACAAACAAACACTATGTCTGGAAGTTTGTGCATCCTCATGGATGTGCTCAGAACAAGAGTCAGGAAGATCTCAAGTATTTAAAAGGCACCAGGACACCAAAGAAGGAAAGCAACCGCGGCGGGCCACGGGAACACAGGAGTGAGAATGGAGCCAGAGAAAGCATTTGGCAGAGGCAAGAACTGTTTGGAGGTAAACTTGAGAGAAAGCAATGGGGAGACCAGTAGGCAGGTGGAGGAGAAGGCCAAAAAGTGAGCTTGCGGCCTAAGGGAAAATCCCCGCTATGGGCTTCAGATCCCTAATTGCCACCAGGAAATGAGGTCTCTTTTTCACTTACATATCACAATGAGAGAGGTAAACGTATAACTACTGCTGTAAATTCCCTATTTAAAAATCCTTTCAGTTTTAACCGATGCTTTTATCTATTTGTTTCTGTAAAACAGCATGAAAAACTGTGGTCATTAGTGTACCAAACTAGGTCAAAAAAGGAATAACTGGATGTCACCTTGAACCTTACTTCATGTACTGACTGAGAGATGCAAATGTTCCCATGTGGAAGACAATATCTCAGGACAGCCATAGGTCTGCTACCTGAGCTGCTCCCTACATCACGGACAGAGATGAACCAGTCTAAGAGCCTGAGGAGGTTCCGGAATATGAGGTGTCCCTCATGAAAAGGGTGAGAATGATGAGAGTAGGGACCACGCTGTGGTGTAGCGGGTAAAGCCACCACCTGCCGTGCCAGCATCACATACAGGCACTAGTTCCAATTCCAGCTGCTCCACTTTCCATCCAGCTCTCTGCTATGGCCTGGGAAAGCAGTAAAAGATGGCCCAAGTCCTTGGGCCCCTGCACCCACGTGGGAGACCCAGAAGAAGTTCCTGGCTTTGGATTGGCTCACCTCTGGATGTTGTGGTCATTTGGGGAGTGAACCAGTGGATGGAAGACTTCTCTCTCTCTCTGCCTCTCTGTAACTCTTTCAATAAATAAATATTAAAAAAAAAAAAAAAATAAGAACGCTCGGCCAGTGCCGTGGCTCAATAGGCTAATCCTCCGCCTTGCGGCACCGGCACACCGGGTTCTAGTCCTGGTCGGGGCGCTGGATTCTGTCCCGGTTGCCCCTCTTCCAGGCCAGCTCTCTGCTGAGGCCCGGGAGTGCAGTGGAGGATGGCCCAAGTGCTTGGGCCCTGCACCTCATGGGAGACCAGGAGAAGCACCTGGCTCCTGCCATCGGATCAGCGCGGTGCGCCAGCCACAGCGTGCCAGCCGTGGCGGCCATTGGAGGGTGAACCAATGGCAAAGGAAGAGGAAGACCTTTCTCTCTGTCTCTCTCTCTCACTGTCCACTCTGCCTGTTGAAAAAAAAAAAAAAAAAAAAAAAAAAAAAAGAATGCTGAGACTAGCACCTCACACTTAACAACAACTCTCATGAATGAGGGAAATTCTAACTAGCTTCAAACTTTGTAAATCCATATTTTGGATGAAAGGCAGAGCAAGAGAGAGACAAAGAAAGACCTTCCATCTGCTGTTCACTCTCCAAATGGCCACAACAGCCAGGGCTAGGCCAGGACAAAACCAGAGGCCAAGACTCCATCCAGGTCTCCCACATGGGTGGCAGGAGCCTAAGTGTTTTGGCCATCTTCCACTGCCCTGAGATGCATGAACAGGAAATTGGATCAGAAGCACAGCAGGGGCCTGCGCTGTGGCATAGTGGGTAAAGCTGCCGCCTGTAGCCAGCATCCCATATGTGCACTGGTTTGAGTCCTGGCCATTCTACTTCCAATCCAGCTCTCTGATATGGCCTGGGAAAGCAGAAGATGGTCCAAGTCCTTGGGCCTCTGCACCCATGTGGAAGACCCAGAAGAAGCTCCTGGCTCCTGGTTTTGGATTGGCGCACCTCTGGATGTTGTTCTCATTGGGGAGTGAACCAGCACATGGAAGATCTCTTTCTCTCTCCCTCTCCCTCTCTCTCTGTGTAACTCTGACTTTCAAATAAATAAATAAATCTTAAAAAAAAAAAAAAAGAGAGAGAGAGAGAGAAGGGGCCAGTGCTGTGGCGCAGCAGCTTAATGCCCAGACCTGAAGCACTGGCATCCCATATGGGTGCCAGTTCAAGGCTCGGCTGCTCCAATTCCAATCCAGCTCTCTGCTATGGCCTGGGAAAACAGCAGAAGATGGCCCAAGTGCGTGGGCCCTGGCACCCACTTGGGAGACTCGGAAGAAGCTCCTGACTCCTGCCTTAGGATCAGCGCAGCTCCAGCCCTTGCAGCCATCTGGGGAGTGAACCAGCAGATGGAATACCCCTCCTCTGCCTCTCCTCTCTCTGTGTTAACTCTGACTTTCAAATAAATCTTTTTTTTTTTTTTTTTTTTACAGGCAGAGTTAGTGAGAGAGAGAGACAAAAAGGTCTTCCTTTTCCATTGGTTCACCCCACAAATGGCCGCTACAGCCGGCGAGCTGCACTGGCGCACCACACTGATCTGAAGCCAGGAGCCAGGTGCTTCCTCCTGGTCTCCCATGCTGGTGCAGGGCCCAAGCACTTGGGCCATCCTTCACTGCCTTCCCGGGCCACAGCAGCGAGTTGGACTGGAATAGGAGCAACCAGGACAGAATCCGGCGCCCGAACCAGGACTAGAAACCAGGGTGCCGGCACCGCAGGCAGAGGATTAGCCAAGTGAGCCGCGGCGCCGGCCAATAAATAAATCTTTAAAAAAAGATATATGTAGGTGATAGTTACAAGAACAAACAGAAAAAAATTAAAGATAGAGATGCTATGAAATCAAATTACTATAAGAAACAATCATTTCAGAGAAATAACAGAACAAAAAGTAGATATAAATATTTGGCTGGAAACTATGTGACTACAATTACCCCCCCTCCCCCCCCCCAAAAAAAAAAGAAGCAAAGCACCAAGTCTCTGTCATCCTGATGCAGGATGCTGGCACAAGTGACAGATTAACTGGCTGCACCCCAGCACTGGCCCTTAAACTCAAGATTTTGCTTCTTTGCTATAAAAAGAGAATAAGCAAGTTTAGGAGAACATAAGCCTATCAGTAAGAGGAAGACAGAAGTATCAAGTTGTAACTGAATATAACAAAGGACAAGAAGACACAGCAACATAAAGATATCAATCATCCCCAAACTAATATATGACTTAATGCAATACCAACAATAATACCAACAGGATTTTTGGGGTGGTGGAAACTAAATAAGCAAATCTAAATTTCACAACGGTGTAATGCCAAAAAAAAAATTCAGAGATGGTAAAGATGGTCAGACAACAAAACATTTCACAGAGCTCAAATAATGAAAATACTATACATACAAAGATAGTAAGATGAACAAAACAGAATTAAAAAACTGGAAATAGACTCAAAGACATGCATATTGTTGATAAGTGATAAAACTGGCCTTTTAGTCAGAGAGGGGAAACAAATGGGTTACTATAAAAGTTGCTGGGACAACTGCATAGACATCTAGGGGAAAAAAAAACAACAAAACAAAGACCCTACACCAAAATAAATTCCAGTTGCAGCAATCATTTAAAAGTACAAAAAAAAAAGTGAAGAAACTGTGAGAAAAATTTTTCATATTATTGTAGTAAAGACCTAATTATGTGATGAAACCCAGAAACCATAGTTAAACTTATTGCATAAAAACTTAAAAACTGGCTGGCGCCGTGGCTCAATAGGCTAATCCTCCACCTGCAGCGCCGGCACACAGGGTTCTAGTCCCAGTCGGGGCGCCGGATTCTGTCCCGGTCGCTCCTCTTCCTGTCCAGCTCTCTGCTGTGGCCCGGGAAGGCAGTGAAGGATGGCCCAAATCCTTGGGTCCTGCACCCACATGGGAGACCAGGAGAAGCACCTGGCTCCTGGCTTCGGATCAGCGTGGTGCGCCAGCCGCAGCGGCCATTTGGGGGGTGAACCAACGGCAAAGGAAGACCTTTCTCTCTCTCTCTCTCTCTCTCTCACTGTCCACTCTGCCTGTCAAAACTTAAAAAAAAAAAAAAATTAAAAACCAGGCCAGCGCTGTGGCATTGCGAGTAAAGCCGCTGCCTACAGCACTGGCATTCCATATGGGCGCCTGTTTGAGTCCCGCCTGATCCACTTCCAACCCAGCTCTCTGCTACGGCCTGGGAAAGCAGTAGAAGATGGCCTAAGTCCTTGGGCTCCTGCACCTACGTGGGAGACCTGGAAGAAGCTCCTGACTCCTGGTTTTGGATTGCCCCAGCTCCAGGACTTGCAGCCATTTGGGGAATGAAACCAGCAGATGGAAGACTTCTCTCTCCCTCTCTCTCTTTCTGCTTCTGCCTCTGCCTCTCTGTAACTCTGCTTTCAAAATAAAATAGATCTTTAAATAAAAAATTCATAACCTGGAAAAACTAAAATCCCTACAACAAAGAAAAACTGGAAAAATAACATCTGCAACTCACATGACAGACACAATGCTTACTGTTTCTTACAGGCAAGGGACAGAAACAGATAATTCACAAAAAAGGTGCACACCCTTAAAAATATGTAGTCAGTCAAAGCCACAAAAGAAATGCATATCAAAATTACACAGAAATGGAATACTGCAATTTTCACATTAACAATAGTCAAAAAAATTGGTAACATTGTCTTAAACTGTGGGAAAAAATTCTCATACATTGTGGTGAGAATGGGGGTGGGTGGGAAATGTGTCAACAGCTATCAAATTTGCAAATGAACCTAAGTCAGTAATTTCACTTCTAAGCAGTCATTCTACAGTTAGTGGTAAACATAAGGGATATTTACTACATTAAAATTTGTTAGTAAAACTTTAGAAACAATCTAAAAGAACAACTTAGGGGCCAGTGATATGGCACAGCAGGCTCATCCTCTGCATGCCTCACTGGCATCTGAGTGCTGATTCAAGTCCAAGTTGCTCCACTTCCCATCCAGCTCCCTGATAATGTGCCTGAGAAGGCAGTGGATGATAGCCCAAGTGCTTGGGCCCCTGCCGTGTGGGAGGAGAAGATGGAATTCCGGGCTCCAGGCTTCAGCCTGGCCTAGCCCCAGACATTGCACCATCTGAAGAGTGAACCAGCAGATGGAAGATCTCTGTCTCTCCGTCATTTTGCCTTTCAAATAAATAAATAAATAAATCTTTAAAAATAAAAGGGGTCTAGCATTGTGGCACAGCAGGTAAAGCCACCACCTACGATGCTGGCATCCCTTATGGGCACCAGTTCAAGATCTGGCTGCTCTGCTTCTGATCCAGCTCCCTGCTAATGCACCTGGGAAAGCAGTGGAAGATGGGCCAAGTGCTTGGGCCCCTGTACCTATATGGGAGACTCAGAGGAAGCTGTGAGCTCCTGGCTTTGGCCTGCATAGCCCTAGCCATTATGGCCATTTGGGGAGTGAACCAGTGGATTGGAGATCTCTGTGACGCTGCTTTTCAAATAAATTAATCTTTAAAAATAAAAGAACAATTTAAATGGAACGCAAATTCTTTCAATGGTAGTTAAATAAATTATGGTTTGTCCACACAACGGACTGTAATAAAGTTTAAACAGACAGTTGCTTCAAAATGTGGAAAACACACTTTTCATCCCATTTTTCCATGAACTGTTGAAGCCCCTCATATTTGTCCTGACATGGAACAAATTAAGCTACACTGTAAGAAAAAAGCAAGTGGCAAAAGTGCACATGGCTTATAAATATATGTTTATATAGAAAGAACACAGTATATCTCTCTAAGATATACAAGTATCAGGTAACAGTGGTTGTCTCTGGAGAGAAGAACGAGGCAGTTGGGAAATCAGGAATGGGAAGAAGACTTACTTTTCATTACAACCTTATGTACCTTTTGGAATTTGTATCATGTCATTCAAGAAATAAATAAAGCAATGTTTAAAATAAATAAAATTGCAGATTGTCTTCTACAGGTTAACACACTGGATTTTGCTTCTCTTTGCTGGAGTGGCAGGAAATCTCCTCAGTGTACCTAATCCCAGGGGAACAAAAGAATATAAATGAAGCACTGGCCGGCTGACTCTCACCCCTGCTTAGCCGCTCCCTAACTCTTCTCCTTCCTCGCTGCTCACGTGCCTCCTCTTGCACTCACCTGTTGCCTACGTTCCTCGAGCTCCCTCTGTATACTTTCAACCACGGCCACGGCCTCTTCTCCGCTCTCAGGGTGATGCTCCCGCACCCAGGCCTGGAACTCTTCCGGCAGGATGGTCAGGAACTGCTCGAGCACCAGCAGCTCCAGGATCTGCTCCTTGGTGTGCAGCTCGGGCCGCAGCCACTCACAGCAGAGCACGCGCAGCTGGCTGAGCGCCTCGCGGGGTCCCGAGGCCTCATGGTACTGGAAGTGCCGGAAGCGCTGGTAGACCGTCTCGAACGCTGGCGGGTGGTACTCCTGCATCCAGGTGCAGTCTTCTTCCTCCACTTTCACTATCAGGAGGTCTTCCTGCTCCTGCGGAGGCTCCGCCGGGGAGTCTAAGTCTGCGACTCGCCGGGATTCCGTCATTATCATTCCAACCCAGGGCTGGCTGCCCTACTCTGACCCAACTTCTCTTCTGCTTCTTACGATCTTCTGAAAGACGCTTTCAGAATCGTACAACCTACTGACACAGCGGGAACCATTATTTAGCAAACACAGATGGCGACCAGGTCCACTCCACAAAGTAATTTACCTAACAGTGGTTTACAAAGCAGCCCTCGATCCACGCATACAACCAGTAGTATCTTCAACACTTAAAAAAAAATGTGATGGAGAACCATGATAACCTGACATCACAGCCTGAGAAGTGAAAAACTTGACATTTCACAGAGAGTGGGGCCAGACGAGCTAACGAGTCCAGTGCAGCGGTTCCTTCTCTCAGACTTCAGTCAGAACAGGGGTGGGAAACATCAAAATGGTCAGAACCGGTCCTGTCCCTCGAGCCACAGACGCGTGACCGATGGGACGCAGCCCTTATTCGTCCCGAGGAGAAGCAGGGGCTTTGCGGGGCAGATTTAGACCTGAATCCCTCGGAATCGCCTTTGACCCCGACAGAGACACGCAGGCGGGCCCGTTCAAGGTTAGAGACAGGACCCCCGTCCGGACACAAAGCCCCACCCCCCGCCTCAAGGCCCCGGGCCCCGGGAGCGCTCCAGGACTGCCAGCTCCCCGCGGCAGAGGCTGAAACGAGGTCTTCCTTACAAACCGAGAGCAAACCGAAGCCGACACTGCCCGACGCTAACTCGCCGGAAGTAAGCAAGTCCTAGCTGCAGCCATCAAGCCCACCCCCGAGAGCACTTCCGAGTCCTCTCTAGGAATCCCGGAGGTCCGCGCCGCGCGGCAGGCGGGAGGTGCCGCCCGGGCCCCGCCCCCGAGGAGGGGAGAGCCAATCGGCGGGGAGATGGGCCGAGGGCCGACAGGCCGCCCGCCGCGACCGGGCCGTCCCCAGAGTCCGCCGGGGACGAACCCGGGGTCACCTCCTCCCCAGGCCACACCACAGCCATCGGAACGGCCCGGGCTCCTCGCCTTTCCGCGCAGTGGGGACGGAGGGCGGGGCCTCAGGGGGTCGGGCAACAGTTGCCAGGGTCTGATTGGCCGTGGGCCGCGCACCGCCCCTCACCCCCAACGCTCTGCGCCCCAATTCGAAGTCGGTCCCGCACCTCTCCGTTGGCCCGCAGCCCTCGCTTATCTGCACTCTGTGACGCCTCAGGGCTTTTTCCGCGCGAATCCTCGCCGCTCCTCCCGCCCCTTCCCCAAACGCACCTTCGTTACCTCAGCGCGCAGGGCCCAACTCCCCAACGTCAGACCCGCGAGTCGCCACAGACCGCGACTCCCGAGACTACGTCTCCCAGAAAGCCTTGCGGGGCCACGCCGGCTAGCCAATAGGGGCGCGGCTCTCCCGGCAGCCTCGGGGGGCGCGGACCTATCGGAATGCGGCCAGGCCAGGAGGCGTGTCCTCGGGCGCCCGGCCGGGCGGCAGGAAACTCCCGGCGAAGCCGCGACGAGGGCGCCTCCGCCCCGCCCGCCCCGTGCTTAGTGCTCGTGTTCCTGTGGTGTCTTAGGGTTTTCGCGGGCTTTCGTTCACAAGACAGTTGGAAAGCTGAACAAGAGTCAGGATTTAGGGGCGCAGAGAAACAGACGCCTTTCTATCTTATTAAAAACCTTAATAAAAAAAAAAACTAAAAAACCCCTTTATATCTTAATAAAAACCTCTCGGTTTTTACTGAGCCGTGGAGCTGGTTGCTTGTCCACGCAGAGCGGTCTCATCCTCTTACTAAGTAGTATAGCATTATCCGAATACGTGGTGTTTAATCCTTCGCGGGTGGACACTGAGGTTATCGTCGTTCTTTTTTCCAGAACAAGGAATGTGCCACGGCATAGCTATCGTTGTACATAAGTCATTTTAGACATGTGCAAGTACAGCTGTGAGATAAATTCTCACAAGTCAAACTGGCGAGCCCAAGGGTACCATATATATTTTCTGTATGTATTAAAAGGACATCTAAGGAAGTTTTTTTTTTTTTTTTTTTAATACAAATGTCTAATGATGCCTCATGTTTCTCTTCTCTGCTCAGGAATGGCTAACAATGCAATTCAAAATCTCTGGCTGGGGCAAGTTTTCATGTCTCATGCCCTAGGTGACAACTGTTTCACCAAAGTTAACCTATTTTTGTTCTCTGAGGTTGGTGTCTGGAAGACTCCACTAGGTATCCCTCTTGGCCTTCCCTGAATGTTTTCTCTATCTTACAACTTTTCAGGAACTCAAAAAAAAATAATACAAAGGGTCTTCCAAAAGTCCGCGTGTGTTGTGAAACATACATAAATTTCAAAAAGTAGACCGAAATAAGCATCTCTTTTAATTCCATTTTCCATGAACTTTTTGAAGTACCCTCACACTATCATGAAGAAATGCTCTACCAACCTAGTTCAAAGGCAAAATACGCAAATTGTCAAGTTTAGGAGCCCCCCAAGACAACTCTGAAATCTGACACCAGCTGGAAATTCAGGGGTCTCCAAAACCACTCTGAGGTTTAATAATTTGCTCACTCATGGTTATAGTTTATTACAGCAAAAGGATACAAATCAAAGGCAGCCAAGAGAAGAGCTGTGTGGGACAGGATCTAGAAGAGTTTCAGGCTTGGGGCTCCCACTTGTCCTCTTCCAATGGAGTAGTCAGACAGTGATAACATCTGTGATGTCTGACAACACACAGACAACCAGAGAAGCTCACCTGTGCCTTGCTGTCTCAAGTTTTTATTGGGACTCAGGTGGGTATAGCTTGCCACCCACATGGCTGATCTTAGTCTCCAGCCTCTTCAGAGGTCAAGGTGATAACCCATAGCCCAAGACACCTCCACCACAAATGACATTGGTTGTTTTTCTTTGTTTTTATTTTCTAAGGGAGAGAGAAATATCTTTTATCTACTGTTTCATTCCCCAAATTCCCACAACATCCAGAGCTGGGCCAGACCAAATCCAAGAGTCAGAAACCCCATCCAGGTCTCCCATTTGAGTGTCAGGGACCCAAGTACTTGAGCCATCACCAGCTGCCTCCCAGAGTGTGCATCAGCAGGAAGCTAGAATCAGAAGTAGAGGTGAGACCCAAACCGTGCCCTCAATTACAGGATACAGGTATCCAAAGTGGTGTCTTAACCACTGCAGCAACCCACCTGCCACAAATTACTTTGCTAAAATAAACTATAGATGTGGCCCCCAACCCTGGTATAAACAGAAATTCATAGCAAGCAGGATAGGCCAAGAGCTTAGAGATTACTTCCCATTAGCTGAAGGCAGACCCGACTTCCGACTTCTCTTTGGGCAAGGTGAATCCTTTACTGCACACGTGTTCCAATATTTTTTTTTATTTCTTTTCCCAGTGCTGATCTTAACAGACATTTAGATTTGAACATATAATAGTTTGTAAGCCATGAACAATAGCTGTAGTAGCATTATGAAATTCAACCAACAGAAGAGATTTTTATCTTAGGATTTTTTTAATTTAAAATCCTTGGCCGGCGCCGCGGCTCACTAGGCTAATCCTCCGCCTTGCGGTGCCGGCACACCGGGTTCTAGTCCCGGTCGGGGCGCTGGATTCTGTCCCGGTTGCCCCTCTTCCAGGCCAGCTCTCTGCTGTGGCCAGGGAGTGCAGTGGAGGATGGCCCAAGTGCTTGGACCCTGCACCCCATGGGAGACCAGGAGAAGCACCTGGCTCCTGGCTCCTGCCATCGGATCAGCGCGGTGCGCCAGCCGCGGCGGCCATTGGAGGGTGAACCAGCGGCAAAAGGAAGACCTTTCTCTCCGTCTCTCTCTCTCACTGTCCACTCTGCCTGTAAAAAAAAAAAAAAAAAAAAAAAAAAAAAAAAATCCCTGGGCTTGGTTTTAGACACAAATGACAGGGTACTAAAAACAGCTTATGGGCCGGCGCCGCGGCTCACTAGGCTAATCCTCCGCCTAGCGGCGCCGGCACACCGGGTTCTAGTCCCGGTCGGGGCGCCGGATTCTGTCCCGGTTGCCCCTCTTCCAGGCCAGCTCTCTGCTATGGCCAGGGAGTGCAGTGGAGGATGGCCCAGGTGCTTGGGCCCTGCACCCCATGGGAGACCAGGAAAAGCACCTGGCTCCTGGCTCCTGCCATCGGATCAGCGCGGTGCGCCGGCCGCAGCGCGCTGGCTGCGGCGGCCATTGGAGGGTGAACCAACGGCAAAAGGAAGACCTTTCTCTCTGTCTCTCTCTCTCACTGTCCACTCTGCCTGTCAAAAAAAAAAAAAAAAAAAAAAAAAAAAAAAAAAAAAAAACAGCTTATGGAAAAGGAATTAAAAGATAAGTACCTTAGTGCAAAAAATTTTTTTAAATATATGCATAGGGACTGGCGTTGTGGTGTAGTGGGTAGAACCGCTGACTGTAGCGCTGGTATCCCACATGGGTGCCAGTTCAAGTCCCAGCTGCTCTACTTCTGATCCAGCTCTTTGCTAATGGCATAGGAAAGCAGCAGAAGATGGCCCAAGTGCTTAGGCCTCTGCCAAGTGGGAGACCTGGAAGAAGCTCCTGGCTCCTGGCTTCAACCTGGCACAGCCCCAGCCATTTGTGGCCATTTGGTGAGTGAACCAGCAGACAGGAGATTCTCTCTCTCTCTCCCTCTCTCTCTTTCTATCTCTATCTCTCTCCCTGCCTTTCAAATAAATAAAATAAATATTTTTTTTTAATTTATTCGATAGGTAGAATTATAGACCATGAGAGAGAGAGAGACAAATGTCTTCCTTCTGTTGGTTCACTCCCCAAATGGCTGCTACCCCTGGCACTGTGCTGATCCAAAGCCAGGAGCCAGGTACTTCTCCCTGGTCTCCCATGAGAGTGCAGGGGCCCAAGCACTTGGGCCATTCTCCACTGCCCTCCCGGGCCACAATAGAGAGCTGGACTGGAAGAGGAGCAACCGGGACTAGAACCGGCACCCATATGGGATGCCAGCGCCGCAGGCGGAGGATTAGCCAAGTGAACCACGGCGCCGCCCCCATAAAATAAATCTTTTAAAAAACCAAGAGGGACCGGCACTGTGGCATAGCGAGAAATGCCGCTGCCTGCAGTGCTGGCATCCCATATGGGTGCCAGTTCGAGTCCCGGCTGCTCCACTTCCAATGCAGCTCTCAGCTATGGCCTGGGAAAGCAGTGGAAAATGGCCCAAGTCCTTGGGCCCCTGCACCCACATGGGAGACCTGGAAGAAGCTCCTGACTCCTGGCTTTGGATTGGCGTGGCTCCGGCCATTGTGGGAGTGAACCAGCGGATGGAAGACCTTTCTCTCTCTCTCTTTCTGCCTCTGCTCTCTGTAACTCTGCCTTTCAAATAAATAAATCTTTAAAAAAATAAAAAAAAAAAGAAAATCATGTAAAGGTTTTCCATAACATGCATTTTCCATGACCCCATTTGAAGTCCCTTTCATCAAAATAATCTTTTAATTCTATTTACTATGAACATTTTGGATTCCCTTCGGATGTATTAATTATGAAATAGATGATGTTTGGTTTTTAGGATCTTTGCCTCCTGTGACCTTCAACCACGCCCAGCTCTGGTCCCTTTCCACTCCTACCCTCTGCCCTAACATCTCTTCAGACACGTATCTCCTCAAACCAACAGTTTATATTGAATATCCACTGTGTTCCAGCCATAGTTCAAGGTGATGAGTATCCAAGAGTAACCAAGACAGACAATGACAACTTCCCTTCTCAAAAGAGCTTTTGTGTGATCTGTTACCCAGCAATGGGGTCTGGCACTGTGGCAAAGCAAATTAATATGGGCTCTGGGTTTTGTCTCCGCGGCTTTACTTCCCATCCAGCTCCCTGCTAATGGCCTGGGAAAAGCAACAGAAGATGGCACAAGTGTTTGGGCCCCTGTTACCCATGTGGGAGACCCAGATAAAGCTCCTAGCTCCTGGCTCCTGCCTTTGGCCTGGCCTCGTGCTGGCCATTGCAGCCATCTGGGGAGTGAAACAGCAGGTGGTAAATTGTTCCCTCTCTTTCTGTCTCTCCCTCGCTCTCTACAGAGAGGAAGAGTTACAACTCTTCCAAATAAATAAAACAAATCTTTTAATAAAACAATCTAGCAATGTTTGAAATAGATTTTTGGCTCTATTTTATCCCTGTTTTAGATACCAGAAAAATAAATCTCATAATCCTTAAATGACTTCTGTAAAGTTATATCTCAACATTTTGTTGAAATAAAGTCTAGATCTTTTGACTGCTAATCCAGGGCTCTTAATACTACATCACTCAAAGTTTTGTTAAAATAAATCTCTAATTTATTTCTAAGTTAAGGATTGGGGCCAGCGTTTTGACATGGGGCCACCATTGTGGCGCAGCAGGTTAAACTGCTGTCTGTATCACTGGCATCCCATACGAACTCCAGTTCGAATCCCAGCTGCTCCACTTCTGATCCAGCTCCCTCTTAATGGGTCTGGGACAAGCAGAAGGTAGTCTGAACACCTGGGCCCCTGCCACCCATGTGGGAGAGCTAGATGGGGAGTTAGGTTTTGCCATCCTGCCCTACGAGCTATGTAAATGTTGGGCACATCCCTTATTTTTTCTGGTTCTCAGGTAATAGCATTAACCCAGACAGTTGTTGTGAGAACTGAGACATACCTCTTCAGAGTTTGGCACATAATAAGTGGTAAGTAAATGTTGGCTTTCATTATGAATCGTACTATCCAGAAGGCAAAGGCTCTGTGAGGCAGAAGGTAGAGAAGGCTGGAAGTCTTTCTGTGAGCACAGGAGAGAAAATTACTGGGCCCAGCATGTGGCACAGTGGGTTGAGCCACCGCCTACAACTCCAGTATCCCACATGAATACCCGTTCAAGTCAGATCCAGCTCCCTGTTCATGCTCTTAGGAAAGTGGCGGCAGAAGATGGCTCGCTCACTCGCTCTCTCTCTCTCAAATAAATAAATACTTTTTTTTTTTTTTTTTTTTTGGACAGGCAGAGTGGACAGTGAGAGAGACAGAGAGAAAGGTCTTCCTTTGCCGTTGGTTCACCCTCCAGTGGCCACCACGGCCGGCGCACTGCGCTGATCCGATGGCAGGAGCCAGGTGCTTCTCCTGGTCTCCCATGGGGTGCAGGGCCCAAGCACTTGGGCCATCCTCCACTGCACTCCCAGGCCACAGCAGAGAGCTGGCCTGGAAGAGGGACAACCGGGACAGAATCCGGCGCCCCGACCGGGACTAGAACCCAGTGTGCTGGTGCCGCAAGGCGGAGGATTAGCCTAGTGTGCCACGGCACTGGCCAAATAAATAAATCTTAAAAAAACAAAAAACAAAAAACAAAAAACCAAACCTGCTAGCCGCTCTCAATTGTTTCTCCCTTTATCCTGAATATCACCTTTCACTTGGCCCTTTAGAGCCTAAATCCTTCTCATAAGTTCATATTACAGATCTATATAGTGCATATGTTGCAGATTGACTTATGCTTCCCAAGAATTCTTATATTGAAGTCTCAGGCCCCAGTTAACTCAGATAACTCAGAAGGTGAGCTTACTTGGAGAAAAGGTCTTTACCAAGTTAAACTGAGGTCATTATGGTGTTTCCTAATCCATTAGATCAATATCAATATGAGTATAAAGAGGAAATTTGGGGCCAGATGAAGCAAGCAGGGAAAAGCCGCTGAAGCCCGGAGTCAGGAGCGTCATCGAGGTCTCCCACGCGCGGGTGCAGGGGCCCAAGCACGTGGGCCATCTTCCGCTGCTTTCCCAGGCCATAGCAGGGAGCTGGATGGGAAGTGGAGCAGCCGCGACAGGAACTGGCGCCCGTATGGGCTGCCGGCACTGCAGGTGCTGTACCAGCAAGTCACCAAATTCCACCTGCTGCCTTTCTGGGAGCGGAAGCGCAGCGGGCGGTCCAGTGCGCTTCTTCAATGAATGAGAGAGACCGAACGAGGCCCTTTGAGGCGAAAAGCAATTGCAGTTAGTGAACACCGCAGCAGTGGAAAGCTCTGGGTGTTGAGGTTTGACATGAGGATGCTGGTCCGTCCACCGGATCCCCAGCCGCACGACAAGTCTCCTTTCTCCAGGCTCAGTTGTCCTCGTCTTAGGATCGGAGGCGATGACATCTGACTTACACGGCAATGAATTTTAAAATGTTTTCTCTCTCCCAACCCCGTAATTGCCTTCGCCGGCAGTCGGCCACCACCTCCCAGGCCCGTTATTTTTCTGCGCTGCAAGACGCGGCCACTGGGGAACCTGCGGTCCCAGGTGCGACCGGAGCCGGAAACCACCGAGTCGCATCTCATTCCTCCGGGATGCCTAGAACGGCCCCGGAAATGCCGGGGAGTGTCCAGCAGGGAGTGGGTGACGCACTTCCTTCCGGGGGTGGATTTGTTTCTGTCCAGGGTCTGAGCGGGCTGTGAGCGCCGTGTTTGCGGTTCGGAGGGCGTGAAGGCGCGGGGGCTGTTCCCGCAGGGGTCCGGTGTTTAGGACCGGAAGGCCGATGAGCTCCTGGGGCTTGATCTCCTCTTGCCTGAAGCCGAGGCTCTGGGAAAGTCCGCGCATGCCGGCGCGAGCTGAGCCGGAGCGCTGCCGCCCAGAGGCTCGGGTGGCCGGGAGGTCCGGGGCCGCGGGGCCGCCCCTGCGCGAGGAGCTGGTGATAGTGAAAGTGGAGGAAGACCCAGCCGGAGGGCGGGAACCCGAGCCGCCAGGGGCCTGGCCGGACCCGGAGACGTCCCGGCAGCATTTCAGGCAGCTGAGTTACCAGGAAGTGGCCGGCCCCGAAGAGGCGCTGAGGCGGCTCCGGGAGCTCTGTCGCCGCTGGCTGCGGCCCGAGCTGCACTCCAAGGAGCAGATCCTGGAGCTGCTGGTGCTGGAGCAGTTCCTGACCATGCTGCCCGAGGAGCTGCAGGCCTGGGTGCGGGAGCACTGCCCGGAGAGCGGGGAGGAGGCTGCGGCCGCGGTGCGGGCCCTTCAGAGCGCGCTGGACGGGGCCTCACCGCAGGTGAGCGGCGAGCGGCCTCTTCCAGGCTGCGCGTCCTGTCTGCCCTCTGTTCTGTGTCGTGACTCCGGGACGTGCAGGAAACAGCGGACAATTAACTGAGCAGAAAACCCACCTCGGATTACACCCTCTCGTTGTGGTAGAGGCCAGGATGCAGCCTTGGTTCTGACCTTCAGCCGCTTAGGCTAGAACAGCGGTCCCCCCCAGCACTGTGGGCGTGAGGACCCCTTGGTGGCTTGTTAAGGTTTCGGCAGCCTCTCGTCTTCCACATTGATAATTTTTATTTTTCAGTCTGCAAACACTGCTTGGTGTTCCGTGACAGGTTTGTAGCACAGTGGCAATGAGCTTTCAGCAAAAGGAGATTTCATTTGCCAGACCAAAAAAAAAAAAAAAAAAAAAGTCATATTTTGGCCGTGCTTGAAGGCAGAGTTTCAGTGTCCAGCACAGTGGACGTCGCGGGCAGTACTTGCTTGTTAAGGGGAGCTGTCCTGTGGGTTTTAGGATCACTCAGCAGCGTTCCTGGCCTCCGCCCACTAGGTGCATTGACCAGCGGCCACCACCGCTAAAACCGGCCCCAGGGTGGCCAGATGTCCCTTGGGATGCAAAAGCGCCCCCAGTTGAGAACCAGTGATCTAAGACATAGAATTCTGGAAATTCTCATCCAGCATTTGTGTCTGTGGTAGAGTGGACACAGTCTTGTCCCTGCCGAAAACTTTGGGTCAGCTTCCTTGCTTCCATGTGCAGAGGTAAGGTCACTGGTTCAACTCCTCAAGTCACACATCTGGATCTACACTTAATTTGTAATAGTGTGTCTTCTTTCCGGAAACTTCCTTTAGTGTAATTGCAGGCTAATGGCGGGCCAGTGTTATTAAAAGCCCTGTGGCAAGAAGGAATACCTGCAGAAGATTTGCTGAAGGGTATAAAGGCCGTCCTTCATTTCCTCTGAAAAGTTCTGACTTTGTTAAAGGAGGTGAGCCAGGGGCCGGTGCTGTGGCAGAGCAGGTAAAAGCCGCTGTCTGCAGTGCCTCATCCCATATGGGCGCTGGGTCAAGTCCTGGTTGCTCCGCTTCCAGCTCCCTGCTAATGTGCCTGGGAAAGCAGTGGAGGATGGCTCAAGCCCTTGGGCCCCTGCACTCACATGGAGACCCGAAAGAAGTTCCTGGCTGCTGGCTTTGGATGGCTCAGCTGCAGCCATTGTGGCCATTTGGGGTGTGAACCAGCGGATGGAAGATCCTCTCTCTGCTTCTGCTTCCTTTCAAATAAATAAATAAATCTTAAAAAAAAAAAAAAAAAAAAAAGAGGTGGGCCTAGGAAGGAAAAGGCAAGGTATCAGAATAACCTAGAAGACTTTTTTCAACTTATTTAGGGTCCTGTGGTCAGTACGTGGAGAACTAGAATTCAGCTCCAAGCAACTGGTTGCAGAGTCTGCGCTTAACCCTAAGACCGTGCTATTTGCTGGGAAGAGTCTAAGAGAATCAGCAGTGAGATTCAGGCTGGGTTCCTCTTGGTTTCCACCCTCATGCTTGGGTGATGATCATCATCAGAACTAGAATCCTGCTCCTGGACAGCAGGTTCTTAGTAGGGATCTCGTGTTGTTCCAGGAGTCGGTGACATTCGAGGATGTGGCTGCTTCTCTGACCTGGGAGCAGTGGGAGCGCGTGGACCCAGCCCGGAGGGACTTGTGCAAGGACAGTGCACGGGAGGTCTACGGGGGCACCATCCCAGCTGGTGAGTGCTGTTACTCTGCCCCTTCTCAGGGGGTGTGGTCTGTGAAGGGCGGGGTTCACTATCAAACTCACAGGTGGGGGCTGAGCACCCTAGAGTTTCTTTTGTGACCCAGGCAGGACTTTTCTGTTCTTTTTGCTAGGGGTTAGATGAAACTTTTGATTTTGGTTCATTTTTAGTGTTTCATATATACAGGAAAAAAAAAAAAAGATAATGGACATTTGAGTGCCACCAAGGTTTTTCAGATCTTAATATCTGGCCCTTGAGAAATAATATGTTACAGGTGTAGAGGAAGTCACCCATACCCTCCCAGAAGCTGTTCCCCTCTCTGCTTCTCCAGAGAAAATCAGTATCCAGTATCCTGGTATTTATCATTTCCATGCATATTTTATATTTCTACATCTACATCTTTTGTGGCCACAAACGATTGTCGCTCCCCCTCTTCATGGAGGAACGACACAGGACCCTGCGCTGTTCTTTCTGTCCGCTCGGCCCTCCCCGGGTTTGCTGCTGGTTCTTCCCGGGTTGGCTACTATCCCTTCCACCTCCGTGGAAGGGCAGTTCCCCCTGGCCACATTCCCCACTTCCGCAGGGGAGCGGCACACCGCCGGCCGGCTCTTCTCGGGGGCTGCACGGGTTCCCTTAGATGTTCCCCATAGATGTTCCTCGTGCATGCCGTCTCTCTCCTCCTTTATAGTCCTCCTCCGCCAATCCCAACTCGGCTGCCCACACGCCGAGTACGCTGCTCTCCAATCAGGAGCAAGTCCTACAATTTATTAGTTGAACTGGAGGCAGCTGTGCGGAAGCTGTTTACTTCTCTCCCAGCGCCATATTGTGGGAGAGCAGATGCATAGAATAAGTCCTAATTCGAGTAACTTAGTCTAGTCCGGATTGCTCCCCACAGATCCCCCTTTCTTTTTATTTTTGGCGTTGATACGCGCCTGTCTTCGGTGTCCCGCAGCACACACTCTGCTCTACTTGCTAGAGTTGCCACAGGCTCTTACAAGTCCTATCAATCAGGAAAACCGAATCCGGGTCCTCTCTTCGCCATGTTGTGAGGAGGTTTTTAGGCGCTGATGCGTGCCTGTGTTCGGTGCCCTGCAGCGCATGCTCTGCTCTGCCTGCAGGGGACTTACAAGACCTATCAGGCAAACCGAATCCAAGCCTTCTCATTGCCTTATTGTGGGGGAGACTTATTAGTGTTGGTTCGTGCCTATCTTCGGTGACCTGCAGCTCATACTCTGGTCGAGCTGCTTGCTGGCGCTTACCGCCTTAAATCAGGCAGACCGAATCCAAGCTTAATATTGTTGTATTGTGGGGAAGCCTTACTGATGTTAATTCGTGCCTGTCTTCGGTGACCTGCGGCGCATAAGCTGCTAGCTGCCCGCAGGTGCTCATCGCCTCACTTGATTAGGCAGACCGAATCCAAGGTCTCACATTGCAGTGTTGTAGGGAGGCCTTTTTATTTCTCTATTTCTCTATCTCCGGGCATTCCTATTTCTCCCATTTTACTTCTATCTTCCAGCATTCCTATTTTTCTCACTTTACTTCTAAACTTCTGTTTCTCTTATCCCTGCGGCTTTCCGGCACCTCGCCCCGCCGGCGGGTTCCCGGCTCTGCGCCGCTTCAGCCCGCGCGCCTCTCTCATCTGCGCAGCTTCCCGGCTTTGCGCGGCTCGGCTTCGCGCGCTCCGCGGTCTCCACGCTTAACCCTTTCGCGTCTGAACCACGGCCTACGCCAGC
The DNA here is from genome assembly GCF_051225735.1 of Oryctolagus cuniculus. Taxonomy (NCBI): domain Eukaryota; kingdom Metazoa; phylum Chordata; class Mammalia; order Lagomorpha; family Leporidae; genus Oryctolagus; species Oryctolagus cuniculus. The sequence goes on along the minus strand of NC_142885.1, from coordinate 8,692,052 downwards.
CCCGTTCCCTATCTATTCACGCCCCGTGCTCTCTCTGCACGCGGCGGCTTCCGCGAGTAACACAGCGTAGCTTGCGTCTCCGCCATTAGCATTCAATCTAAGTTCCCCGGGCTAGCCTGGCGAATTCAACCCAGCGTACGTCTCCGCCCCACGGTTTGGCTTCCCGTCCTTTGCTCCCCGGGCTAATCAGACGGATCCCAATCTGGCTTACGTCTCAGCTTCTGGTTTCAACTTTTCGCCCCCTATTCCCGGGCTAACTTGAGAACCCCAAAGTGGCTTCCGTTTCCGCCTCGGCCTGCCCCCCGCGGCTTCAATTTCCCTAACAGTTTTCTCTACCCGGTATGTTTCCCCAAGCTTTCTTCCAACAATATTCCTCCCTCATTTCTCCTGGCCTCTCCCCACAGTCCGCTTCTGAGTCTGTTTGTTCTAGCCTTCACTTTCGCTTTCGACCTTAGAGATTTCTCCCAGCTTCCCCCCGTAGTCCGTATCCGAATCTATGCCTAGGCTTTCAATAGCTTCTTCCGGCTCCTTTTTCGTCCGGCTTTTCCCTAGGCTGTTTGCTAGTCTCTCTCTCCGGTATTTTCCCAATTCTTCCCGTTTCTTCCCTCTTAAGTTTGCTATCCGACCTAGGTTTCCTAATCCGAGTCATTTCTTCCCTCCTAAGTTTCCTATCCGCCCTAGGTTTCCTATCCGAGTCAGGTTTCCTATCCGAGTCACGGCACCATTATGTCGCTCCCCCTCTTCATGGAGGAACGACACAGGACCCTGCGCTGTTCTTTCTGTCCGCTCGGCCCTCCCCGGGTTTGCTGCTGGTTCTTCCCGGGTTGGCTACTATCCCTTCCACCTCCGTGGAAGGGCAGTTCCCCCTGGCCACATTCCCCACTTCCGCAGGGGAGCGGCACACCGCCGGCCGGCTCTTCTCGGGGGCTGCACGGGTTCCCTTAGATGTTCCCCATAGATGTTCCTCGTGCATGCCGTCTCTCTCCTCCTTTATAGTCCTCCTCCGCCAATCCCAACTCGGCTGCCCACACGCCGAGTACGCTGCTCTCCAATCAGGAGCAAGTCCTACAATTTATTAGTTGAACTGGAGGCAGCTGTGCGGAAGCTGTTTACTTCTCTCCCAGCGCCATATTGTGGGAGAGCAGATGCATAGAATAAGTCCTAATTCGAGTAACTTAGTCTAGTCCGGATTGCTCCCCACAAACGATTTGTCTTCACTGTGATTCTTTTTACTCACAATCACAAGTTTGAGATATGTCCGTGTTGACACATGGAGATCTGTATAACCACCAGTGCATTTGACCATATGAATACTCAGAATTCCATCCATTCTCTCAGTGGGCATTTAGGCACATAGTTTTTCACCATTACTATACCTTGACCAATCATTCTTGTCAGTTTCCTGGTATTCTAATGTAGGAGTTTCTGAAGAGATACACTTCGAGATGTATGCCCATCTTACTATCCAGCAGTATACGGCAATTTTTCTTTTTCCACTTTCTCATCTACATTTGTTGTTATTGGCTGATGGCTTCCTTCCACTTGTCTGTTCACGTCTCTGGTCTTTCCCCATTTATTCCATTATCTTTTTTTAAATGACTTTATGGCAGTTCTTTATGTGTTTGGTACAAGTACGTTGTTCCTTTATTGGTTATTTAGTTGGCTTCTCTTTTGTTATTAGAATTTAAATTTCGGAGCTGACCCTGTGGCATAGTGGGCTAAGCCTCCACCTGCGGTACTGGCATCCCATATGGCTGCCGGTTCAAGTCCCAGTGCTCCACTTCCGATCCAGCTCTCTGCTATGGCCTGGGAAAGCAGTAGAAGATGGCCCAAGTCCTTGGGCCCCTGCACCCCTGTGGGAGACATATCTTCCAGAGAATATATACTTGGGAGCTAAATCTTTTGAAATTTTGCATGTCTGAAAATGTCTTTATTTCTGTCTCACATTTGCATCCTTCTAGGTTAAATGCTGCAGGTTAAGTGTTTTTGTCTGAGTAGCAGAGAGCTCCATCCCATCCTGAGGTTCACTCCCCTAATGCCTGGATGACTAGGGGTAGGCCAGGATGGAGCCAGGAACACAGTCCAGATCTCCCCATGGGTGGCAGAAACCTAATCACTTGAGCCATCACTGCTGCCTTTAAGATCTGTATTAGCACGAGTTGACCTAGAGCCAGGTTTCAAACCTAAGCGCTGTGACGTGAGATGCAGGCATCTTCATTAGGCCATAGAAATGATGTAGAGGCAGTACATTTCTAGCTAGTTTAGCATGCTGCTATTGAGAAATCTGATGCCTAGTGGTATTTTATCCTTGCTGCATGCAATATTTTTTCTATATAATGTGTGGTGGTTTTTTTTGTTTTTTTTTTTGTTTGTTTGTTTGTTTGTTTTGTTTTTAAGATTTGTTTTATTTTTCTGAAAGTCAGAGTTAGAGAAAGGTCTTCCATCCGCTGGTTCACTCCCCAATTGGCTGCAACGGCTGGAGCTGCACCAATCCAAAGCCAGGAGCCAGGAGCTTCTTCCGGGTCTCCCACATGAGTGCAGGGGCCCAAGGACTTGGGCCATCTTCTACTGCTTTCCCAGGCCACAGTAGAGAGCTGGATCAGAAGTGGAGCAGCTGGGACTTGAACCGGCAGCCATATGGGATGCCAGCACTGCAGGCGGTGGCTCCACCTGCTATACCACAGCACTAGCCCCTGTATATAATGTTTTAACAAAAACTTCTGGCTGGGAGAAACTGCCCCTCTCAGGACTTGCCAGTTCTCAGAAGCAGCAGAGGGTCCAGGCTTTGCTGCACAAACAGACAATCCAGAGCCCAGCCTCCTCTGTCATCCTGTATACCCAGGAAGCATTGTTTCTCAGCCTCCATCATCCCAAGGCCAAATGCCAGATGACTAGGGACCACACCCGTGGCTTAGAGCCCAGTGAAATTATTCACATTAGCCAGTCCTAACCTGTTGACCCTCCTGCCATGCCTTCTTATGAACACTCCCATGAAGGTCATGGCTTAGGCTGTGCCCTTGATCCTGTGTGGCATGGCGTGCCTCCTGTCTCCAGTATCTAGCTGAGAGTATAAACCTTGCTTTCCTGATACTTTCTTGTGTCTTCTCTTGGGGCCACACCTGACGGTCACCTAAAAGACAGAGCAGAGTGTGATCTCTTTGTTGTGTGCAGAGACTTTTAGGATCTTTTCTGTATTCCTGGTAGAATGAAATTCCACAGTATGTGTGACTTGATATGAATTCTTTCAAATTACTCATTGTTCTGTGTAGTTAGTCTTTCCAATATAGATGTTGATGTCTGAATTGTGAGAAATATTTAATAGTATTCTTTTATTTATATTTATTTTTATTGCAGTTTTTTCTGTTCCTTTTCAGGAATTTCTTTTAGTCGAGTGCTAGAACTGATGGATTGATGATCTAGCTCTCTTGCAGTCTCCTGCGTCCTAGATGTAGTATCTTACTTACCTGAGAATATTGATTTTAGGTTATCAAATTGTCTTTTATTTCGAGTGGGACGTGCTCCACCAGCATGTGTATTAGAGGATTTCTTGAAATGTTGGTAACCTTTCATTTTCCATTTGTAGCTAATAGTCAGACATAAGAATTCGGTCCAGAAATTCTTCCAGAGGGCCAGCGCCGCGGCTCACTAGGCTAATCCTCCGCCTTGCGGCGCCAGCACACCGGGTTCCAGTCCCGGTCGGGGCGCCGGATTCTGTCCCGGTTGCCCCTCTTCCAGGCCAGCTCTCTGCTGTGGCCCGGGAGTGCAGTGGAGGATGGCCCAAGTGCTTGGGCCCTGCACCCCATGGGAGACCAGGAGAAGCACCTGGCTCCTGGCTCCTGCCTTCGGATCAGCGCGGTGCGCCAGCCGCGGCGGCCATTGGAGGGTGAACCAACGGCAAAGGAAGACCTTTCTCTCTGTCTCTCTCTCTCACTGTCCACTCTGCCTGTCAAAACAAAACAAAACAAAAAACACAGAAATTCTTCCAGAACGGGTTGGAACGTGTTGACTGTGTTCTTCACTATGGGGTTGGTCATCAGGTGCTGTTTTCCTTGAGAATCCCCTTCCTCCAAGGGTTTCTCAGTCTTTTGGCCGGGGCCAAAATGTTACTGTAGATTCAGCCAACAAATATTTATGGAGTTTGCATGATAAGCTGTAATAAGCATTTAGCTTCTATAAGTGCTGGGGATAGAACTGTGAGTGAAGTCTGCACACGGACATAAAAATCCCTGTCCTCTCGGCCTGGAGCTAACAAATCAGGCCCTGCACAGAAGGAAGTGTGGGAAGCTTCTCCCAATTGTGTGTCCATTTTTACTTGATTCCTCTGTTTCCTGTTCTCAGCTGTGCCTGATGTCCCTGCTCCAGAATATAGCCAGTTCAGCCTTCCTGGAGAGTCAACTGTAAAAATTCCAGTTTGTCTAATGCCTTCCTTGTTCCTTGATGGACTTGCAGCAGTCCCAGGCTGTGTTCCACGCAGACCCTGCCTTCAGACACTGCAGGCAGCAGCTGTATCTACTGCTGTAACTCATCACGTGACGAGGATTTCTCTGGCTGAACCATCCTTCCTGCAGGGCTAACGGCTGCACTGCTCTCCCTGACAGCCCCTCCAAATGCAAATAAATGTACCTCTCCTACCACAGGGACTTAGACAGCAGCCAAGTGGGGCAGGGGAAGAGGGGATGGGTTGGTGGGCATAGGCACGAGTCTAAAAGGAAAAAAAGTGAGTTTGCACTGGTAAATGTGAATACATCTGACAGGTTAATTAAAATAATTTCACTTCAAGAGTGGTTTAATGGAGAATACTTTTAAAAGGTTTTGGGGGGTTGTTTCTCTGCTAGCTCTTGCTTCGTCCACTCTGACGTGGGGATAAAATGGCAGCCATTTTTATTTTAATGTTTCAGGTTTGGAGACCAGAGCTGAGACCAAAGAGTTGATTCCAAAGCGAGAAATGTCAGAAGTAGAGCCACAGGGGCAGCTTCCAGAGGTGTCCCAGGGAATGGCCTGCCCGTCTGCTGAGGGTGGTGCTACCCAGGGCGACAGGGGACAGAAGCATTCAAGATGTCCGTCCTCACTGAAACTTGAAAATCCTCCCGAAGAGCAGGGACTCACCAGCACCTCCCAGCTCAGCCAGAATGGAGCCACAGAAGACAGAGACTCTGAGAGTAATGGACTTGACAACAGAAGTCCCAGCTGTGTCCTTTGTCCGCACATCCGGACAGCAGAGAGGCCTGCTGACGGTCATGAACACGGGTGCAAGTGCAGACAGTGTTTACATATGGGGAGTCGCCACGCTGTGGACAGTGGAGAGCAGTTCCGTAGTTCTGACCTGTTTGAAGCCCAGAGACAGTTCCGTGAAGAAAGACCTTACAAGTGTGATAACTGTGAGAAGAGCTTCAAACAGCGCTCTGACCTCCTTAAACACCAGAGAATCCACACGGGGGAGAAGCCCTATGAGTGCCAGGCATGCGGGAAGAGCTTCAGTCAGAGTGCTGCTCTGATTAAGCACCAGAGGACACACACAGGTGAGAAGCCGTACACATGTCTGAAATGTGGGGAGTGCTTCAGACAGAGTTCACATCTAAATCGCCATCAAAGAACTCACACAGGAGAGAGGTACTATAAATGCGAGGAGTGTGGGGAAACGGGCCACGTTTCCAGCCTTTTTAGACATCAGAGGCTGCACAAAGGAGAGAGACCCTACAAATGTGAAGAATGTCAGAAGGGCTTCAAACAGCGCTCTGACCTCTTTAAACATCAGAGAATCCACACCGGGGAGAAGCCTTATGGATGTTCTGTGTGTGGGAAAAGCTTCAGTCAGAGTGCGACGCTCATTAAACACCAGAGAACTCACACAGGAGAGAAACCTTATAAATGTCTTGACTGTGGGGACAGCTTTCGACAAAGTACACACCTCATCCGGCACCAAAGAATCCATCAAAATAAAGTCTCGTCATTTTGATATGCTTCTGCATGCCCTGTTTTGTTTGTTTCATGTCCAGAAACTCCATTCGGTGGCATTTGAAGTATTTCAGAAAACCGTGGACCGTGTTGCCTTGGGAATCCCACACAAAACAGGCTCGGTCTGACCTGGGTCTCAGTACATACTTTATAGCATTTCACACAGGAATGAGGGGAGAGTTCCCTAAAAGATGACACGGCGACTTATGAGGAAAAGAGCAAAGGCTAACGTGACAGAATCTGTCCGTGTCATCTTCACACTTCCTGCCTCTTCTTTGGACCAAATCTTACCCACTTCAATTGTTTTCCTAAGAATTGTAGTCATTTATAATAATTTCTCTACCCATTTGTTGGAGAGGGTTTGCACTACATTGTAATCCTCAAAACACCTGGTACATCTGAGCACAGAGAAGAAGCACTCTCTATTTGACTTGTTAAAAAATTAATTTTGGGGCCGGCGCCGTGGCTCAACAGGCTAATCCTCCGCCTAGCGGCGCCAGCGCACCGGGTTCTAGTCCCGGTCGGGGCACCGGATTCTGTCCCGGTTGCCCCTCTTCCAGGCCAGCTCTCTGCTGTGGCCAGGGAGTGCAGTGGAGGATGGCCCAAGTGCTTGGGCCTTGCACCCCATGGGAGACCAGGATAAGCACCTGGCTCCTGCCATCGGATCAGTGCGGTGCACCGGCCGCAGCGTGGCGGCCATTGGAGGGTGAACCAACAGCAAAGGAAGACCTTTCTCTCTGTCTCTCTCTCTCACTGTCCACTCTGCCTGTCAAAAAAAAAATTAATTTTGCAGATCCCTCCTTCCTGTTTTAGGAGTCTTAAGGTTCCTGTTTTTTTTTTTTTTTTTTTTTTTTTTTTTCCCCTTTTATTTATTTGAAAGGCAGAGTTACAGAGAGAGAGAGAGAGAGTCAGAGAGGTCTCCATCCACTGGGTCACTTCCCAAATGGCCTCAACAGCTGGGGCAGGGCCAGGCCAGAGCCAGGAGCTTCTTTCGGGTCTCCCACATGGGTAGCAGGGGCCCGCGCACTTGGTCATCCTCCACTGCTTTTGCAAGTGCATTAGCAGGGAGCTGGATTGGAAGTGGAGCAGCTGGGACTTGAACCAGCACCCACATGGGATGCCAGCATTGCAGGTGGTGGTTTAACCTACTGTGTATGCCACAGTGCCTGCCCCATGGGTTGTTTTATAAGTTTGGTCTCTTAGAACAAGAAAAGCACACACATTTAGTTTCTGTCACTATAACCCTTTCACTGCTTAAATAAGGTCATTTACTGAGAACTTTTTTAAGATTTATTGGGGCTGGTGCTGTGGCCTAGTAAGTTAAGCCTCCACCTGCAGCACCAGCATCCCCTATGGGTGCCAGTTCAAGTCCTGGCTGCTCCACTTCCGGTCCAGCTCTCTGCTGATGGCCTTGGAAAGCAGTGGAAGATGGCCCAAGTGCTTGACCCCTGCACCCAGGTGGGAGACCTGGCTCTTAGCTTCGGATCAGCCCAGCTCTGGCCTTTGGTGGCTACTTGGGGTGTGAACCATCCCCTCTCCCTCTAACTCTGCCTCTCAAATAAATAAATAAATCTTTAAATAATAATATTTATTTATTTGAAAGGCAGAGTAATGGAGATGTAGAGAGAGCTTCCATCTATTGGTTCATGCCCCAGATGGGCTCAGTAGCCAGGTCTGGGTCAGGCTAAATTCAGGAGCCAGAAACTCCCAAGTCTCCCATGTAGGTGTCAGGGATCCACTCACTTGGGCCATCTGCTGCTGCATTCCCAGGCACATTAGCAGGGAGCTGGGTCAGAATCAGAGCAGCCAGGACTCAACCAGCACTCCAGTATGGGATTCCGGCATCACAGGTGGCATTTTAACCACAACACTGGCCCCAACTTTTGGTTTCTGAAAAAGTCATCACTAAACTAGTCACTGAATTGGTGTGTATGTGTGTGTGTGTTGGCTTCTTGTGTACTAAACAGCCTAAAGTGGGGGTGTTTGGTGGAAGTTTCTTACTGTGGGGGGACTTGCAGAAGTACTCCAGCCTTGGAGGCTTTCCACAAGAGAACACTTGACGACGAGGCTCCCAGGGTTCAGTGTTGAGTGTTCACTGCTGTTACAACACTGCTCATTGAGGACATCTACATTTCTCTATTTGATTGCCAGGCAACCCTCTGAGGTAAGTAGGAACCTAAGCCATCTCTATTTACAGAGGAAGAAACTGACACTCAGGTGATCTGATGGCATACAAGGGTTCTTGAGAAAGTTCATGGAAAAGATGTAGTATGAAAAGATTTGCATGAATTTCAAAACTTTTTAGCATCAAGATGAACTTTTAATGCCATTTTATCTCAGACTTTCTAAAGTGCCCTCCTGTTACACAGTATAGATCTGAGTGCTTTTTATTATGGGACCTCTACTAACACACTGGTAGGTTCCAGCATGGGCATTTGGGAGGGACACCCACATTCAGACCAAAACAAACACTATCTGTGGGTTTTGTTGGAAGCTTATCATGCAAAGTGCGTGCACAGTAAATTAATGAGAGCCCTGGATCGTTAAGGATGTCAGTATGCTCGTGTCGCCATAACAAAATACCACAGACTGGGCCTAAACAATGTTTATTCTCTCATAGTTTGGGGCTAAATGTTCAAGATAGAAGTGCTTCAGGGCTGCTTTCTGGTGGGTAAAGGATAGAACAGAAAGGGAGCAGAAGACACAGGTACAAAAGCCAGTGGACTAGAGAATGGGTGTCAGCTAGGGGTGAGCATGACCAGGATGGTGCGAACCAGTCCACAGGGCACAGATCAGCCCCCTGCAAAGAATCACCCAGCCCAAAATGTCAACGGAGGCAAAGGGGAGAGCTAGGAGCAGAGGGAGGTGAGAAAGGGTAGCAGGAGCAGTCAGGACCCAGTACATAAGAAAAGGGAGATAGATCAAAAAATACAAGGGACTTTGAAAGACAAAATGAAAGCAAGAGAGTAAGAGGTAGTCTAGAGGGGAGAGGAGCAGAGGGTGGACTAAAGGAGCATCCATGGTGGCGTGAGAGGAGCCCCTATCCTACAGCAGAGGGAGGGGAGCTGCACACTTAACTCAGATCCCACTGTCCACCCCTTAACAGTATGAGACAAGCCACAGTCACTTAGCTTCCTGGTCTGGAAAAAGGATGATCATGTGACCCCCTTCACAGGGCCACAGGGCTGCCAAGTGGGATGACAGAAGACACATCTGGCTCGATCCCTGGCACGCAGAAGGGGCTTCCGTGCCACGAATTCCCTTGCTCCTCAGGATTCCACTTGCCTGTGTCTCTTCCTCACCCATCCGGGCAAGTGCTCCTGGGGGCCTTCCTAGGCCCAGCTCCCGGGAGATCCAGGATCCGTGGCTCAACCCAGTTCTCCAGCTGACAGATCACCTCAGGTTTGGGAAACTGAAATCCTACTCACGGGGAAGTAAATGGGAGGTAGGCATTAGTGTGCTACTGAGGGGTGTCCCAGGGCGCACCCTGACCCCTGTGGTCTACAGTAGCAAGCAGACACAAGGACAACCATCAAAAGGACTGATGAGGGGGTTGGCGCTGTGGTGTAGTGGGTTAAGGCCCTGCCTGAAGCACCGGCATCCCATATGGGCGCCGGTTCTAGTCCCGGCTGCTTCTCTTCTGATCCAGCTCTCTGCTATGGCCTGGGAAAGCAGTAGAAGATGGCCCAAGTCCTTGGGCCCCTGCACCCATGTGGGAGACCGGAAAGAAGCTCCTGGCTCCTGGCTTCGGATCAGCGCAGCTCCAGCCGTTGCGGCCATCTGGGGAGTGAACTAGCAGATGGAAGACCTCTCTCTCTCTGTCTCTACCTCTTTCTGTGACTCTTTCAAATAAATAAAACAAATCTTTAAAAAATTTTTAAAAAATAAAAATAATAAAAAAGGGCTGATGAGAACAGAAATCGGCACTGTATTTATGAAAATTAAGCAATCTTTTTTTTTTTTTTTTTTTTTTGACAGGCAGAGTGGACAGTGAGAGAGAGAGACAGAGAGAAAGGTCTTCCTTTTGCCGTTGGTTCACCCTCCAATGGCCGCCGCGGCCGGCGCGCTGCGGCCGGCGCACCGCGCTGATCCGATGGCAGGAGCCAAGAGCCAGGTGCTTTTCCTGGTCTCCCATGGGGTGCAGGGCCCAAGCACCTGGGCCATCCTCCACTGCACTCCTGGGCCACAGCAGAGAGCTGGCCTGGAAGAGGGGCAACCGGGACAGAATCCGGCGCCCCAACCGGGACTAGAACCCGGTGTGCTGGCGCCGCTAGGCGGAGGATTAGCCTAGTGAGCCGCGGCGCCGGCCCGAAAATTAAGCAATCTTGTTTGAGAGCCTCAGCAGTATTCACACTCCTGCCCTCAGTCACATTGCTTTTAGAAATATAGCCTCGGGGAAAGTTAGGGCCACAGATATCAGCAGGGGGTGAATTAATGAAGTGTAGCACAGTCATACAACATAGGCAGATACTTAAAAACAATGTGCTCAAATATTTATTAGCATTGAAAAATGCTCCCTGTATATTTTAAAGCAGAATATAAAACTCACATATGACATGATCCAAATTTTGTTTTTTCATTAATTTGCTTTGGGAGGCAGAGAGACAGAGACAGAGAGCTAGAGGGCCAGAAACAGACAGAGTTCCCATCTGCTGCTTCACTCCCCAGATGCCTGCAACGGCCAGAGCTGACCCAGACCACAGTCAAGAGATGGGAAGGCAGGTATCTTGTGTGGGCGGCAGGGACCCAACTGCTTGAGCCACCACCTGCTATGCCTCCCAGCGTCTTCATTAGCAGGAATCTGGAATCAGGAACTGGAGCTGAAAATCGAGCCTAGGTATGGGATGCAGGCATCTTAACCACTAGGCCAAAGAACCGCTCAGCACATTTTGTTTCAAAACAGATGCATGTGTGCAAGTCAGAAAATAAAGGAGCAGACACACAGTCAGTCTGAGAATTACGAACCCAAAAGGTCAACAGGTTATTGCGGGGCAGTGGGCCTACAGCTGAGTTTTACTGTATACTCTATACACTGATATGTTTTACAAAATTTCCAAAATTAAGGTTATTGATTTTAGAACTAGTAAAATTTCTAAAGGAGCACAGTAATCTATGAAGAGACAAAGTACTGCACCCCCTAACTCCAAAATTCCAGTTCTGGGAATGTACCTTGGGGAATGACGAGAAATTCACATAAAGATTTATAGTCAGAAACACTCATTGGAATATTATAAATTGTATTAAAAATTACAAAGATACAAGCAAATCAACAAACAAAAACAAAACCACGTTCAAAGTCTCCATTATGGGAAAACAAATATTGCCAATCATACAATGGAATTATATTATGCTCATTTCATATATATGTGGGAAAACATTGATGCTATAAGATTAAATTTAAAAGGGATTACAGAATTACAAACAGAGTATGTGACTGGCTGGGGTGGAGGTGGGGGAGGCTGGAGTTGTGGTGGGCGGGTCAGCCCACTGCTTGCAATGCTGGCATCCTGTATCAGAGTGACAGTTTGAGTCCCAGCTGCTCCACTTCTGATCCAGCTTCCTGCTCATTGGACTGGGAAGGTAGCAGATGATGGCCCAAGTGCTTGGACCCCTGCCGCCCATAAGGGAGACCTGGATGGAGTTCCTGGCTCCTGGCTTCAGTCTGGCCCAGTCCTGACTGTTGAAGCCATTTGAGGAGTAAACCAGCAGATGGAAGGTCCCTATCCGTATCTCTCTCTCTCTCCCCTTCACCCTCCTCTGTCACTCTTTCAAATAAATAAATAAATATTTTAAATGACTGGTAAGAAATATTTTAAAATATTTCCTCTGAGTATTTCCATCTTCCCATCATATTTTTCTATACCTTCCATATATTTAATTACACTCTTGTAATATTTTTAAATGTTTAATTGACACATAATAATTGCACACCTTTATGGAGTACAACGTGACAATTTGACACATATATACAATGTGTAATGACCAGATCAGGGTAACTAGCACCATCTCCAATATTTTCATTTCTTTGCGTCAGGAACATTCAAAATCCTTCCATCTAGCTGTTCTGAAACTTAAGAAAAACCACCAGCACTACCACCCAGAGGTGACGGACAGCTGCCGTTCAGAAGCGAAGTCAGCGTAAGATCAGACCTGGGCATGCACCCAGGCTCCCGACAAGTGAACCACCCGTTTCCACAGAGAAGAGAGAAGGAAAGACTTCAAGAGAACGATAAGCCAGCCTCGGGCATCTAAAGCGACTGTAATGTCTGCAATTCTGACGGGTCTTACAGATGTGGAAGACGGGGGTGGGAGTGCAGGATGGATCGGTGTCTGAGGCCCCCAGAGCCCAGCACAACTCTTCCCTGTCCCCAGTACCTTTTCTGAAACCCCGGGGCCAGGCAGGACTCGGGATCTAGAATTTTCCCACACTTCAGAAAGGCAAGCTGGTGTATGCATTTCATACTATGTCCCGCCTCCAGCAGGACTTGGAGCTGGGCCCTCCATCCCACACACCAAATGGGAAAAACCCCAACAATATGTACCTTCTCTGTGGAATGCGATCAGGTTTCACTGCCTGGTGACTTCAGCTAAGGCTCTGGAGCCAAGTGAGTTACAAAATAAGTGTGGTTTCCAGAGCTCCGTGGATTTGGGGATTGTGGACAATGGACGGGGGATGGGTGCAGACGCTCAGAACACACCGACAGAACCCGGTGGTCCGGCCAAGCCATTACCCATCAACACCATGTTCCTGAAGTTTCCCAGAGCCACGTCTCCGTAGAGGGCCTCCTGGGCCCAGTCCAGCTGCACCCGCTCCTCCCTGGAGCACATCGCCACATCCTCAAAGGACAGCCGTTCCTGAATAGACGGCCGGTGACTGCAACTGGGATTCTCACAGGGACTCCGGAGCTGGGCCTCGGACTCCCCAGGGAAAGAAACCGAGGTCATTCAACGAGTGGCAGATGGAGCTCTTGCCAGGGCCCCACTCAGGCCTGGGCAGGGCCTCCTGCTCGACTCTCTGAAGGGCCAGCGAGGCAAGATTCCAGGCTTCTGAGGCCGTCTGGTCTCTGCCACTGCAGCTCCAGCCAGCAGCAAGCAAGGGACAGTGGCTGTGTCCACTCAAACCTCCCCGAGCTTCCCGACTCCCACCCTAAACCTCACTGCCCTTCACGGAGCCTGCGTGTGTTCTCAGCCCGGCCTCCCTTAGGAAGGGGGTGAGGTCCCTGAGAACCGGTCCAGATGTGGACTGTTTCCAAAGGAACGGGCAGGTCTGAAGCGGGGGGATGGGGAGGGGGGGTTGGGGAGGCTTGCTGGAAGCCAGAAAGGTGCTGGCGAGGGAGCAGGATGGGATCCGGGGCCTCGGAGGGCCTGGCAGGGGCAGCTGTGGGAACCGACACCCGACCGGCATGCTGGGGAATAGCGCAGGCAGCGTGGAGAGGCGCGTGCGGCACAGGCTCTCACGCACAGCTCACCGTGTGCTCAGCCACAGGATGGTCTGAGAGGGAGGGTCCTGGCCGGCTGCTACTGCCAACTGGGGAGTGAACCAGGGGATGGAAGATCTTCTCCCTCCCACCCTACACCCTGCCCATCAAATAAATAAAGGAACATTGTTTAAAACTATGTTTCTTGCTCCTTCCTCCCCCTCTGGTTACCACTCTCTTTCCCTTACTGGACCAGCCTCTGGAAAGAACATTCTACAGGCTCACCGCCTAGTCACTCCACACACAACTCACCATCTGGCGTAAGCTCTTAGCATTCTTCTGAAACTATTTCAAGAGACCACCCATGGGTCTGGCGCTGTGGTGCAGTGTGTGAAGCCGCCACCTACAGGGCCAGCGTTCCATGTGGGCACTGGTTTGAGTCCCAGTTGCTCCACTTCTGATCCAGCTCCCTGCTGATACACCTGGAAAAGCAGTAGAAGATGGCCCAAGTGCTTGGGCCCCTGCACCCACATGGGAGACCTGGAAGAAGCTCCTGGTTCCAGGCTACTGCTTGGCCCATCCAGGCCATTGCAGCCATCTGTGGAGTGATCCAGTGGACAGAAGACTTCTCTTTCTCTACAACTCCACTTCTCAAATAAATAAATCTTTAAAGCTAGAGACAGAGTGACCACCCACTTGTGTGGGGAGCAACTGAGACTAGACTAAGTTACTGGAATTAAGACTTATTCTATGCATCTGCTCTCCCACAATATGGCGCTGAGAGAAAGAGACCAAACAACCTCTATGCAGCTGCCTCATCAGTTTGATAAGCTGCAGGAGCTGATCCTGCTCCTGATTGGAGGAGAGCAGTGTGCTCGGCGTGTGGGCAGCAGAGTTGGGATTGGTGGAAGAGGACTATAAAGGAGGAGAGAGACAGCATGCACCAGGAACATCTAAGGGGAACACCTGAGCAGCCCCCGAGAGAGCCAGCCAGCGGTGTGCCGCCAACCTGGGAAGGACCAGCAGCAAACCCGGGAAGGGCTGAGCAGACAAAAGAACAGCGCAGGGTTTAGTGTCGTTCCTCCGCAAAGAGGGGGAATGACACACTTGGGAACCCAAGGAGATAGTTTTGAGTCTTTTTTTTTTTTTTTTAAGATTTATCCATTCATTTATTCAAGAGTGAGAATGAGACTGAGAGAGAGAGAGAGAGACTGGTTCACTCCCCAAATGGCCATAACAGCCAGGTCTGTACCAGGCCAAAGCCAGGAGCCAGGATCTCCATACTACTCTCCCACATGGTGGCAGGGACCGAAGCATTTGTGCCACCTTCCACCGCCTTCCCATCAGCAGGAATTTGGATCAGAAGCAAAGCAGCTGGGACTTGAAGGAGTCCTCTGATTAAGAATACATCTTAAGAAACTGCACCACAATGCGGGCCCTGAGTTGACTCTTCAAATATGAGCAGTGGGACTAGCGCTGTGGCATAGCGGGTCAAGCCACCCTCTTTCATGCCAGCATCCCATGTGGTCACTGGTCTAAGTCCTGGCTGCCCAATTTCTAATCCAGCTCCCTGCTAATGTGCCTGGGAAAGCAGCAGAAGATAGCCCAAGTCCTTGGGCCCCTGCACCCACATGGGAGACTCAGAAGAAGCTCCTGGCTCCTGGCTTTGGGTCAGCCCAGCTCCGGCCAGCAATGGCCATTTGGGAAGTGAACCAGTGGATGGAAGATTTCTCTGTCTCTGCTTCCTTCTCTAATTCTGCTTTTCAAAATAAATAAATCTTTAAAAGAATATATGAGTAGGCAATTCGCCTTATGGACAAGGAGGACGGGACGGCGGGCAGGGTGGTAGAAGGAAGGGACACTGTACGTTCCTGCATGCAGCTTCTCTGGCTCTCAGGGACAGCCTGGAGGGGAGGCAGCAAAGGCAGGTGGTGCCTCGAGATACCTCCGAAGCACTCAGCACTCAGTGGGATCCCTCCGATCCCAAGGCAGCAATCCTGCCAGACTGCAGCACGGCCACACCTTCTGTTCCCACTGCTGCGACAGCTTCCTAACTTAGCTCCTCACCTTCAAACCCAACGACTTATCACCCTTCGAAATGCTACAGATGCAATGGCCCATTTCACAGACAAGGAAACGGTGGCCCACAATGCTTATGTAACTTGCTGGAGGTGACACATCTAACACACAGCTTGGATTTGAACCCACAGACTGCAGACTTTGTGCTCCTCACTACATAGCACCCATGAAGGAAAACTCCCAAGTGGAGTACGGCCAGCTTCCCCAGGCCATACTCCCCAGGGCTGGGCCCGGACAAAGCAATGTTCAGCAACAGTGACGCTAGCGGAGACAGAGGAGGAGCTGCAGCTTCCACCCGGTGCTGGGAACATGGCTTCGCCGGCCCCAGCTCTGCCAAGCGGTTGTCTCCCAGCCATCAGGCCAAGCTGGAGAAGAAGGAAGGATGACAGGTGAGGCCGGCCCCAGCTCGAAGGTTTCCTGAGAAGGCAGACCTGGGAGAGGGGATCCCCAGACCCGGTCGCTACAAAGTCAGTAGAACAGTCTTTTTTCGGAGTTTCTGAAGCTGCATCAGTTTCCACAGCCGTCTGCAAGGGAAGCTGTGCCTGGCGCCCCACCCCCACCCCCGCCTTCTCCCTGCACCTCTCTGCCGGACACTGGGTGCGCAAAGGGCTAAGATCCAGAGGTCGCTGATCCACAGCTGGCAGCAGCCTAGCCGGGAAGCTACCTTGCTGTGGGTCAGGCCTCGGTCCGCTAACTGCCTGCCAGCTTTTTCACTCGACCACATGAAATGAGCAACCAAGAGACCAACTGCTAAGCCGAGACTTTGACAACAACAAGCGACTGTTACGGGGGACATCAGGAAAGGTTCCGGGCCAGACGGGGGAGAAGCTTTTAAAAGGGAAAAGGGCCGGCGCCGCGGCTCACTAGGCTAATCCTCCGCCTAGCGGCGCCGGCACACCGGGTTCTAGTCCCAGTCGGGGCGCCGGATTCTGTCCCGGTTGCCCCTCTTCCAGGCCAGCTCTCTGCTGTGGCCCGGGAAGGCAGTGGAGGATGGCCCAGGTGCTTGGGCCCTGCACTCCATAGGAGACCAGGAGAAGCACCTGGCTCCTGCCATCGGATCAGCGCGGTGCGCCGGCCACATCGCGCCAGCCGCGGCGGCCATTGGAGGGTGAACCAACGGCAAAGGAAGACCTTTCTCTCTGTCTCTCTCACTGTCCACTCTGCCTGTCAAAAAAAAAAAAAAAAAAAAAAAAAAAAAAAAAAAAAAACCTTTCCCACTCCTCTGCCTGCCTTGGAGACTCCGCCCAACACAGGTGATGGCCGGGGACCCCGTGGCTAGAGCAAGCTCTGTATCAAGGACCTTTTGCGTGTTCTGATTTGGGTGCCCTTCGTTTATTTCCCCATCACACAGATGATTTTAGGCCCATCGTTGGAGATTTCAGCTACACACTCACAAAGAGGCCGTCTTAGGCAGGATCATTTACTCAGCCTGAGGGACTCTAAGTAAACTCGCTTCAGAGACGTCTCACACACAGTTCCCTGAAAACACTTCGTGGAAGACCCCCTACAAGAGGCGCCCCCACCCAAGACCCGTCCTGATCTGTGGCTCCAAGGGGCAGAGGCCACCCTTCTGCACTGCCCATGGAAGCCAGAGCTGTTAGAGAAATCAAACCCGAGACCACCGTTTGGGCAACACCCACAGCCACGGAACGGAAAACTTAAAATATCTTGATGTCCCGAAGCAGGAAAAAGTCGGCGCCGGCCCAAGATGGGCGGCGGTGGTCAGCTCCCACAGCCCCTCCGGCACTGCACCTGCGCTGGGGACCCGCGGCCAACTCTGAACTTGAAACCGACTCATGCCAACTTCCCGCAGAGTCTGAAAGGCTACCGGGCACCAAGGGGGACACCTTGAAACCTGCGATCACTTCTCCTCTCCGGGGGTCTCACCACTCCCCACCCACCCCCCACACACTAGCTTAATTTCTCCCGAACCTGCTCGGTGCCGCTGACCCGCCGCCGCCTGCCTCCTCCAGGGAGTCTTCCGCGTGGGGCCCCGTGTCCACCAGCGGCGGCTCTGGGGGCTGGGCTTCCCCTCTCCGGGCTCCCGGGACTGACCACAGGTCTGGTCAGCGCCCCTCAGCTGACTCCACCACAGGGAAGCGGTTCGAGGATCGACCCGGGGGCTCTCTGGCGCCCCTCGTCGGTTACACTCTCACACACTCGCGCGCGCGGGATAGAGGGGGGGCCCCACTCGCGCTTCCTCTAGGACTGCGGAGGCTTCCACACTCCGGTGGGGCGTGGTGGGCGTGGCCTCGCTTCCCGCGCACACGCCTCCCCTGGCCGTAACCAATCATCAGCCTCGGGGGTGGTGCCAGGCCCCGTCACGTGGTCACCAGGCCCCGCCCCCGCCGGGTCCCACACTATATATATTCAGGAGGCGCGCTCTCGCCGGAGTTGGTTTGGGGGGTTTCAGAAATGCCTACGCAGCCGCCTCCCTCCCGTCCGAACCAACTGCAGGACTTCTCACTACGGTTGGGTGTTAAAAAACTGCCCTGGAGGGCCTGAGGTGGGCTGACTGAAGGTTTTAGGGAGCTGATTCTGAACGCAACCATTCCAAATAATCATAATTTATAATTGTTATATAATGATGCATCATTTACATGTTATCAATTCACTATAAAAATATTGTTATTCTGTATTATTTACTTTTCTGTTTTATGAATTCTATTTTTTTAATATTTTTATTTATTTATTCAACAGGTAGAGTTACAGAGAGAGAGAGAAAGGTCTTCCTTCCGTTAGTTCACTCCCCAAGTGGCCGCCACGGCTGGCGCTGTGCCGATCTGAAGCCAGGAGCCAGGTGCTT
The DNA here is from genome assembly GCF_051225735.1 of Oryctolagus cuniculus. Taxonomy (NCBI): domain Eukaryota; kingdom Metazoa; phylum Chordata; class Mammalia; order Lagomorpha; family Leporidae; genus Oryctolagus; species Oryctolagus cuniculus. Next base: position 8,673,794 of record NC_142885.1, on the reverse strand, counting down.
CCTCCTGGTCTCCCGTGCGGGTGCAGGGCCCAAGCACTTGAGCCATCCTCCACTGCACTCCCTGGCCACAGCAGAGAGATGGCCTGGAAGAGGAGCAACCGGGACTAGAACCCGGTGCCCATAGGAGATGCTGGCACCGCAGGTGGAGGATTAACCGAGTGAGCCACGGCGCCGGCCCCTATGAATTCTATTTAAACAAAGCAGCAATAAGACTAGTTAACAGTGGTAACTAGTTGTAATAAATACGTCTAATTAAGCATATGTAGGAGAAAAATACTGTAGTTGATATTTGTTTCCATCCACTGATTCAGCAACTCTTTTTTTTTTTTTTTTTAAGATTTATTTATGGAGCCGGCGCTGTGGTGAAGGGGTTAAGCCACCATCTGCAGCTCCAGCATCCCACACCGGTTCCAGTCCTGGCTGCTCCACTCTGATCCAGCTGGTGCGCCTGGGAAAGGAATGGAAGATGGCCCAAGCCCTTGGGTCCCTGTACTCTCATGGGAGTCCCCGAAGAAGCTTCTGGCTCCTGGCTTCAGATTGGCCCAGCTCCGGCCATAGCGGCCATTTGGGGAGTGAAGATCTCTCTTTATGCCTGTGCCTCTCTGTAACGCTGCCATTGAAATCAATAAATAAATCTTTTTTTTTTTTTTTTTTGACAGGCAGAGTGGACAGTGAGTGAGAGAGAGAGAGAGACAGAGAGAAAGGTCTTCCTTTGCCGTTGGTTCACCCTCCAGTGGCCGCTATGGCTGGCTCTGCGCTGATCCAAAGCCAGGAGCCAGGTGCTTATCCTGGTCTCCCATGGGGTGCAGGGCCCAAGCACTTGGGCCATCCTCCACTGCACTCCCGGGCCACAGCAGGGAGCTGGCCTGGAAGAGGGGCAACCGGGACAGAATCCGGCGCCCCGACCGGGACTAGAACCCGGTGTGCCGGCGCGGCAAGGTGGAGGACTAGTCTAGTGAACCACGGCGCCAGCCAATAAATAAATATTTTTAAAAAATTATTTGAAAGTCAAAGTTACAGAGAGGGAGGGATAGATAGAGAGGGAGATCTACGTGCCAGTTCACTCCCCAGATGATAGCAATGGCCATGGGTAGGCCTGGCTGAATCCAGGATCCAGGAGCTTCATCCTGGGAGCAGGCGGGGATGGGGGGGGGGGCACGTGACGGGCGTGGCACACCTCTGAGGCTGATAATTGGTTATGGCCAGGGGAGGCGTGTGCGCAGGAAGCGAGGTCACGCCCACCTCGCCCCATCGGCGTGTGGAAGACTCCCCAGTCCTAGAGGAAGCGCCAGGGGGGCCCCCTCTCTCCCACGCGTGCGAGACTGGCTGTTCAGCAAGCATGAGTTTGGTTACAGCTTTTATACTTTTATTGCAGGGCAGATACAGGCATTGAGTCAGGTTTAAATCACAGATTTATGTTTGGTCATGGATCACATTTAAAAGTGAAGAAAACCTGGTAGTGACGGATTTGATTATTAAGGAGCCATATTACATTCCCATGCTCATTCCTACTTTCGATATTATCTGTGTGCAGAGAGAGGCCAACAGTTGGGTTGTTCATCATCCTTCCTGAAATGGTCCAAAGACATCCAACTCACTTCTTCTTAAGTATGACATATGTTTCCTTGCTCCTGGCTGGAGCTGAAAGATTCCGTTCCCTAACTCAGGCCTCTGCAGTCACCATGGAAGTCCGCAGTTGATTACCAGAGGATACTTTTACTCTCTAACAATAATTCCCTGAACTGCCTGAAAACCTTTGCAACATTCTTCTTTACTCTAAGTACTTGCAAAAGTGAATACAGGCAGAAGTAAAACTCACTCTGACTTGCAGTTCCCTCAGCCCACCTGACCCGGATTCCTGGTGGCAGTCCAATGTGACGGATAATATCAAACTCGACAAAAGCCTCTGAATACAGGATACTTTAGGATTTTACTTACTAGCAACAGCAGGTTTTTAGATTTGTAGCACTTAGTTTCCAGCTCCCTAAAACTTCTGTCTACTTATTTCCTCTCCAGATTTGTTTTCGTAAACCAACGATTTATCAATCGGGCCCTTTGTTTCCGTATGTTCGCCCTATACAGCCAGTGGTTAAAACCCTTAATAATAAAGCATGTCAGTTGTACACCGGCATCCCATATGGGCTCTGGTTCAAGTCTCAGCTGCTCCACTTCCGGTCCAGCTCTCTGCTAATGGCCTGGGAAAGCAGTGGAAGATGACCCAAGTCTTTGGGCCCCTGTACCAACATGGGAACCCAGAAGCTCCTGGCTCCTGGCTTAGGATCGGCCCAGCTCCAGCTGTTGCGGCCATTTGGGGAGTGAACCAGCAGATGTAGGACCTTTTTCTGTCTCTCCCTGTCTGTAAATCTGCCTTTCAAATAAATATTTTTTTAAAAAGCAAATAATGGGCATTGATGTTATCAAATTTCATTTAAATAGCTACAGAAGTTATATTTTTCCCATTAGACATATTGATAGGGCAGTAACTACCTTTTCTTGCATTTCTGGGATAAACACCATTTGGTCATAATCTATTTTTTTAAATGATGTTAGATTCTATTGGATAATATTTAGTAGATTTACATTGAAATGTATAAATTAGAATGATTGGAAGTTTCATTTTTATGCAATTTCTATTATACTTTAGTATCAATTTCATACTTTTTAAAAATGGCACTTTGATTTCTTCCTCTCTTTTCTGTTAAGTGTAGTTGTTAAGTCTTGGAATGATCATATCTTTAAAATTGAGAATTTTCTTTGTTGCATCTTTAAGGAAATTGCTGCTTAGGTTTTCTTCACTAGGGTCACTTTTGGCAAATTATATTTGTATATAAAATTATCCATTTAAGGCCGGCGCCGCGGCTCACTAGGCTAATCCTCCGCCTAGCGGCGCCAGCACACCGGGTTCTAGTCCCGGTCGGGGTGCCAGATTCTGTCCCGGTTGCCCCTCTTCCAGGCCAGCTCTCTGCTGTGGCCAGGGAGTGCAGTGGAGGATGGCCCAGGTGCTTGGGCCCTGCACCCCATGGGAGACCAGGAAAAGCACCTGGCTCCTGGCTCCTGCCATCGGATCAGCGCGGTGCGCCGGCCGCAGCGCACCGGCCGCGGCGGCCATTGGAGGGTGAACCAACGGCAAAGGAAGACCTTTCTCTCTGTCTCTCTCACTGTCCACTCTGCCTGTCAAAAAATAAAAAAATAAATAAAAAATAAAACAAACAAAAAGAATTATCCATTTAATCTAGGTTTAAACTTTTTATACTAATGGAGTTGAGAAAAGTAATGTTATTCTTTAGTTTTTAAATTTAGAAATATGGTATCGGTAACTCAAATTCTCTCATAATATTTCAATAGTTGATATCAGAAGCATGAGAATAGCAATCAGCCTTAAAAACAAATGGGATGACCTCCAACACAGGAGGAAGGAATGGGTTGGGATACACTGGAGCTAGAAGTGAAAGACTGGATTGTTTCTGTTTATCTCTATGACCTGATGCAAAAGTGCCTGCTGGGTCTGGAAACAGGGAGGCTTCAGGCATTTCCTATGTCACTTGTCCCCTTTATTTAACTCTTCTGGTTCTCCTAAACTGTGCTAGTGTTACTCATGAGACATCTTTTAAACTGAAATGAAGTTGAAAAGATTCACTGAGCACTTCCGACATGTCACTCATCCCTCTTCCTATACCTCTCTGTCCTCTGGGAAGTTACATTCTTATGATTCACAGAAGCATAAAGAAACCAGGATTCCTGGCTGGTGCCGTGGCTCACTTGGTTAATGCCTGCGGCACCAGCATCCCAGCTCTCTGCTGTGGCCCAGGAAGGCGGTGGAGGATGGCCTAAGTCCTTGGGCCCTGCACCCGCATGGGAGACCAGGAAGAAGCAGCTGGCTCCCGGCTTCGGATCGGCGCAGCGCCAGCCGTAGCGGCCATTTGGGGAGTGAACCAACAGAAGGAAGACCTTTCTCTCTGTCTCTCTCTCTATCTATAACTTTACCTGTCAAATAAATAAATAAATAAAATTTTTAAAAAATAAAAAGAGACCAGGATTCCTGACAGAGCTCTTAAAGAAATGCTTTCTTTTTTTTTTCAATACTATTGCATTATAACTTTCTGTTTCTTCTAGATAAGTTTTTTTTTTTTTTTTTTTTTGCCAACACAGGTCACATAAAAACCTGCCTGCCCATGTGGCAATGTTCTTTCAACAGCAGATAACAATGACTCATACAAGCTTATCTTATAGGGAATATATATTATAGTTGATCATCTTAAATGTAATTGCCTGCCATTCTTCAATAACATCCTGTGGCTCTTCAGAGAAAGGTGACTGTAACCTTCACTCACTAGCAGACAACCAGTTTTACTTTGCTTTTTGCTTTACTCCTAGCTTCAGTCTCTCATCAGCTTCCACCATTGCTGGGGAGTGAACCACTCACTATGGGAGTTCTCTCTGCCTCTCAAACAAACACACAAAAAACTACACCTCCTATTTTCCCATTGCAATGTGACGTAAATGTATAAAAAGGCCTACACGGATATTTGGGAGAACATTCATAAAGGAAATAAAGGAACGAGAGTGGAATTACACCATTCTAGAGCCAGTTGGAGGAAGGAAACCTCCCCAGCTGATGGCTGTACAAGTATAAAGGAAAGAAGCTGGGGCCAGCGCTGTGGCGCAGCAGGTTAAAGCCCTGGCTTGAAGCGTCAGCATCCCATATGGGCATCAGTTCTAGTCCAGGCTGCTCCTCTTCCGATCCAGCTCTCTGCTATGGCCTGGGAAAGCAGTAGAAGATGGCCCAAGTCCTTGGGCCCCTGCAGCCACATGGGAGACCCAGAAGAAGCTCCTGGCTCCTAGCTACAGATCGATGCAGCTCCAGCCATTGTGGCCATCTGGGGAGTGAACCAGTGAATGGAAGACCTCTCTCTCTCTGTCTCTACCTCTTTCTGTGACTCTTTCAAATAAATAAAAGAAATCTTTAAAAAAAAAAAAAGGAAAGAATCTAAATTCTTAGGACCTAAATTAAGTGTGATGAATTGATCAAGGATAAATGATCACATGAGTTTGAGTGACAGAATTCCACTTCTCACTTGTAGGTCCTCGTCTAAGCTTCTTCATTATTGTTAACTTTTGCTACCAAGAAGCCATAGGTAAGCAAGCACAATGTATTATCCCAGCACACAAAAGCAGCTCAGAGAGTTGCAGCCAGGCTTAAAAAGAGCACATTAGCCAGAGTCAGTTAGGGCCACAGAAGAAATTAGTATTAGGTTGATCGTGAGGTTAATAAGAAAGGGCCAAGAAAAGGGATCAAAAATCAAGTCAAAAAGATACCACTGGGGCTGGCGTTACGGCATAGTGGGTTAAGCACCCGCCTGGGACACCAGCATCCCCATAGGGGTGCTGGTTTATATCCCAACTGCCCCACTTCTTATTCAGTTCCCTCTTAATGACCCAGCAAATGCAGTGAAGATGGTCCCAGTGCTTGGATCCCTGAAAAACATGTGGTCCCCTGGATGAAGCTCCTGGCTGCTGGCTCTGGCCTGGCCCAGCCCTGGCCATTGCAGCCATCTGGAGAGTGAACCAGCAGATGCAAGATTGCTTGCTCTCTGTCTTTTCCTCTCTAACTTTTACTTTCAAATAAATACCTCTTTCTCTTAAAAAAAAAAAAATAGAAGATACTGTTGGGGCTGGTGCTGTGGCATAGCAGGTAAAGGCGCTGCTTGCAGTGTTGGCATCCCATATGGACACCAGTTCAAGTCTTGGCTGTTCCACTTCCTGTCCAGCTCTCTGCTATGGCCTGGAAAAGCAGCAGAAGATGGCCCAAGTCCTTGGGTCCCTGCACTCATGTGGGAGACCTGGTAGAAGCTCCTGGCTTTGGCCTAACCCAGCTCCGGCTGTTGTGGCCATTTGGGGAATGAACCAGTGGATGGAAGACCTCTCTCTCTCTCTCTCTCTCTGCCTCTGTTTCTCTGTGTAGCTCTTTCAAATAAATATATAAATCTTTAAAAATAAAAAATAAAAGCCACATATAGGGGCCAGTGTTGTTGTGTAGTGGGTAAAGCCACCGCCTGCAGTGCTGGCATCCCAAATGGGTGCTGGTTTGTGTCCCAGCTGCTCCACTTGCCATCCAGTTCCCTGATAATGTGCCTGGGAAAGCAGCAGCAGATGGCCCAAGTCCTTGGGCCCTTGTAGTCGCATGGGAAATCAGGAAGAAGCTCCTGGCTCCCGGCTTGGGATCAACACAGCTCCAGTCCTTGTGGCCATTTGGGGAGTGAACCAGCAGATGGAAGACCTCTCTCTCTCTCTCTGCCTCTGCCTCTCTGTACTCTGCCTTTCAAATAAAATAAATAAATCTTTTTTTAAAAAAAAAGCCCACAGATAGCGACATTTACTTCTTGCTGCCCTCTTCCATACACAGTAACATTTCAAGGAAGAAGGCTATTTTGTGAGTGGCACGGTTTCTTTATGGTTTTGGAATATGGTCTACAATATTTAGAACAGATCTACACAATCGGGGAGAATAATTATTTGTAAATGTACTGCATTCTATTCATCATGAATCTCTTTATGTCGATGCAAGGCTGAACACACAGGTTTTCTCACCCTTCTTCTTACTTCTGTAGGCTTTTTGTCCTGTGTGAATTTTCTGGTGTTGAATAAGAGATGAGCTCTGGCTGAAGGCTCTGTCGCAATCATGGCATTTATAGGGTTTCTCGCCAGTGTGAGTCCTTAGATGCTTTGTAAGGGATGAGCTCTGGCTGAAGGCCTTCTCACACTCTCTGCATTTGTAAGGTCTCTCTCCAGTGTGAATCCTCTGATGTCTTACAAGGGCTGAGCGGTCACTGAAGGCTTTCTCGCAGTCATTACATTTGTAAGGCTTCTCCCCCGTGTGAGTCCCTTGATGCTGAATAAGAGCTGAGCAGTAGCTGAAGGCTTTCCCACATTCACTGCACTCATACGGCTTTTCCCCCGTGTGGCTTCTCCGATGCTGAGTCAGGCCTGACCGATCACTAAAGGCTTTCCCACACTCTTTGCAGCTGTAGGGTTTTTCTCCAGGATGCACCCTCTGGTGTTTCATGAGGGATGAGGTATCGCTGAAAGCTTTCTCACAATCCTTGCATCTGTAGGGTTTCTCCCCAGTGTGTGTGCGGTGATGCTGAATGAGATACGTGCTTTGGTTGAAGGCCTTCCCACACTCCTTGCACGCATAGGGCTTCTCTCCAGTGTGAGTGGTGCGATGCTGAAGCAGGGCCGAACGGTGACAGAAAGCTTTCCCGCACACATTGCACTCGTAGGGCTTCTCTCCAGTGTGGATTCTCTGGTGCTGAAGGAGTGAAGAACTCCGAATGAAGGCCTTGCCGCACTGGCTACACGCATAGGGCTTCTCGCCAGTGTGGGTTCTCTGATGGAGGACAAAGGCGGAGTAGTAACTGAAGCACCTGCCACACGCGGTGCACTCCCACGGCTTTTTCCCAGGGTGCATTTTCCGACGTCTGATGGGGTTCGAACTTTCCCCAGGTTCATAACAACCCGTAGGCCTTTTCCTGTGTTTGACTGTGACACGCCTTGAGTCTCTCTTCTGGTTTCCCTGCTGCCTTCCTAGTGGGCCTTCACATTCCCAGGTTCCTATCAACCTAGAGCTCCAAGCATCACCCTTTTGCAGTCTTTCCAGTATCAGCTCTCTTTCAGGTGATCGTTCATAATCTTCCTGCTTTAAAAGGAATTCTTCAGTTGCAGGCATGGGTTCAGAATCTAAAATAACAAAAAGTACAAATATTGGTCATTTCTATATTGAGAGGAATAAAATTGTGAGAGGGACTACGATAATATTTTAAAATTATGCCTACGGGACCAGCATTGTGGCTTAGTGGATAAAGCTGCCTTCTGCAATGCCAGCATCCCCTATGGGTGCTGGTTTGTATCCTGGCTGCTCCACTTCTGATCCAACTCCCTGCCAATGGCCTGGAAAAATCAGTGGAGGATGGCCCAACTGTCTGGGCCCCTGCACCCATGTGGGAGACCTGTATGAAACACTTGGCTCCTGGCTTTGGCCTGGCCCAGCCCTGGCCATTCTGGCCATCTGGGGAGTAAACTAGCAGGTGGAAGATCTCTCTCTGCCTCCCCCTCTCTTTCTGTACCTGTGACTTTCAATAAGTACATAAATCTTTTTTTAAAAGATAAATATTAAAATTATTTATTTGAGGGTCCAGCACTGTGATGTAGAGCACTGGGCCTCCACCTGCAGTGCCCGCATCCCATACTGGTGGCAGTTCATGTCCCTGACTGCTCTGCTTCCAGTCCAGCTCCCTGCTAGTACACCTGGAAAGGCAGCGGCCCAAGTGCTTGGGGTATCGTCCTGCCCTTCCCAAGTGATTAGCAGGGAGGTGGACTGGAGTTGAACCAGTGCCCATCTCAGGATTACACCACAACACCAGCATCCTATTTAAAATTTTTAAAGCTTTTAATTAACATACAAAATTGCACATATTTATACGGTACCATGAGATATTTTGATACATGTATACATTTTGTAATGTCAAATCAGGGTAAACACAACTATATCCTCAAACATTTAATGTTATCTTTACAATGAAAACATTCAAAATCCTTTCTTTTAGTTTTAGGTGTTGTTTTGTTTTTTAAGAAAAATACACAATACATTATCATTGTCACCTTTCTGTGCTGTAGAAGACTAGAATTTCTTACTTAATTTAGCGCCCATTAATCAAATTTTTCCTCATCCCTCCCTCTGCTTACTTTCCCCGGCCTTTGGTAACCATTATTATATTCCTAAATTATATAAAATTAACTTTTTTTTAAAAAAAGTTGTTTCTTATTTCTTGAGAGACAGAATTGCAGATAGAGAGAGGCAGAGACAGAGAGGTCTTCCATCTGCTCGTTCACTCCCTAAATGGCAGCATTGGCTGGAACTGGGCCGATCTGGAGCCAAGAGCTTCTGGGTGTCCCAAGTGGGTACAAGGGCCAAGTACTTGGGCCACCTTTCACTGCTTTCTCAGACCATTAGCAGGGAGCTGGATTGGAAGTAGAGCAGCTGGGACTGGAACCAGCACCTATATGGGATGCTGGCACCCAAGCGGAGGCTTAACCCCACTATGCCACAGCACCAACCCCAAGATTAACTTTAATGATTCCCCAAATGAGTGAGATTATGTTGTACTTGCCTTTCTACAGCTGATTTATTTCACTTAACATGGTGACCTCCAGGTCTATCTATGTGGTTGCAAGTGACAAGATTTTATTCTCTTTCATGGCTATATAGTATTTTTTTATTTTTAAATTTTTTAAGCTGAACAAATTTCATGTATTTCATATATACAGATTTATAGTAATACTTCCCACCCCACTCTCCCTCCCGCCTCCTTCCTTTCATTCCTTCAATTTTTAGAATGATCTACTCTCAGTCTATTTTATACTCATAAGATTAACACTACACTAAGTAAATAATTCAATAAATAGTAAAAAAAAAAAAACATGGAATATTTCGCAAATTTGCATGTCATCTTTGTACAGGGGCTATGCTAACCTTCTCTGTATCAATCCAATTTTAGTATATGTGCTGCCAAAGGAAGCACTATTTATTTTTATTTGAGAGGTAGAGAGATGGGTGGCACAGGAGAATTCTTATACGATGGTTCATTCTCCAAGCAGAAGCCACTAGGGACTCCATCCTGATCACCCACGTGGATAGAAGGGATCCAACTACTTAAGCTATCACCTGCTGCCTCCCAAGGTGCTCATCAGCAGAGACCTAGAATCACAGCAGAACCAGAACTGGAACCCAGGTACTCTGATATGAGATATAGGCATCCTAACGTCTCAGCCAAATGCCTGCCTCATACATTATGTGTTTTTTTTTTTAAAGATTTAGTTATTTATATTGAAAAGTAGAATTACAGACAGAGAGAGTGAGAGAGAGATACAGAGAGAGAGAGAAAGAGATCTTCCATCTGTTGGTTCACTCCCCAGATGGTTGCAACAGCCAGGGCTGGGCCAGGCTGAAGCAAGGATCCAGGAGCTTCTTCTGGGTATCTCATGTAGGTGCAGGGGCCCAAGCACGAGGGCCATCTTCCACTGCATTTCCCTGGCACATTAGCAGGGACTGGATCAGAAGTGGAGCAGCTGGGACTCGGTGCCACAGTACCGCTGTCCTACCGCCCCATTACTTTCTAAACAGTTTTCGCTAGGGGAAGGAGTCTGGTCTAGCAGGTAAGATGTCTGTACCCCATACTGGAGTGCCTGGGTTCAATACCTTCCTCTGGCTCCTAACTCCAGCTTCTTGCTAATGCAGACCCTGAGAGGCAGCAGTGAATGCCCAAGTAACTGGATTCCTCCCACACATGCAGGAGACCTGGAGTGGATTCAAATAGCTCCTACCTTCAGCCTCCACACAGGCCTGACCATTTTGCATGGACACCCAACATGAGAGAACCAGTAAATGTCAGTGCTCTGTATCTCTCTGCCTGTCAAATAAATTAAATAATACTCTCTGGTCTTTTCACAGAGGCAAAATGTTTCTTTTAGATGCTCTAAGTATGAACTTGTGTCTCCACTAACCACTACCCCTTTCTTTCCTTCCTTCCATCTTCCCTCCCTCCCTCCCTTCCTTGCAAAAGCAAAAATTCCTTTCTTCCTTCTTTGCTTCCTTCCTTCCATCTTCCTTCCTCTTTTGTCACAGCCAAATTTCTCAAAGAGCTTATGCGCATTCTCTCATGTATACTCCTGTACCCACTAGTCTGGCTTCTCTCTCTACTACTTTCCCTACTCTCCCTGAAGTCAACAACCACTTCCTGGTCATCTAAACCCAGTGGGGCTCTTTCGTGGGCATTGTTCAGCTTGGCATCTCAGCAGCACTGCATGCTGTGGCTCAGCCTTCCAGCTGCCAACATTCTGTCCTGTCTTTTGTGTTTCTACACTGTCTAGGTTTTTCCTGATCTCTATTTCTCGGGAGCTTTTTCTGCTGTTTGTTCTTCTTACGTGTTGATAGTTCTTGGCATTCAGCCTTAGGCTCCCCTCTTTTGCCCTTGCTGCCTCCCCCAATTACATTCTCTCCTGTAACGATCTCATACATGTCCAGTATTGCTGCACAGCAGGTTAAAGACCATATCCATCCCGTGTCTTAATTATTTTCTATAATTCCACCCAAACCCCTATCTCCAGCTTAGTTCTTTCTCCCTATCCATGTTCTCAGCTATCTAATTTATATATCCATTTGGAAATCCTGAATTTACAAGAGTATGTCAAAAAGTTCATAAAAAATTCAATGAAAAAATGTTTATTTTGTGCAAAAATTTTTTGTAATCTATGTGCACAAGAGGCTTTCAAAATATTCATGAAAATGCATATTATGAAAACACTATTTGTGAATTTAAAAAATTTTAGCCCCAAAATAAACTTATCTTTTAGTGCCACTTTCAATGAGCTTTTTGGAGTATCCTTGAATCTACACTTTGACTCATCTGCTCCCTTAACCTACACACTCTTCAGGTTTCACTAGCTCAGAAAACATCAACATCATCATGCTCAGAAAAAAGGAGACTTTATACAAGAATATGGGCTCTACCACCAAAAGGTAAGTTTCTAGAGTGTACATCATATCTCCTTTGTTCACTCATATTTCTCAGGGCCTATCCTAGTGCTGGTAGAGAGTAAGCACACATTAAATATATGGTTTAAATTTATCTATTTGTTGTGGCCGGTGCTGTGGCGCAGCTGGTTAATGCCGTGGCCTGAAGCGCTGGCATCCCATTTGGGTGCCGGTTCGAGACCTGGCTGCTCCAATTCTGATCCAGCTCTCTGCTATGGCCTGGGAAAGCAGTGGAAGAAGGCCCAAGTCCTTGGGTCCCTGCATCCGAGTGGGCGACCCAGAAGAAGCTCCTGGCTCCTGGCTTCAGATTGGCGCAACTCTAGCTATTGCAGCCAATTGGGGAGTGAACCATTGGATGGAAGACCTCTCTCTGCTTCTCCTCTCTCTGTGTAACTCTGACTTTCAAATAAATAAATAAATCTTAAATAAAATCATTTATTTGTTTATTTGTATTTGAAAGGCACAGAGAGAAAGAGAGAGAAGCAGAGACAGAGATCTTCCATCTGCTGGAGTTTATTCCCCAAATGCCTTTAACAGCCAGGGCTGGACCAGGCTAAAGCAAGAAACTGAAACTCAATGCAGGTCTCACACATGGGTGCCAGGGACCCGAGCACGTGAGCCCTCACTGCTGCCTCCCAGGGTGTGCATTAGCAGGATGCTGGAATCAGAGGTGCAGCAGGAACTGAACCCAGACATTCTGACGTGGGATGTGGCATCACAAGTGGCATCTTAACTGCTGAGCCAATCACCTGCCCCTAACTATATATTGTATGAGCAAAACTGAACACAAGCAATACAAATAAGGAGGCAACTTGAGAGTTCAGTAAGCCCTTACTGAGACACTTTTGGGACCAGCGCTGCGGTATAATGGGGTAAAACCTACCACCTGTAACACCAGCATCCTATCTGGGCACTGGTCAAGTCCCGAGGCTGTTCCACTTCTGATCCACCTCCTTGCTCACATGCCTGGGAAGGCAGTGGAAGATGGCCAACTACTTGGGCCCCTGAACCTATGTGGGAGACCCTGATTTAGCTCCTAGCTCCTGGCTCCTGGCTCCAGCCTAGCCCAGCCCTGGCCATCGTGGCCATCTGGGGAGTGAACCAGTGGATGGAAAACCTGTCTCTCTTCTCTCTCTCTATAACTCTGTCTTTCAAATAAATAAATCTTAAAAAAAAGATGATTTTGCCTCATTATAGAAATATAACTATAAAAATATTTGAGTAAATATATTTTAATGTGATTTTTATAAGTTGAGAACAGTAAGTAATAAAATTTAGTATACACTATGAACTATAATGTTAGATTAACAATTCTGTTTTTATTATGTGTGAACTGTTATTGTAAGAGATTAAATATATTAACACAGTTAATCTTCAGAAAATCCCAGTTTCTCTTTTTTTTTAAATATTTATTTATTTATTTGAAAGGCAGAGTTACAAAAAGGCAGAAGCAGAAACAGAGAGGGGTCTTTCATTCGCTGGTTCGCTCCCTAAATGGCCACAATGACCAATCTGAAGCCAATCTGAAGCCAGGAGCCAGAAGCTTCTTCTGGGTCTCCCATGCAGGTATAGGGGCCCAAGGACTTGGGCCTTCTTCCACTGCTTTCCCAGGCCTTAGCAGAGAGCTGGATTGGAAGTAGAGTAGCTGGGAATTGAACCAGCACCCACATGGGATCCCAGCACTGCAGGCAGTGGCTTTACCCACTATGCCACAGTGCCAGCCCAACCCCAGTTTCTGTAATTGAAAGTCAGAACCTTGAGAAGCATCCTGGACTCTTCCCTATACCCTACCAACCACAAAATTTTCAAATTTTCACCAAATTTTATGAATTACAGCTCCCTCATGAATGAGACTAATACTTTTATACAAGAGACCCAAGAGAGACCTCTCCCCACCCCTTCCACCAAATAAGAAGGTAGCATCTAAGAACCAGACAGTAGGCCCTCACCAGACACCAAATTTTCTAGCACTTTGATTGTAGAATTCCCAGTTTCCAGAACTATGAGAAATCAATTTCTAATGTCCATAAGCCTCTTGGTTTATGGTATTTTGTTATAGTAGCTCAGACAGACTGAGACATTTATACTGTAGTAAGTAGCCCACATTACAAAATAAGATTTCCTTACCCCAAAACACAAGGCTCCCACAGTGCTCCACCTTCATATCCATGCCGATGTACTTGTGGGCAGAATTCAGCTCTTCTACCTCCTCTTGGGTGAAGTCCATTTCTTCATCTTTGACTGTCATCAACTCCTGGAAGAACAAGGACATTCTTCACATTCCTAAAGGACTTGGTAATGGTAAGGGAAAGGAACAATCTAGAAGATTTTAACTTTAATGAAATGTTCTAAAATTATGAAATATGAGTCTGTGCTAAGGAATATAATAATGAATGCTAATATTTATAATTTATTTCCTATGTGTTGTTATTTGAGTAAACTTTCTCAAAATAAAAACCATACAAGGTAAGAGGCAAGTAGTGTTATTAACATTATTTTTAAGTGTAAGGGTCAGATCTGGCATTTGGACCAGACAGTCTGACTTCAAACTTACATATATATTTTTTTATTTATTTATTTGACAGGTAAGAGTTACAGACAGTGAGAAAGACAAAGGTCTTCCTTCCGTTGGTTCACTCCCTAAGTGGCCGCAACGGCTGGAGCTGTAATGATCCGAAGCTGGGAGCCAGGAGCTTCCTTCTGGTCCCCCATGCGGGTTCAGGGGCCCAAGGACTTGGGCCTTCTTCCACTGCTTTCCCAGGCCACAGCAGAGAGCTGGACTGGAAGAGGAGCAGCTGGGACTAGAACCTGGCACCCATATGGGATGCCGGCGCCGCAGGCGGAGGATTAACCAAGTGAGCCACAGCGCCAGCCCCTCAAACTTATATTTTTAATTATATTCTTCTGCCTTTTACTAAATCAATATAATAAACTATCAAATGAAAACTAAATGTTAACTATTGATTATGCTGTGGCTACAATAAGGCTCAGATGTGTAATTTATGGTGCCATATTAATAGGTATATTCTGAAATTTCAAAGAAATTCAGATTGTTCTTATAGAAGTCTTTTCGGGGCCAGTGCTGTGGCATAGCAGGTAAAGCCGCCGCCTGCAGTGCTGCCATCCCATATGGGCAACGGTTTGAGTCCTGGCTGTTCCACTTCCGATCCAGCTCTCATTATTTGAATTTGCTGTTCAAATAAAATAAATAATTCTTTAAAAAAAAAGAAGGAGAAGCAGCCTTGTCTTTCTCTGTATTTTGGGTCGTGAGTTTAGATTTACTTAACTATCACTTATTAAAGCTGTCTGAACAAGTGAATTTACTGATTTAAGTTGAAAATGATCAACGGTTCTAAAGTCAGATTCTTACTCTGTTACAATGACAGCCATGTAAGTATATGTTATTAGCCATAGCTAACTGCACACTACTTTGTGGAGAACTCAAGAGAATCGTTAGTGGCACAGGATTTCGAATCAGATATGAGCGGGTTCTGACGAGGGTTCAAGCATTTGATGAATCCGAGCAAGCTACTACCATGAGCCTGTTTCTTCGTCTGTGAAATAGGTATTATCCTTTACTCCCTAGATTGGTTACTGAAAACACACGAAGTCATGTCTGAAAGGCGTCTCTATACGCTGGAGTTCCCCAAGACTCAGAGCTTACAACTCTCCATCTACACTTACATACCAACAAGATTCCTCCTACCTTTAAAACATTTTTGAAAACCACCTCTTTGGTCTTGTCTTACTACTCTTTCCAGCTGTCGCTCTACTTCCCTCCTTTCTTTTAAACTAACACTCTCCAAAACAGGTGTCCAGAGGCCCTGGCTCCAGTTTCTCCCCCCTCATTTTTTTCCCCATTCCACTCCTACCGCTCCGTGAAGTTGCTCTCTGCCATCACCAAGGGCCGGCACACGTGCAAACTCAGTGCTCGATTGCCAGGCCTCACCTCACCTGGCTGAGCAACAGCATTTAGCACAGCTGATCACTCCCTTCTCCTGGCAACACTCCAGCTGGTTTCCAGGTTGCCACGTCTTTGCACTCCGTCAGCCTCACTGGTCACATCTTCTTGGTCTCCTCTTCATCTCCCTGACCTCTAAGCGTTGGAGAGTTACTGCACTCAGCAAGGAGCTCTCATCTCTTCTCCATCTATACCCACTCTCTTAGTGACCACAGTTTCATGGCTTAAATTACTGTTCATATAGCTCACTAGGCTAATTCTCCGCCTGCGGCACCAGACCTCAGATTCTAGTCCTGGTCGGGGCGCCGGATTCTGTCCCGGTTGCTCCTCTTCCAGGCCAGCTCTCTGCTGTGGCCCAGGAAGGCAGTGGAGGATGGCCCAAGTGCTTGGGCCCTGCACCTGCATGGGAGACCAGGAGAAGCACCTGGCTCCTGGCTTCGGATCGGCACAGTGCGCCGGCCACAGTGTCCATTTGGGGGTGTGAACCAACGGACAAGGAAGACCTTTCTCTCTTTTACTAACTCTGCCTGTCAAAAAAAAACACATATAGATCATTCTCAGATTTAAATCTCCAGCCTCAACTCTCCCAAGAGTTTCAAGTCTTCAAGGAAAAAGTCCTTTGGTTCAGGAGCCAGTCTTGTGATTCAGTGAGTTAAGCCACCAACTGCAATGCCGGCACCCCATATGAGCGCTGGTTCAAGTCCTGGCCGTCCCACTTCCAATCTAGTTCCCTGTTAATGCACCTGGGAAAGAAGCAGATGGCCCTAATGCTTGGCTCCCTGCCACCAATGTGAGAGGCCTGTATGGAGCTACAGGATCCTGGCTTCGGCCTGGTCCAGCCCTAGCCCCTAGCCAATGTGGCCATTTGGGAAGAAACCAGTGAAAGACCTCTTTTTCTGTTTTACCCTCTCTATCACTCTGCCCTTTAAAAAAAAAAAAAATGTTGGTTGAGTGTCTCAAGCACTTGGGCTATCTTCTACTGCTTTCCCAGGCCATAGCAGAAAGCTGGATCAGAAATGGAACAGCTGGGACTTGAACTGTTGCCCATATGAGATGCCGGCACTGCAGGCGGCAGCTTTATGTGCCACACCACAGCATCAGCCCCACTCTGCCTTTCAAATAAATAAATCTTTTTTAAAGAAGTATGTTGGTTCAGTTCTTTTGGTGGGATTTCCTTGGATCTCTGAAACAATATGAAAGAAACAAGGACACACTGTACACATGGTAAGATTTCAGGGGAGGGAAATTAAACTCAAACTCACCTGGAACTCGACAGGAAGCAGCTCAACAGTAGGTTCCATTTCTTCTGTGCTTTGTTGTTGGAGTAGAGAAGCATCTTCAGTGGTCACAGCTGAAAAGAGTCGAAAATAAGCTATGAGGTAGGTAAATTCTATTTTTGCATTTCCATATTCACTAGGGCAAAAGCTGTCACAGGCCAGGTTGCGTACATAAGGCTGACAATATTTAACTCAAAAAGCTCAGATGCAGGAGCCAGCATTGTGGCACAGTAGGTTAAACCACAGTTGCAATGCCAGCATCCCACATTGCAGTCCTCACTGTTCTGCTTCTGATCCAGCTCCCTGCAAATGCTCCTGGGAAGGCAGCAGATGATGGCCTGGGCACTTAGGACCCTGCCACCTACGTGGGAGACCCAGCTGGAGTTCCTGGCTCCTGGCTTTGGCCTGGCCCAGTCCTGGATGTTGTAGCCATTTGGGAAGTGAACTAGTAGTGGAAGATCTCTCTCTCTCTCTCTCTCTCTCTTTCTCTCTCTGTGTGCCTTTAAATCTTAAAAAAAAAAAAAAAAAAAAAAAACCTCAGATGTTGACAGAGTACATAGAATAAGATAGCCAAGTAAGGGGTTGGCATTGTGTCACAGGTAAAACTGCCACCTGTGACGCTAGCATCTCACATCAGCACCAGTTCGAGCCCAGATGCTCCACTTCTAATGGGCCCACTGCTAATGGGCCTAGGAAAGCAACAGAAGATGGCCCAAGTCCTTGGGCCCCTGCACACATGTTGGAGACCTAGAAGAAGCTCCTGGCTTCACCCTGGCTCAGCCTCAGCCATTGCGGCCACTTAGGGAGTCAACTAGCAGATGGAAGCTCTCTCTCTCTCTCTAACTCTGACTTTCAAATAAATAAAATAAATCTTTAAAAAAAAGATAACCAAGTGAAAGTGATTTTTGAAAGTTTTATTCTATTTATTTGAAAGGCAGAGTTACAGGGGAGGAAGGGGGGAGAGAAATTGAGAGAGATCTTCCATTCACTGGTTTACTCCCCAAATGGCCTCAACAGCTGGGGCTGGGCCAGGCTGAAGCCAGGAGCCAGGAGCTCCAGATCGTCCACACGGGTGCAGGGGCCCAGGCACTTGGGACACCTTCTGCTACTTGCCCAGGCACGTTAGCAGGGAGCTGGGTAGGAAGTGCAGCAGCCTGGACACAAACTGGTACCCACAGGGGACGCCGGCATCACAGGCAGTGGCTCTATTCTCTACTCTACAACATCGGCTGTGCTGTGGTCTGCTCCCGGGCCTTCTCCCAACACGTGTCGGCTGCTCTTTCCTGCCACGTGGGTGCACCTGGCTATTTCATTCTCACCAAGGGTGTTTCTCTCCATTCTCCTCACTTCCAACTTCGTGCTTATTCCAGCAGCCCTTACCTTCTTCTTCCACTTGGACGGCCACGGCATCCATGCTCGGCTTCTGCTCTTTGTGCTGTGACTGGCAGGCCTTCCTCCGTAGCCACTGCTTCAGAGATGAGCGCAGACTTCCAGCGCTACACAACCCGCACTTTCTGCAGGCCAAGGACTCTGCTCTGAAGCTCTGGAGAGAGACTCTGAGAGTTTCCTGCGGGACATCTCCCTCTGTCCCTACCCCCGGGAGGCTTACTACCATGCATTTCCGTCCTACGGCCTCAGACAAAAATCTACTTTGCTTGGAAACCTTAGGACTGGGTCCTTAATCCCCACGGCTGGAAGATCTTTCTTTGGAATACCAAGGTCAGCCAGTACATGTTGCACCAGCCATTACATGGCGCACCAACTAGTTCCAGAATCTTCCGGGAACGCCCATGGAGGCGGACGCACACACGTGGCAGGAACCGTCAGCAGAGCTCCCTCGGCTGGTTCACCTTCAACGCTCACAAACACAAGGCAATAGGAAGCCAGGACCCTTCGACACAGAGTCCTCACTCGCTTTTAAGACCCGGCGCGTCCAGAATCGGACCCCGTGCACTGGTCCCCCAAATACAGGCAAGCCCCAGAACCCTAAAACAGGGCAAAACAGAAGGCAGACGGACAGGGCATCGGGCCCCCTTTCTTCCTCTCTGTCCCCTGAGGCTCCGGCCGAGTGGCGAGATTTAAAGCCAAAACCTCCGGGAGGCGCTCGCACTCGAAACCACCTCAGAAACCCACGTCCTCGCCCGGCCCAGACTCCCGCTCCCAGAATCCTCCGCTCCCGACTCCATCTCCCAGAGGCCTTAGCGGCTGCCCCGCCCCCTCGCTCAGACCCGGACCCAGAATCCCCGCGCGACCCCTCGGAGGTCTCCTCCGGGAGGGCGCGCCGAGCCCCCGCGAGGGGACCGGCGCCGGAGTCGGAGCCGCGCGCGCACAGCCAGGCCCCGCGTGCTCTTACCCCTGGGCGTGTGCGGCGCGGCGGGGTCCGCGGGCGGCGGGGACGCGGCGCGGGAGGAGCGGGCAGGGCCGCGTGCCGGCCCACGGCGCGCGGGGACACAAAAGGCTCGAGCCCGAGGCTCGCCTGCAGTCGCATCTGCGCACTTGGCGGCGAGCGCGCCGGGTCGCGGGGGTCCTGGCGGAAAGACTCCACTTCCCAGAGGGCTCGGGGACCCCGGTGCCAGGCGTGGGGGGCGGGGGGCGTCGGGCCCCTTTTTGGATGAAACGAGAGGCTGTCACTGGAACGTTCCAGATTATGCTAGTGTGTGGTTGTTGATTCTGGAGAGAGAGGTGTGCGATGCAAAGTGTTTTCCCCAATAGCCCTCCATTGTTCCCTAGAATCAGGCCCGCGTGCTGGTGACGATCTTGCTGTATTCTATTGAGTAGAGCAGGGTTGAGGCGCCCTTGTCCCCAGTGGAGACGAAAGAACACGACTAAGAAGGAGTTCCGAGGGGGAGGTTAGACATGAGAAAGAAGCAAGTAGGCAGACTGGCTTTGAGTCGCGGCCATGTGTGCACCAGGAATTAACATTAGCCCCCAAGGACCCCTCTCCTTGAGCCAAGGGAGTTAGGGTCCACCGGGCAAAAGGTACTTCTTCCCTCTGTGTCGGAAGAACTGCAGACATGGGCTGGAACCCATGGTACCCCCAAGGGTTGCTCTTGAACCAGCAGATGGAGTTCTCTCTGTCTCTCAAATAACTGAGTAATTTTCAGTTAAATCTGTTCATATCACTTCTCAGAGCTCTTCAGCTGGCTATCTGGGGGTAAGATGTAACCTTGCTAAGAAATTAAAAGATCCTGCATTATCTGGCTGCGTGAACCTTGAATTGTTTGGTGCTGTCTCCATATACTTTTTTTTTTTTTTTTAAGATTTATTTATTTATTTTAAAGGCAGAGTTAGAGAGAGATTCTCCACCTGTTGGTTCACTCCCCAAATGGCCGTAATGGCCAAGCTGCGCTGATCTGAAGCCAGGAGCCAGGAGCTTCTTCCGGGTCCCCAACACGGGTGCAGGGGCCCAAGGACTTGGGCCATCTTCTACTACTTTCCCAAGCCACAGCAGAGAGCTGGATGGGAAGTAGAGCAGCCGGGTCTCCCAAATGGCGGCTATATGGGATGCTGGCAGCGCAGGCTGCGGCTCCACCCAGTATGCCACAGCGCTGGCCCCACCATATAATTGGATATACTGAGATCACACAATATCTTCTACATCCCAGACTTACTACATATACCCTTAATACATACATTCATTTCCACTGCTTGGAATCTATCTAGTCATCCTTCAAATTTCAGTTCAAATGTTATTTCTTAGAGAAGACTACCTCCTCTAATGCAAATTGATTTTGTCACAAAAACATGGCCTTTCTCTCTAGACATCACAATTTATAAGTATACATTTATTTTTGCTGTTGTGTAATATGCATCTTCCCCATTTCACTGTGTATTCAGTGGGTTCAAAGACCCCTTACCTTGAGGCCGGCCTTGGGGCTTAGTGGGTAAATCCACACCTGCCATTCCAGCATCCCACATGGGTGCTGGTTCATGTCCTGGCTTCTCCTCTTCGGATCCAGCTCTCTGCTATTACGTGGGAAAGCAGTGGAAGATGGCACAAGTGCTGGGGGTCCCTGCCACCCACATGGGAGACTGGGATGAAGCTCCTGGCTTTGCCCCATTGTGACCATCTGGGGAGTGAACCAGCAGATGGATAATTTTCTCTCTCTCTCTCCTTCTCTCTCTAACACTGACTTTTTTTTTAAAGTGACTTTTTTTTTTTTTTTTAAGATTGATTTTATTTATTTGAAAGAGTTACAGAGAGAGGTAGAGACAGAGAGAAAAGTCTTCCATACGCTGGTTCACTCCCCAGATGGCTGCAATGGCCGGAGCTACGCTGATCCAAAGCCAGGAGCCAGGAGCTTCTTCTGAATCTCCCACGCAGGTGCAGGGGCCCAAGGACTTGGGCCATCTTCTACGGCTTTCCCAGGCCATAGCAGAGAGCTGAATCGCAAGTGGAGCAGCAGAGACTAGAACCAGCACCCATATGGGATGCCGGTGCTTCAGGCCAGGGCTTTAACCCACTGTGCACAGTGCTGATCCCAACACTGACTTTCAAATACATAAATAAATCTTTTTTTTTTTTAATACCACATACCTTGGTGCATCACCATGTCAAGTGCCAAGCACATACCCTGTTAAGTGCACACAATTCCACAGTTAATTATTCCCAGTCTTGCCTGGGTCCTGACATTGTTTAGTAGCCCTTTATTTCTCCATGGTTATCTTCTTTTATACGTGATTGTCTCCTCTTCTAATTCCATTTATAAACAGGTCCAGATACCACTTTCTGCAACTCTGCCTTTCAAATAAATAAATCTTTGTATCAAATAAAAATTCTTATATAACTTTGACCTTTCATTTAGTGATAAGTTACATATAGCTTGGCAGTCATTCAAATACATTTAAATGTGAAAAATATATAACTGTGATAAAATTATTTGAATGCTTTGTAACAAATAATTTCATGCTGCTTTTTGTAATGAGTTGGAGAACAGGGCCTTATTTGAAATCTGTTTTATCTGCTTCCCACACAGATACCACCTTTTACCTACCTCACTCTTTTGAATTTATTTTCTTTTTCAGAAGGATTTTCCAGGTTGTAAATCACATGTAATGGTTATTATGGGATACAACAGATTGCTTGCTATCAAGTGCTTTTGAAGTAATCATTTCCAGGGCCGACGCTGTGGTGCAGCAGGTTAAAGCCATGGTCTGCAGCGCTGTCATCCCATATGGGCGCCAGTTCAAGTCCTGGCTGCTTCACTTCTGATCCAGCTCTCTGCTATGACCTAGGAAAGCAGTAGAAGATGGCTCAAGTCCTTGGGCTCCCGAACCCATGTAGCAAACCTTGAAGAAGCTCCTGGTTTCGGATAGGTGCAGCTCCAGCCATTGTGGCCATCTGGGGAGTGAACCAGCGGATGGAAGACTTTTCTCTCTTTCCTGCCTCTGCCTCTCTCTAACTCTGCCTTTCAAATATATATATCTTTAAAAAAGTATTTATTTAAAAAAGAAATAATAATTTCTTACAGGTGATAGAATGTTTTAGATTAAAAAATTCAGAAAAAAAAACCCAAAACTTTACAACGGTGATCAAAAGCGTTATGTTTTGTTTTATTTTACTGGGGCTGGTGTTGTGGCACAGCTCCTACTTCAACCTGGTCCAGGCCTGCCTGTTGGGGCCATCTGGGGAGTGAGCCAATGGCTAGATCTCTTTCTCTTTCTGTCTCTTCATGTCTCTTTGTAACTCTGCCTTTCAAATAAATAAATAAATCCCTCTTTTTTAATGGCAATTAAGATGTCCCCACTCTATGTAGGAGTGCCTGGGTCCATTTCCTGGTTCCCAATTCCAGCTTCCCACCAATGCAGACCTTGGAAGGCAGCAGGAAATGGCTTCAGTTTGGGTTCCTGCCATTTATGGGGAGACTTTGGCTGAGTTTTTGGTTCCAAGTATGTTACAGGCTTTTGGGGGAATGAAAGGGAACACATTCGCTCTCCCTTGCTCTCTTGTTCTCTCTCTGCCTTTAAATAGAAAAATTAAATATGAGTCTTTTATATTAAAACTGATGAAAGAAGGTCAAAGATATATACAGAGAAAAATAATATTATAAACATGTTCATTGTCTGGAAAGAAAGTTAAAAATACACTGACTAAATATTTTGGACTTTAGGGAAACAAAACAAAAATTCTAAGAAATTTAGGAGGATGAAAACATAAGCAAATGATTAATTCACAGATAAATGTAAGAGCTAGTAAAAATACTCAAGGGATATACTTTCTTGTGTTTTGAAAGGAAGTGGAGGTGGGGTATCTGGTGCTGTAGCTTAGCCATCCCTTGGGGCACACCCGTACTGGAGTGCTTAGGTCAGCGTGCAAGCTTCACTCCCATCTCCAGTGTCCTACTCGTGCACCCTGGGCGGCAACAGGCGATGGCTCAAGTAGGTGGGTCCCTGCCACCCACGTGAAAGGCATAAATCAAATTCCAGTCCTGGCTGTGCCCTCATTAGGGGGAGTGCACCAGAGGTCGGGAATTCTGCTTCTGTCCCTATCTATCTGTCTCTGCCTTTAAACATTTTTTTTTTTTTTAATAAGTAAATGGGAACAGCTCTACTTAGCCTAGCAATTAAGATGCTGGTGCCTCACGTTGCTCTACCTAGGTTCCACACCCAGCTCTGGCTGCCGACTCCAGTCTCTCCTGCTAATGCAGACCCTGGCAGGTGGACATAGTGGAGGGTGTACCTGGTGGTGTCCCTCCCACCTGCGTGGGAGACCCTCATTGCCTTCCAGGACATAGGGGGCGTGAACCAGCAAAAAGGATACATTTCTCTCTCTCTCTCTCTCTCTCTCTCTCTCCCTTTCAGATATATCAATTGGCCGGAATCTCTCCCTTTGGGAGCCCGAGGCCTGGTGCATCTCTTACTCTGACAAGTCCCACTTCCTAGAACCAGAGGTGCGCGCGCGCGCGTGTGTGTGTGTGCGTGTGTGGGGGTGTATTCTTATGATTGTGCAAATGGACGGCTCTTCCACTCGCTCTAAAGAGGAGGAAAGGACCCCAGTGCCCCCGCGGCTCCTTGCGGGACACCGTGGTGGGGGACCTCTCCGGGCCGCCGCACACCACATCCCGGGCCTCCTGGAGTGCGCGGGAAGACGACGCGGGAGCCAGCCCCGGGAATGCGCATGCCGTGGGGAGAGGCTGCAGGGGGGCGCCCGTGGAGCATCGGGGCTTCCCGGGAGCGTAGAACCTCCCTCGGGGGGCGCTCAGCCCCAGGACCCCGCGTGTCCCCGCCAGCGGCGCTTGGCGTCGCGGCTGCGGGAGCCGGGGCGCGCGGGTTATTCCTCCAAAACACCTGCGGAGCTCCCAACCGCGGCCGTGATGGAACTTAAAGATCCCGCACGGAGCGAGGAGCCGCCGGCGGCTGGCTAGGGGCGAGGCCGCGCTTCCGTGCGGACACCCGCAGGTTGCGCGTTCGAGTCCCTTCGCGTCGCGGCGAGCGATGGCTCGTTCGGCGGACACCCCCCTTCTCCTATTACTTTTTTTTTTTTTTTTTTTTTTTTTTTTTTTATAACCACGAGAGGCTATTTGTGAAGCTGAGGTTCGGCGAAGAACGGATGCAGGAACCGAAGGGAGAGAGGAGCCCTGGCCGAGTCCTCAGTCCCAGCGATGTCCAGGCTATCAACTCCAAGGATCCTGGCCCGTCTTTCTTGCTCGCCTTCCCCGTCGTCCTCGCCGAGGTGTTCACGAAAATGACTCCCTCGGGGCTGAGGAAAACGTAAAACAGCAAGCACCGCTGTCCTGACCCCGGCGTGATTCGAACACGCAGCCTTCTGATCTGGAGTCAGACGCGCTACCGTTGCGCCACGAGGTCCCCCACGCACGGCAGAGGCGGGTCTGCAGCAGCCAGGTTTGGGCGCAGCGCCTCGGGCGCGTGTTCTCCGGGGCCTGTGCAGAAGCAAACGAAGCCGGCCAGGAGCTGCCCGGGGCCGCCTAGGGAGCCGCGTTCGGGAAGCGCCGCTGGCCCGAGAGAGGCCGGGATGGGGTCTCCGGGGATCCGGGTTCTCTCCCCCGCGGTCCTTCTGCGCCCAGGCCACCGGCAGGTGCACCGAGGGTCAGGCGGGGAGAGCATTTCCTGTTGTCACACAGGGCACTTACTTGAGCGTTTTCTATTTTTATTTAATTTTATTTTAAGAGGTACCAGTCTTTGGAGAAATCTCACCAGACACAGGGGCAAACACACACACATACACACACACACACAGCCAGAAGAGTTAGCTGAGGGGATTGAGGCTTTGCCCCTGGAGTTTTGGACAAGACTGGATTTGCATTTTCAGTATCAGTCTATATAGATTTGCAGTCTCCAAAATTCTCTTCACCTTGCAAAACTGAAACTCTACACCTATTAAAACCTGGCTCCTGCCATCGGATCAGCGTGGTGCGCCAGCTGGGGCGGCCATTGGAGGGTGAACCAACAGCAAAGGAAGACCTTTCTCTCTGTCTCTCTCTCTCACTGTCCACTCTGCCTGTCAAAAAAAAAAAAAAAAATCTTCCTGTCTCCGTCTTCAGCCCAGCCTCCATTCTACTGTCTCCGTAGATTTTACTCCTGCAGGGACCTCCAACAAGTGGCATCATAAGGTATTTTTTCTTGTGACAAGCAGCATATTGAAAAAAAATGGTCAAAAGGCTAAATTTAAAGATGCCAGAGAGAGGTCATTAATAGAGCATATTCTTCAAAAGTGAGATTATGCAGATTCATTTTTTTTTAAACATAGGATTTGGCTTTTCCACTAAGACGCTGGACATATTTTCTAATATAATGTGGTAAAGAGGGGGCTGGCACTGTGGCGTAGCGGGTAAAGCCACCACCTGCAGCACCAGCATCCCATATGGTCACCAGTTCGTGTCCTGGGTGCTCCACTTCCAATCCAGCTCTCTGATGTGGCCTTGGAAAGCAGTAAAAGATGGCCCAAGTCCTTGGGCCCCTGTACTCGAGTGGGAGACACAGAAGAAGCTCCTGGCTCCTGGCTTCGGATTGGCCCAGCTCCAGCCGTTGCAGCCATTTGGAGAGTGAACCAGCAGATGGAAGACTTTCTCCTTCTCTCTTTGCCTCTGCCTCTCTGTAGCTTTGTCTTTCAAATAAATAAAAAATAAATATTTAAAAAAATACTGTGTCAAATAAAGGGACACATCTATGCATGGCATTTTGCAGGTGGTGGGAACATGACTCAGTTCAGTGAATTTTTTTTAAGATTTACTTATTTGAAAGAGTTACCCAGAAAGAGGAGAGGCAGAGAGAGAGAGAGAGAGAGAGAGAGAGAGAGAGAGATTGAGAGAGGTCTTCCATCTGCTAGTTCACTCCCCAGTTGACTGCAACAGCCAGAGCTACGCTGATACAAAGCAGGAGCCAGGAGCTTCTTCTGGGTCTCGCACGCAGGTGCAGGGGCCCAAGCACTTGGACCATCTTCTACTGCTTTCCCAGGCCACAGCAGAGAGCTGGATGAGAAGTGGAGCAGCCAGGACACAAACTGGCGCCCATATGAGATGCCAGCACTGCATCTATGCCACAGCGCTGACCCCCATAGTGAATTTTTTTAAAAATTTATTTGAAAGGCAGAGTTACATGCCTGCACCAGGATGGCCGAGTGGTTAAGGCATTGGACTTAAGAACCAATGGCAAAAGGAAGACCTTTCTCTCTGTCTCTCTCTCTCACTGTCCACTCTGCCTGTCAAAAAAAAAAAAAAAATCCAATGAAAGGAAGAGTTACAGAGAGAGAGACAGAGGGAGATTGGGAGGGAGGGGAGGGGAGGGGAGAGAGAGAGAATCTTGCATCTGCTGGTTCACTCTCCAAATAGGCCAGGCCAAAGCCAGGAGCCAGGAACTTCATCTGATCTCCCCCCTGGGTGCAGGGTCCCAAGCACTTGGGTCATCCTCCATCGCATTCTCAGGCGCGTTAGCCGGGAGCTGTCCAGTTCCTGGACACCTGCGTGGCTATTCTGAGAGATGACCTCATTGGCTGCGCTGAGGTTGGTGTACTGTCACCAAGGAAACGGCAGGGCGTCCTGGGCGG
This sequence comes from Oryctolagus cuniculus, assembly GCF_051225735.1. Taxonomy (NCBI): domain Eukaryota; kingdom Metazoa; phylum Chordata; class Mammalia; order Lagomorpha; family Leporidae; genus Oryctolagus; species Oryctolagus cuniculus. The sequence goes on along the minus strand of NC_142885.1, from coordinate 8,646,963 downwards.
AGCTTCGGGAGGGGCGGGGTCAGAGGGAGGCTGCGGTGGGAGGTGTGTGGAGGGAGTTGGGTCGGGGGTGGGGGTGGAGAGAGGAGAGGACTGTCCCAGCCCTCAAGGCCATGCCAAGAAGCCCGCCTGCTTGGCTCCGGAGCTCGGGCTGCACCTTGCGCCCCCGCCTACCCGGAAGGAAGCGCCACCTTGGGGGACCCTCGGATTTGGGGGCGTCTTCACCCGACGTCGTGACGGCCAATGTCTCCGGGCCACTGCGGGGTCTCTGTGAAGTGGGTCGAGCGAGACGCGGAGCCCGAGGCAGGAGTTGGAGGAAGGGCTGTAGTGGGCCCGGGGCTCAGGGACCGAGGGAGGACGCGCGGTCCTGGAGGGTCCTGGACGGGTGGAGTAAGTGGCGGCCAGAGAGGGGCGCGGGAGCCTCAGCGTGGCATTGGCAGGGGCGTGAGAGCCACGCAGGGTGCCCAGGGCCTGCCTTTCCGACTGCCGAGGGATCCGTCCTTCGCCCCACCCGCTGTGCAGGCACAGACTGATCTACGCCCACTGCACCCCTTAGCCTCGGCCCCCATCGCTGTCCAGGGCCGTGGCTGCTGCTGCCTTAACCCGGTTCCCTGCTTCCAGGTTCGTCCACCCGGTGAAGGTGCCCGTCTGGAGCCCCCAGATGAGCTGCTGAGTCCGGGAGCCAGGTGGGACTAGGGGTGGGGAGAAGTTAGGTGTGCTGGTTTGTACAGCCCGGATCTGAAAAGCCATCCGGTATTTGTAGATTAGTGTGGGTGAAGTAAATGACAGCCCATCCAGATTAGGAAACAAGTCTTAGAAATACGGACCAGTGCAGTTAGGATGTGCCTGGTTCTAGTCCTGCCTCTCCTTCAGAACCAGCTTCCTGCTGATGACCATCCTGGGAGGCAGCGGGAGACGGCTGAGGTGCTTCAGTCCTGCTACCCACGTGGGAGACCAGTCTTTAGCGCACGGAAAATGCCGACTTTTCTATTAAGAAAACCTGGTAAGGTGGATTGATAGCTAATGGTGAAGGGTGAACCTAAATTCTGTGCCAGAGGTTTTGTTCTTTTTTAAATTGACATAAAATTGCATATATTTATAGGGTGCCAAGTGATTTTTTAAAGGTTTATTTATTTATTTGAAAGACAGAGTTACAGAGGGGAAGAGGCAGAGGGGGAAGGTCTCCCATCTGCTAGTTCACTCCCCAACTGGCCGCAACGGCCGGAGCTGCGCCTATCTGAAGCCAGGAACCAGAAGCTTCTTCTGAGTCTCCCATGCAAGTGCAGGGGCCCAAGGACTTGGGCCATCTTCCACTGCTTTCCCAGGCCACAGCAGAGAGCTGGATCAGGAGTGGAGCAGCCAGACTTGAACCGGCACCCATATGGGATGCCAGCACTGCAGGTGGCAGCATTACCCACAATGCTCAGTGCCAGCCCCAATGATTACTTTTCTTGGGAACTTTCCTCTCCATACAAATATGAACATTGGAATAAGAGGTTGCTTGAAATATTGCCATTAAAATGCAAGAAATTTGGGGCCAGCGTCATAGTGCAGCAGGTTAAGCCGCTGTCTGCAATGCTGGCATCCCATATGGGTGCTGGTTTGGAGTGCTTGGGCCTCTGCACCCATGTGGGAGACCTGGAGGAAACTCTTGGGTCTTGGCTTTGGCCTGGCCCAGCCCTGGCCATTGTGGCCATCTGGGGAGTAAACCAGTGGATGGAAGATCTCCAATCCGAAGAAAAGAATGAGGAAACCCACATATTAGGCTGTTGGTTCATAACTTATCTTACCAACACTGTTGATGGACTATTATCCTCTGTGAACACATACCTACATGGCCTAAGTCCTTACATTTTCTAAGGGTTCATTTCTGTGTATACTACTTTTATTTATTTATTTATTTTACAGGACAAGAATTTTATTTTTATAATTTTTATTAACATATGATCATCCTGTGTATACTACTTTTATTTGTTTTATGTATTTGAAAGGCAGAATTACAGAAAGAGGGAGGGAGTGAGAGAGAGGATAGAGTGAAGCCAGGAGCCAGGAACTCCATTTGGATCTCCGACGTGAGTGGTATCTGCTGTTTTCTTAGGCGCATTAGCAGGGCCTTGGGTTGGAAGTGGAGCAGCTGGGACTTGAACTGGTGCTCCTATGGGATGCTGGCCTCGCAGGCAGTGGCTTAACTCGCTCTGCCACAGCGCCGACTCCACTGCTATTTATTCTTAATTTGATGGGAATCAAGTCAGATGGATCTAGAAACGATGTCCAACCCTATTCCTTTTTGTCCGATTATTTGGAGGGAGGACCCCTTCCCACCCTTTGGAATACAGAGTCTAGCCTGAGGCACTTCAGGGACTTCGCCCTTCACTTCATGGCGCTCTTACAGTCCCAGAGTCGCGGCAGCCGTGACCTGCTTCCCGTGAACCTCTGCTCTCCGCGCCCGCAAGCGCGCGTCCGCTCTACCCAGCAGCCTTCGCGCGGCCGGCACAGGGGACACCAGGACTCCAAGATGGCGTCAGTCGGTGAGTGAGCCGCTCTGGGGCGTGCTGTCTGGATTCCGTAGTTGGCGTCAGGATCCGGGATTCAGGGCTCAGAGCCGCACTTGGAGGGGACGCGGTGCGCAGCCTCCGGCCCTTCGCTGTGACATTGCGGCCCCGCCTGACGCACCCCGGGCCCTTGGCTTCAGGGTCCTGAGCCGTCTGACCCTCGGCTTGTCCAGCTGCGGCTTTTGCTACGCAGGGCCCGCGCAGCCCGGGTTCGGCTCGGAAGGCCGCTGCGGGCTGCGCTTCTGGAGCTGGGAAGGCGCCACCTTGGGCCGCGCTCCCTGTCTGCGCCGGGGAATAGCGGCTCTCCTCCCCGCCGCGCCCCGGGCGCATCGCACCTGAATCCCCCGTGTAGCTTCCGTCCTCCCCAGAGCTGGAGCTCGGGAGGAGCCTGTGCTTAGCCCGGTGCCTTACATCACGGGAGGTTCCGTGCGTATCCGTTGGATAGGCTGAGGGAGGTGAAGTGACCTACTCAAGGTCACGACTCTGAGGGCTGGGGCTGGGGTTCAAACCCCGGCGCCTGGGGCCTCTGTGTCAATGAGCTTTCCTCGCCGGGGTGACTTAGGGCCGGCAAGCATTTCGGTGACATTCTAGACTCCTTATTTTCATATATATACATGCAGATATTATGACTATATAAATGTCATTACAAAAATATATGCTGTAAGTATATACAAATAGGGAAACATTTTTAAGTCCTAGGCCCTCAGAGGAGCCTTGTCAGGGAGTCAGTGCTGGGAATGTTGATCCCATTTTAAAGATGAGGAAAATAAAGGTCTGAGAGGTAGTGGGGCCTGAGGTCCAGACAATGACAGTGGCAGAGTTTTGATTAAACCCTGTGTGTCTTTTTTTTTTTTTTTTTTTTTTTACAGGCAGAGTGGACAGTGAGAGAGAGAGACAGAGAGAAAGGTCTTCCTTTGGCCGTTGGTTCACCCTCCAATGGCCGCCGCGGCCGGCGCACCGCGCTGATCCGATGGCAGGAGCCAGGAGCCAGGTGCTTCTCCTGGTCTCCCATGGGGTGCAGGGCCCAAGCACCTGGGCCATCCTCCACTGCACTCCCTGGCCACAGCAGAGGGCTGGCCTGGAAGAGGGGCAACCGGGACAGAATATAAAGATTTATTTATTTATTTGAAGGAGTTGCACAGAAGAGAAGGAGAGGCAGAGAGAGAGAGAGAGGTCTCCCATCTGATGGTTCACTCCCCAGTTGGCTGCAACAGCCAGAGCTGCGCCAACCCTAAGCCAGGAGCCAGGAGCTTCTTCTAGGTCTCCCACGCGGGTGCAGGGGCCCAAGGACTTCGGCCATCCTCTTCTGCTTTCCCAGGCCACAGCAGAGAGCTGGATTGGAAGTGGAGCAGTTGGTGCCCATATGGGATGCCTGCACTGCAGGCCGGGGCTTTAACCCATTGTACCACAGTGCAGGCCCCTGTATATTCTTTGTAACATTAGTTTATTTAATTTGAGAGGCAGAGAGACTACGGAGACAGAAATCTCCCACATACTGATCTGCTTCCCACATGCTCACAGCAGCCAGGGCTGGGCCAGGCCAAAACCAGGAGCTGAGAACCCAATCCAGGTGTCCTGTGTGACTGGCAAACTACCTAGGTCCCCAAGGGCCTCATTTTTGTCCTCAGCGCCTGGCCCTGCCGCCACTCACAGGTGTGCAATAGCGGGAAGCTGGAAACGGAGCAATTCCACCTCCCAAGCAGTGTTTGCACCACTCGGCCAAACACTTGCCCCCGTTTCTCTGTCATCTCAGGCTGGAGAAGTGGAGAAAGGATAAGAAAAGGAGAGAGAGAAGCTGTTTTCCCATCTGTGCAATGGGCGTGATAATATTCCTCACCCACTGTGCTGTTTAAAGGAGACCCTGCGTGAAAGGGAGTGTTGAGGCCTGGCGCCTTGTGTAAGTGGGAGACGAGTTATAAAGAAGAACATTCTGGACTCAGGTTAAACAGTTAAGTAGCTGGAAGATACGTGGAACACGGCCTGGTCCGCAGTTGAGCACCGAGCTTCTGCTCTGACCTTTAGGCAAGGTCGTGTCCAGGCCCGGCCCATTCAGCATCACCCCAGGTGAAATTGGAGTCCCCTTCTTCTAAGTGTAATGATCTTTTGTGCCCTTGACCACAGCTGATAGGATCACAGTGAGCAGGCTGCCCACCGGGGCCAGTACCCTGCCGCCTGTTTCTGTGTGGCCATGAGCTCAGAATGGTTTAAATGTTTTTGAAAAAGACTATGATACAGGGACCTTACGAGGCCTGCAAAGCCTACAGTCTGCTCTCTGGCCAGGCCCTGGGTTGGCTGGAGCATCTGGAGGCACTTGGCCTTTCCATGTGGCTGCAAGGGAAGTGGACAGTAGGCTTTTTTTTTTTTTTTTTTTTTTTTAAGATTTATTTATTTTGAAGGAGAGCTTTTCCATCTGCTGATTCACTGCCCAGATGGGTTGGTGCTGGGCCAGGCCAAAGCCAGGAGCTTCATCCTGGTCTCCCACATGGGTAGCAGGGGCCCAACCCCTTAGGCCATCGTCCACTGCTTTTCCCAGGCCATTAGTAGAGAGCTGGATTGGAAGTGGAGCAGCCAGGACATGAACTTGTGCCCATATGGGGTGCCGGCGTTACTGGTGGCGGCTTTACCCGCTGTGCCACAACACTGGCCCCGACAGTAGGCTTCTTAAAGTCAGAGACTTATCTACCCCCTCAAGGACCTATGGTTGTTCCACAGCCACTGCTGAGTCTGTCACATACCAGGAGCTGTGGGGGGCTGTGCCACCCTCAGGTAGCTCCCAGTCAGGCAGAAGGGTAATAGTTCCCAACTTGGTAGTACCTAAAGCCAAGGACCAAGGTGGGTACTTTATTACTCTGGTTTTACAAAGAAGGAAGCTGAGACAGAACAGGAAGATGAGGCAGGGCGCACAGCTACAAAGTGGCACCAAACCCAGCAGACTTGACCTCAGAGTTTGCGTGTCACCTGCCATGTCTCCCCAGAGCTGGGGAGGGATTCCAGCATTGCTGCCCAGGGCGCAAGGTCGCCTTGCACTCCGTAAGTGCAGACGCACCTCTGATGAGTGGGGTGGGCCTCTGCATAGGCCGATCGCTTTGGTTTTCTTTGCTTATAGATTTCTTCGTGTAAGGAAACACTCTTGTCTTCAGAGTGCTGAGATGTGAATCGGTAGAAAAATAGATTGGGCCTTGTCTGTCTTCCTGTGATGTGCCAAGCAGCTCGCCATTCCCTGAGCATGGTCCTGTATGTGCAGGATATGTTTACACAGTTTCTTCTTCTTTTTTTAAAGATTTATTTATTTATTCAAAAGTCAGAGTTACTCAGAGAGAGAAGGAGAAGCAGAGAGAGAGAGAGAGAGAGAAGGAGAAGCAGAGAGAGAGAGAGAGAAGGAGAAGCCGAGAGAGAGAGAAGAAGCCGAGAGAGAGAAGAAGCCGAGAGAGAGAGAGAGAGAGAGAGAGAGAAAAAGAGGTCTTCCATTCACTGGTCTACTTCCCAATTGGCCGCAACAGCCGGAGCTGCGCTGGTCTGAAGCCAGGAGACAGGAGCTTCCTCCGGGTTTCCCACGCAGGTGCAGGGACCCAAGGACTTGGGCCATCCTCCACTGCCTTCCCAGGCCCTAGCAGAGAGCTGGATTGGAAGTGAACCCCACATGGGATGCCAGCACCGCAGGTGGTGGCTTTACCTGCTACGCCACAGTGCCGCCCTGTTTACACAGGGGAAAAGTAGCCTCACTGTGCCCAGGAATGGTTGTTTTTTTCTTTTTCTTTTGGAGCCACCAGTCTGAGAGCAGTCTAAAACACTGACCTCAAGCACAGTTCTGGGCCAGGCATTTGGCACAGCTCGCATCTCTCTCGCGGTGCCTGTGGCATCTGAGCGCGGAGGGGCTGGGATGAAATGGGAGGAGTGCAGGGAGATGGGCAGGTTAGGAGCTCTGCACCATCAGTAGAATGTCCGCTGCTTGAGAGCAAGGCTTTCCTGAGTGCCACGTGCACAGTGCGTGGCTTGCTGCCTGGTGAGCAGTAGGTGCAAGTACTTAGTGGATGAGGCTGGATGGAAAGTGAGGGCCACCTGGACAGTGTCCCTAAAACCATGCATGCAAACCATAGGCCGAAGCCTCTACCTCTCCACCTGCCACCTGTGTTCCCCTAGAGAGAGAGAGAGCGTGCGCTCGCTCTTTCATCTGCTGGTTCACTCCCTAAGCCAGGAGTCCAGCACTCCATCTGGGTCTGCCTTGTGGGTGGCAGGGGCCCAAGCACTTGAGCCATCATCTGCTGCCTCCCAGGGTACATCAGAAGAGGGGAGCTGAAGCTTGACCAGGTGTCCCAGGCAGTGGCTTAACCGCTGTACCACAGTGCCCGCCCCAAGCACCGGTCTTCACACTGATGAAGGCTGTGTGTCTGCTTCCGCAGGTGGCCCGGAGCAGATTACAAGCGGCCTTGAAGCCGTGGCTGTGTTGGGAGATGTCAGGGCACCCATGGGCTTCCCCTCAGTGGACTCCTGGGCCTGGATCTGAGGGAACCACAAAATGCAGGAGGAACCTTGGGGTGATTGGCTCGCCTCTCCTCTGGCTGGTCCTTGAGAACAGACAGTAGTCCTGGATTCCTTGCCCTGGAGACATCTGCTGAAAGCTTTTCAGAATTGACCTCTGCAGGCAGGACAGGAGACCAGCCCTCCTTGATTTCGTCTTGGGCCCAGAGATGAGTACAGTTATGGCCTCAACCGGGAGACTTCCTGTTCCTTGTCCCAGGATTCTCACTGGGATGTGATCTGAGGCCCACTGAGTCACTTGGAGAGGTTTTTACTGAGTCTTTTGACTTGGAACACGTGGCTCTTATTTTTGCCTCTCTGAACTGTTGACCTCCCTGGTCTCAGGTGGGACGCTTGCCGTGGGCTGGTCCTGTTGGACTTACTCAGCTGGTGTGTCTGGGAAGGTTGGCACCTGTGTGAGCCCAATGCTGGTGTCCTTGTCCAGTAAACCAGGGTTTTCAGTTAGTGAGATACTTGAGGGCATGTCCCACTGCTCTCCCTCCGCACCCCCTCCCATCCTTTGTCTAGCCACAGGTCCCCAGGCCTTGGACAGTCTCACCCCCAGATTGGCTTCAGTGGCTTGGGGGGGTCTTTTCTCCAGGCTGCACTTGTATGACCTTGGCCAAGTTGCCCACCTGCTCGCCCTACTTATTAAGATAAAACAAGCTAATAAAGTTGGTGTGCGTTTTGTAGTAATCTATACTGTCTTCCACTTCATTGCTTTCTTCCTTGTGGCCCTGGGCTTGTAAAGCTGTTCCCAGCAAGTTGCCATTCAAACATCCTGCTGGTTAATAAGGCTGTCACTGTGGCAGTCCTGCCGTGGCATAGATCCAGGGTTAAAACTGGACTTGATGAATGTGTCTATTCCGAGTATCCTCCTTGTGCAGCTTCTGTGTCATCATGTGCTGCACATAAAAGGATAGTTCGTATTATGGGAGATTATTCAGTGGGTGTTTTTTTTATTCTTTTCAGTACCACTGAAGGAGAAGAGACTGATGGATGTCAAAGTGGGGGAGCTGCCAAGCTGGCTCCTGATGCGGGATTTCACCCCTAAAGGCATCGCTGGAGCGTTTCAGAGAGGTCAGAGTCTTCTAGATGGGTATAAACAAACAGATCTCTGTGTTGCGGGTCTCTATGCTACGAGTTCATCTGGGCCTTGTTTCGGCCCAGTAAATTCTTGGAGCAGGGCAGGAAGGTATCACTAGCCCTTGGATTTCCTTGTTCGGCCCCATCCAGCAGCACTCTGCCGTAGTCAGCCTAGTAGAAAAATGGCTTCTGTTGCTTGGAATCAGTACCCCTGCCTGCTTCTTGACAAAATGTCTGTGAGCATTTTTTTCCAAAGATTTATTTATTTGAAGGACAGAATTACAGAGAGACAGAGAGAGAGATCAGTCTTTTCCATCTGCTGGTTCATTCCCCAGATGGCTGCAATGGCCAGAGCTGGGCCAATCTGAAGCTGGAAGCCAGGAGCTTCTTCCAGGTTTCCCACGTGGGTACAGGATCCCAAGCACTTGGGCCATCTACCACTGCTTTCCCAGGCCATAGCAGAGAGCTGGGTTGGAAGTGGAGCAGCTGGGATGTCGGCACTGAAGGCCGTGGCTTTACCCACTACGCCACAGCGCTGGCCCCACCTGTGAGCATTTTTACACCTGAAACTTCTCTAAGATGAGTTTCACACAGTGGACCTCAGTTTGTGACCCCATCTCCCTGCCACAGCCTGGAGGGCAAGCATTTACAGCTGCCCGTCCTGCAGATGTGACCCACATCCCAGGGGGGCCCCTCCCGTTTGTCTAATTCTGGCTGCCCTGTGGCTCCTTTCCTCTTGTCCAGGGCCTTCCTTAGACTTCCCCCTCAGCTGCGAGCCCCGCCCCCTCTAACTCCAGGGAGGTGCATGTGGCCTGTCATGCCCAGAGCACACTGCTCTGAGCCATCATTCCTTCCTCTAATTCACCTCTGTGAACCAAGAGGGCAGGCACTGTTTTTCCCCTGCGGTGGGCTTCTGCATGAGGTTGGGCACTTAGTGAAGAGATGAACGCGTGGAAGCCTGCCCCCTCCCCTAGCACCTGGCTGGCCCACTTGGCCATGAGCAAGTGGCCGTTATTAGAATCGGGGAGTTTGGGTTAGAATTAGGGTAAGGAGACCGTCAGGGCTGGCGGTGGGATCAAAGGCTGGGCAGCTGAGCGAAGTGCGCAATGTCAGACCCAGCGCATAGTGGCAGAGCCACTGTGGGGTTAGGTGTGGCTTTGGGATTGGCCTATGGGGCATCTGTGCTTTTCACCGTTACCACCCAGTGAACACAGGGCGAGTGGCTTGAAAAGCAGAGCAGAAGCTGGGCCCCGAGTTTCAGCTGGACTCCGCTGCGCACTCTGAACCCCCCCAGCAAGGCGGGCAGTGAGCGCCTCCTCTGTCCGCAGGTTACCACCGGTATTACAACAAGTACATCAACGTGAAGAAGGGGAGCATCGCCGGGGTGAACATGGTGCTGGCAGCCTACGTGCTTTTCAGCTACTGCCTTTCTTACAAGGAGCTCAGTGAGTGCCTCCCGTGCCCCGCGGAGGGGGGCGGGATCACTGCTCCACGTGGCAGCCCACCTTCTGGTGCTGAGGGGCCTTTACCTGTTCCTTACCTGCACTCCCACCCAAAAGCATTGGAGGGACTTACAGAATGCAGTGCCTGGGACACTGTGTGAGAAAACTGTGACAGGACATTGATAGGAGACGAGATGAAGCCAGAGCAAGGGCACGTTCTAGGAGAGACTGCAGGCTCTGCTAAAATAGGCTCGACCCCTAGCGGCCAGCGCGAAGAGGGAAACAGGCTGAGTGGGACAATCTATACCTGTCCCGTGCTTTGAAAAGGCACTGCTGCTCCCGGCCCTGAGGCGGTCAGGGATGTTGGGAAGTGCTAGTGGCAGCCTGGGCTGTTCAGCCCCCTCCAGTCTATGTGCCAGGGCCTGCTGCCTCTGGAGCTGGCGTCCCTTTTGGAAGAGCCTGGCCAGGTAGCAGGTGGGCTTCTGAGGTGCCTTAGTACCCACAGTCTACCTGTCTGCCGGGGGGAGGGGGGGTGAGGTGGGGAGGGGCCTGGATCCTGTCTTCTTGTGTGCTTTCACTAAAACCTTTTAAGAAGCTCACCATCTTGCCTTCCTGACTTCAGAACACGAGCGGCGACGCAAGTACCACTGAGAGGCCGACGTGGAGGGCGCACCCTGCATTCCTGACCTCAACCTTCCTGGCCCAGCTCCCCTCTGTGAGGAATTTCATACTGTAACTGAGAACTAACGCCCAATAAAAGATGATGGGTACGTGTGCTGCTTGCCTGGTGTAGCCACCGCCGTGTGCTCCAGGGTTCCCACTGCACTGCGGGGAGGAGCTAGCAGCCAGCCCTGGTGAGACACGGTGCTTTGACCCACAAAGCCTCAGCAGGCTCCTCACAGTGCTCACTAAGGGACTCTGGTCTCCAAAAACATTGCCCAGAGCAGAGCTGTGTTCCCTGCCATGAGTGTGTGGGCACTCTGGCCTTTGGTCAGCCCAGTGCTGGTGCTCACTGGTGTGAGGCAATGCCAGACCCACCCCTGGCCATCCTATGGCTCTGGATGGGCAATCTTGTGGGTGACTGGCTTCCTCTCCACAACCTTCCTGCATTGCCCCAGAGCCCTCTGGCAGTGTTGGCACCCAGGCTGCAGGGAATATGGCCTCCTACTTGGAAACACCACGGCCCACTGCCTACCTGTCACCCGGGGTCTTCAGGTGGATGAAGGCCAGCACTTCTTTGCTGAAGCTGTATGGTGAGCATGCACACTGCACCGAGTGGGTGTGGCTGGGGTCGCCGTGCCCAGCACCTCCTAGCTGTGAATCTGGATGGACATGAGAACATCTCCCCATAGGCCTTCTGGCAGCAGCACTTCCCTTCTGAGAGGGACAAGAAAATGCTGCTACCCCAGCTTTGTGGGGGCGGCTAGCACAGCCAGTCTGAGTCTTCTCCTTGGCATGTCGTCCCTGAAGGAATGAGACACAGCTTAAAAAACAAGCTTTAATCAACTCCATAAAAATTGTTCCTGTAGTTGAACTTGGGTAGGCCCACTTGCCCTGCAGGCTGCAGGCGATGGTTTCACATTTTCCAGGCTCAGGCAGGGCGGTCTCTTCTGCATGCCACAGGTGTCCGAGTGACAGTAGCCGCTGGGTGGGCAGGAGGTAGGCGCAGGTGGGCTAGGTCAGCCATTTAAAGAGCAGTCTGCAGCTCCAGCTGAATGTGGGCCTGAAACACTGCCAGGCAGGTGTCCCAGGAGAATCTCACCTGAGAGTCCTGCACCCTCGCACGTCCGTGGTGGACCAGGGCCCGGCTGAGGCAGTGAGTGCACTTGGCTGACCCCTCCTTCAAGTCACACGGACAGGCACAGCTTCAGGGTTCAGCAGGACACCAAGGAAGCAGGCATGACCTGGCTACGGCTCTGAGTGACCCACCTGTCCCTGGGGTCACCAAGAGCTGGTGTCTAAGGAGGCACTGAGGGAAAGGCCATCCTCCCAGCAACTCCGCCCCTTACCCTCCCCCAGTCCCCCGGGGGTGGGGGGTGGGGGTGGCAGGAAGCCCCAGAAAGGTCTAGACAAACATGATGGCGACTTAGGGGACCCAACTGAAGCGCATGTCCCTTTTTAAAAACAGATTACAGCAAAATGATAGGGAATGAACAGACGTGGCCCCCCAGCACCTGCCTGCCAGCTCTAGCCAGGGTCGCACCGCCACTGCACTGAGCAGTGAAACGCACGCTCCCAACAGCGGGGCCCCTCGGGCTGCTCTGAGCTGGCTCCGCCTGCTGTCACTGTCCACTGAGAAAGGCCAAGTGCCCTTTGGTGCATCTGTTGGCGTAGTGTCCTTTTTCACCACACTGGGAACAGCAGGGGGGGAAGGAGGAGACAAAAACACAGTTTTTGAATGCACTTTTCAACAGGCAGCACCTACCAAATACCAGACTGGGGACGGGGCTCCGAGGTTCTCCGTGTAGAGTTCCCTTCAGTCAGGAGGGAGAGGCAGGTCAAGGAGGGTCCCACGGCAACAGTTACCCTGCAGCCAGCAACCCAGCGCATGGAGAACAAGGCCACCATGGCCTGTGCTGGCCACCGGGCATGAAGTGGTGGCACGGCAGCCCAGTCACTTACCTCTAGGGCTCCCTGGAAGGGCGCAGGAGGGAACAAGTGAGAGAAGCCAGCAGGTGCTCGCCCCAGGCTGTGCCTCAAGTTTGACCTCCTGGCCCTGGCACTTCTAAGCTACCTGGGGGAATTGTTCACCTCTCCAATCTGGCCCAGCCGACTTCCCCTGCCTGGTTACCTGGCCTTTCCTAGCTTCTCTTCATTTCTAGTGATGTTTTCAGAACACACAAGGGAACCACAAGGAAGCAAGCAGCAGCCTCCCGCACTCCCTCCCTCCTCCATCTGCCTGCAGTGAGTGCGTCTCCATCACTGCCTAGTGCACTGGGCTGTTCCGTTCCCCTTGTCCAGCAGGCCTCGTAGTTTTGAGCTCGGTTTGCGGGAGTGGCCCAGGGAGCTGCCAGTCAGCCCTTGAGCTGATGTGACGACCAGAGGGAGCCAGCACAGCCTCCACAGCTGACCCTGAGGACCCAGGTTCCTGGACATTCATGGAGTGACAGCTGTGGTAAAGTCGGGTGCCCCAAACCCCCCGCCTTTCTAAGATTCGAGGCCTAGAGGTGGCCTCACAGAGGAAGCCCTGCTGGACGTCTTGGGTGGGGATGGGGTGAAATGCCGGCTCTCCCTGCGCCGTGGAGGCTGGCTGTGCTCCTCACAGGCCAGGGCTCAGCCCAGAAGTCTCTAGGGAGACTCCCTAAATGCACACACCCAAGTTTCATTCATGCAGACTCCTCCGAGGAAAGAGCCACAGCAGGATCCAACTTCTCGGCGGAGCCGGGGCTCCGTGAGTAACCTGATGGCCTCCGGAGTGTCCCAGGACGCAGCCTTTCTGTTGGGCAAGTTCTAGGAAGGCTTTAAGTAAGCCCTCGGACTCAGACCTGCCTCTTACAGGCATGGCCTGCAACACCATCGTCAGACAAGATTCCAGAAATGGCCAAGTGTCAGATTCAGCACCGCCATCAGCAGCACAACTGTTAAGCGTCTACCCACAGAGCACTGGGAAGTGAGCTGTGATCGCTGTAACGCAGTCGCTGGAAGAGATCACATTTCCATACACTGCTATGGAGGCAGCCGCAGATATTATAAAGAGATTGCAGAATGCTGTGCACGCCAGGGCTCTGTACTAAAATCGCTATTAGACTTGAATTTGTGTGAGGAACGGTAGTTTCTAAACGTGGCGTGGGGTCCCTGATGTGTTCTCCTTTAAGGGAACCAAAGTGTGACACCAGAACTCTGAAGGACAGTACTCACTGTCCCCTACACAGGGTAGACGGTCTTGTACAAACCCTTTACCAACAGCATGTACTAATCCCGTATTCTATGTTTAGAGGCCCGGGAGCTGCAGTCTCTGTGGGTCTAGTTCTGCGGGCTCTTTCTGTGACTCACTGGTGGAGCTTGTTTCCCTGTATTTGTGACTTTTAGTCATAAACTCATCCTTTGAAGCCCTTAGCTGGGGGAACTGTGTGTGGCCTGGCTGACAACATACTCCTCAGAGCACTGGGGGTCGCTCCTGCCACGTGCATGCCACCCCGGAGTGACTGAGCCCTCACCGGGGTCGTGAGCACAGGCCCCAGACTCACAGGAAGCCAGACAGCACCTGCACACTCTCCAGGGATTTCCCCTCCTTCCCACCCAGAGCAGGAATAAGAAAAACAGGTTTTCTAGTAGGTTCTTTAAGTTCACTCTTTCCCTGTAACATCTCATTTAATGTATGGGAGATGGGGAACAGGAGGGGTGTTCTAATCCAGGCCCCCCCCCCCTTGCGGGCCCCACTTAGTCCTGTTCCCTTGGGTGTGCCCACGCAGGATCCAAGGCCTCCAGGGCCTCAGGGCCACTGCCTGGACTGCTCTCCCTGTTCCTAGACTGCCCGCACTTTCTTCCAAGCGCAGTGCACCTGGCAGCACGTCATGCTGTCAGTCACCTCGCCTTGGGCATGGCGGTAGAAGCAGCTGGCCTCCAGCCACCATAGTGGCCCAACTTTACTCTTACGGTCAGCAAAAACAAAGAGGTTTTCATTTTGCAAGATGCACCATGCACCTCGGGAATGAGGGAGAGAGGAGCCCAGCCTGCCCCCCGCCCCGACACTCACCTTGTAACAGGTGACCTGCTCCAGCGGCCGGGGTCCCCGGTTGCCAGCACTGCTGCTTTGACTCTGCATGACCCCGATGACCTGCGGGGCTCTCTGCTGATTGGGAGAAGAGTTCTGACTCGTTAACTGGATCAAGGAGGACGACCTTTGTAATGGCGGATTGTTACTTTGCTGGAAAGAGTTACACAACACGGTTTTACTGCGGAAACCACGTGCACGCAGACTACCGATGGGGTCAGGAAAAAAAGAGGGCGGGACTAGTCCCGCTCAGCCAGCAGGAAGAAGGGCTTCCGCCATGGCCCCTCTGCAGAGGGCAGAAAAACAGCTGGTGATGATGGCAGGAGCCGCTGCCCGAAAAACACCATGCAGACAGACAAAAACGGAAAATAAAAGTGGAAAACAAAACATCAAAGAGACGAGAGGAGGTCTCTGGGCAGTGGGGCGAGGGCATGGTCAGCCTTACTTTTGTTTCTGAGGTTCTAGCTTCAGGTCAGGATGAACGCTTGGTTCAGCCAGATGTTTAGCGGCCTACACGGCGAGCAACAGTCACAGAGAAACAGTTGGAGCCTGCCACGCTGCCCTGGGGTCTAGGGGCTGAGAGGGCCCTCCTCCAGGGAGTCACGCAAGAAAGAGGGGGCGGGGGCTCCTGGCTGGGGACTTGACAGGCCATCTCCCAGCCAGCTGGGTTCCTGGCTCGGACCCCTTAACTGCAGGCTCTGGCCTAGGAAACCCCCAGGCAGTCACAGCTGCGTTCAGAGCCGCCCAACAGACTTCGGTGCGACTGGCAGCAGCACCCAGGGTGGGGCTGAGGGGAGGGCAAGTGCAGCTACACCTGTCACTGAGCCTCCGGCAGCCGGCTCAGACCCAGCGGGTCCGAGGTGAGGCTTCGGGATCAGCAGGCGACTTTGCTGGGTGAGCCTCTCAGGGGCCTTGTCCTATACCCAGGCCAGGCCTTCTGGGGCTCCCACAACTGGGTACCCTTGGTTTTGCGGGGTGGGGGGCTGCTGCAGGACCCCACCAGTCTAGGGCATTTCCGTCTCTTGCTAGAGGGGCAGCCTAGCTGCTTGGTGGTGGAGCCCCTGCCTGGCAAACTGGAGCCAGCTCGTCCTCCCGTCCCGTTCTCTGCGCACCCTCCACTGCCGGTGTGCAGGACGCTGCACAGGAGCAGCGAGGACACGGCCAGGGAACAGAGAACAGCAGGCCTCGGTCTGCTCCCACCTCTGGCCGTCCAGCAGGCTTCGCTCGGGCCCGCCGTCCCCCCACACCAGCAGTCCGTTTCCTTGTTTGTGAAGGACAGGCTCGGACCCAGAGTCCAAGCGGATGTGAGGCCCAGTCCTGAGCAGCCGGTCCCACGCCACCTAACCCCACCTGCAGCCTGCTCTCGGCGGTTCTAGGCTGGCCAGGCAACAGGAGGCCCCGTGGGAAGTCAGCTCCCGAGGGACACACGCTGCTCTGCTCCCCGAGTTTTCTGTGGGGATGTGGGAGACTCCCCTCCTCTCCCACGGTGCCCAGCCACGTCTGTGGCAGGCTGCACATGGAGGCGCGGGCCGAGGAGGCGCCAGGCACGGTACCTTGCTTGGAGGCTGTGTCTGCTGCGGCAGTGGGGGCTGCTCCGTGGTTCCCATGGGCAGTTCAAACCGAGGGCTGGTCACCCAGTAGCCAGGGGGCAAGAGAACAAGAGAAGAAGAGCCGATGAGAGAGGACAAAGGTCAGCATGTGCTCCAAGTCGCACCCAGCAACACCTTGGCACACATGGTGACAGGAGCACAACCGAGGGTCCTGGGCTCAGGCCCAGCTCTGCCCACACTGTGCTAGGAGGCCGGGGACAGTGCTGCTCCGAGACAACATGAATGGTGGGGCCGGTCTCAGCAGCAGGCATATGCCAGCCTGCACCGTGGGCTCCGACTTCAGTGTCAGCACGCGTGGGCCATGCACAGAAGCTGTGGTGACTCGCCTGGCCCACAAGCGAGAATCCCTGGACCACGCACTGGCTCCTGGGCTCTCAAGTCTGGAGCCACGGTGAGGCAGAGACCAAGTGACTGCTCCTGTTGCAGGCTGAGCAGCGTGGGGGAAGCAGGCGGGGGATGAGGAGGGGTTTTCTGCAGTCCCAGTGTTACCCCAGGCAGAAGCCCTCAAGCTGCCAGTGTGTGAAATGGGGATGTTCTCTCTTCCACACTTGCTGGAGTGACCTGCACTACTGTGTGTGACCTCGAGCTGAGGACTTCCAGAGGAGGCCCTGAAACTAGTCCCCTTCCTGCAGAGCACGGAATCTTCATTGTGGTCCCTACGCTCCCTAGGTGACATGTAAGGTGCCGTGTGTGTGTGTGTGTGTCTGGAGCACGCAGTCTTCACCTGTGGTCCCTGCACTCCCTAGGTGACATGTAAGGTGTCGTGTGTGTGTGTGTGTGTTGCGAACATGGAGTCTTAACTTGTAGTCCCTACGCTCCCTAGGTGACATGTAATGTAAGGCGCTGTGTGTCTGTGTATGTGTGTGTGTGTGTGTGTGTGTGTGTGTGTCTGGAGCACAGGCCCAGCCCTCATCACATTCCCAGATAACGCGTGACCCAAGGAAGGTTAAATGCGGGTCTAGACAGAGTCTCCTCTCGGCTCGGGAGGAAGCAGTGGTTCCTCCCCTACCTCCCACCCTCGTGCTGACAAAACCGTGACCCGTGCTCAGCTGGACCCAGAAAGACACTGAGGGCAGCCGGAGGACCGCAGCGAGGGGTGGTGATGGTGATGGTGATGGTGATGGTGATGGTGATGGCAGCGCTGGCTACTCACTGCATGAATTTGCAGGAGGGTCCCTCCGGGCAGAATCCCACGAGGTAATTCACACAGATGACTCTCCGCGTGTGCCGGTGCCTGCACAGGGGACCTGCAGAACCAAGTGCTGCGTCACACACACATCCCCTCTACCAGCCAAGGCCCCACCCACACTGCCGGGATGCAGAGAGCCAGAGTCCGGCTCAAGTGCAGGCTTCGTATCTGATTCACAGGGGCCCCTCCTCACTGGTCTCATCGGAGAGGCAGGCGAGAACAGGCACGAGACGCCTTCCAGCGGCAGGTCAGGGTTCGTGCAGTGAGGGCTGATGTCCCCCGTCACCCAGCTGGCATGAGCTCTCCCGGGGTGCCCCGCCCACTCCGGTGCCTACCGTGCTTGCAGAAGCCGCGGTCATACCAGGGGCAGTCCTTGATCTTGGACTCGGGGTCGATGTGCAGGAAGGGGCACTCCTTGTTGCTGCACTCCCCTGCAGGGAAACCCAGGCATGAGGCTGCTCCCGCAGCCAGAGGGACCAGGCGGCTCTGGTGTCCAGCAGGGGCCTGGTGAGCCCTGAGGCCGAGGCCGAGCTTCTCTGGACCTCCGTCTCTCACACACGTCAGTACTGCTCAGGGGCGGGCGTCAATGACAGCGGCAGAGCCTGGCCAGGGCACCGACTCCCCGAATCCAGTGTTCTGCCTCTCACCCAGGCAGAGGGAGTGGACAGTGAGGGGGCCTGGCACGCAGCCGCATTCACTGAGCGCAGGAAACCACCGTGCTATGGGCAGTGGCTCGCTCCATCTGAGAGCCAGGATGGCAGGGTCTGAAGATCTGCACCTTTTAGGACCACAGCAGGAACGATCTGGGAGCCGGGGGCGGGGTCCCCTGGTGGCAGGTGCTCAACGATGGTGATGACAACACCCTTCAGGGGCAAACGGCCTAAATGGCTCCCAGCATCAGCGCCACCTCCCCGGTGCCCGTCCACCTCCAATCCATGTTTGCACACCTGGCTCACACACAGAGCAAAGGCAAACTCCTGCCCCGGCCCCCCACAGGCTCAGCACCCGCAGCTGGCCTCAGTTGGCCAGGACCAACCTTCGGCCAGGACTGGCCGCTTCTTAGCCTGCAGCTCCGAGCTCACGTCTCCTCCAGACGCCGCCCTGGCCACTGAGCCCGAGGCAGGTCCCGCCATGGAGCCGCCCCCCTTCATCCCCTCAGGCCTTCCAGGTGGCAGTTTCTCAGCGGCCTCACTGGCACAGCAGCTGCCTCTCCCCCAGGGCCAAAGCCCCAGGAGGCAAGGACCAAGTCTGTCCTCCCTACTGCCAGGGCTATGCCCCTCACCAGGCCCTGCAGCTGCTGGAGGGTGGGATCTGAGAAACCTGGGTCCCGTTTCTGTCTGCTTTGACTTCTCAGCTATGTCCCCTCCACAAACCAGCCACAACTATGACGAGCCAGCAGGCCACGCCTGGGGTGCTGCAGGAGGCGTACCCAGTACACCCCAGCTCACTGCAGCCTCCACAGGCTCCCTGCACAGGACCTGGGGCCAGTGCCAACCCTTGAGCTGACCCACGGTGCTTCTGGGATACCTTGAACAGCAGAGAGGAACAGAGACTCTGGGCACTCGTCTCATCAGGGAGTACAGCAGCGCTGCTCAGCTCTGCACCAGGCAGCCCCCCTGCCTGCGTCTCAGGGCAGCCCCTCAGGACAGCTGCGGCCACGTGCTCTGCTCTATAAGGCCATCTCAGCTTCACGGTGAAGAATGGGGCTTGCGGTTGCCTGACCCATGGCTCTGAAGGGCTCAATCGGATGCGGAGCTTCCCCAGGGTCACGCTCCCAAACAACAGAAGGAAGCAGCTCAGTGCCGGGGGTGATGAGGGAACGCACCCCAAGGAGGAGCAGACTTCAGCGAGAAGGCGGCCAAGTGGAGCAAGGCCTTCAGCCAGCAGCACTCCTGTTTGCTCACCGGAACCCTTGCTAGCCTCAACATGCCAGTCCCTAAGTACTCAAAGTGCTCCACACTCTGGAGTACTACAGAGGCACGAGGGGGGTATCAGAGAATCACCATGACACCTCTCACTGAAGAGCCTGTGGGGGGGGGGGGGCTCTTAAGCACAAGGCCCTGGCAGGCGCTGCCTACGTTCAGAGCTGCAAGCTGGAAGGATGGGAGAAGGCAGACAGAGACGCCGCGGGCCTTGAGCTGCCACCTGACCCCTCTGGGTCTCGGTTCTCGACCGAGCCTCCCAAGGTTCCACGGGCCTCACCGAACTTGGAATAGAAGTAGCACTCGGGCATCTTGGTCATGTCGTACTCGTGCAGGAACTCGCACTGGTCCCCTTTCTTGCACAGCCCACGCAGCCAGTGTTTGCACACAACTGTCTTCTCGCCGCTGATGTGGCGGAATGGACACATGCCCCCTGCCAAGGAAAAGGGAGTGGCGTGAGGAGAGCAGGGGAGCCCTGGTGCCTGCACCCCACACCTCCCTGAGCCACCTGAAAGCGGCACTACCTGGAAGGGGCGGAGGTGCCCCTGGCAGAAGACAAGGTGACTTTAGGTAGTGCTCTGGGGCACATTTCAAATTTCAATAGTTGGGGGCCGGTGCTGTGGCACAGTGGGCTAAGTTTCTGCCTGTGGCACCAGCATCCCATATGGGCACTGGTTCTAGTCCCAGCTGCTCCACTTCCGATCCAGCTCTCTGCTAATGGCCTGAGAAAGCAGTACAAGATGCCCCTGCACCCACATGGGAGACCTGGAAGAAGCTCCCTGCTTCTGGTTCTGGCCTGGTCCAGCTCTGGCAGTTGCAGCCATTTGGGAAGTGAACCAGAGGATGGAAGACCTTTCTCTCTGTCACTTCCTCTATCTGAAACTCTACCTCTTAAATAAATGAATAAAATCCTTAAAAAAATTTTTCAATAGTATTTTATTTTGGGATATTCTAGAAAAATGTAACTAAAACATCAAATGAAGATTTCACAGCTGTCACTGTAAGATGGACACATAACAAAACTAGGTGCAGGGGGAGGTCGTTTCTTTCTTTAATTAAGGGATAATTCCAGGGGTCACAGACTGGAGCTTGGGAAAGTCTAGAGGAGAAAGAGGGCCACCAGCAGAAGCCTGGACTCCAGGTAGGCTCCACTGCCAGTTACAAGTGCCCACTTAGCCTCCAAGATGAACAAAGATGAACTTCAGAAGTGAGCCAGTGTGATGAATTCAAACAGCAGAGGTGTGCCTTCTGCAGCAGGACCCGAGAGGTCATCGGTCCAGGTGAGCTACCCCCAGCACGTCAGCGTCCAACCGGTAGCCTGGCAGGACCACGGAGAAGGCCTAACCAGAATGAGGCTCTGTGACCACCCTGGTCCAACAGAACTTTCTACAGGGATAGACATGTTCTCCCTCTCTGCTGCGCAGTATCACGGCCAGCAGCCACACGTAGCCACCGAGCACTGAAAACATCACTAGTGTAACAGGAAATGCATTTTGCATTTGACTGAGTTTTAATTAATGTGAGGCCTGCGCAGCACACGTGGCGAGTGGCTGCTCTACTAGTTCACGGCGCCCTGAGTTACGGACGGCTGTGCTCAGGAGGGCAGAATGACTGTCAAGACCCGGGAAGGAGACGGGGAGCCCAGTGTGGGGGTGTCCTGACCGCAGAGCGCGACGCCCACCTGGGGCATCAACGTGCAAGGTCTGCTGCTTCTGTGGCACGTCCTTGCGGCAGAACCCAAAGTCAGCATGGACGCCGTCCCCAGGATGCTCCTGATTCAAACTCCAGATCCCAGATAAACTTCGCTACGGGGAAGAGTGGCAAGACCCGTACACGGGTGACGTCTGGCTCTGCGGCCTGTGGGCCTGGTTAGTGCGAAAAAGCCCAACCCCTGCTTGCCGCAAAGGCAGATCATTGTGGGGTGTTTTGCTAAGAAGCCAGAGGACAGCGAGCCAATGAAGACGGTGGAATCAGAAATGTCTGGGTTCAGACATGGGGTTCAGGCCCAGAGTAACTCTGTGACCTTAAGAGTGTTCCAAAAACACCTCAAGGCTCTGTCCCTGTCCCGGGTCAGCCCATGGCCTCAGGGAAGAGGAGGTCAGCAGGCAGCCTCAGAGGAGGAGCGGGCCAGCGTTTGGGGGCGCCATTAGTCTGCAGAACGCAATGCTAGCCGGAGCCCTGGCGGCCCTCAAGTCTGCTGGCGGACGCGGTGACGGAAGATCACCTCGGGGGCGTCAGGGGGCGGGGATCCCTTACCTTTGCCACAGGCAGCTTTCAGGAAGAACTCGCAGACAGCAGCCCCGGATTCTGTGGGGAGGAGAGGAGAGGAGCGGCATCAGCCAGTGCTACATCAGCACAGCGCGCAGCTGTGCTGGGGACGGCTAAGGCTACCAGGGAGGAGGCCGGCGCCGCGGCTCACTAGGCTAATCCTCCGCCTTGCGGCACCGGCACACCGGGTTCTAGTCCCGGTCGGGGCGCCGGATTCTGTCCTGGTTGCCCCTCTTCCAGGCCAGCTCTCTGCTGTGGCCAGGAAGTGCAGTGGAGGATGGCCCAAGTGCTTGGGCCCTGCACCCCAAGCACCTGGCTCCTGCCATCGGATCAGTGCGGTGTGCCGGCCACAGCGCGCCGGCCATTGAAGGGTGAACCAATGGCAAAGGAAGACCTTTCTCTCTCTCTTTATCTCACTGTCCACTCTGCCTGTCAAAAAAAAAAAAAAAAAAAAAGCTACCAGGGAGGACCCTGTTCAGTCTGACTCATGACGGGCTCAGGGGAGGAAATGGAGTAAGGAGACCCAGCCGAGCAAGGACAAAGCTGCCTGTTTCCGTCCTACCCGGCAGGTGAGATGCACACAGTGAAAGGTGAGATGCACACAGTGAAACCCAGGCTTGCCGAGAGCTTCCTGTCCACAAGTTCCTTCCAAGGAGTTAAGAGTGGGTGGGGGAAGGAAAGTGGGCACACAGGCTCAGAGAAATGAGCTAATCCCCCCGCTCAGCGCTTCCAGGAGAGCTACTTCACAGGCAGCGGGGAAGATGGGACAGGCAGCACAAGCAAACGGGGCCTGGGAGGAGGGGCTGGGGGCCTCGGGACGCTGGTCAGGGGGCAGAGCACAGGCAGGAAGGCCCTGGGTACGCGGCACCCACATTGCTGCTGAGGGGCCCAGCCTGCATTCCCACAGGTGCAGCGCAGGGAAGTCGGGGGGCTCGGGGCCGAGGTCTGCGAGTCCAGGAATCCACTGGCCATGGCTAGCAGATTAAACGTTCCCTGGGCTCACGAAGTCTTCTCTACCAGCAGCCGTTTCAGAACCGCTGAAACCCACTGGCGGCCTCTCTGGAGCGGCTTCCTTGGCTTCTCAAAACAGGCAGACTGTGCCGGACAGAGCTAAGGTTGTAGAACTTGGGGTGTCATTCTGTTCGCATCTCAAAAATCTGAAAACCTTGCACTTAAAAACATACCACTGGGGCCATTGCTGTGGTAGTGGGCTAAGCCTCCGCCTGCAGTGCCGGCATCCCATATGGGCGCCAGTTCGAGTCCCGGCTGCTCCTTTTCCCATCCAGCTCCCTGCTATGGCCTGGGAAAGCAGTAGAAGATGGCCCAAGTGCTTGGGCCCCTGCACCTGCGTGGGAGACCTGGAAGAAGCTCCTGGCTCCAGCTTCTAATTGGCTCAGCTCCAGCTATTGTGGCCATTTGGGGAGTGAACAGAGGATGGAAGACCTTTTTCTCTGTTGCTCCCTCTCAAATAAATAAATAATAAAATCTTAAAATATATATACCATTTAGGAGCAGGCGTGGCACAGCAGGTTAAGTGGCCACTTGGGATGCCCACATCCCATGATCAGAGTACTGGGTCAAGTCCCGCCCCTCCACTTCTGATTCAGCTTGCTGTCAATCATCCTGGGAAGCAATAGATGATGACTCAAGGACTTGGGTCTCTGCTACCCACGTGGGAGACCCAGATGGAGTTCCAGGCTCCTGGCTTCAGCCACCTGGTCCAGACCCGGGCTGCTGTGGGCACTTGGGGAGCAAACCAGCAGATGGAAGACCTCTCTTTCTCCCTCTGTTGCTACGTCTGACTGAGGCTCAGGCAGATGGGATAAGGAGCCTGTCTCAAGGGCAGAACGGGGTTCTTCCCAGCACTGGGATGGGGAAGCAGCTCAGGGAAGGTACGCAGGGCACGTGAGCACGGACACGTGGGGAGTGCTCGGGCTGCCTGTGTCCTGGGACAGCCCCGTGGGGCCCCGCCCCCGCCCTCACAGGCTCCTGGATCTGTATTGCCAAGCGGGAGTAGGATGGTCCCACGGCCTCAAACCAGTGCCCCTGAGACACGAAGAGACCAAGAGTGAGAAATGAGAAGCTGCACGTGAGTGTGTGCGCACCGAGAGGTCGCAGACAGAGGGGTCGGGGGGAGCACCCGGGGGACTCTCCTTGGTGGTGGTCAGAGGGGTGGGTGGGGGAGCGCCTGGGGGACTCTCATCGGTCGGAGGGGTCGGGGAGCGCCTGGGGGACTCTCATCAGTGGTGGTTGGAGGGGTCGGGGAGCGCCCGGGGGACTCTCATCAGTGGTGGTCATTGGGGTCGGGGAGCCCCGGAGGACTCTCATCGGTGGTGGTCATTGGGATCGGGGAGCCCCGGAGGACTCTCATTGGTGGTCGGAGGGGTCGGGGGGGGGGCCCCGGGGGACTCTCATCGGTGGTCGGAGGGGTCGGGGGGGCCCCGGGGGACCCTCATCGATGGTCGGAGGGGTCGGGGAGCCCCGGGGGCTCTCCTCGGTGGTCGGAGGGGTCGGGGGCCCGGGGGACTCTCATGGTGGTCTCTTGGGCGTGCCCTCGCTAGCAGAGAGGCGGATCACGTGGGTGTGAGAAGGCTGGGCTGCCTGAGGGCAGTGCTGCTGCTGGCAGCTGCGGGACACAGCCTGGCTGTACGTGGGCTCCAAGTCCCTTCTCCACCCGGGGCCTCCGTTCCCAGTCCGTGACGTGCGCTTTACAGTTGCAGATCCGAAGCAGGTGCGCAAACGAGAGGAGATAAGAAAACTGCTATGTCTTTTAAAGTCTGCGCTGGGAGGTGGAGAAGCCAGGGGAAGGAAGACGGTTAATGGGGGCTCAGGTGCCCGGGTGCGATGTTTTCCCGGGGACCAGAGAAAAAGTGGGGGACAAGGCCAGACTGGAGATGCGCTCTCAGGAGAGCGAGTCCTAGGAGCAGACGGGGGTTGGCTGGGGGTCTCCTACAGAGGGGAGGAGGCCCCTTCCTCGGCAGGGCTCCCCTTCGGACCCAGTGCGGCCGCTCAGCGAGTGGGGCGGGAGGCGGCGGGGCGCACAGCCCAGGACTTGCTCGGGGCTGGGGTTGCCGACCCAGCGTGACTCGCCCTCATTCCAGAACTACACAAGCACCGCCCGAAGTGGACCTCAGAGTGGCCCCAGGGGTCCAAAGACCCGAGAAAGTGCGCACGGTGGGGGGAGGGAGGGGGCTCCGGAGTCCGAGGGAAGAAAATGGGGACCCCGGCCCCCGGCAAGCAGGGGTTCCGGGACCGAGAGACAGATGTCCCGGAGCGGAGTCGCTCTCGCCCGCCCGCCCCGGCCCCGCGCTCACTGTCCATGCCGGGGAAGGGCAGCGGCTGCGCCCCGAGCTGCTGCTCCACCGCGATCTCCAAGTCGAACTTAATGTGGTCCACGCTAGCGATGATCTCCTGCATGGCGGCGGCGGCGGCCCCCCGGCCCGACTTCCTCTCAGGTCTTTCGCTGCCCTCACTCCTCCACCCGCCGCCGGCCCCAGCCGCACGCAGTCCGCCTCCTCCGCCTCCGCCTCGCCGCCGCCACTGCCGCCACCGCCGCCGCCACCACCGCGCGAGGGATGCCGGGAGCGCCCGAGCCCGCGCCGGTGCTTTTGCACGTCCAGACCCGGCCAATCGAGAGCGGAGGACGACCGCTCTGCCAGGCCCGGCTAGCCGCCCGCCGAACGCAGCGCCTCCCTTCCCCTCGCCTGGCGGGTAAGCCGAAACCCCCGCGCGTGGGAGCTTGCGACGACGCGGACTGCGCATGGGCGAGGCTCCGCGGGGCGCGTGCTTCTGGCGGAGGGTGACCCACAGGGGAACCGGGCCGGTTCGGCACGCGGGACTGGGCCGCGTGAGGCCGGGTCCCTGGGGCCTGGGGCCCCCGACCCCTACGCTTGGGAGTTCCCGTGGGTCCTCACAGCGGCCCGGGGACCCGAGCCTAGGGAGGCCCGGGGGCGTCGGAGGAAACCGGGGTGAGAGGGGGCCGGGGTGACCAGGGGACCGCGCGAGCGTCTGGGAATGCGGGGTCCGAGGGAGGACGGCGGCCGCGGGGCTCTCAACCCCGGGGGTTTTTAACCTGGTGCGTTAGTGGACTTGGGTGGGAACAAAATTGCCCTTTTTATTCGTTTTCTCGATGTGAGATCGAGCATTGATTGCATTTAGTTGATTGACAGAGCAGCTGGGGTAGGGCCCGAAACCGTGTCATTTCGAGGGGGGCTGAGGGTCCATGCAGCTCGCTCACGCTGGAAAACCATGGGGGGACACAGAGCATAGTGTAAAATGCCTCTTTCTATATCGTAGGTATTGTTTTGCCGATTCTATGTGATTTATTTTTTTTTTCTTTTTTAAGATTTATTTATTTATTTGAAAGAGTTACAGAGAGAGAGAGAGGCTTCCATCTGCTGGTTCACTCCCCAATTGGCCGCAACAGCCGGAGCTGTGCTGATCAGAAGCCAGGAGCCAGGAGCTTCTTCCAGGCCTCCCACTCAGGTGCAGGGGTCCAAAGACTTCTACTGCTTTCCCAGGCCATAGCAGGGAGCTGGATCAGAAATGGAGCAGCCAGGACTCGAACTGGCGCCCATATGGGATGCTGGCACTGCAGGTGGCAGCTTTACCTGCTATGCCACAGCGCCGGCCCCTATTTTTTTCATTGTTCACGATTTATTTTTGTTTTTCAAATTACTTTTTTTTTTTTTTTTTTTTTTGACAGGCAGAGTTAGACAGAGAGAGACAGAGAGAAAGGTCTTCCTTTTCCGTTGGTTCACCCCCCAAATGGCCGCTACGGCCGGCACACCGCGCTGATCCGAAGCCAGGAGCCAGGTGCAGGGCCCAAGGACTTGGGCCATCCTCCACTGCACTCCTGAGCCACAGCAGAGAGCTGGCCTGGAAGAGGGGCCACCAGGACAGAATCCGGTGCCCCGACTGGGACTAGAACCCAGTGTGCCGGCGCCGCGGCGGAGGATTAGCCTAGTGAGCTGCGGCGCCAGCCTCAAGTCACTTTTTAACAGTATAGGTCTTGGATACAGTTCTGAGAATATAATGATATTCCCTGCCTCCCACCCTCCTGGTAACCCTGTGTGTTTTAACTAATGCTTGTCAGGAGTGGAGGCCTGTGGGATGCAGACAAGGGCCGCTGAGGCCGTCTGCACCGTGTCACTCAGGTACTGGTCTGGAGTGTCTAATGCGTGCTCCTGGGTTCAAAGCCAGCCCCGCACCAGCCCCGGTGCTGGTGGCCCTGTGGCTGCAGGACGGAGCAAGTCTCTTCCCCTCACTCCCTCTCAGTCATTAATGTGTTCAGTCCGCCAGCACCCTGAAGTCTTTGCAGTGTGACCATCTCACATAACCAGGCCTTAAAATATTTTCCTGTTAAATGCCTGTAACAGCTATGACTGGGTCAGGCCAAAGGCAGGAGCCCCCAGCCGCATCCAGGTCTCCCAAGTGGTTGGCAGGGACCCAAGTACTTGAGCTGTCACCTGCTGTTCCCAGGAGGCTGGACTCGGAAGCAGAGCTGGGACTTGAACCAGGGATTCAGATATGGGATGTGGGTGTCCTGAGTGGTGACCCACTGGTGTGCTAAACCTATGAAAGAGTTTCATGTGTGCAGGCCAGAGCCTGGAGCCCAGCACTGTCCAGGGGAAATACAGTGCAATCACAGCTATAACTTTGAATGTGTAGACACATTAAATTAAAAGGAAAGTGTGAAATTAACATTAATCATATACTTTAGTTAACCTACTATAGCTGAAATACCATTTTCACATGTGAGACAGTTATTTGTATTTTGCATTCTTTTTGTACAAAGACTTTGAAGTCTGGTGTGTATTTTACAGCACATCTTCAGTGCAGAATCTCAAGTGCTGTGTAGCTGTGTGTGGCTGGTGGCTGCTGTACTGGATAGCACAGCGCTTCCCATTTGTCTGTGAAGTTTCAGAAAATGAATGCTCTGGTCACTTCCCTTTGCTTAGGCCTTACATTTTTTGAACACCTATTAAATGCCAGGTATTGTGCTAAAAACATCTTTTTTTTAGAAGATTTATTTATTTATTTGAAGGTCAGAGTTAGAGAGAGAGAGAGGTAGAGAGGTAGAGAGAGGTCTTCCTTCTGCTAGTTCACTCCCTGAATGGCTGCAACTGCTGGAGCTAAGCCGATCTAAAGCCAGGAGCCAGGAGCTTCCTCTGGATTTCACATGTGGGTGCAGGGGCCCAAGGACTTGGGCCATCTTCTGCTGTTTTCCCTGGCCGTAGCAGGGAGCTGGACCGGAAGTGGAGCAGCCGGGACTCGAACCGGCTCCCACATGGGCCGGTGGCACTGCAGGTGGCAGCTTTACTCGCTACACCACAGCGCCAGCCCCAGAGCCTGCTCTTGGAAGCACTCCTCTGTCCTCTTTCTGCTGCTTGTCACTGGGAACCCTGCTTGACTTCCTTGCTTTCCCTGACACGTTCCAGGCCCTGACGGACAGGAACGGCAAAGATGGACCTCAGGAGACTCGCCCAGCTCTTCCGTGGCCCCCGCGCCCTGGGGCTGTCCCTTCTGCAGCCCCTCGGCCCTATCAGAGGCGGGGGGCAGTCGGTGTGGCTGAGGACTGCGCGGCTCACTCGCCTGGAGTTAGCCACTTCCTACAGCTCCCTCTCTCAGCTGCCCCTGGACCAGGGGAGGCAGAGGAGCTCGGGCAGCGCCCGCTCCGGCCTGAGCCAGCCCAGCCCCACGGGCGCTCGGGAGGAAGAGGAGGAGGAGCCCTTCGGGACCCTCTCCGACAGCTTCTCCTCCAGAAGGATGTTCCGCAAATCTACAGCCCAGCTGTATAACCTCCGGCTCCGGGAACAGAGTGTTGAGGAAGATGAGGATCTGGAGCCCCAATCCTGGCAGGGCCGGAGGAACACCCCACGGTGGTACTTCTTCCGGTGCAAACGCCTGATCAGGGAAGGCAAGGTGAGGGGGCTTCGGGTCTGCCGCGCCTCGCCTCTGCGTCCCTGTCGGCTTGGTGTGTGGTGAAGGGCCAGCCGTACCTTCCTGGTCTCCAGGTGTCGGCCGGTGCTGGGATCCATCTTCACTCTCCCTGGTGACCCCCAGCCCGGGCTTCACGTATGCTGCCCTGGCCACCCTCTACTGTGGTTTCCGCCTTCCTGCCTCCAGCCCTGCCTTCCTGACCTGTGTAGCCAGGTTCCTCTTTGCTGTCTCCCAGACGCTCATGGTTGTCGGCAGCTACACAAAGCCAAGCCTGAAGTTTTCCTTCCCAACTTTGTTTTCCCCACATGTCTTCATCTCACTGTGTGGCAGCCCCATCATTCCATTTGCCCGGGTCAGATGCCTTCAGTCAGGTCCTGCCTGCTCTTTCTTACCAGCTCTAACTCAGAAATGTCCCCAGCCCTAACTACTTCTCACACCTGTCCCCCTGAATGCCAGGCTCGGCCTTCTCCTTGTCCCCTCAGCCGTTAGGACCCTGGTGCCTGGGCTCGCTGCTTTGCGTGTCACGGCACATGGATGTCCTGCTAAGCAGAAGGCGGGTCACATTGATCCTGTCTCCAACATTTCTAGTATATTCAGTGATTTTAATGTTCATTTTCTTAGGTGTTGATAATGGCATTGGATTTATGTTTTAAAATCTCTTACAAATATATGTTGAAGATCTTTTGGATAAAGTGATAGGATGTCTAGGATCTATTTTTTTTTTAAAGATTTATTTATTTCACTTCAAAGTCACAGTTACACAGAGAGAGGAGAGGCAGAGAGAGAGAGAGAGGTCTTTCATCCGCTGGTTCACTCCCCAGATGGCTGCAACGGCCAGAGCTGTGCCGATTCGAAGCCAGGAGCCAAGAGCTTCTTTCAGGTCTCCCACGGGGGTGCAGGGACCCACGGACTTGGACCATCTTCTGCTGCTTTCCCAAGCCATACCAGAGAGCTGGAATGGAAGTGGAGAAGCCAGGTCTTGAACCGGTGCCCATATGGGATGCCAGCACTGCAGGTGGTGGCTTTACCTGTTATGCCACAGTGCCGGCCCCTCTAAGATCTTTTTTAAAAAGTTTGGGGGCGGCGTTTGGCACAGTGGTCAGATTAGCACTTGGGACATCTCACATCACAGTGCCTGGTTGGGGTCCTAGCTGGTCTGCTTCTGATCCAACTTTCTACTACTGCACACCTTGGGAGGCAGTAGATGATGGCTCAAATACACAGGTCCTGCCACCCATAGGGGAATCTCAGATGAGCTTCCGGCTCCTGGCTTCAGCCTGGCTTCCTGTCCTTGTTGTGGGCATTTGAGGAGTGAACCAGCAGATAGAAAATCTGTCTCTGTCTCTCTCTATCTCTCTGCCTTAAATTAAAATGAAAATAAATACCATGTTTTAAAAAAGTACGGAGGGAGGGGCCAGTGTTGCAGCATAGTGGGTAAAAGCTGCCACCCATATGGGTGTTGGTTCAAGTCCCAGTTGCTCCACTTCTGATCCAGCTCCCTGCTAATGTGCCTGAGAAAGCAGCAGAAGATGGCCCAAGTGCTTAGGCCCCTGCACCCAAGTGGGAGACCTGGGAGAAGCTCCTGGCTCCTGGCTTCCACCTGGCTTAGCCATGGCTGTTGCAGCCATCTGGGAAGTGAAGGAGTGGATGGAAGTTCTCTGTCTCCCTCCCCTCTTCCCGCCAACTTAGACGTTGAAATAAGTAAGTTTCTAAAAAAAAAAAAAATTGTGGCAGGAGAGCATAGGCTATGGGTGAAATAAGATTGGCTGAACATTAACGATCATTATAGTAATGTTCACTCTACTTCTGTGTACATTAGAAATTTTCTGTAATGAAAAGTTAGGAATTAAACAAAGAGAAGCGTAAGTTCTCACAATGGCTTCTGAAGCGTTGAAGCTGTGCTGACAGCACCCTATCACTTCTCTGCCCTCGTCTGTCCCCTCCTTTCCCTCCGCTGTTCATCAGCTTCCAGGCGCGGTCCTGCCTCAGGGCCTTTGCATTGGCTATTCCCCCAGAGAGCCACGTGGCTCCCTCCACCTTCTCCAGGTCTTTGTTCAAATGTCACTCTCTGGGTGAGGCCCTGTCTGGCCATATCGAAAAGTGAATCCCATTCTTCCTGATTATTTGTTCATTTATCTGAGAGGCAGAGAGAGACAGACCGCTCCCATCTGCCAGTCTACTCCTCAAGTGCCCACAAGGGCAGGAGCTGGGAACTCAATCCAGGTCTCTGACGTGGGTGGCAGGGGCTCGAGTCCTTGCGTTATCACCACTGACTCCTGTGGTTTGCTTCAGCAGGAAGGTGGAATTGAGAGCATGGCCAGGACTTGAACCCAGGTACTCTGATAAGGGATGTGGGTGTCCCAGGTGGCATGTTAACCTTAGGCTAAACCCTCACCCCATCATAATGTGTGTGTCTCTGTGTTTAAAGATTTATTTGGAAGACAGAGCTACAGAGGGATCTTCCATCTGCTGGTTCACTCTCCAAATGCCTGTAACAGGCAGGGCTGGGCCATGCTGAAGCCAGGAGCCAGAAGCTCCATCCTGGTCTTCCCCATGGGTGGCAGGGGTCCAAGTAACTGGGCCGTCTTCTGCTGCCTGCCCAGGTGCTCTCGCTGAAGCTGAAGCTGAATCAGAATCAGAGTAGCAGGGACTTGAAATGGCACTCCAGTATGGGTTGCTGGCATTGCAAGCAGTGGCTTAACCCACTGTGCCACAACACTGACCCCAAACTGTAGATATACATAAATGTACACAAACATATATATATATATAAGATTTGTTTATTTACTTGAAAGGCAGAGATACAGAAAGAAGAAGGGAGAGAGAGAGACATCTTCCATCTGCTGGTTCAATTCCCAAACGGCTGTAACAGCTGAGACTGGACCAGGCCAAAACCAGGAGCTTCTGGGTCTCCCATGTGGGTGCAGGGGACCAAGGACTTGGGCCACCTTTCACTGCTTTCCCAGGCACGTTAGCAGGGAGCTAGATGGGAAGTGGAGCAGCTGCGACACGAACCAGTACCCATATGGGATGCTGGCACTGTGGACAGAGGCATAACCTTCTGCACCACAGCGGCTGCCCCCTGTATATTTTTATTGCTTGTCATTTGATGCTAGAATGTGAGCTCTGTGACCTTGTGTAGACCTTGTTGGGCTCATGATAGGACTCAATAATTCTCGTTCGAATGGACCAATGAAAATCATTAAGGAGCAAAGGAGAGAACTGAGGATTTCACCGGAGCAGTATAGGGGTGGGGATGGGACCAAGACAGCTCTGGACCCTGGAGGTTTAGAGGAAGCTCCCCCACCCCGGGCTGTTGTCCTGCACTGTCGCAAAGTGTCCCGTGGCCTCCCCGACCCCTAAGGATGGAGACAGACTGCTCCCTCCACTAAGGGTCGCTGAGGCTGTCCTGAGCCCCACCGTGCCGCCCCTTCCTCCCCAGCTGGCAGAGGCCCTGGACCTGTTTGAGAGGCAGATGCTGAGGGAGGAACGACTCCAGCCCCTGGAGTGCAACTACACGGTGCTGATCGGCGGCTGCGGCCGGGCCGGCTACCTGAAGAAAGCCTTCCGGCTCTACAACGACGTGAGTGTAACCCTGGGCCTGCGGCTCTGAAGAGCCTGGGCTGCGAGACCAGAGCGAGCAGGTGCAGATCCAGGTGCCGCCTGCCGCACCTGACAGCGAGCAGGTGCAGATCCAGGCGCCGCCTGCCGCACCTGACCCCAGCCGGGCGATTTCAGCCCTTGGCCTCAGAGTCACCATCTGTACAACGGAGGTGCTGGTCGGGATGAAGTGAGATGATGCAACCAGTCCTGCAGCACCTGCCCGGCCCTCGTGGGTCCCCCCCAGCCCCTTCCATTTCCACCAGGATGTCCAGTTGGTTCCTGTTCCTTTCTGCCTCCCCTATATGAGCCCACAGAGGGACCCAGCGCCAAAGCTGGTCCTTTGAAAAAGGGCTTTGATTCCTCTTGGAAGTCCTCTGGGGTGTGTTATTTTTGTCCTACTCAGAGCCAGGAAGCTGTCTCCATCCTGAGCTG
This sequence comes from Oryctolagus cuniculus, assembly GCF_051225735.1. Classification (NCBI taxonomy): domain Eukaryota; kingdom Metazoa; phylum Chordata; class Mammalia; order Lagomorpha; family Leporidae; genus Oryctolagus; species Oryctolagus cuniculus. The sequence continues at coordinate 8,614,688 of NC_142885.1, read as the reverse complement.
GGGAAGTCTTGCCTGGGGGAGGTTGAGGCGGGGTGGGGGCAGACTGGCGTAGTCTCCTGCAGCCAGACACAGGGTGGGCCCTTCACTCCAGCAAGGGCTCCTGGGAACTCCAGTCCCCTCCACACCCGGCACACTTTGGCCCTGGGCTGTTTGGGCAAGAGGGAGAAGGTGACGCCAGGAAGTGGCATGGCGTAGGAGGACGGGAGGCTTCCCTGGCCAGCTCAGGCCCCAGGTGAGGGGTGGTGGGGCTGTGTACCGCGACCAGCCGTCTGGGAGCGACTTTTTTCAAAATAAACTTTTTACTTTGGACTAATTTTACTTTTGTAGAAAAGTTGTATAGATAGCGTAGAAAGTTCCCGAAGACCCCTCACCCAGCTTCTGCCAATGAACACCTCAGGCCATCATGGCGTGTTTGTGGAAACCCGGCAGCCAGCAGCCAGATGCTGCTGCTAACTAAACCCGGCTCTATTCAGGGCTCACCAGCTTTCCCAGGAAAGCTTCCCCCGGCGGCTCCTCCACACAGCGCCCTCTTAGCTGATCCCCGCGACTGCCCACCCGGGCGGCCCACCAGCGGTCAGTCACACTGCGCTCCCTTCCCCGGGGCAGAGCTGCCCTGTGGGCCCTGGACAGGCCTGAGGATGGAGACTTCGGGAGGACCCTGCCGCACGCACAGCGGGTTGACAGGCACCCAGGGGCGGATGGCTTCTTGTTGGGCTGTCTCAGGCTGTTTGGTTTTTCAAAGTCCCTCCAGCAGAGCTGGGCTTGAAGACCAGGCTCTGAGGCGCCCCCTGGGGTAGCTGCCTGCTCGTGCACCGTGCCGATCTCAGAGCCACCCCTAAGTTACTCTCGTCTCGGCAGATGAAGAAGCGCGACCTGGAGCCCTCGGATGCCACGTACACGGCCTTGTTCAACGTCTGTGCCGAGTCCCCCTGGAAGGACTCCGCCCTGCAGAGCGCCCTGAAACTCCGGCAGCAGCTCCAGGCCAGGAACTTCCAGCTCAACCTGAAAACGTACCACGCCCTGCTGAAGGTGGCTGCCAAGTGCGCAGACCTCAGGATGTGCCTGGATGTGTTCAAGGTGGGGACGCCCCTTCCTCCTGCCCCTCCCACACGGGGCCGGTCCCTGTGGCAGCTGCAAGGCCCAGCCCCCTGTCTCCCCCGCCGTGGGCGGACAGGGAAGACCAGGGGACAGCCGGGCTTGGGGCTGGGGCTCGCAGAGGAAGATCCTGCCTTCAGAGGCCTGAGTCTGAGAAACAGGAAGTTATGTGTGCTGCTGGGTGCCCTGAGTGGGGCTGGGCAGGGGAGCACTGAGCAGGGAGGGCTTCATGGAGGAGGTGTGCACAACCTGAGTGTTAAGGAGCTGTGGGCATCAGAACCCTGGATCAGGGAGCTGAGGGGTCCAGGCTTGTGGGTGTATGGGGCTCCAGGAACACAGGTGGGGACAGGCGTGGGACGTGGAGCAAGTCCACCTGGAAGGGGCCGGTGCGTGGGACGTGGGGCAAGTCCACCTGGAAGGGTCCGGTGCGTGGGACGTGGGGCAAGTCCACCTGGAAGGGTCCGGTGCGTGGGACGTGGGGCAAGTCCACCTGGAAGGGTCTGGTGCGTGGGACGTGGGGCAAGTCCACCTGGAAGGGTCCGGTGCGTGGGACGTGGGGCAAGTCCACCTGGAAGGGTCCGGTGCGTGGGACGTGGGGCAAGTCCACCTGGAAGGGTCCGGTGCGTGGGACGTGGGGCAAGTCCACCTGGAAGGGTCCGGTGCGTGGGACGTGGGGCAAGTCCACCTGGAAGGGTCCGGTGCGTGGGACGTGGGGCAAGTCCACCTGGAAGGGTCCGGTGTGTGGGACGTGGGGCAAGTCCACCTGGAAGGGTCTGGTGCGTGGGACGTGGGGCAAGTCCACCTGGAAGGGTCCGGTGTGAGGGACGTGGGGCAAGTCCACCTGGAAGGGTCTGGTGCGTGGGACGTGGGGCAAGTCCACCTGGAAGGGTCCAGTGTGAGGTATCCCAGGGTTTCAGTCTGTACAAGGGAAATTTGTAGATCAATGGGATTAGGAGATAAGTTTATTTGGGCGCAAAAAGATTTGAAATGCAAACATAGGCTTTTCTTTTTTTCATGATTTTTTGAAGATTTAATTTATTCATTTGAAAGGCAGAGTTTCAGAGACAGATCTACCTACTGATTCACTCCCCAAACGGTCACGTGGCCAGGGCTGGGCCAGACCAAAGCCAGGAGCCCGGAACTCCATCTCGGTTTCGCACATGGATGGCAGGGACCTAAGTACTTGGGCCGTCTTCCACTGCTGCTCAGCACATTAGCAGGGAGCTGGGTCCGAAGTGCAGCAGCTGGGGCTGGAACTGGTGCCCATCTGGGATTCTGGTGTCACGGGTTGTGGCTTAATCCCCTGCGCCACAGTGCTGGCCCCCGTAGGTTTTTCATAATAGGCATTTCCGGAGCACTTTCCTGCACCTCTCACTGTCCTCTACTCCCTCGCCACCCCTAGGGAGGGTGCGTTACTCCCAGGTCACAGAGCAGGAGAGCGCGACGAGGGTGAGCAGAGGACTGGAGCAGCTCCAGGTTCTGTGTGAGGTTGCACGGAAGTGGGCAGATGCCAGTTCACGCCTTACAGGAAGCTCGTCAGGGAAGGATGCTTGGGAAGCAGGGACGGCTCTGGGGGCCCACGCCAGATCTCAGGAGAGCTGCAGCAGTGCCAGGTGCCGTGTGCCGGGACCACCTTGTTGTCATGCTAGCCCTTGGCCCAGTAGCTGCCTTTGGCTCTGCGCTCTTAGGGTCTGCCCCCATGCTGACTCCGTGCCTTTCTCTCTCTGCTCCGCCCCTGACTGGCAGACCCTTTTCCCCACTGAGCCTATCAGGTTCCCACCTGCCCCCGCCAGGAGACTGGACTTGGCCACCAGTCCAGTCCCTGCATGGTGATGAGCAGCCCAGATAGCCTGGCCAGTTCTGGCTGGGGAAGCAGGCTTGAGCCCTCCCTGGAGGATGAATCTCTCCGACGATGCTGTCAGGGCGTTGCCCGAGGCTTCTGCAAGGGGACAGCGGCTGACAGCCTCTGGGTGATGTGGCCCAGCTGTCAGGTTAGTGTGGGCAGGTCACCATGGCTGCGGCTGTCTCAGAAGCGAGAGCACACTCCAGAACTCGCTGAGGCAGATGGGTTGCTGCACAGGAGGCAGCCCTGGGGTGGGGGAGGCAGGCGAGCAGCAGTTGCTGGGCTGGGGAGCCCCTGGGCTGACTGGAGGGACAGGGGAGAAGCCCCTGAGGTGCTGGGAGGTGGAAGGAGCCAATCCCAGCATGCCCGGGAGGGGCCGTCGGGAGCTGGCGCCGTGAGACTGGCTGTACGTAGCTCCATGCTGTCCTAGGATTGTTCCAGAGAGCTTGGAAGACTCCCTGGGACCCCACCCCCAGGTGAGGAAACAGCTGGCCAGTGGTGGAGCTGACACTTGAAGCCATGTCCTTGAGAGTCCAGAGCCTTGAGTCCAGAGGCAGTCAGTGCCATGGGGTGGGCCCTGCTGAGGGGCTGTGCAGGCTCACTGAGCGCAGGGCCGGAAAGAGAGGCCCAGTGCAGAGCGTTTGGGTTGCTCTGCTTGGGAGCTGGTTCCAGCCCCGGAGCCACATGTGGGCACCAGCTCCTCCAGATTCCAGACTGCAGGCTGGTGTTGTAGCACTGGCAAAGCCGCAGCCTGGGCGCAGGCATCCCGTAGGGCACCGGTTACTGTCCTGGCTGCTCCACCTCCCATCCAGCTCTCTGCTAATGCTCCTGGGAAGAGCAGTGCAGGATGGCCCCAAGTATTTGGGCTCCTGCATTCTGTGTGGGAGACCCGGATGAAGCTCCTGGCTCCTGGCCTCAGCCTGGTCCACCCTGGCTAGTGTGGCCATCTGGGGAACGAATCGCAGGTGGAAGATCTTTATCTTTCTTCTATCTCTGAAAGTGACTTTCAAATAAATATATATTTTTTTAAAAGATTATTTGAAAGAGCTGCAGAGAGAGAGATAGGTCTTTCATCTACTGGTTTACTGCCCAAGTGGCCACAATGGCTGGGGCTGGGCCAGGCCGAAGCCAGGAGCCAGGAGCCAGGAGCCAGGAGCTTCATCTAAGTCACCCACATGAATGCAGGGGCCCATGGACTTGGGCCATTCTCCACTGCTTACACAGGAGCATTAGCAGAGAGCTGGACTGGAAGCAGAGCAGCCGGGTCTCTGACTGGTGCTCATATGGATGCTGGCGTCGCAGGTGGCAGCTTCATCCGGTACACCACAATGCTGGCCCCATAAATAATTATTTTTAAAAAAGATTGCAGACTGGTCCTGCCCTGAGTACAGCAGACGCCAGCGGCCTGGCCTGGACTCTGCTGCAGGTCCTCAGTAGGGCCGCTTTGTTTTGCTCCCAGGAAATCATCCACAAGGGGCACACGGTCACAGAGGAGACCTTCAGTTTCCTGCTCATGGGCTGCATCCAGGACAAGAAGACGGGCTTCCGGTACGCTTTGCAGGTCTGTGCCTTCCCCCACCATCCCACCTGCTCCCGCCACGTGCTGCGCCAGGGTACAAGATGATGTTGCTGTGTGCATTTCCTGAGCACCTCCTGCGGCCCTGTGCCGGCTGTTCTTAACATTTGTGACCTGTTGACCTATCAGCGGCCACGCAGAGCTGCTTCCGTTTTACTTACTGCCAAGAGAGGCGGCCTGCAGGGGCCCGGAGGCTGCCCCTGGGTGAGGGGGCAGCCAGCCCACACCAGTCCTGCTCTGCTGGGTGGCCTTCTGTGCACCAGCCTCCACCCTGAAAACCTGCAGTGCCCGTGCCTGGGGTACTCATTCAGCCTGACCCCCAGACCCCATCTCCACTGGGATCTGCAGGTGTGACCCAGGGGTCTCCGTTCACCCCACGAGCATCTCACAGACACTCGAGTTGAACACGCTGCTCTCATCCCCAGGTAGTCGCCCTCACCACGTGAGGTGTTGGTGTTTGCACCAGCCCCACAGCTGCCCTCCAGGCCTCTCAGAGCTCTCTGAAGCCTCCCACAGTGTGCCCACCAGTGCGCCCTGTGCCCCGCAGACCGGCAGCACCAGCCCCCACTGGGAGCTGCAGAAATGCAGGATCTCGGTCCACCCAGACCTCTGTGTGCACATCTGCGTTTTAGCAAGATGCCCAGCGTGCTGACTGTATGATAGGGCGCTGATCGGAGTGTGAGTCCCCGCGATCTGGGGCAGCCTGGGACCAGGCGCTCGCCCTGCTCCTGCGGAGTCCGGGGAAGCAGGGGCCGGCCGCCCCGCTCTGATCCTCACACGCTTCTTTACGGTGAAAAGCCAGCCAGGGCCTGGCTCTTCCCACACCTTGGCCCTCCGTCCATCGTTAGCAGTCATGCGTGGGACTGGTGGCCGGTTTGTGTGAGGTACTTAATGAACTGCCCAGGCCAGGCGCCAGTAGCCTCATTCTGAGGTTCGCGGAGGTGAGGTCACTTGTCTGAGGCCCGACAGCCACCAAGGGGCAGAGCTGGGACCTGAACTGGAGTCTGTCTTTGCTGCTGCTCTCTGCTGCTGTGGGACAGAGTGGGCATCTCTGCCAACGCTGCTCTCCCCGCCATTGCTTGGCCTGCATGGCTGACAAGCCCTTGCCCTCGAGACCCTGAGCTGGTGGGCAGTGGTTCTCTTGCAGGGCCCACTCATCTGGGGCTGGGGTCCCAGTGGGCACTGGGGAGGTGCTCATGGATCCCAGCCTTCAAGGTCAGCCTGGACTTTTCTGGATCCTGGCCTCCCTGGGGAGCACAGGAAGGGTGGCAGGGGTCCAGGGACCCTGGGGGGAGGGCAGAGGGTGAGGTTGAGACAGTTTTGGGGTGAACTCAAGGAAGGAAAGGTGGTCTCCCAAGAAGTTCCGGAGTTCTGACAATGCTTTGTTGCCAGAGCCTGGTGTAGGATTAAACATATTCCGGAATCTTCCTGCGCCTTTTGCATTTGCTGGCCTGACTGCTGACTCCAGTGCCTCTCTGCTGAACTGTTCGGAGGCAGGAGCGCCCACTGACGTTGTCTCTCCCCATGCAGGTGTGGAGGCAGATGCTGAGCCTGGGACTCAAGCCGAACCGGCACGGCTATAACCTGCTGTTGGGGGCAGCCCGGGACTGCGGCCTGGGGGACCCAGAGGTGGCCTCTGAGCTGCTTCTAAGGCCCAGGGAGAAAGTCCTGCTGCAGCCCCCAGCAGGCGGCCGGCAGGCAAGGAAGGGAGCCAAGGCTGGGGCTGGTGACAACACGTTGGCCAAGCTGCAAGTCGAAGCCCTGGAGAGGCAGCTGTTTCTGGAAGCTCCTCGGGCACCTGGAGGACCAGCAGAGTCTCAGGAGGCCAGAGTGCCCAGTGAGGCCGAGCCTGAGGTGGACACCAGGGCAGAGCCCAACCACACGGTGCCCCTCAGCCCACTGGCACCACGGCTGCCTCCCTTGGAGCTGCAGGTCAACCTGCTGACCCCTGAGGACATCCCTCCCACTGTGGTCTCCTTTGGGACGGTGACCACCCCAGGTCACAGGCTGGCCTTGATGGGGGGCCTGGAGGGCTTCCTGGGTAAGATGGTGGAGCATGGGCTGCAGCCCGACATCAAGACCCTCACCATGCTGGCCGAGGTGGCAGAGCCTGGGAGCCCTGCGGACTCCACGCTGCTGACCGTCCTGGACAGATACCACGTGGAGCCCGACGTGACATTCTTCAACACACTGATGAGGAAGAAAAGCAAGCTGGGAGACCTGGAAGGGGCAAAGGTGAGGGGCTCAGGCAGGCCCCAGCTCCCAACTCTTGGCTTACCTGCCTGGTCTGTAGTGTGTTCCCACTGGGTGTCAGCGGCCACGTCTGGCACACTGTCCTGGGCCTGGCCCTGCATGGGGTGCCGGGAACTGGGCAGCACCAGCCCAGCACATGCCCTGTCCTCAGGGGGTTCACAGATTGTGGGGGTGGGCAGACACCAAGTGTGTCGTGCACTGACGGTGGTACAGTTGCTCAGGGACTGTCGGAACACGTGACCGAGCTGTCAGTCACCCGAGAGAGCCTCTTCAGTGCCCGTGATGCCCCTGAGGGTCCTCCCCTTTACAGCCGTGTCCCCGTCATTGTGCTCACTCTGCTAAATGTTCCGACAGCGTCATATCTGTTAGGTGCTCGAGGTTTTGTAATTTGAGAGGTAGAGAAACCGCTCCCATCTGCTGATTCATTTCCCAAATGCCTGTAACTGTTGAGGCTGGGCCAAGCCGAAGGCAGGAGCGAGGAATTCAGTCCAGGTCTCCCATGTGAACAGCAGGGACCCTGGTACTGCCTCTCAAGACCAAAGCCAAGACTCAAAGCCGGCATCTCAAACTGTGCTGGACTAGGTGCCGCCAAGGCTCCTGGGACGGCCAGCAGGTGGGAGGGGCAGGAGCCCGAAGGGACAGCGTGTTGGAGATGGGCAGGCTGGCAGGCAGGACACGTGCAGAGCAGAGCAATTCTAGGAGCCGTGTCCTCTGTGGGCTGCACAGGCCCTAGAGTCTGGAGTGCCCAGCCTACAGCAGGGTGTGATGCGGTCAGCAAGAGCTGTGAGGCCTCGGCCAAGCTGTGCCCCAGGGCCCCCACATCCAGCCAGGGGCTTCATCAGAAGGCTGTCATCAGGGCCCGTGGGTCACAGGTTATGCTCATGCCACGTCTGTCCTCACAGGCGCTGTTGCCAGTCCTAGCAAAGAGGGGACTCATCCCCAACTTACAGACATTCTGCAACCTGGCCATCGGGTGCCACCGGCCCAAGGACGGTCTGCAGCTGCTTGCAGACATGAAGGTGAGGAGACCTGGGCCCGGGTGGGACTGGGTGAGTTGTCCATCATCGTCTTGCTTACCGGGTGATGCCCTGACATTGCAGAAGTGCCAGCTGACTCCCAACACCCACATCTACAGCAGCCTCATCAACGCGGCCCTCAAGAAGCTGGACTACAGCTACCTCATCAGCATCCTGAAGGACATGCGGCAGAGCGCAGTGCCCGTGAACGAGGTGGTCATCCGCCAGCTGGAGTTTGCAGCCCAGTATCCTCCCTCCTTCGACCGGGTATGTGCAACCCCGGCCTCACTCCCAGTCCCGGCCTCTTGGGGATGGGTGTGCCCACGCTTCAGCTGTGCGGCAGCTTCCACAGGAGATCCCGGAGGCCTCAGACCACAGCCTGCAAGCCTGTCCGCATGGCTGTCTTCCCTGGGTGGGCTCTCAGCTCCCACTGGCCTGCCTCTGCCTCAGATGGGCTCTGCCAGCTTTCCACAGGGCGGGCCCCTCCTCCTGGAGGTCCCCCCGAAGTGGCTCCCTCCCCAGGCTGCATACAGCCCTAGTCCTGGGGCTGTGTGGGGACTCCAGAAAGGCCATGGGACACGTGCATCTTTATTCCGTTTTCCTGTGAACTTGTTGAGGTCCCCCTGTTTTGGCTGGTAAGTACACGTGTGTGCGTGACTCCCGCTCACCGAATCCCAGGCATCTGTAGGTGGCTGCCTGATTCGCCTGGCTCCCCGGGTATGCACATCTCTCAGCCCACTGTTTAGTGCACGGGCAGCAGCAGGGCAGACGGACTTGGGTAGTGGCCACTTCTCTTCCTGCTGTTCTGAGGCCGTCAGACTCGCGTTGGGCTTTTGGGTCCATGGCATCAGGAAGAACACAGCCCCATGGGGAGGCAGACAGCAGCAAGGACGTGCCAGGCTGCAGGAGCAGGGGCTCCTGGACAGCCAGACAGGCCAGTAAGTGGCATCTGAACTGCTGGCTCCTCTTCCCTCACGGATTTCTGAGTGTTCTGTTGGTTACACATTCCAAGTATCTGCTATCAGTGGCTGTCTTCACTGTGTAGTGTGGCGCCCACTAGTGGTTGTATTAGGTTCAACAATCAATCACAAGAATACCACAGGCCTAAAAATTAGTGTATTCGTCACACTCACCCATCCTATAACCGTGACTTGTTTGAGATTCTCCCAGGTTTTCGTTTATGTACTTTCAGGCAATACCACATACATTCAAGTCGAGAACTGTTAACAGCTTTTATTACGTGCTAACTCTATCGCTGATACTTTGTTGCCTTTTTTTTTTTTTTTCTGTATACCCCCGAGCAGCTCTCTTGGTATCTGCCTGGTGGGTCTTGTTTCTCCCATTTCCCCACCTCTCCAGGGAGACAGCTGCAGAGGCCTGGAGGTTACTGGTTAGAGGGAGGCGGAGCCTGTGCTGAGGGGGAGGTGCTCAGCAGACAGCAGAGGCAGGACCCAGTGGTGGTGGCTTGAAGTGCTAGGGGACATGTAGGGGGACACGGCCACCACAGCGACATTCAGTACACGGAGACCTAACACCCCCCCACCCCCAGAAGCTTTGCCTGGAATGTACTCCTTCTAGGTACTCTCGTATCCAAGGTGGGAACAGCCTGTCTGCCCGGTCCCCTTACCTGGAGGGGAGGACGGCAGGGCTGGCTTCTGTGGGGTCAGCTGTACCTCACCTGCTGCGATTCTAAGGTCAGACTCCCCTGAGCCCCCTGCTTTCCCGTTACAGTACAAGGGGAAGAACACCTACCTGGAGAAGATCGACGGCTTCCGGGCCTACTACAAGCAGTGGCTAAAAGGGATGCCGGCAGAGGAAACCCCCCACCCTTGGCAGCAGTTTGCGATCAAACCCAAGGGGCACCAAGACGAAGCCACAGAGGCTGACGCGGACCACGGCGCTGGGGCCAGTGAGGAGGGAGTGCCCAGGAGTCCCCTCCCTCCTGAAGACAAGTGAGCAGGGGCTGGCTGTGGCCTCCCACATGCAGGAAAGGCTGCAGCACGTTCAGGCGCTGGTAGGAAGACGCGTGCTGGGCCCAGCTGTCCGGCTCACAGTGGGTCCAAGGGCAGCTCAGCCACCGTCCCTCGTCACCTCGGGCCACTCGCTGTGGCACATGAGCAAAGTGCACTTGCTCGGGCTCCCACAAGGGGGAGCCAGGACCAAGTCCTAGGGGAGTCTGGGCTGTAGTGCCTGGCCCTCCCACTGGGCCCTATGACTGCTGGTCTAAAACAGTGCACACAGGGCCCAAGAGGTTAAAAGGTTTATTTTTACAAATCACAGCTGATGACCCCGAAGCCCTTGCCAGTAGAGGCCGCGCTCCCACTGGGGCCTGGCGCTCTGTGCTCTGCAGGAGCAGCTCCCAGCAAGCGGGCGGCATAAGAGGAAGGAACCGCAGAGTCCGGAGTCCAAGGGCCTCAGCCGGAACAGCCCCGGCAGCCACAGTGCGTGCACTCGATGATGCGACCCTGCAACAGAGGACGGCCGAGGCTGAGACGCTGCGCTGCCACCCACAACCCCTGCACACACACACGCACACACAGCCACCCTCTGGGCAGCTCCCTGCAGGACACAGCTCAGAAACCTCCCGACAGCCCTGGATGGGGAAAAGCTGATTCCCACACAAACACTCAGGTGCTGCTGTTGGCACGGAAGTTACATGGATGGGGTATATGCATTTATGCAAATTGAATATATGCAGTTGTGGAGAAGAGAAAAACTGGAGTCTTCTCATTGCTAAATCAGTGTGGCACAGCCCGCAGTGAGCGGATACAGGCCTGTGGCTGCTTTGGGGCACACTGCCAGGGACCTCAGGCCGCCTTTGAGCTGGGAAACTTGCTGGGGGGGGGGTGGGGGTGGCAAAGGACAACACTTGTCCTCCAGGATGGGTTGGCCTGATGTCTGGCCCAGGACATGCCCAGCAGACAGAAGGCTCACGAGCAGTGGTTTCTGTTTACTTTTTCAAACTTCTGGAGGCGCAAGACTGTCATCTAAGCAGACAAAATCCTCTGGGGAAATCTAGCTCGACTCAAAGCAGCCTCTGTCAGAGGGGCCAGTGTTGTGTGGCCCATCGGGTTAAGCTGCCACCTGCAATACCAACATTCCATGTGAGTGCTGATTCCAAACCCAGCTGCTCCACTTTTGATTCAGTTCCCTGCTAATGTGCCTGGGAGGCGGCAATGATGGTTCAAGTGCTTGGAGCCCTGTCACTCACACGGGAGACCTGGATGGAGTTTTAGGCTCCCGGCTTCACTGGCCTAGCCCTGGCTGTTGGGCCATTTGGGGAGTGAGCCAGTGGAAGATCTCGCTCTCTAACTCTGCCTTTCGAATAAAATCAATCTTAAAGAATCAATAAGGTAGCCAAGGTTAGGGCCCTAGGCTGAGGCAGCTCCTGACGTCTCATGGGGCCTTCTGTTGCTCTGCTACCATCAGCAAACAGCTGGCTCAGCACCTTTTGGTGGGGAGGGGCCTCAGCCTGCCCCCGACTGCTCGGCAGCCTGTCCTTGAGCTTCCACACAGGCAGGACATGCAGCTACGTGCGGAGGTCAAGCCCGAAGTGCTCACGGCAGCGGACAGGGCTCATGTGATGAGGCAGCTGCGTGAGGCTGGGAAAGAAGACCACACCAGGAGATGGGTGGTCCGGCCTGACTCCATGGACCATCCTGTCTGCCCAGGGACGGCACAAACAGCCCCTCGGGGGCATGGCCAGGAATCCTCCCCCTTAGCCTAGTGCCTGCCCTAATTCTGGTCACCCGATGTAGCCCTCCCCCCACCTGGAGGATGGTATCGCCACCACCATTTCCAAGTATGGAAAGGTGGAGTTCATTGTGGCTTCCAGACCCACCACACACAACCACTGCCGAACTCCACCTTGCACAGTTCCCTCGACAGACGGGGACAGCCAGGGGACACCTAGTGACAAGACTACATTCCAGCCCAACCATACAACATACAGTGCCTTAGGGTCAACTACACAGGACCTTGAACTGAAAACAGCACCAAACTCAGTCGTCAAGACATTACCACTTCCAGCTTGCTTTTGGGAACCCGGCAAATGCAGTTTGTCCCAAAATTGGTGTCCCGTGTCTGAATGCACCGCAGGCAGCACAAATTCTCGTAACCTTGCTTCTTCCACTTCGCAATCAGGTTTTTGTCCGCGTAGCCTTCTTTAATACAATATTCGTAGAGTTCTGTCAAAAGACGGGGAAGCGTCATCAGACCACGTTGTAACAGCCTTCGTCCCTCCCCGTGTCAGCAGTGAGAAAAACTGGTGCTTGCTGCATTGGCAAGGATCACCACCATTTCCCTCAGGAACCACAGAGGCTGCCCGAGCTCGAAATGCCAAGGGAGGGTCTGCCGTCACCTCTGCTTATGGCTTTCCGCTTGTAAAAGAGGTCGAAGATGTAGCGCGTCTTCTGGTGGTGGATCCTGAAGATGGGCCACAGAGACTCCACCTTCCGCTTCCCTTCGTGAGGCTCTGTTTCCGCTGCGGGGAGAGAGTCGGGTGTGAGGGGCTGGGCAAGCAGGACGGGGTGGGCTTTACATGCATGTAGATCAAGACCCACGACCAGTGCCGCTGTCTGCCCAGCACGGCTGCCACCAAAGTGAGGGTCAGTCCCAGGTGCTGGCAGATGGGGATGCTGGGTGGTGCAGCCGCCGTGGTAGTGGTGCAGTCAGAGGCTCCACCTAGGTCACCACGTGACCCAGCACCAGCTTCATTCCTGCCTGAGTCCACACATGAAAACACGCTTCACACGCAAACCTGTACGCGAGGCTCCTACAAGCCAAGGAGACACAGCCCAAATGACCGAACAAATGACCGAACCCCACGACGGACTGCGATTCAGTCACAAAGGGGAGTGAAGGTCTGAGACGGCACAGAGCTGGCCCTCGAAATGTAAGACTACTGCACTGGGGAGCGCACGACTAGATGCACTCCATGGCCAGCAGATACTTCCGAAGGGTGAATTTTATAGTAGTTGATTTATAGCTCAATAAAGATATATTAAAAAAAAAACTAAGTTGACATGGGTTGTTAAATTTAAAACGTCCTTTTAGGAAATCTGTAGAAGTGAAATTGACACTTTGAGAAGCAATGACTTCAACAGCCCTTGTCTTGACTGTCAAGGAACAGTTTTTTTATTTTTTTCCTTAATGGAGAACGGGACTGGGAATGGGAGAGGGAGGAGGAAGTTGGCTGGGAGGGTGGGTATGGTGGAAAGAATACTATATTCCTAAATTTGTACTTATTAAATAAAAGGTGTCTTTGGGAAAAAATGTCCTTTTAACTAGATAAATTAGAAAACACAGGTTAAGAAAATTAATGATACCCATCATTAACACCTGATCTATTATTCCAGACCTGTTTTTTTTTTCTGAAGTCAGGGAGAGACCAAGAGAGATCCTCCATCTGTTGGTTCATTCTCCAAATTGCTGCAGTGGCCAGGGCTACATCAGGTCAAAGCCAGGAGCCTGGAACTCCATCCTGGTCTCACACGCAGGTGGCAGGGCCCAAGGTGCATTAGCAGGGAGCTGGATCGGAAGTGGAGCAGCTGGGACTCAAAAACTCACTGGGATGCCAGTGTAGCAAGCAGCAGCTTAACCCGCTGAGCCACAGTCCAGCCCCATTCCAGACCCGTTTCTACTACCCAGGTAATTCTGCTTCTGCAGATAGGTACTCCTGATTTCATTAGCCAGCTGAGCTCCTTGAGGGCTGAGAAAAGCCAGAACAAACTGCACTGGTCTGGAGGTCGTGAGTGCACCAGGCTCCTCCTTCCATGAGCACCGCATCTGGTGGAGCTCACCTGTGCCAAGTCGACCCTGCTCTCCCACTGCCTCCCAGTGTTAGGGCACAGGAGAAACGCAAGGAGTGGTCAAGCAGACACCTCCTTCTCCAACTTTTAAGCCATTCGTTATGTGGCATTTATTTATTTGGGAGGCAGAGCTACAGAGGGAGACAAGTCTTCATCTGCTAGTTCACTCCCCAAATGGCAGCAATGGCTAGAGCTGCGCCAATCTGAAGCCAGGAGCTTCCTCTGGGTCTTCCATGTGAGTGCAGGGTCATTAGCAGGGAGCTGGATCAGAAGAGGAGCAAGGCCAGCGCCGCAGCTCAATAGGCTAATCCTCCGCCTTGTGGCGCCGGCACACCGGGTTCTAGTCCCGGTCGGGGCGCCGGATTCTGTCCCGCTTGCCCCTCTTCCAGGCCAGCTCTCTGCTGTGGCCAGGGAGTGCAGTGGAGGATGGCCCAAGTCCTTGGGCCCTGCACCCCATGGGAGACCAGGATAAGTATCTGGCTCCTGCCATTGGATCAGCATGGTGCGCCGGCCACAGTGCACCGGCCGCGGCGGCCATTGGAGGGTGAACCAATGGCAAAGGAAGACCTTTCTCTCTGTCTCTCTCTCTCACTGTCCACTCTGCCTGTCAAAAAAAAAAAAAAAAAAAAAAAAAAGAAGAGCAGCAGCCGGGACATGAACCGGCGCCCAAATGGGATGCCAGCACTGCAGGCGGAGGCTTAACCTGCAGACCACTGCGCCAGCTCCCCAGTATGCGGGGTTTATAATTCAACAACTGCATCCTGTGATTAAAGATGAAAGCTGAAGACTCAAGAAGTGCACACTGTGTGGCTACCTCGGGGGAGGCCCTGCTGGGTGCCCAGGACACGGCAGTGGGTAGACACCTGAACATGGCAGACTTGACAAGTCCAGATCCTCCGACCAAAGTCCTGCATCAGGAGCTGCCACCCCGCGCCCTTCACTTCCGCACCTGTGCCGGTGCCGAGCCCACGTTCACACACGGTAAGACGGGCTCCAGGCTTCGGCGTCTCCCCTCCCCTACATCGCTGCTACATCCCCAGAGCTCCTTTCCTAACAACGAATCCGAACGTCCAGTGCCACTCATCACTAGGAGCAACATAAACGAGGTCTCAAACCTGCTTACCACAAATGGGAAGGCAAAGAAACGCTGCACGGCTACACAGTTAAATAAAGGTAGGAGAAGGATAAATGTCCACGTGGCTAAATACAAGGTAGGGCCCTCCCTCCTCAAGAGTCACTTGAGGGCGTGCCACAGCGGGTTAAGTCACCGCTTGCAACACCAGCGTCCTGTATCCAAGTGCCAGTTCAGGGCCCAGCTGCTCTGTTTCTGATCCAGCTTTCTGCTGATGAGCTTGGGAAAGTCGTGGAAGATGGCCCAAGTGCTTGGGCCCCCGCCACCTACATAAGAGACCTGGCTACTGGCTGCAGCCTGGACCAGCCCTGCCTATCACAGCTCTTTGGGGAGCTGGTTGCGCCTGGCTCCAGCGTCCTGCTAATGCGCACCCTGGGAGGCAGCAGGTGACGGCTCAAGTACCTGGGTGCCTGCCACCCACATGTGAAACCCAGTTCTTAGGTTTAGCCTGGCCCAGCCCTGGCTGGGGGGGGGGGGGGGGGGTAGATGGAAGACCTTCGTCTCTCTGCCTTTCAAATAAGCGAGAATACTTTTTTAAAAACCGAAAAAAAAAAAAATCATAAAGCCTGAAAGTGGGAAATGTAGCATTTCCAAGTACAAACATTTTGTATTACTAAATACACAGCTAACCGAAACAGTGATTATCTGATCTGCATTCTCCAAAGCCAAAAACTTGTTTTGAGGGCCTTTTCATTAACGTTTAGTTTCCTACACGTACAGTACTCCTGAGTTACTAAGCCAACAAAACACGCCCGTGTCGGGAGAGCACACGCAGGCCTGCCCCGACCCTGACCCAGCGCACCCAGACAGGAGCACCCCCACTCACCTTCTCTCATCTTCTGATCCAATTCATCCAGCGTGGGCTCTATCAACTCCCAGCCATCCGGAGGGGCTTTGCGGCTTCTTTTGACTTTAGGCATGTTTGCCCAGAAGATAATCTGCAAAGATCTCCGGTTGGGGAAAGACAGAACGAATGGGTTTCTGGGTCCCAGGCCCCCAAAGGCCGTCTGCATCCATGTTTCCTTCCTCGGGGGAGCCAGGGTACTGGCTCAGCGGTTCAAATCCTAGTTCTGCTACTTATCCAGCGTCAGCAACCCACCCTCCCTACATCTGCTTCCCGACCTGTGAAAGGGGGATGACGGAACCTACGGACGGGGTCCCTGGCCAGACTTGAACCCACCTGTTGTCCCTAAAAACCGAAGTACCTTACGGTCTGCTTCCCAAGAGGGGCAGGAAGGCCTCCGGTCTCTGGGGTCACGGGCTCAGATCCCTGCGCAGCTCTGCCCACCGCTCCGCGACTCTGGGGAGGCCCCTTTCCCTCAGGGTCCCCTGAAAATGAGGGCAGGGGATCAGTCCCTTGCAGACACAGAAAGGCACGGCCCCCACAAAAAGCCAGTCCAGAGACCTAACTAGTAAAGCGTTTTTTTTTTTTGTTTGTTTGTTTGTTTGTTTTTTCCTTTCCCCAAAGCCGGCACTACCTCCCAGCCGGCAAAGAGAAGGCAAGGGAGTCGCCCACTCCCCTCCCCCCAGTTCATTCGCTGCCTCCCTCTGCGAGCTCCCCCAGCAACCTCGCAGGCTACGAGGCAGACAGGGGCGCGGGCTCCCCCCAGCCCAGTCGGCGGTCTCCGGCCTCCGCGGCCCTGAAGCTACAGAGGGACCGACTCCGGCCGCGGCCCTGACTAAACAATCGCTTCGCTATGACCCGGCACAACCTCAGGGCCTGGGGTGTGGGGGGCGGCCCGAGGCGGCCCCCGCGGGACGGACAGGTGGGAGCCGGCCTGACCCAGAGGTGCCGCGGGAGAGAGAAACATCAGCGCCGGGGCCTGCAGGAACAACTCGTATAAAGGGCCCGCGTCTGAATCGGCCTTAGGAAAATAATTAATATTTAGGCACAAAACGCTGCCGAGAGACAAAATGGCACGAAAGGAAGCCTAGAAGCAAGAAACAAAACCTCCATTTACCATCCCCACGGCAGAATCAACAAGGCGCTAGATGCCCGCTTTGCCGCTTGGTCCAGAGACCCGAACCCATCCCAGTCCAACCACTCAGATGGCCACGGGGCCGGCGAACGACCCCGGCCCCTGGACCCCGCCGCTGCCAAGGTCCAGCAGTAGCAAACACTCACCGGAAGCGCCCGCGCCACGACCCGCGGCTTCTCTGTAGCCTGCTTCCGCTCCTCCAAGGATCGCCGACGGATAAGGACCCCGCGGAGCCCCGCCCAGTCCCGCGCGGAGATGACGTCATCTTAGGTGTCCGCAGTGCTGCCTGAATAGAATTTCAGAGCGGCCATTACCTTTTGTCCTCACTTCCTGGGGAGTGGCCGGCAAGGCTACGCGTCTTGCTGGACGGGGAGATTGGGGACGCCGTTGCCCGGCAGCGCGCGGCGGAACCTGGACTCAGGCAGCACCCCGGACAGTCCGCCTTCGTGCTCAGACCTCCGTGAGGTCCCGGCACTCGCGGCGGCGGCGGCGGCGGCGGCGGCGGGGGCGGTAGCGCGCAGAGGGCGGGGCTAGGCCGGGCGGAAGAAGTCGAGCCCAATTCGTTTCCGGTTCCGGTGTCAGTTCGAGGCGCCGCCGCCGCCGCCGCCGCAGCCGCTGGAGCCGCGATGCCTAAAGGTGAGGGGCGGGTGCGCGTGGCCCGGGGGCCTCGAGGGGCGGCCAGCGTCCGGCTCCGGCTTCTCCTCAGCCCGCAGGCGTCTCGGCGGGCGGCGCAGAGGGCGGCCGTCCGCGCCGGCTGAGGGCCAGGCGTGGGCCTCGGCGCCCAATTGTCCCGATGGGAGGACCGTGGCGGCCCACAGTCATTCCCTCCGGGGATCGCAGGGGATTCGGAGGCGCTGGATGGCCGCCGACGTGGAAGACCCAGCCCCGGGCGCCCGTCTGAGCCCGGAGCTGCCTCGCGTGTTTGAGGCTGGCGGGGGACTGAGTCACCGCGTCCCGCGCTCGTGCCGCGGCCGCCTGCGTTGGGCCGTGAAACGTGGTCTCTCCTTTGTAGGACCTAGCACGGCGCCCTTGAGCCTGGCGGACCGGGCTTGGCTCTCCCCAGCTATTTGGTGGCGGCTGGACGTGCGCTCACGAGCCGGTCGCTTGAGCTCTTTGTGTGCGTGTCTCCGTTGATTGTCCGTGCCAGGTGGAGCGCTCCGCCCGCGGCTAGCTGGTGGCCCTCGCGGCTTTAGAAGCGTGCAGTCTCTGGTGTGGGCGCCGGCTCCTGGGGTCACCAGGCTGTAGTCCGCAGGGCCAGAGCACACGCCGGAGCTCCTGGCGGAGAGCAGGTGTTCCGTGAGCGCTCGCTCGGCGTGCCGGTTGGCGCACTCCGCTCGCGGGCACGTCCGCCTGGAGCTTTTCCAGACCCAAGTCGCTCCCCGGCTGTAGTCCTGCGCGGAGTTGAACCTGCTGATCGGTTTTTGTGGCCAGAGAGCCTGGTCTCTCTGGGTGGGCACTTCCGGGCCAAGGTTGGAACTGTCAGTTAGAAGCTAGGGAATAGGAATTTAGGGCCAAATGCCTTGGCTTCTTGACTCGGGCACAGCCTTGGCAGACAGGGTGTAGGTGCCCTTTCTTGGGTTCCTTTATCTGTTACGAGTAGAAAATCCCCCAATAGCAAAGGACCCACTCGTGTGCCCATTGCGCTGTGAGGCATTTTTTTTCCAATCTTGAGCCTCTGTAGACCAGCTGAGGTGAGCCTCCCACAGCCAAGTGGGAGCCCAGAATGACCACCCTTGGGGGGTTTCTGTTGCCTGGAATATTGAGGACAAGAAAGCTTTTTTTTTTTTCCCCTCCTTTCTTTTAATGGAAAGCTTGGTCTCTCACAAAAGGACTTCGATGAGCAGCACAGATACCCTTGGGAGCCCAAGTAGTCATTAAAGATGGGTGGTGTGGACGGTAGCAGCCCAATTATGGCGCTGCAGCTGCGGTCTAGGGAATCCGAGGAGGCAGTGTCCCTGCTCCTGTCTCGGGAGGCCAGAGCCGTCCGACTAACTGCAGGCTGTCTGCACACAGCGAGGGACTCTCAGGAAGTAAGATGGGTCTCCGCTTCCAGCAGAGTGCAGGGGTTGGGGAGGTCACGGCCTCTGTCCCCCCCCCCCCCCCCCCAGTCCTCCAACACCAGCAAGGGGCTCTCCTCTCGTCTTGCTGCAAAACTGGCCGATAGCGTCGCATGCGTCAGTCCAGTGTCCTGGCTCCAGAGGGTCAGCCGTGGGGCCGGCGCTGTGGCACAGTGGTTAAACCACCGCCTGCAGGGCCGGCTTCCCACGCGGGTGCCCTTTTGAGTCCCTGCTGCTGCACCTCTGATCCGGCTCCCCACTGTGTGCCTGGAAAAACGCGGATGATGGTCCACGTATTCGGGCCCCTGCACCCATGTGGGAGACCTGGATGAAGCCGAGAGGGTCAGCCAATCAAACTGGTTCTCCTAGAAGAATATGAACTGCTAGTCAGTCACATGTTTAATTCTTAGACTAGTCAGGTTCATTTGCAAGTTCATCTTTGTTTGCCAGTCGTGTTTCTTACCCAAGCACAAAAGTTTTTTCTGTAGGCTTCGGGGTTTTTCCCCCTTTAAGTATTTTCCTCTACCTTAGCAATAAGATGAACAGGAAGTGTTTTACTCTGTTTCTGACATTTGCAGTAAGTCCCTTAAGTGGCTGGCGGTGTTTTGTGTAATTGTGTTTTTGCACCAGTATTAGGAAAGTGACACATCTGTGCCAGCATTGTTGTTGTGCTTTTCCGGTGCCAGGCACTGACCTGTTCATGGCCGTCCTGTGACGTAGAGGCACAGGTGAGGAAACCGTGCAGAGGGGCTGGGCTCTGCCCAGTCGCAGGGCTAGCAAGTGGTAGAGCCGAGACTTGAACCCAGGGATTAGGCTCCAGCAGCTTTGCGCTTCACCCTGTGCGTGGGTCTTCAGTCTCCTCGTCTGTAAAGTGGGCCCAGCAGTGACTCCTGCACGATAGATTTGTGCTGAGGACCCGGCGAGCCATGGCCGTGCCAGAACATTGCGAATAAAAAGCTCTGTAGTGACAGGAGGGGTGGAAGTGCTACACGTTTTGTGCTTCCATCTGAATCCACTTTGTTTGAATTCGAAGGCACCAGGGAGTGTAGCCAGTGCCGCTGTGGTGCACCGTCCGCAGGTCTTACCCCGGGGCTTTGTGGGCAGCTGCATCCAGCACAGGTGTGGTGTGGTGTGGTGTGAGACGCCCCTGAGCGCGTGAGGGTGGAGGAGGTGCAGGCGTGGGCGGTGCTCGGTGAGGGGCAGGACACAGCCCCCTGGGGTGCGGGGCAGTCAAGGCAGCTGCTGGCCTCTCACGCTCCCAAACTGCTGGTCCTCATGCAGGCAGGAAGGGAGGCCACAAAGGCCGGGCAAGGCAGTACACGAGCCCCGAGGAGATCGACGCGCAGCTGCAGGCGGAGAAGCAGAAGGCTAGGGTGAGTACCCGCCTGCCGGGCCCCTCCGTGCCCAGGGTCTTCGGTTTCCAGAAAGGTCACGCAGAATCCTTCTTAGGCAGCCAGGATGGTGGGGAGAGCACGGAGCGGCGGCTGTGAGAGTCCTGGAGCAACCAGTGACCGGGAGCCGGGGTGTTCACTCTGTGGCAGTTGCCCTGGCGGGTCTCTGGTTTTGGTCCTCACGCGTGCCTGCTGTCCTAGGGCCCTCTGTCCATCTGCAGCCCGAGCTCCCAGCAGCCCCACACCTCACAGGAGTGCTTGCCAGAATCGGCACAGCTGCTGTTGTGCTTCCCACACCCCCAAAGTCCTATTCATTCCTCAAGGCTTTGTTTACCGTCACCTCTGTGACTCTTACTGATAGTAGCCAGTCCACCCGTTCCCGTCCAGTCCAAGCTGGCTTAGTGGTTCCCTCTCTTCTTTCCTGTGGTGCTTTGCACCGCCACTGTTAGGATCCAGAACGTGTTTCTGTCACCCTTGGTGTCAGTACCTTGTACCATACCGTAGAGCCATGCCTGGATTAAGGACTCCGGGGCACATGGTTAGGACCAGACTGGCGCACACCTGTGAAGTACCCTACGATTCCCGAGAAGTGAGAGGCCGCCTCTAGCTGGGTGGTCTGGGAGGGCCTCTTGGAGGGGCTGGCAGCAAAGGCAGACCTCGGAGTATCTGGGCAAACGCTAAGCGGGGGAGAATGTAAGGCTTTTGGCAGGATGGTTTTTGATAGGGCAAGAAGGGTGGAGCAAGCAGCCTGCTGAGCTGTGGTCTTGGCAACCTGGAGCAGCAGGGCAGCGTGTGGGCAGGTCGAGTGGCTGGGCCAGGGGAGCGGAAAGCAGGAGGTGGTAGGGATGGGGGATGGGGGGGTTGCCTGGGAAAGCCAGGGGAATTTGGCAACTCTGTGCTGCAGGTGGGAGGGCTGGGCAGCATCACCCTGCGGATGAGTCCTTCTGACCCTGGGAGGTGGGGCTGTCGTCCAGGCTGCCCGGGTGACTGAGCTGCAGAGAGCTGTAGGCCTGGCCTCCAGGCTGTGGGGCTGTGTGCAGGGGCTGCCTGTCTCTGAGCCTGCTCCCTCACTAGAGCGTCCGAGAGCAGAGAAGGACCCGTGCTGTACTTGGTTCCAGCCTTACGGAGGCTTAGTGTCTCCAGGCTCACAGTCTGAGGGTGGTAGCAGGGGGCACAGTCCTGGGGGTTTGTGTGGCATTTTTGACTCTGCAGGTTGTCCGTTTCTGAAACAGGAAGAAGAGGAGCAAGAAGAAGGCGGCGATGGGGCTGCAGGTGACCCCAAAAAGGAAAAGAAGCCACTAGACTCAGATGAGAGTGAGGATGAAGACGATGACTGCCAGGTGCTAGCTCTGACGGCGGGGAACTGGGCCTGGGCGCACGCATTGAGTGCCTGTTGGGAGCAGGCAGCCCTTGTCTTCAGGTCTCACATTCTAAAGGGGAGATAAGGCAGTGAAGTAGGATAAAACAGTGGTGAGAGTCCTGTTGTGCTGGTGAGTGAGCTCACAAGCTGAGACCTGGAAGGAGATGGAGCCGCGTGACCCCGGGGGTGCAGAGCAGCTGAGGCAGTGGTAGCGAGTGCAAAGGTTCTGGGTTGGGAACAGGTGTGGCTGGAAAGAGGCCATGGGGCGGTGACTTAGCTGGTGTGGAGTGGGATGGAGGGGCCGGGGGGTTGGCAAGGGCACCTTCTCTGCTGCTGATGGAGGGGGCTGGGTTTCATTATAATGAGGAGTGGGGAGCTGATAGAGGCCTTGAAGTGGGAGGGATGACCAGATTTGCTTTTAAAAGATGGTTTTGCCATCTCTGTGATCAGAATTGTAGGGGGTTTGAGGTGAGGGAGGGAGTGGCAACAGGCGTCCAGGTCAGAATTGGTGGCCTGCACTACTGTGGCGGTGGCCCTGGAGGAGGAGGACACAGTTGAGGCATGCCTGGTGTTGCCAAGGGAACGAGGAGTCGAAGGTATGCTTAGGACTGAGGGCAGGAGCCAGCTGGGAAGGGCTGATTCTTGAATTCGTCTTCTCCTTGAAGTTTTCAGTGTCTGGCATCTGAGTGGAGACAAAAGCCTGTAGCCACAGTGGGTACAGGCACATGGAGCTCTGTGGAGTGGTCAGCTTGATTGGCATTCTGAAGCTGTCTGCCGGATCATTCATGGAGAAGAGCTAAGATTGACAGGACTTGCCCTGACCAAGCTCTGGTTCTGGTTTCCTGAACTTCCCCAGAGGAAGCAAGAGATGCAGGCTGCAGACTCTTGGACTCGGGCTCTGATCCAGTGGCTCATTCTCAAGTAGCCTTCCTCTCCATCCACTGAGATGGGCAGGGCTGGGCCTGGTCACGAGAACACATAGGCTTGGCTTGCCCTGCCCTGGGGCACACATAATGCCTCTCGCGGGGAAAGCCAAGCATGGGTTTAAGGGAAAACTGCTCCTGGAGGCTGCCTTGAAGCGGGGAGAAGAGTTCTCCATTG
Organism: Oryctolagus cuniculus; assembly: GCF_051225735.1. Classification (NCBI taxonomy): domain Eukaryota; kingdom Metazoa; phylum Chordata; class Mammalia; order Lagomorpha; family Leporidae; genus Oryctolagus; species Oryctolagus cuniculus. The sequence continues at coordinate 8,592,075 of NC_142885.1, read as the reverse complement.
AGAGCTTGGGAGTGGAGTGGGGCTGTCATCTGCCATGCACTTCCTGGTTGACCTTGGGCTAGATGTTTACCCCTAAGCTGCCATTCTGTCACCTCTGGGACCGGGAGAGCAGTGTCTAGGCACTGGTTCTTGGCATTACTTGAGCTGTGGTCACCCACTCTCCTTTTTCTTGTCCTTCCCATGCGGGTGAGGATACCCCTGAGTCCTGGCCCCACTGTGAGACTTGGGCTCAGCATCACGTGGGCTGGGGCGCAGGAGTTTATCCCCAGGCAGGTGGCTGCTGGGAGATGGGGTGGGCTGGCCTGCAGGGGCTCTGCAGGACCCAGACTTTAACAGCCATCTTTTTGCCCTGTCCTAGCAAAAGCGCAAAGGTGTGGAAGGGCTCATTGACATCGAGAACCCCAACCGGGTGGCACAGACAACCAAAAAGGTCACACAACTGGATCTGGACGGGCCAAAAGAACTTTCAAGGAGAGAACGGTAATGTCTGTGGCCAGGGCCGTGTGTCTGGTCACATGGGCCTGGGGATTGGACCTTGGGGGGCTGGGGCACCTGGTTCCTCAGGCCCACCCCAGTGGCTTGGTGGGCCTTTAATTATGTTGGTTTCTTTTTAAAATTTATTCATTATTTGAGACACAGCACATAGTTGCAAGCTGCTCTGTTGGTTTGTTCTACAAATGCCAACAATGGGAGCCTGGAACTTAACCCAGGGTCTCCCACATGGGTGTCAGGAACCCGAACTTGAGCCATCACTGCCCCCTCTCAGGGTCTGCATTAGCAGGAAGCAGAGTTAGGAGAGCTGGAGTCCAACCCAGGTATGCTGATACAGAACGCAGGCGTTTTTTTTTTTTTTTTTTTACGATTTCTTTATATATTTTGAAAAGCTGAAGCCAGGAGCCAGGAGCTTCTTCGGGGTCACATGTGAATGCATGGACCCAAGGACTTTGGCCATCTTTCGCTGGTTTCCTGCGTTAGCGTCAGCATTAGCAGGGAGCCAGATCAGAAGTGGGGCAGCCAGCACTCAAACTGGTGCCCCTATGGGGTTCTGGCAACAAAGGCAGCGGCTTTACCTCCTGTGCCACAGCACTGGCTCTGGACACAGATATCTTAACTGGCATCTCACCCACTAGGCTAAATGCCTGCCCCATCTTGTTTATACCTGTTTCATCTCATTCTCCAAAGGTTTCACAGTAGCTTCACACACACACGGACACGCACATTTTAATAGCTTCACACACACACACACATGGGTGTGCACATTTTAATAGCTTCACACACGCACACACATGGGCATGCACATTTTATTAGCTTCACACACGCACACGGGCGTGCACATTTTTTACCAGTAGGTACGTGGTATCAGGGAAGACAGAAGAGCAGAGCCACTTCTGAGTGTTGCACTTGAAGTAATGGCCCAGGGACACGAGGGTGTCTTCCTGCCCCCGTCCAGCCTGATCTGACCGTTGCTAGCCTGCGTCCTTCCCGAGTGGTGGCCGTGGAGATTGAGAGGCGATTGAGGGTCCATGCCTGGCAGAAGGCAGCCCGCCCAGTGCAGGGGAGGTTCTGCTCAGCGCAGCCTATTGCCCCAGCCTCTGAGTCCTGCGTGAGAGTGGAGCTGCAGATCCCTTCCTCGTGAGTCCACTGGGGACTAAAGTGGCCGGCACATGGTCAGTGGTTCCTTGACTTTGGGTGGGAACCAGATGACCTCAGGGCTTACAAGAGATTGAGGGCTCCCCAGGAAGCAGGCCTGCTTTCCCTCCTGACTGAGCTGCCAGGATTTCCATCCACCAACCAGGACTGTGGAGGGATGTGTTCCTGAAAACCCCTGAGGAAGACATGAGCTTAGGGTATGGTGGCAGGCTGCAAAGGACTCTGTGCGCCCCTCCGGTAGCTTCCTTCTCAGGAGTGACTCCCAGAAACCCAGCAGCCTGGGCTGGTGCAGGTCTTCCCAGAGCAGAGGGCCTAGGCCCCACCCAGGTTCTGCCCCCTTGGCAGCTGAACAAGTCACTGTGCACCTGCCTGGCACTGGGCCTTCAGAGCGGCCCAGCAGACTCTGCAGGTGGCCTTGCTCACGCCAAGGGCTCAGCCCAGCCTCTTCAGTGTGACACCTCCCTGCCAGGTGGGTCTGCTGGCTGACAGGTGATATCGCCTCACCTCTCTAGCAGGTAACTCCTGCTGGTGGGTTTCTTTCCCTCCCCTCCAGCCGCGCTCACCTGCTTTGGTTCTCATTCTTTCTAGCCTTGTGGGCTGCAAAGGCGTCTGGGAGGGCTAGCCCCTCTGCCAACTTCCTGCCAGACAGGACTCTCACAGGAGCGCAGTGCAAACGGGACCCTCCAGTCTCACACCCTGAAGGGTGCCCACTCCTGTTCAGAATCTGAGAAGCTGATGGCCCTCACCCCCTGTCTACTAAGTGGGTGGTTACTGACACCTTTGTTCTGTGGGAATCCAACTTTTGTGTCTGGCCCCCTGCCCTGGGAAGCAGCCTCGTGCATATCTTAGCTACTCTAAGAATGTACCTAAGATTGGGTGTGGCTCCCACCTATGGCCCCCGTTCCCTGCTTGGCAGCTACTTGAGCAAACTCCACCCCCCCCATTTTTTTTTAAAGATTTATTTTATTTGAAAAGCAGTGACCTGGTGGGGGAATATTCATTTGCTGGTTCACTCCCCAAATGGCCGCCGTGCCTGGGGCTTAGCCAGGCCGAACCCAGTAACCTAGAACTCCATCTGGGTCTCCCACATGGGTAGCAGGGCTCCAAGTGCATGGACTATCATCCGCTGCTTTCCAGGTACATTAGCAGGGAGCTGAATCCAAAGTGGAACAGCCAGGACCTGAACCGGCACTCAGATGTGGGATGCCAGCCCCTACTTGGTCCACTTGTTTCTCGGTTCCTTATAGCGTGGCTTCTCTGGGACACACGGTCCACTTGTGCCCACCTTTCTCACCATGGCCACCAGACCCTAGTCCTGAGGCCCTTGGCCACCCTCCCCTCCCCTCCTGTAGTTCGTTGTTTCCTCACAGTGTTTTCTGTCTGCTTATTTGTTTGGCGAGTGTCCATCAAGTGGGGTGTGTGGAGCCAGCACCCTGCCTCAGCTGGGGCGCCCTCTTCTGCTTTGGCCCTGGGCCGGAGTACTTGGCCATTACTCTGGCTCCACGTCCAGCTCAGCTCACAGTATAGGGAAGAAGATGTCCCCATTGACACCATTTTATCCAAACAGAGAAGAAATTGAGAAGCAGAAAGCAAAAGAGCGTTACATGAAAATGCATCTAGCTGGGAAGACAGAGCAAGCCAAGGCTGACCTCGCCCGGCTGGCAATTATCCGGAAACAGAGGGAGGAGGCAGCGAGGAAGAAGGAGGAGGAGAGGAAAGGTAAGCCTTGGACTGCTCGCCGGGACCACCTGCCTGGTTCTGGGCCAGCTGCCAAACCTGCAGTGTCCCGGCCTGCGAGACGCGCAGGAGCGGAGCGTCAGCGTGAGAGGCCCACCTCGCTCGCGCTTCAGGGAAGGGGTGCTCCTGCCTGCCACCTCCCGCGTGTCGGAGCGTCCCGCGACGTTGAGGAGCTGCACGTGGTTGGAGTCTCGGAGCTCTGCCCACAGTGGGGTTCTGCTCCAGCAGTGGAACGCCCCAGCGGCCATAGGCCTCCAGTGTCCCACTGGGTCCCTGGTGCTCTGTGAAAGCTGGGCGAGCGCCTGGGCAACGCTGTCCATCTGAGGGGCCTGAGCGGGTGGGCAGACCAGGCGTGGTCTTCCCGCCGGGTGGTCAGAGAGAGTGACGGCCCCCGGGGGCCCAGGGAGATTTGTCTGGTACATAGGAGCATGACACACATGACCTTCTGCCTCCTAGGGGTCCGTAGCCCTTCGTGACCCTGCTGTCCTGTGTCCTCACCAGATCATGGGGAAACTGAGGCCTGGGAATAAGAATTGAGTTGCTCAGGGGCATTGTAACCCACACCCGAGGTCATGATCCCAGCTGTGTGTCCCACACCCCAGCAGGACAGAGCTGCTGCCTGTGTAGCTACCTGGATGTCGTTGCTGCCTTCAGTGCCCGTGGGGCAGGGTGGGCGCTGCAGGCCGCTGGCAGGGAAGCGTGGTAAGGGCTTCCGTGTGCCTGCCAGGGTGCATGCTGGTGGCTTCGTGCAGGTGCAGTGCTCCGTGAGGTAGGGGCAGCCAGGGCACTACCAGGAAGGTCCCCCAGGGACCCCTTCGTGGCCTCTTTCTCATTCCCCCCCAAGCCAACTGCACAAGATGTGTCACAAAGCCACTTAGGTGGACAGTTCTGTGGTTCCAGGTGCTTGGTTCTAACTCCTGCCTTCCTTCTGACCCCTCAGCAAAAGACGATGCAACCTTGTCAGGAAAACGAATGCAGGCGCTGTCCCTGAACAAGTAGGCGCGGCCTGTGGGAGGACGTGCCGGGGAGACGGCCGCACCGCCGGGACCGCCCCCTGTCGCCTGCCCTGGCACCACTGCAGCAGCCCCCACGGCCTGGGGCCGCCTCTTCATCCCGGCACAGAACCCGGCGGGGGTGTGGGGGTGTGGGGGGGGGCAGCTGCGACCTTTGAGACAGAAAGCTGCAGGACGGCACCTCCTGTGTAACCATGTGAATGTTTGCTGTTTTTAGAAGTCAGAACCCTTGTTGGGGGTGCCGGGGAGGTGGGGGAAGAAGAGCTTCTATTTGGCTGGTAGATGCACGTTAGCGGGCGGCTGTGCCGGAGGCAGCTGCTGACAGACCCGACGGCCGGCCCTAGTCTGTGTTGCCTGGGTGCTCGCTCAGAGGGGCTGCTGTCCGCAAGTCTGGGCCCCTAGGTCCCTGAGGGTCCCAGCTTCTCCCTGGCCAGTCCCCTCCGACTGAGGCCTCTTCTCTGCCTATCCCTGCCCCATTCCTGCCCACCTGGCCAAGGTCAGTGCCCGTTTTTAACCCTGCCCATCAATCATTTCAAGGAACCTCTGTGTACTGTGTAGCACCCAGGCAAGACATGCTCCACAAATTCAACTTGTATATTTGGCAGATTAAACTTGACATTATCGTAGTCCTTGTACTACAGTCTGGCTTCTGTGCCCACCCCGTTTCCACACAGCGAGGCAGGTGCAGACAGCACGTACCCAGGCAGGACCAAGCAGGGTGTGTGGGCTGGACCTCTGGACGGGGCGAGGAGACACCTCTGATGCCAGATCCAGTGCCCCTCCCTCCTTGAACCAAGCAGGGGTCGTAGGCAAGGGCAGCCAGGCACCCATCATGTGCCACACAGGCAGGAACAGCAGGGTGGGGACACTACCTTCCCCACGGTGCCTGTCCTCTGAGGGGCGCTTCACATTTGTGCATGGCCCCAAGAGCTCTGTGGGTCGGTGGATACAACTGGGTGCCACGCTGGGGGCGGGGTTGCAGAGATGGAACTGAGCACCTGTGGAGGTACCCGACACCCCTGACCACGCCATCTGATGTCTCCCTGTAGGAAGCACATGACGGTGGCCTGTGCCCCTCTGAGGCAGACTGCGGCTGATGTCTGCAGAGCCCCTGCCTCACACCGCTGAGGGCGTCTCAGAGAAGGGATGTGCCAGGGCCATTCTGTCTGAGGGAGCCACAGCGGTGTGCAGGTGTCTGGGCAGTGGGCTGAGAAGGCTGGCACTGGGCCTGCGTGGCCTGACCTGTGGTCACCTGAGCTCCTGCAGTGACCTGAGGGACAGGCACTAGAACAGTGGGGGATGAGGGCTCTTTAGATTCCACTTATCCTACAGCTGTAAGATGCTCCACTAGGAAACCTCTCTCAGACTAAAAGAAAAACCAGGACTATGTAAGTAGGTAACCAAAGGGCACGGACGACCTGAGTAAGCAGGAGTTTCTGCCACTGGGGTGCCCACAGCTGTACTGGCACGTGTGGCCTGCACACCCAGCTGCTTTCAATCCAGCCTCCCGCTAACGAGTACCCTGGGAGGAAGCGGGTGACGCAGACGGAGTTCTGGGCTTCCGCCTGGCCCTGCCCTGGTTGTTGCATGCACTGGGGGAGTGAAATAGCAGATGGAAAAGTCCACCTTTCAAATAAAGTGAAAATCCAAAACGAAACTAGGAAAGGGGAAGGTCTTCCTAAACGAGGCGCGTTTATCAGAAAGCAGTGAGGGATGCGTCTTCACTGAGGTCCCCAGCAGCCGGGACGCGCAGTCTGTCCAGGAACCTGATTCACAGGAACCTCCTCCAGGCCGCTCTGAGAAGGGCACACCCAGGGCTGGGCGCAGGGGTCAGGGCTTGGGAAGGCCAGCGGTGCCCATGCAACACCAGGCTCTTTGCCAACGGTCAAGCGTGTCCACGCTGCATTTTATTACCTCCACGTTTTGAAGCAGTTCATGACCAGCATAGTGCTTTGGGGGCATCGTCTGACAGTAAACAAAAGCATTTCTTTCCGAAAAAGGCACATATTTCTTGAGTAGGTAAGAGTCCCCAGCCACCCCTGCCCCCTTCTGAGGGAGCAGCCCGTGGGAACCTGCACTGCGACCCCTAGCCTGTCCCCGTTCCCGGCAACAGGGATGAGGGCGGCACTCCGCGCAGGTCACTTGATCTTCAGGTCCTTCAAGGCCGACTCCAGGCTCTGCAAGGAGGCAGAGGGGACAGGCTGGGTCCAGGCTGCCAGGGACACCCCCATCGTGCTCCACCACCGCAGAGGATATGGGGTCCCGCAGACCCGGGTTTGAATGGTGCTGTGAGATGAGCCCCCAGCCACCCAAGGCAGCCGCCGGGGAGGGCGGGAGAGGAGGGGTCGGCCCCCGGGTGCGGGCAGGCAGCCTCACCTTTACGTCCCAGATGCTCATGCCGCCGTCCATGCCCGTGGTGCAGAACTGCGAACACTTGGCCTTGCCCCCGCTGAGCACCGAGATCTGGCTGCAAAGAGGATGGAGGGCTGACTGCTCCCCGAAGTTATGGGGAGAAGTGGGGGTGGGTGTGCCCGGCTAGGGACGGCACGGCCAGTGGGCTCAAGTGCCTGCTTGGGGGTCAGCAGCAGGAAAGCAAACAGCACCAGACGCCGGCAGGTGGCAGGAAAGGCGGCACAGAGTGAGGTGAGGCCGGAAGGGGAAGACGGGGCAGAGGGGTGCAGTCCGTGGGGCAGCCATGGGAGGGCATGCACCCCTGTGGCTCTCTGAAGGTGCTCTGCCCCACCCCAGCCCTGGTCCTCAGGGAGGTGTGGAGGAACCCTTAGCTCTGTCCTCACCCTGCTGGCTGCTGGCCATCCAGAGCTGCAGGCCCCACCCCCTGCCAGCCCCTCACCGGCTCTGCCCCCACTGGCTGCCCCCCCCCCGTCCCTCCGGGGCCTTTGTCGTGTGTGACACCAGGGTCTGTGCGCTCTGGGGGCCCCCCTCCACGCAGCCACGCCCTCACCTGACGCTGTTCTTGTGCAGCGAGTCGAGGCCGGCCCCCGCGGCCGCGCCGCCCTCCGAGCTGGCTTTCTTGTCCAGGTTCTGGAAGCGCTCGCGGGCCGTGAGGCCGCGCTGCGAGCTCTGCTTGGGCACGTCCAGCCGCCCGCCGCAGCTCAGCGTCCCCGCGCCGCTGTCGTAGGTAAACAGCACCGGGAAGCAGTCGTGGCCCTGGGTGGGCGGGGGAGGGGGCGTTGGTGTGGCCGGGGGGAGTCCAGCCCGCACAGTTCCCCTGACGGCCCTGCGGGGAGCGCATTCCCGCCCTCCCCAGCCACCCACTGGTCACAGAGACGGCGCAAGGATGGCCCTGTCCTGCGCCCAGCCGCTGCCCTGTTCATCCCGGGCGCCAGGGGGAGGGAGGCCCGCGCGGCCACCTGACTTACCGCGGCCACCAGACTGTTGTCCGTGATGAAGGTGACGGCCAGCAGCGGCAGCGTTTCAGACGCCAGGGTGGCCACGCTGAGGGGGACAGAGCGTCAGCCCCTCCGCCCGCCCCGTCCCCGCACCCCGCGGGTTCCCCACGCCCTTTCCCTCTCCACTCACGCCATCTTCTTGTCGGCGTCAGCCAGGCACACGGTGCTGTCGTGGCTGACCCACGCCACACGGCTGCCGCTGGCCGAGAAGCAGACGCCGTGCACCCAGCCACAGCTGCTGCTGGACTCGAACATCAGCTCCCCAAAGGGCATCTTGGAGCCCCACGGGGTGGGCGCCGGCCGCTCCTCCACCTCCTTGATGTAGGCCGAGAAGATCCTGCCCGGAGAGGCCGAAAGGGGGTTCTGGGGACTCGCGGGGCCTGGGAAGGGGAGCCCCTCCCCACGCTGGCCAGTGAGGCAACCTCCCCAGCGGTCAGGGCGTGGGGGGTCACCTGCCCAAACTGGCCCTGCTCGACCTCGTCTTCCTGTTGGCTAACCCTGGGCCTCAGTGCCCCACTCTGTGTGACAGCCTGGGGGACCTCAGGCGAGCTGAGCATCTATAGCTGATGGGAGCCCGTGGCTGTCCCGGCCCCCAGCCTCTAGGATACCCTCGCTGCACACAGCCAGGGTCCGAAGGGGCAGTTGGTGCAGGGGGATTATGGCCCTGGGCCCAGCAGTGAAAAGCAACTGCAGACGACATTACAGGCGGGCGCTGTGGCGTAGGTTAAGCCTCTGCCTGCAGCCCAGCATCCCATATGGGCGCCAGTCCGAGTCCCGGCTGCTCCACTTCTGATCCAGCACCCTGCTAACACACCTGGGAAAGCAGCGGAGGGTGGCCCAAGTGGTTGAATCTCTGGGTTTGGCCTGGCCCCAGCCCTGGCTGCTGGAACCATTTGGGGAGTGAACCAGCAGATGAAAAGATAGCACTGTCTCTCTCTGCCCTTCTCTCTATATCTCTTTCAAATAAGTAAATAGATAAATCTTAACCAACAAGAAAATTCCAAGCCGTAAGCCAGTGAGCAGGGTTTTCCCAGCATGTCGGTCATTCACACCCTAGTATGAATAAGTACACCCACTCATGTTCCTTCAAACAAGCCAGGACGCTGTAGGGGTGAGAAGCTCCAATGAGGCAGCGGACGGGGGCCTGGGAAGGACCCTGCTGGTGTTCCCAGGTGACAAAGGGCGCATCCTGCTGAGACGACCCCAAGCCCTCACGGGCGCTCTGGGGGAGCGGGGCACCCCGCCCCCACGGCTGCCCCCTCACCGGCACTTGAAGTCGCAGGAGCCGGCCGCCAGGAGCACGTTGTTGGGGTGCCAGTCCAGGCTGAGGACGGTGGAGCGGATGGGCTTCTTGATGTGCTTGCATACCCACCTGGACGGGCAGGGGCAGACACGGCAGGTGGGTGGCCGGAGCTCCGGGCCCCGGCAGCCACCCAGGTCCCCGAAGGGAAGGGTGCGGGCGGGCGGCGATGCTCTGGTCCCCTAGGGCGGGGCCCCTCTGCCTCGGCTGGATCTCAGCATCATGGGGTGGGTGGGGCTGTGCTGGGGGTCTGACAGGTGAGTGCCGCGGGCCTCCCTCAGCGCATCGGCAAGGTGGGCGCCGTGGCCTGTGTCCCCGCTGTCTGCAGACGCTCTCGGCGGGCCCCCAGGCTCCCCCAGCCCACGCCGGCCCTGCCCGGGGGACCCACCAGTCATTCTCCTGCTCGAAGTAGCAGATGGAGATGACCCTGGAGCCGCTGCCCACGGCGAACTTGTTCTCGTTGGGGGCCCAGCGCACGCAGCGGGCGGCCCGGTTGATGCGCAGGATGACGAGCGTGGGCTTCCACGTGCGCCCCTTCAACGTCCACACGTAGGCGTTGCGGTCCGTGCCGCAGGTCACGATGCGGTTACTCTCGGGGGCCCAGTCGATGCCTGTGCGGGGAGGGGCCGGGCACACCCGAGGCTGAAGCCACCCAGGCAGCCATGGCTGCTCAGTGGCCTTGGCCACGTTGGGGCGCGTGTGCCCAGCATGTGGGCTTTTTCCTGGGATCCAGCGTTTATGTGGGGTGGGGGTGGGGGGCTCCTAGAGGCTAGGAGGGGGTCGACAGCCCCTCCAAGAGACGAGAGGAAGAAAACAGCAGGCGTGGTACCGCCGAGCTGCGGGATCCAGCCTCCGGACGCCCACAGCCCTCACAGGGTCCTCCTCCTGCGACCTGAGCCAGGCTGCACCGGGGCGCGTCCCCTGCATCCTGCCTCGCACCGGCCCCGGGGTCCCCGCCGGCCCGACTCACCGGTCACCTGCCCGTTGTGCTCCTTCAGCTCGTGCACCTTGGTCCACTTGGCCCCATTCTTCTCGTAGATGTGGACCTCGTGGTTGTTGGGGCAGATGGCGATCTCTGCGGGGGGTGGGGGGTGGCAGTGCGAGGTGTGGGTGCCCAGCCGGGGTCTGCCCTCTGCCCCTCCTGCTCCCGGGCCTGGCCACCTCTCACCTGCACCCACACTACCCCTGGACGCCCCTGCCGTGGCCACGGGACCCTCTGCCCTGGCTGGCGACTGCCCTGTTATGGCTCTCTGCCCCCCGAGTGCTCCCAACGACCCCTCAGCCTCACGCAGCCCAGTGCCGGGGTCAGGCTGTGCCCTGGGCCTCGGGGCTGCCGCGCGCCCCCGGAGCTCCCACTCCACCACTCACGGGTGCGGTCCTTGTTCCAGGCGTGGCAGCTGATGGGCTCCACCAGGAAGCTGTGGTAGGCCATGGCCGCTCGGCTCCTGCGCCCGACACGGGGGAGAGAATCCGTGGGCCCTGGGCTCCAGCGGCCCGCAGCTCGCAGGGAAGGGCTCCCCACTGGCTGGCATCCCAGGGCGGTTCCGGGAGCGAGCAGTGGGGGCGCGCCGCAGGGGAACCCTGGCCAGGCAGACCCCGCCTGTGGTGCCCATCAGGCCCAGCCACAGAGGTAAAGGATGGGACAGAGGGCAGCTGGGTACCTGGAGGAGGGGGGTGTGACAGCAGCCCCACGACCACGCCTCCCGCCTCACCTTGCCCCTGCGCTCACGGGCAGCCTCCAGCACCCTCACCCCACCACCCACCCCCCCTCATTCCGGGCCCAGGCGTCTCCTCCCGGGCTGTCCCTGGCCTGCTGGCCACTCTGCCTCCTCAGGACACTGCGTGCTGCCCTTGACCGTGTCTGGCCGGAAGCAGGCCTCCTGGGCCTCGACTGTGCCATTCCTGCCACAGGGAAGGCCGTGCCCGTGTGCAGCCCAGCGCTGCCCCACCCCCCCCCAATGCCTACCCAGCTCTACGTGGCCAAGTCCTCCCGTTCAGAAGGCGTAGAACACAGGTCACTCCCTCGAGTGGGTGCTGCCCTCCCCCCGCCTCCCTGCCTCCCTGTCCCAGAGACGCAGGGGCCTGCAGCCCAGCTTGCTGGCTGGGCGCCCTCTCTGAACCTCAGTTTTCTCACCTGCAGAATGGGAACAGGAATCCTGCCTCCCCCTGGATGTGCCGAGACGGTGAGACAGGATCTGCCACACCCGGCACCCCACAGGTGGCCACGATGTGGCACCCCCTGGCCGCTACAGCGTGATGGCACCCAGCCAGACCAGTGCTGAAGCACAGACACGCTCCCGCCTCGGGCGTCCACACTGGCTGTCCCCACGGCCTGCGACACTCTTCCCTCTGCACCTGCTGCTGTGCCACCCTAGGCTCCAGTGCCACCTTCCAGGGAGCCGTCCCCAGCCTGGCTCAGCCTCGCCCGCGGATACGGCGAGTACACACCTTCATTCATGCTTCTTATCTGGTTCACTTCCTGCCCCCAGGGCTGCAAGCCTGGCACTCCGTAGATAATCTTTCTCGTCTCCCTGCCGGAGTTCTCAGCCTTACACAGCTATTTTAAACACCAGCAGCCTACGTCCACCAAGGCAGCTCGGGCAGGAATGCCTCGGCCACGCTGGGTGGGAGACGCTGGGCTCCAGCCGCGTCGGTGCCCCCAAGGTGGTGGCACTTGTAACTTGGCTGCCTCCCTTGTCAGACTGGCAGGTGTTTGCGCCCAAGGGTGGCACCTGGGGAGGCTGCAGCTCACCTCGGGACAGGGGCCGGGACTGGACCAGGAGCCCCGGTGCCCACCTGGCCCCTCGAGAGCTGCCGGCTCGGTTGGAGCTGGCCCAGGGGGCGCTGCTGATCTCACAGACACCTGGTTTCCCTCACCGGGGGTGTGTGTGTGTGTGTGTGTGTGTGTGTGCCGACTTCAGACCCAGGTGGGAGGCAGGGGCTGCGGCGCCCAGGGCTCAGGGACCAGGCACAGGCACCCGAGGATGCCCAGCAGAGCCCGGTGAGCCCTGCCCGTCCTGTCCGGCCCCTGACCCCTCAAGGCGATGCAAGCACTGCTCTCCTTGGTCGCAGGGCCCAGTAGAGTCCCCGGGAGCAGCACAGGGCACGTACATGCGTGCACACGTATAGGGGGCGGGGTCGCGTCTGGTTCCCCCATGCCCAGAGTGAGGTCCCAGGAGGGTCCTCAGCCTGGCTGGACTGGGCTGGGGCCAGACGCATGCAGCCGCGCGAGCAAGCAGGCGGCCCCCGGGGCGCCACCTCCCTGCCTGTCTCCTCACAAGGTCTCTTTGTGAAGTAGCCACCGGAAGCGCCACCTCAGAACCCTTGGCCAGCCCAGCAGGCTGCTGGGTACCCTGGGCCGGGCAATGGCTGCTCACAAAGGGGACAGGGCACAGGGGAGGGGTGACCATGCTCGCCTGCCCCACCCCCACTGCCAAGGTCACCACCCCGGGCAGAAGCAGGCCAAGGCCGGAAGCCCACCTGCAACACTGTGACATCCGGCCAGGGCCCGGAGGAGGCCAACCCTCCCCCATCCCACCCCAGCCCGCAACCACAGCCCAGGAAGCAGGAACTGGGGGGCTGGTGGAGCCCAGACTCGGGGGGCAGATCCCAGTGTCAGGGCCTCGGCTCTCACACACGCCGTGTGCCCCAGGCCGTGAGGACGGAGCACAGCTGCAGGTCCCCGTGGGGGATGCAGCCGAGAGGACTTGGGGAGCACTGCCCCCCAATTCCTGGCACACACAGGTTCTCAGTGGGGGCAGGAGGTTCAGGGGGAGCCTATGTGCCAATCACACTGCGGCAGGAACTGAAACAGAACCCACCCCTTAAATGGGCAGGGCAGAGACAAGGGGGTGGCAGAGAGGAACGGTCCACTTCCCCGTGTGGGTGGCTCCCGCGGGGGCTCAGCGATGACGCCCCGGCTGCAGCTTGGACTAAGGAGGAAGTGGGAGTCAGAGGGCTGAGCGGGGGCTCCAGACAGACCTGGGAAGCAGCCCCCAAGCCCCGCCTTTCTGCCCACGACTCACTCCTTCTCAAGAAGTCCCCTAAGCCTAGGACACGGCACAGGGGCCGGGTGGGGCAGGCCCGCCCGCTGCCAGCCCCCTACTGCAAGAATGCAGCTGGGGCTGTGCCTACCGCATCAGCACTCAGCCGTGGCGCCGCGGGAGGCAAAGGCTGGTGGTGGCCGTGGCCCCCAGGACTCCCAGCCACACATCACCACGGCCTCCTTGGCTGCTGAACTAGGGGGGGGGGGCTCTTTCAAGGCTGTGCCCACCCCAGCCCCCAGAGGCCAAGTGCAACCAGCGGGGGGCAGGGCGCAGGGGCCCAGTCCCTGACACACTCCCCCACTGGCTCCCGCAGAGCCTCACCATCCCGCACTCCCAGGAGCGCAGCCCACGCCCAGCAAGGGACCCAGGGATGGCGTGGGGGCGGAGCAGGGAGGCCAGAGCTCTCCGCAGCAGGGGCCGGGGCGGGCGGGCTTGGGTCTGCAGGGTGGGGCCGGGGCTTCCGTCCAGGAGTGCCAGGATGGGGGGACACAGCTTAGCTCACAGGGCAGGGGCTGGTGGGGTATTCCTGGTGGGGGCACTCCCCGGCGAGGCGAGCTTCTCCAGAAATGACGGGGGAGGGGGTGGCCGGCCGGGGCCCCCGCGGGCAGCCCCTCCTCGCCTGGCTTAGCGCTCAGCCCAGAGACTCTAGGCTGCATCCCAGGCCAAACCAAGCAGGCGCTCCGGGAAGTCCCCGCCCAGCGGAGTGCTCGGAGCCACTGGGCTCCGCGCTAGGCGGTTGCTCAACTTCCTGTAGCGGACAGCAGCCCCCGGGGGGGGGGGGGGTGCCGTGCAGCAGCCCCCCGGGGGCTCCTCCCCTCCTCGGCTCTAGAATCCTTACAAGCGAAGGCAGAGTCCAGGGACACGGGACGGTCACACAACAGTCACAAGACACCGTAACGCACCAGCGCGCGTCACCCACCCAGAGCTAAGACACACGGAACACCCAGTGCTGGCGCGGCTGCACAGAAAGCGTCGCTGGACACGGGCAGCACCCCGCTCACCCGCACCCACTCGGGCGCGGCCTTCTGCACACGGGGTCACCCTGAGCGTCACGGGGGACAAGGCCACGGTGCGCTGTGATGTGACCGGGCGAGGAGCGCAACTCTCGGAACAGACCCCTGGCCACACGACCAAGCCCACTGCCCTCCCCAGCCCGGCCAGCGGCACACAGCCCCGGGCTAGCCCGACCCGTTCTCCCTCTGCTTAGCCACAGGAGGAAACAGACTCAGACCGCAGCTTGGGGATGGCACAGCTGAGGGTGCCAGCTCCAAACCCCAGCGGTCAGGAGGTCAGGGCCACCTGGGCAGACTCACTGGCCACCCTGGGCCGGCTTTACACCGGCCACAACAGCACCCATTTGTTGTCCGCCTGTGCCCGGCCCGTCGCCAGCTGTCTTATGAGACCTTGTAAGGTGCCCATTTTCCAGATGGGGCAAGTTGAGGCTCGCCAAGCCTAGGTCAGCGGTCCGTAAAGCGGACATTTTTACCCAGTGTCTCTGAGACTTAAAAAGCCACGGGTGCGCCTGACTTCCGGGAGCCGTGGCTTCCGCGGCCACTGCCCCCGGGTGCGCCCCTCCAGCAAGGGAGGCGCCGCACGGCTCCGGGCGCCCCGCAGCTCAGAGCGGCGCAGCCTGGGACCCCGCAGCCTGGGACCCCGCGGGCGGGGCGGGTGCGGCTGGGCGTGGGCGCCAGCTCATTTCCCGGCCGCCGCAACCCGGAAGGCTCGGGGAAAGTGACTGGGCAGGGGGCCCGCCGGCCCCAAGTAACGGGGCCACCGCGGCGGCGGCGAGGCCGGGCCGGAGGGGGCGCGCGGCGGGGCGGCGCACGCGGGCCGGAGCCCCCCCCCGAGCGCTCCCGGGGCGCACAGCCGGCTCCGCGAGCCCCTCGCCCGCCGCCGCCGCCCGCGCCCCGCACCTCCGGGCCCCCTCCGCCCCCGCCCCCGCGCGCCCCACCTGCGGGCGGCCCCCGCGCCCCCGCCCCGGCCCGAGCCCCTCACCTCGGGGCGCCGCGGCCGCGGACTCTGGGCAGTCGACGCGCCGAGCCGGCTCTGCGCCCCGCGCCGCGCCGCAGCCACTTCCTCGTGGGCGGGGGGCGGGGCCTCGGGGCCGAGCCCCAGGGGCCGGGGGCGGGGACCCGGGGCGGCGGCGGTCGCGGGAGGCGAGGGCCCGCCCAGCCCTC
Source organism: Oryctolagus cuniculus (assembly GCF_051225735.1). Lineage (NCBI taxonomy): Eukaryota > Metazoa > Chordata > Mammalia > Lagomorpha > Leporidae > Oryctolagus > Oryctolagus cuniculus. The sequence goes on along the minus strand of NC_142885.1, from coordinate 8,576,742 downwards.
GGGGTAGAGGGGCGGACGTCGGCGCCCGGCGCGCCCGGAGCAGCTCCGGAAGGGGAAACTGAGGCTGGGGGCGAGGGGCGACTGCCCCCACCTGCCAGGGCAGGAGGACCCCCACAGACTCGGTCCCCGGCCGCGGGCGCCGCCCCTTCGCGGGTGTAGACGGCGCCGGTGCCGCCCTCCCGGGGCAAGGCGGGGGAGGCCCAGGGGCGGGGGGACCGCGCTCCCCGGCGCCGGCTCGGGCCGCTCCAGCCCCTGGTCAGCTGGTCAGCAGGGCTCCGCGCTGCAGGGTGTGGCCGTGCCCCTCGGGCCACTCAGCCCCGGGCAGCTGCGTTCCACGCGTCCGCGGGGCTGGGAGGACTCGCCGTGTCCGAGCGCGTGGGGGCGCCCGGGCTTTCCAGGAGGGCCATTGCTCCCGGCGCGGAGCGGGGGTCCTTAGCCGGGGCCCCCAGCTCGCTGCTCCCGCAGGTTTGTTCAGACAAGGGCTGCTCATCCCACGTTGTCTCCCGCCTCCTTCCTGGACCTGGGACCTGGGACCTGGGACGACCCCATCCAAGCCGGGCCCCCGGCTGCGGGAATCCCACAGAAAACCGGTCAGCCTGAGCCCAGCCTGCAGCCCAGGCTCAGGTCCGCTTCCCGGGTGACCTGCTTTGCTTTAAAGCTGGCTTGAGGGCTGTTTGTTTTTCCTCTGCTGCCCATCCTCAAAAGCCCACCTCCTACTTAGGAACATGGACCTCAGGGTGTCTGGCGCCTGGCATGCGGGAGTGTGCGGGGATGAGCGACTGGGCAGTCGATCCTGGTCCTGCCACTGCAGCCGTGCCCATTTCCACGTCCCTAAGGTGAGGCCGAGGGGCCTGGGGACGGGACACGGACCTCACACTGGGGAGCCCTGGGCCGCATCCCCTGAGCACCCCCCTCCCCCAGGTTAGCGGAGCCTGGGGACCGGAGAGAGAGCTGCTGCTTCCTGGAACCGGCTTCCGCGGGATGGCTGCGGTGGAGACGCCCCGCCCCCTTGCTCAGGTTTCAGGGCTGGCTGAGCTGCAGCCGGGCGGCCTCCTCCTGGTCACGGGACGACGATGGCCAGGTTGCCCGCAGGCAAGCAGGGCAGGGCGCTGGCCCAAGCAGCAGGAAGCCAGGAGGGAAGGCTGCTTGGCACAATCTCCCTTTCCTCTCCATGGCCGTAAGAGGGACGTGTGTCCATCCTCGCATGGGAGCTGTGGGTGCCCGTCTCCGAGATCAGAGGAGCCCCCGGTAACTGTCGGTGGGGGCAGAGTGGGCACTGCTGGTCCTCCAGAGATTCAGGTATCCGAGGAGCCCCCGATAATGACTGTCAGTGGCAGGGGAGGGGGACACCGTCAGTCCTCCCTCCCAAGACCACCTTCAGTTCATCTGAGAGAGTCAGGTGTCCAGGGAAACCCCACAAGCGGTCAAGAGTGGGGTCCCCTCCCATGGGTTCCTGTGACATCCACCCGCCCCGCCCCTGCACTGGGTGCAGGGCTGGGCTGTCACTCCCACACCTCCACCCCAATCCTAGCCAGTGGGGAATGGGCTTAGTGGTTACCCCTGGGTCACATGTGAAATGCAGCACGTCCTGGAGGTCAGGACGTTTTTGGGAGGGGGTGGGTGGCACTGTGCTAGCGTCCAGGTCACCGCACACCCCTAGCCAAGTGTCCTAACCAGCTCCTGCTCGTGCTGGGCAGGGCGGTCTGTTCCTCAGGGGGTAACGGCGCCCCCTCGGCTGCCCGGCAGGCTCTGTAGGGGAAGGTCTGGGGTCTTCACGTGGCTGCCTGCAGAGCTGGGCTCACACAGGACTGCAGAGTGCCGCCAAGGCTGGCCCAGTGTGCTCAGGCTAATATTCTGGGGGAAACTCTTGAACCTCTTTCGGCTGGCACATTCCTGCATTCACTGCTCCCCTCCGTCCCTCTCCCCGTTTTAGGGTAAGGATCTCTGGGGCCTACCCAAGTCGGTGCCAAGTCTGAAAGCGAATCCTAACTCCCTGGGCCGTCCACTATGAAATGCCAATTCTGCAATACCCTGGTTTTACAGAGGGAGGCGCTAAGGTTCTGAGACCTTAAGGTTAACTCGCCCAGGTCACAGGACCTGTTAGGACGATAAACTGACAAGAAAGCCCGGGCTCAGATCTCGGGCCTTGGCCAGATTCAGGCACAGTGGGCTACAGCCTGGCCGGAGTCTAAGGGGAGGGTGAGAGGGAGGAGCCTGGCTCTGGCCGCCCCGGCAGGAAGCAAGATGGGCAGACGCCCGAGCCGCTTGTGTGAAACGGTGTAGTCTGCAGGTAGTCTGCAGAGAGAGAGAGCGAGCCCACAGTCCCCTCGGCTGGTTCACTTCCCGAATCAGCAACTCAGTCCAGGTCTGCCGTGCGTGCGGGCGGCAGAGGCCCAGGTGCTGACCCCAGGGTGTGCATTAGCAGGGAGCCGGAAGCCGGAGCGGAGCTGGGACTGACACCCACGCCCTCTGAGCCAGGACGCAGACGTCCCGGGCAGCGCCTGAACCGCGTGCCCAACACCCCCTCCCATATGCTTACAGTCATCTCTGGATTGCCTGTGATCCCTAATACGATGGAAACGCTATAGACGGCTGTCCTCGTGTGCCGCTGGGGAGTGACGAGGAAGACAGCCAGCACGCGTCGGCATCGGTGTGCTCGCACTTCCGAGCTGTGACGGCCGAGTGTGCAGGCGTGGGACGCGCCGCGACTGCAGGGGCCTGGGTTAACACCTACACCACCACCGAAACGACCGAAGCCGGCACATCCTGTTTCCTTTTTGTTGTTTCTTTCCCCACACACACTGTCTCTCCAAAGAGCTCCAGGCCTGCTGGTCAACCGTGTGACGTAATGAAACCACAGAGATAGCAGCCGATTCCTGCCTCCCGGCCGGCTCTGCTCCCCCAGTCTGTGGCTGATGGCCCTGCCGGCGCAGTGCGTACAGAAACACCAGTCACGGGGTGCTCTCGCCGGCCACGGCACAGGCGAGGAGGCAGCGCCGCAGGCCAGCACCCCCGCGCTAAGATTCTCTCTTAGAGGAAGGGAGGCTTCCCGGAAGCCACCAAGAGGGCAAAGTGAGCCGCTTCCGAGAGCAGGCAGCCCGCCCGCGCGCCGGCCCCGCCGCCCTGGTCACCTGTGCAGGGAGGCGGCGGCAGGGCCGCGCTCACGAGCGCCCGGTGCATGTCCTTCGCTCTTCATGTATGCTGTGCCTCTTAAGACTCGGCCTTGGGGGCCACACTCGAGAGCTGAGGACGATGAGCCCGGTCAGTCTGGGCCCCACAACCTCTGAACCCCTCGGCGGCTCCTCCCTCCCACTCGCACACTCCAGAGCCCCACGCCGGCCGGGCGCTCTGGGCCACAGGCTGCCCTGTTACTCAGACGCCACGGGCACGGCCCCCGGGGACCTCCCCTCCCGGTCCATGGTTCTCTGGTCACAGGCTGTCTAGGACGGGCAGTTTAAGAGGCTGACATCTAAGACTTCAGCCTATAAATGAACATTCGCTCTGATGAAGAACCTCACCCTGTTCACCAGATTTTCCTACTAAAAATGCAAACAAAAACCGAACACATTGAGGATTTTTATTTACTTTTCTAGTGGACAATTTACATACCCCCCTCACCCTTTCCTTTAAGTTAGTGGACAATCTTCCATAATAAACTACTTAAAGAGAAGCTTTGGTCAAGAATGGAATGAAATCGCAAAAAAAAAAAAAAAAAAAAAGAAAGAAAGAAAGAAAAAAAAAACACTGCTGCTTTAAAAAACCGACACTTTCACCAATTACAGTCAGACACTCGCGGGGTCTGCGCGCTGTGTCTCCTCGGGGCTGGCTTTCCTCACCATCATGCTAATGGCAGAGCCGCAGCGGTCATGCTGGATGGCGGAGGCTCGCGCAGCTTCACATTATCCGGAGGCCCTGGATGGACGACTCCAAGGTCTGCAGAGAGGCAGGAAGGGGCCGGTCACTCCCCGCGGCTGAGCCCCTCCCCGCCTCCGCCCTGCAGAGCCGCGCCAGCGGGGCTCTCCCTTGGCCTTCCCAGCCCATAGGGCCGGCCTAGCTCCCCGTCCTGTGTCACTGGCCTTTGTGGACGAGGGCCCCTGGCTGCATGCCCTGCCTCTTCACCACACTAAATGCCCGAACGGCAGCCAGCTGGGTACAGCCCGCACGTGCATTAAGGGGAGAAATGCGCCATGGCTCCCGGCCCACATGGGTCAGAGGGAACAGGCGAGCTGGTCGGGGGCTGGGCGCCAACTGCCCAGGTGGTGCCAACCGCCCAGGAGCGGAGGAAGGGGAGGAGGTGCTGCCCTCTCTTCGTCTGAAGGCTCCGAGCCTGGGCTAGACGGGGATGGGGTCCATCACCACGGAAGGCGCAGGCAGTGGTAAAACTGTGTCGGTGTGCATCTGTTTCGGAGGTTCACCACCGGAAGGAGTTAAATCCCGAGCCAACCTTTCTCTTGCCCTGGCTCTTCCTCCTGGTTCCCTCTTTTGCCCACCAGGTACAGTCCCAGTGAGAAAGGGCGGAGTCCGGATTTGTCCCTGACTGTCACTGGGCCCTCCTCTTGGGCCCTCTAGAACCTCCCGGCCGCGGCCCTGTGCCGGAGCGCCCGTCCTCAGCGCTGCAGTCCGGGGCCCTCGCCTGCGGCCTGCTCTTCCTCCTGGGGTTCCGAGGAGTCGCAGCCCTCTGCACACACGGCCTCGCCTGGCTCCTCCCTCCAGCTCCTGTGCCTCCATAGGGCCCAGGCCAGGGCGGTGCCGGGAGCGCCCTGTATGCTCTGAGCCTGCTCACATCAGTTTACTCTCCAAGTCTCGCCCTCCCGACACCTCCCTCCAGCAGAAACAGGGGTGCCGGCCTCTGCGGAGCTCTGACTCTTCCCTCCACCGCTCCCTGACCTGACAAGACCCTCAGGGGCTCCTCCTTCTCCACCTTGACAATGTTGGACAACATTTCAAGAACTAAGAAACATTATTCTATAGGAAGAGTCTGAACACAAACAGATTCGTTCTGAAAGGCAGAAATACCTTGAAATCCCAAATTGTCATGGCTCCATCGATGCCAGTTGTGCAAAATTTGCGACAGTCTTGCTTGTCCACCTCATAAATAGACACTTGACTGAAAGGAAAGCAAAGCAAATGAGATTGCCGGCACGTGGTGGAAGTGAGCCTGGCCTTCCTCACCGTGTACGGGCAATGTAAGGGAATGGGCTGTCTTTTAACTCCTGGATATGCTCTTTAAAGGTTTATACATTCAAAAGGCTGAGAAGGAAAGCACACACACACACACACAAGTCAGCTTGGCCATGTCAAAGCCAGGAGCCAGGAACTCCATCCGGGTCCCCCAAATGGGTGGCAGTGCTTGGGCCACTCTCCACTGTTACCAGGAAGCCGGATCCAAAGCAGAGCAGCCAGGCCTGAACCAGCGCTCTGATAGGAGATGCCGCGTTGCACGCTGCAGCTTAACCCACACCACAACCCTGGCCCAGTTCACTCCTAAATATTCACTTGCCCATCAGTATGAGGCTGTGGAAATCTAACTCCGAAAAGACCCAAACCATCTTACTACCAGGTGAGAGTCCAGATGAGAGTGGCTGGGCGAGGCCGGGAGATCTGGCCCCCAGGACAGGTGAACGCTGGCAAGCAGGCTGTGGGCAGGCCACAGTGTGGATGGAAATGGAAAGGATGTGTGTATACACACACACACACGTATGTATATATACACATGTATGTATATACACATATATGTATAAATATTCAAAACTAGGGGTGCGATGAAGCGTGACTGAAATCCAACTGGCTCCAAACCAAACCTCCCCATGGCCCACTAGGACAGCCGGAGCACTGAGCCGGGCCCTCCTTGCATTTGAAATTAACCATTCATTCTCAATGTTAGCGGCAGTCAGGCAGGCAAAGCAGACGAACAGCCTCGCTACCTGGAAAGCTTTCAAGAAAATCAATTCCCAGCTCAGACAGTCTTTCTCCTTCTCCTCTGCAGCGTCTAGAACCTTCCCGCTAGGGAAGGGGATGGCGGCCTAGGGCACACACTGCTTGCTTTTGTACAGCCTGGGGGCTAAGGATGGCTTCTGTGTTTTTAAACGGTTGGCCAAAAATTCAAGGAAGACTGCTGTCTCACGGCATGCGAGAAGTACGTTCAATTCGAGCTTCCCTGCACCACAGCCAGCTCACTCATTTCCGTGTCGTCGTGGCCGCGTCTGCACCAAAGGCAGAGGTGAGCAGCTGCAAGAGGGGCCACACGGCTCCTCGGAGCCTGACACATCTACTCTCGGGGCCTCACAGGAGGAGCCGCTGACGGCTCCAGGGACAGACGCCCTGACTGCCGGCAAGAAAAGTGCACTTTGCAGTCCGCAAGGGCTTGGTTCTTCGTCTCCCACCCACAAGGCTGAGCGGCGCTGGGGGTCTGCGGACACACGGCCGGCAGGGGAGCTTCGGAGAAATTCACAAGGATAACGGGGTCACTCCAGACAGAACTCTAAAGTGAGGAGAGAAGGTACACCCCGCTCAGGAGGAGCAGACAACTCAGCCGCCTCTCACTGAACATGAGAGGCACAGCCTGTACTTAATAGTGTCTCGAGGAGAAAGTCCAGAGGGCTCCACTAGCCCTCCCGCCACCGACACAATCAAAGTCTCAGCAGAAAAGGTCTAATCAGAAAGAAAAAATCCCATGGTACCCAAATAACTCAAAATATCAAGAATTTTTTTCTCTAGATTTTAAAACAATCAAACTTTCAGGACCAGACACAATTCTTCTGTCCTGTAAACCCACAGAGCCTGGTGGCACAGCAGTCCGGAGACCCCTCAGCTTTGTTGTAAGGAGGCTAAGGGCTCCGCTCCCTTCGTAAGTAGAGGATCTGACATCACTGCATTAGCAGAAGCTGCGACTGGAATGGTGGCTGGAGTCACCTTTCCAAACACAGCAGACCTGAGTCCTGTCATGTGCTCACCCCTACACTCAGCCTGCAGGAAGGTCTTTTTTGTTTGTTTGTTTGTTTTTGTTTTGTTTTGACAGGCAGAGTGGACAGTGAAGAGAGAGATAGAGAGAAAGGTCTTCCTTTGCTGTTGGTTCACCCTCCAATGGCCGCTGCGGCCGGCGCACCATGCTGATCCGATGGCAGGAGCCAGCTTCTGGTCCTTGGGTGCAGGGCCCAAGGACCTGGGCCATCCTCCACTGCCTTCCCTGGCCACAGCAGAGAGCTGGCCTGGAAGAGGGGCAACCGGGACAGAATCCGGCGCCCTGACTGGGACTAGAACCCGGTGTGCTGGCGCTGCAAGGCAGAGGATTAGCCTAGTGAGCCGCGGCGCCGGCCAGGAAGGTCTCCTTATGCTCCCCACCAAGTCGCTGAGAAAGCGAGCGGGAGGAGCTGCCCACCGGGCCCCAGCTCTGCGCGGTTTGTTAGAAGCGGGAAATACAAGCCTGGCAGCCAGAAGTCACACTTCTCGGGGTGTGCACTGCTGAAATGGGGGGGCCCGCGCCTGTATGGGCGGTATGCGGGGAAGGCGGCAGGGGACAGGTGGGTCCCCTACCGCTGCTCTAAGGGGGCCAGGCCCGGGGACAAGCAGCGGCACCTACGTGATGCTGTTCTGGTGCAGCGTCTCCAGGGCCGTGTTGCGGTCCTCGGTCGTGGCCCTCTTGTCCATGTTGCGGAAGCGTTCCATGGCGGACATGTTGCGCTGGATGCTCTGTTTCGGAATGTCCAGCTTGGAGACAAAGGTCAGGCAGCCGCGGTCGTCGTAGTTGAACAGCATCGGGCAGCAGTCATGGCCCTGAAACAAGGTTCCCGTCAGCCCCCGGAGGGCACCCTGCCCAGCAGAGCGCCCACCCCGACAGGCCTCTCCTCCCTTTAAGGCTAACTCTGTCACGTCTACAGGGCCGCTCTGCTTTGAGCTCACGTCACAGAGGACACATTGTTCCCGTCTGGAGGATGACACGGTGCGTTATGAGGAAGAATGAAGGGGAATACTCACGGCGGCCACGACGCTGTTCTCGGAGACAAACGACACACTGAGCAGTGGCAGAAACTCGGTTTTCAGAGTGGAGACCCTGGACACAAGAACACTTGTCACACGGAGACGAAGCAGCCACACAGCTGCCTTACAGCACAGAGGCCAACAAAGCGCCCGTTCTCCAGGGCCCCACAGCACCAGTGAACGCTTGCTGACCCAGGAGCCCCATGACCTCGACTCGCAGGAATCTCAAGCACAAGGCGGCCCTGGGGTGACCCCCAGAAACTGAGGCCCTCGGCAATCTCCAGCCTGTCAAGCCGTGGGGCTCCTGCCACCCATGGGGGAAACCGGGGTTGAGTTCCCGGCTTCCAGCTTTGGCCCCTGACATTCGTGGGCGTTTGGGGAGTAAACCAGTGGATGGGAGTTCTCATCTCTCAAAAAAAAAAATAAGGTACTCATTTTAGAAAAAAGATGTAACCTTCTACAAATGTACAGAAATCTTCTGGAAGACCACATTTATAATAAGGGGTATATCTTTAAAAAACAAACATGAAATTAACCAAAAAACTACATTCAATTCAGTTAGGAAGAAGCCATCATCCCTGAAACATGTCTGTGCAGCACCCGGCGGGACTGGCCCTAGACACACAAGACCCCAGGGAGGGCAGTCACAGGGCGAGAGGCATCCCAACGCCCCCGCCCCGACGCGAGGTGAGCAGACGTGAGCTGCGATGCCCCACGAGGTGCCTATGGCAGAGCGGCTCCCCGTCACCCGTGAGTCATCACACCTCCAGTTCTTCCGGCACACACAAGTGGGGAGCCCCCATGAACAGTCACTGCTGGCTGACCGCACACGGAGAGAACACACGTCCTGTTTCATCTAAGGCTGGGGTGTGTGTACCCTGCAAGGCTGCCTGGCACGCTGCACTGGGGTTCCTATGCCTGTGTCCCGTGTGTACAACCAGACAGAGGCAGCCTCAGCCTGGTGGGCAAGACATCCCACCCCCTGCCTGCACCTCCCAAACAAAAGGCAAATACTCACTGCACGCTTTTTGAGGCATCGGCCACGGATACGGTGCTGTCGTGGCTGACCCAGGCCAGGCGGCTTCCACTGGCAGAGAAGCTGACCCCGTGGACCCAGCCGCCAGTGCCACTGCCCCCAAACTCTGACATCAGCTGGCCGAAAGGCATCTTGCTGCCCCAGGGTGTACTGGCTGGCTTTTCATCCACTTCTTTAATGTAGGCAGAAAACACCCTGTGATTCAAAGGGCAAAGAAGGAAGGAAAAAGAAAATGAAAATACATGTATATAGAAATAGGCCACTCTATCTCAGAACCCCAAGGCTGACTCATTAGAACTCTCAGTGCTGGCTGGCGCCGTGGCCGGAACCCTCTGTGACGAAGGTGGGTCCTACAGTCAGGTGTCACCAGGCTTTTTCAAATTCTCTTTGTTCCGTGAAAGGGAAAGGGACAAAGGAATCTGGCCCTCTGCCCACCAATGCTCTGCTGCTGTGTGCATTTCATCCCCTCTGAACCTCAAAACTTCCCACAAGAACGGGGGTGCCCGCCACCCCAGATGACAAGGACAGTGGGAGCTCTGGGAGACACACAGCATGAGACGGGCCGAGGCTGGCGCGTCAGCTGTCAGTCTAACGCCATGCTGTCACATGCTGCCAGGATCGCATCTGCGTTTCCCATCAGCATCACAACAGCAGCGCTTTTGTCACGAGTGCCGAGAAGGGACCTGTGGTCCTGGGCTCCACGGGCTCCACAGGCCCCACGGGCTCCACAGGCCCCACAGGTCCCACAGGACCGTGTCAAAGCAGCTCCATTTGTGGAAATCGATCTCAACAAGACTGCAACCTATTCCCTCACCGGGAGTTTCAGTCGATCCCAAGAATCCACACGGCAGGTTCAGTGCCACCTCCTCCCATTTTCTAAGGGAGTCAGAAGGACTCTGGCAGAGGGATCACCACCAACAAAACCGCAGAATATGAAGTGAACTGTCACCACCATAATCCCACCCCTGGAACCACTCACACGTGGAACTGTTTGAAAACCTGAGAATCCCTGGATACAAGTCACGGCCAGGTTCAGGGTGTGTCCTATCTCCCGCCCACCCTGGAGTCCAGTCCACCTGAGGCATCGTCTCCGTGCTTTTCTTCAGCTAACGGGTGGGCGGAAAGGCCTTCCTGATAAAGCAATTACCCGACAGGACCCTTAAAGCTCTTAGCAAAGTGGCTGCCTCGCCTCCAGCCTCACGCTAACAACAAATACAACACTTTCAGGACAAGGACAGCACAGCACAGGAACCGCTCAGCAGCGCACTGTCTGGCTCTGTTCTGTTCATCTTAGTTTCACTCTGGAATTTGCACTCTGTTGCCTGGAGTATGAAAGGAGAAATAACGCTGTAGAGGAGCCATACAGGAAGAAAAGGGGAGGAAGGGAGACAGAGAGAGACCGACAGAGAGCATGTCTGCACGTCCTATCCCTACACTGGAAACCACGGACATTCTGCCCAGGGAAGCTGTCCCCGCCCCACCTTTGATCTCCCTCCTCCCCCACTTCCACATCCGCTTCCTTCCTCATCAGTGACATCAGTGACGTGCACACTCGCTGCTTTAGTCCCTGTGCACGGCTCCCTTTCTGGACCACGAGCTCCTGTCACGTGGGCCCCTCACGGTGCCCACTGAAGGAGGAGCGATGTTCAGCAAGTCCATCAGCTTCCCCTCATGCCCACCTGCATTTGAAGTCGCACGATCCTGCTGCCAGCAAAACATTGTTTGGATGCCAGTCCAGGCTGAGGACTGTGGAGCGTATTGGCTTTTTAATGTGTTTGCTTACCCACCTGCGAGAGGAGAAAATCATTATAGCTTATCTACACATCAAGCAACAGTCCCCAAGCGATCTACAGATGTGTATCACGTCTAAATGACGTGGGAAGGTAGGCAGCTGGAGAGAGGAGCTGAGGTTAGCCCCAGCTAACCTGCACAGTGTGTGACAGCTCTGCCGACTTCCAACTTCCGGCAGGACAGCCCTTGAGTGATGGCCCGAGATGTACCACCAAGTCCCCTTTCCTTTCCATGCCCCTGAATCTTATCTTCCATGTTCCCAACGCTGCAAATCTAGGACCAGCTCCAGCTGGAACGATCCAATATGGCTGCAGGATGCGGTCAAACATCTGTGGACCATTACAATGTCACTATAATCAAATTACTTACCGTGGGGGACACTCCCATTCCCATCACGTACCTCATCCCATGACACTTCCAATATATCCAAAAAAGGGCACAGAAGTGGGCGGCAATCAGGCCCTGCCCCACCCTCCACTCCCTTTGGATGTTCAATCAAGCCCGACCCCAAATACCACCCGTTGTGTGTGCTAGGACAGCTTGAATCTTTTTTTTTAAATATGCAATTTTTAAAAAGATTTATTTATGTATTTGAAAGTCAGAGTTACACAGAGAGAGGAGAGGCAGAGAGAGAGAGAGGTCCTCCATCCGATGGTTCACTCCCCAGTTGGCCACAACAGCCAGAGCTGCACCAATCCGATGGCAGGAGACAGGGTCTCGACGCGGGTACCGGGACCCAAGGACTTGGGCCATTTTCCACTGCTTTCCCAGGCCACAGCAGAGAGCTGGATCGCAAGTGGAGCAGCAAGGACTCGAACTGGCACCCACATGCACCCACATGCAGGCGGGGACTTTACCCGCTACGCCACAGCGCTGGCCCCAACAGCTTGAATCTTGAGAGGGGCTTCTGTGTTGAGCTTTTTGTTCATATTCTCTCTCTCTTAAGCTTGCCAGCACTCAGTTCTGGAGTGTGCACTTTCCCTTTGCTTTAAGTAAGTCCTGCTACGGTGTAGCTGCTAAAGCTGCCGCCTGCAGTGCACTGGTTCAAGTCCTGGCTGCTCCACTTCTGATCCAGCTCCCTGCTAATGTGCCTGGGAAAGCAGTGCAAGATGGCCCAGGTGTTCAAGCCCTTGCACCCATGTGGGAGACCCAGAGGAAGCCCCAGTCATTGCGGCCATTTGGGGCGTGAACCAGCAGATGAAGACTTCTCTCTGTTTCTCCCTCTCTCTGTATTTCTGTCTTTCAAATACACAGATAAATCTTTTTTAAAAAACCTTGCTTTCTGTACCCCTTTATGCCTCCATCTTGGATTCTTTCATGCACGGAGGGAAGAGCCTGCCTGGCGTAAGCCCAGCGAGGGTCCACTGGCCACGGTGAAAGTGCCTTAGCAAGGTTCCCTCGCTGGCCACTAGGTCTCCGGGTAAAGGATGGAGAAGAACCTGATTAACTCTGGCTCTCCCCTTGGGATTTCAGAATACATATAATGTTACCACTGGACAAAAGTTAAAGTTGGAAGTTATCTGAACTTTGGAGCTGACTCCTGGCACAGCGGATTAAAGCCACCACCTGTGATGCCGGCGTCCTGTCTGAGAGCCACTTCGAGCAATGCCTGAGTGCTTCCAATCCAGCTTCCTGCTAACAGGCCTGGGAAAGCAGGGGAAGAGAGCCCAAGTACCTGGGTCCCTGCCACCCATGTGACAGCCCCGGCCATTGCTACTACCTGGGGAGTGAACCAATAGATGGGAGATCTCTCTCTCTGTAACTCTGCCGCTCAAATAAATAAACTAATTAAAAAAGAAATTATTTAAATTTTATTATAAATATTCAGTGATTTGTTATTTCATTTTGGGTTGTAAGAGAGCTTAATTTCTTCACAAGTCTCCATGATCTGCAACTTCTTTTATTTTTTCACAAAGAAATCACAACCAAGAAATTAGAAGAACATTTTTTGGGGGTATTAGCCACTAACTAATTCTCCAGTGCCATTCAGAAAAGATTATTTATGTTTACAATCAGTCACTATTTAGGCTTACGTAATTCAATTTCAGCCCCAAAACTACTGTTTAAAAACGAATCATGCCAAGTTGTTCAAAAGTTTGGACACTTAATATTGAATAAAATTTCTAAGGAATCTTTTTCTTACAAACTTGAGAATGCTTATTGTCAAAAAGTCAATATTCTGAATTGTTTTATAATGCCATTTTTTAAAAAAAATTATTTAAGGAAAAGAGTAGCAAGCAAAACAATCAGTTCCAGTGACTGAATTGCAGGCTTCTGAATACTGGATAATGAAATATTGTCCAACAGTTGAGAAACCGCCCTGAACATGACACCTTATACCGAAGCGAAGTCCGATTTTCCTATATTTGAGACTACTCAGTGAATACAAATGTAAACAATTACTGAGTCGGACGCCCAGCTAGGAGAAGGGTTTTCTGTACAAATTCCTAAGACTGCTGGGATTTAGCTGCCGTAAAGTGTAGCCATGTAGGAACATTAACGACGTTTGTTTCTTATCTGTGCATGCCAATGAAGCTCCCAGGTGATTTCTGACAGGCAGCATTCCGCTAACCTTATTTTTAACACACACGCGGAAGCAAAATGTGTGTCTTGAATTCATAATTCAATCTTGTTGCAAACTGACTTTCTTTCCAAAGGATAAAAAATTTCTGCAGTTTTTCTGAGTTATGAAATGCAGCATGATGATCCCTTCCCATCGCTGCTGCAGCAGAACGCAGAGAGAGACCACGAGAGTGAAATATGTTCCCTGCTGTTTTTCCTGGTACACAAACACGGCCACTTCTGCACTAACAATCAATGCCATGTTGAAGGACATTTACCACCATTCTGAATATGTGCCAGGCAGAACAGAGTTGCTTTCCTATCAAAATAAGCAGGAGGGAGTAGTTAAAATAAGTAGCCACATAATAAACCCTTGTATTTTGATTGGCTCGGCTGCAAGTGATTTATACTTATAAGATTCTGGTGAATTTGTACTGCAGCAGCAAGTAAAATATTGCATATACCAAGACACAGATTCGGTCAGCACATAAGCTTCAAGGAAAGGAGAACACGGTTATCTGTAAAATCCAAGGTATTCTAAGTGAACAGACACAGTGGGAAAGGAAATCACTGAGCCTCTTTCAAGCTTGATGTATATACCAGAGTAAGAACACAGCAAGTTGGGCAGAACAGAGGGAGAAGAGGAGGAGCAGCCTGCAAAACAAGTTAGGAGATCAGAGCATGGAAACAGTACCTCTATATTAATGAGATGAGATTTAGCCCGAAGTACACATAAGGAGGAAAGATGCTCAGACAGAATGGGAACAAAAAAAGTCTGCTAATGAGAAAAGCTGGACTTACAGTTAAACCTTCGCCCAGGGCTTCAAGAAGGCAGGACGAACACGGCAGCCCTAATGTAAAAGGTTCCAATGTGGGGCTGGCATGTGGCAGTGGGTTAAGCTGCCTGCAATGCTGGCATCCCATCTGAGCACTGATTAGATTCCCGGTGCTCCACTTCTCATCCAGCTCCCCCTGCTAATGTGCCTGGGAAAGCAATGGAAGATGGCCCAGGTCCTTGGACCCCTGCCACTCATGTCGGGATTTGGATGGAGTTCTGGGATCCTGGCTTTGGCCTGGCCTAGCCCTGGCCATTGCAGCTGTTTGTGGAGTGAACCAGCGGATGGACGATGTCTTCCTGTCCTACTCCCCATCCCCAGTTGTGCCTCTCAGAAAGATTAATTATAAAAAACAAAAACACATTTCACTATTGCTTACCAGTCATTCTCAGACTCGAAGTAACAAACAGAAATGAGCCGCGCTCCACTTCCCACAGCAAATTTGTTTTCTAGGGGCGACCACTTCACAAAAGTCGCTGCGCGGTTAATCCGCAGGATCACCAGGGTCGGCTTCCAGACACCGTCCTTTTGACTCCACACGTAGGCGTTGCGGTCTGCCCCGCAGGTGACAATGTGGTCGCTCTTGGGAGCCCAGTCGATACCTGCAAGTGAGACGTAGGCTGTGTGCTTTGCCCAGGCAGTGACGGTGTGACAGTGATTGGCAGGCCGGGGCGGGGGGGCACACTTCACACAAACGCAAGGACGTTTCTCCGCAAGGGTCTGGGGCTCGGGAGGCAGGGTGGCCAGGGCAGGCAGAGTGCAGCACGGGCACTCCTTCACCCCTCCCACACTACACAGCGCCTCGAGGTCTGAAGCTCCATTCCTGATTCTTTCCTCTTTATTAGATTTTTCTTTGGTTTAAAAATAACCTTATTTATTTACTAACAGATGTCATTCCATGATACTAACGGAGGGTTTGCTACATGACCTACAACTAAAACAGCATCCAGAATAAATAAAAACCATTTTCCATAAAAGAGGGAAGAGTCTAAACTGTGATCCATTGCATAGTCTCCTGAAGGTCTCTGAAGGTCTCTCCACCCCAAATATCTTCTCTACAAAATGCTGGCTCTGTGAAGAGTACGTCAGCATCTTTGCATCTAAGCTAGGAAGACACCTAAGTGCGTATCTGAACGTATGGTTTCCTTCTCTTATTTTAGCAGACTTCTACTCATCCTGTACTTCCATGAAGGATCTCAAAGTCAAGGTCACTTTGTTACACATCCAGAGCAAATTTACTATGACTCAGTCATTTTATATTTATTAATGCTTCACTTTTTTTTTTTTTTTTTGACAGGCAGAGTGGACAGTGAGAGAGAGAGACAGAGAGAAAGGTCTTCCTTTGCCGTTGGTTCACCCTCCAATGGCCGCCACGGCTGGCGCGCTGCAGCTGGCGCACCGCGCTGATCCGATGGCAGGAGCCAGGTGCTTCTCCTGGTCTCCCATGGGGTGCAGGGCCCAAGCACTTGGGCCGTCCTCCACTGCACTCCCGGGCCACAGCAGAGAGCTGGCCTGGAAGAGGGGCTACCGGGACAGAATCCGGCACCCCGACCGGGACTAGAACCCAGTGTGCCGGCGCTGCAAGGCGGAGGATTAGCCTGTTGAGCCATGGCGCCAGCCAATGCTTCACTTTCTACAAATAAAATTTCACACTGAAAAGTACAGAAATATTATTAATTTTTATTGTTTCCCTAAAAATCAATAGTTGGTATTCTTAACATTAATGTGTTAAACTAAGAGGAGTATTCATATAAATCAGCCTCAATAATCATAAATCATAGTGACTTTAACAGTATGAGAAGTTCATTCATTTGTTAGCTATATCAGTAGCCCAATTATTTGAATCACTGAAGGGAAAAAATATGGGAGATTGTATTTAAGAGGAGTATATTTTGATTTTAGATCCACTCATCAAAGGATTATCTTGCAATCCTCTTTATTAAATTTCACTTTTTAACTACAAAGGCAATACCTATCTACCATTACAAGATAAACATCACAAAGAGACCCATAGAGAACTCATAAGACCTGCCCGCATACACATCCCTCCCCTCCCAAATGGTACCACTATCATGGCAAACATTACCCCTTGTTTTCTGTAAATTAGTGAACATTATTTCAGGACGGTAATCTTATCCTCATTTCTTAACTCATCTCCTCAGTGCTGAACATTTTATTGGTTTCCACTCATTTGTTAAAATAGATAAATAAAAGTGGAAATTTTTCGGCCGGCGCCGCGGCTCACTAGGCTAATCCTCTGCCTTGCGGCGCCGGCACACCAGGTTCTAGTCCCGGTTGGGGCACCGGATTCTGTCCCGGTTGCCCCTCTTCCAGGCCAGCTCTCTGCTGTGGCCAGGGAGTGCAGTGGAGCATGGCCCAGGTGCTTGGGCCCTGCACCCCATGGGAGACCAGGATAAGTACCTGGCTCCTGCCATCGGATCAGCGCGGTGCGCCGGCCACAGCGCGCCGGCCGAGTCGGCCATTGGAGGGTGAACCAACGGCAAAGGAAGACCTTCCTGTCTGTCTCTGTCTCTCACTGTCCACTCTGCCTGTCAAAAAAAAAAAAAAAAAAAAAAAGTGGAAATTTTTTTAATGATGTAAGATTATCTCATAGTAGTATAATAAGATTGTCATAATTTTAGTATTATATCTTGGAAAATTATCAAGTCAGCAGATTTTTGTAGATGAAGAGACCAATTTTATAAATCTTATGAGGTCAAAACTTATAGATTTAATAAAGTTTTGTGATATTACATTTGAAACAGATTTTTTCACTTTATTTTTCTTTACTTTTACTTAACTGTGTGCATTACGTGAAATTTTATCCTTTATTAATTGTTATTTATTTTAAATTTATTTCTTTTCACTTTATTTGAAAGACAGAGACAGAGGGCAATCTTCTATCAGCTCATTCAGTACCAAATGCCTGTAACAGCCAGGGTTGAGCCAGGCAAAGGCAAGAGCCTGGAATTCAATCCAGGTATCCCATGCAGGTAGCAGGGACCTAAGTACTTGACCTATGACCCACAGTCTCCTTGCACATTAGCAGGAAGTTGGATCCGAGGCAGAGGAGTTGGGACTTGACCCAAGCATTCTGATACAGGATGTCAGTTTCCCAAGCAGTGTCCTAACTGCTGGACAAAATGCCCACCCCAGAACTTTTATCTTTCAGAGGGCCTAACTCAGAATGCCTTACTTTTATCTTTGTTCTTTTAAGTGCAGGGATTTAGAATGGCTTAAAATGAGTATAGCATAAAACTCAAGACTTTTTTTTTTTCCTACAACATAAAAGAAATTTTGGTGGCTCACTATGGATTCCTTAAAAATTTCATTACACTGGGACTGGTGCTGTGGTACATTGCCCAAGTTTCTGCCTATAGCACCAGCGTCCTATATGGGCATCGGTTCGAGTCCCGGCTGCTCCTCTTCTGATCCAGCTCCCTGCTGTGGCCTGGGAAAGCAGTGGAAGGCAGCCCAAGTGCTTGGGCCCCTGCATCCCTGTGGGAGACCTAGAAGAAGCTCCTGGCTCCTGGATTTGAATCAGCCCAACTCCAGCTATTGTGGCCATTTGGGGAGTGAACCAGCAGACAGAAGTCTTCTCTCTGTCTCTCCCTCTCCAATAAATAAATAAATCTTTAAGAAAATGCAAAATATCCAAAGACTCAAAGAGATACCAACTAACTGCAACCATTTGTGCATCCATTTGGATCCCAATTAAGTTAGTGGATATTATCAAAAAATACTGGTTATTATTAAAAAGTATCCTTATCTTTTAGAGGTTCAGACTGAAATCTGAAATGACACAATGTCTCGGCTGTGCTTCAAGACTGGCTGTGAGCTGTCGCTGAACGTGGGTGGTGAGTACAAGGGCTCATTATGCTATCCTGTTTGTTAAATGCTTAAAATTTTCTACAATAGAACTTTTTAAAAAACAGAGTGATCAAATATGTAACACGCAAAAACCCGACTCCAGAGAGCGGCCCCAGCACAGGGCGCGCCTTCTGTGCAGTGCTGTCGCCTCCTCTCCAGTGCGTCACGAGGTCCTCCCCCACGGTCACCAGGCTTTCTGGGAAAGCACGTCTGATCTTGGGCTCCTGCCACAGAGTTAGATTTCTCCAGCAGCAGTTTTTTTAAGATCTAAAAAAATGTCATTTGAGCACTTAAGACAGAAAACAGGCCCAAGTTCAAAAGACCCCAAAAGGGAAGTACGGGGAGAAAAGGACAGACTGACGGCTTCACATTTCTGTTTCTTTGGTCTTTCATCTTAGCCTTTTCTCATCTAAAAAAAAGTATTTCCTAATGTTATTATTCCAAATTAAAGAGGACTTATTCTTAGGCCATGGGCAAAGGGATTTAAAGAAAATAGGCCAAACCTAATAGAAATAAGGCCACGGGAAAACAATAGCAACAAAAATAGAACTGAAGGGGCCGGCGCTGTGGCATAGCGGGTAAAGCCGCCGCCACACTGCCGGCATCCCATATGGGCGCCGGTTCCAGTCCTGGCTGCTCTGTTTCCCATCCAGCTCTCTGCTGTGGCCTGGGAAAGCAGTGGAGGATAGCCCAAGGCCTTGGGCCCCCGCACCCACATGGGGGACCCGGAGGAAGCTCCTGGCTCCTGGCTTCGGATCAGCATAGCACCAGCCATTGAGGCCAACTGGGGAGTGAACCAGAGGATGGAAGACCTCTCTCTGTAACTCTGTCCTTCAAATAAATAAAAAAATAAATCTTTATTAAAACAAAAACAGAACTGAAGTCTGGAGCTGGTTTGTGATCTGTATGGCTCCCAGTGCACAGGAGCGGCACATGCAAATCACTGATCACAGCAAGAAGGCCAGGCAGTCTCTGCTGGTGAATGCGACAACTTAGGTAAAGGAGCCGGACTCTCAAAGCATGCTAATTTCTTCCCCTGGACAGGGGCAAAGATATTTAAGCAAATCAGTATTTTAGGGGATTAGAGGCAAAATTCCAGGATCTAACTAAAAGAAAGAAAAATCACTGTAAATCCTACTGCTGCCCACTTAAATGCAAATGTCGTTGCGAGGAGGGGGAAACCCCAATCTAATGGCTGTGAGAAATCTGTACATAAAAAGTTATGGTTATGCTCAAACTGTTCAAAATAAGTGATTAAGTCAAACTATTCTGCCATAAAATAGGATAAAAAGGAAGCTCTCTAAACAGATCAGAATTAATTCTTTTGAAATTTGATATCTAAATTTGGTTTACCAAACTGTGAAAACCATTGTAAAAAGTTTTCCACTTTTACCTCTCATTCCTCCTCCTCCGACACTTGCTTAACAAACTGCATGGCTTGCCACCACCACCCATCTATTGACTGATCTTTTGTCAAAGAGAAAAGCTGATGTATACTCGGGAATCTGCCCTGAGCCACACGCTCCAAAAATCTCACCTTCCACATGTCAACGAGATACCCCCTCAGTGGGAAAATGGTTTAAGAGTTAAGAACGGAAAAACCAGAGAACTCAGTTGCCTAACACACATCTGAAAGTATGCTCAATTCTTCTTCAATCATGAAAATACAATTTATAGAGACACTACCTTTCACTCATCAGATACTATCAAGTATGGCTGGGAGGGGACAGGCATTGTGTTACAGTGGGTTAAGGACCTATCAGAGGGCCTGGGATCAGATATTCAGTTTCCTGCTAACACACCTGGGAGGCAGATGATAGCTCAAGTCTTTGAGTCCCTGCCACCTACATGGGAGATCTGGATGGAGTTCCTGGCTCCTGGCTGCCTTATGGTCCAGCCCCAGCTGTTGCTCTGGAGAGTAAACTAATAAACTGAAGATCACTCTCTGTCTCTCCTCCTCACTCTGACACTCTGCCTTTAAAATAAATAAATAATCTTCTTGAAAACTAAAATATGTGTTGTGTGTGGGAAAATGGGCACTCCCATAAATTACAGGGCTGAGGAATGAAGGGAATGTGATGCTGCCCAGCAAGGCTGAGGATGTGCACACCTCCACAGCACAAGTCCACCCCCACGGACGCTCACAGGTGAGCACACACAGGTACAGCGCTGCAGGACCCTTCAATGTAATACGGAAAACCTGGAAACAGCCTAAACATCCTTCAGGGGAGGAAAGGGTAAATGAATGAGGTATAAAATGCCAAAGAGCAGTTGAAAGGAATAAACTTAATTTAAATACATCAACATAGATAGATCTCAGAATAAATATCAAATGCGAAAGCCAGCCACAGGAGATGTACGGTGTGATGTCATTTATTTAGCAGTAAAAATACCAGCTGAGAGCACCAGAGAGCGCAGCGCAGGATGATGTCATAGCCAGGTGGAGCCTGTCTTCTGGGGGCGAGGACTAGGACTGTTGGTGAGGAGACTCTTACCAGTATCTACAGCGACACTATTCCATCCTTCCTCGTAACTTTCCTGGCACAGGGGAAATACTGGTAATTCCGACGGCAGACAATCTGCTGTGGAGTACCTGTTACATTAAGTTTTGTTCTTCTCAGTCTTTTGGAAGGTCTTCCTTGCCCCAAAACAACACAAAGGAAATTCCTTCCAGACACTAGGCCCCTCAGCACTCGGGAGCAGTCTGGCTTACGTTTTCACATTCCATCGCCTGGTCTGAGCTCTTCAGTGCTCACACGCACTTGGTTTAGGGCTTTCTGTAACACTAGTGGAGCGCTGGGTACCAGCTGGGCTACAAGACATGCGTAACAATCGACACCATGACTGCATTTTCTTTGTTGTCTAAAGAATATGCAGTGAGTTACTGCACGACTGTGACCACCACAGCCCTCCTGGTTTATCAGACTCTCTCTGAATGGAAGCGCGCTTCAGCCAGAAACACCACTCCAAGCCCGTGGCTGTCTTCCTTTACCTGTGATGTGTCCGTTGTGCTCCTTGAGTTCATGAGCTTTCACCCACTGGCTCCCGTTCTTCTTGTAGATGTGCACTTCGTGGTTATTGGGACTAAGGGCGATCTCTGGAGAAAGAGGTCAGCACAGTGGTTAACACCTGAACTTGAAACGGCCATCAAAAGACAGCAGGTGTTTAAAACAGACTGAAGGAACAGGAAGGCTGTTTCCAGAAAGCAGTCTCCAAACTCACCCCGAAGAAGCCTTCTTTACTTCTATTTGGTCCTTGTATTTTAAAATATTTTATAGGGGAACTAAATTTAACAACACATTTTCCTAGAGACACATGTAACTGCCAGTTATATATTCTAACCAGCAAGAAATAAATATTGTTATCCTTAGCTAAAATAATTTTAGCTCACAGTAAAAATGGTGACGTATTAGTTCACATGTGCAATTTTATTAGATATAAATATTTAATGTCTCTTTGACTTTCTGAAATGCTGAAAATAACTTATAGACTTGTGTAACTGCTTCATGAACCCAGGCTGAAACCACTAAGTTTATCAGAAAACTTTGATTCTGTTGATGAACTATACTGAAGTTCTCCTTTATAATAAAGTCAACACAAATCACAAGACTGGGACCAGCAATGTGGTGTAGCACGCTAGGCCGTCACCTGTGATGCTGGCGTCCCCATCAGAGCACCCGTACAAGTCTGGGCTGCTGTTTCTGATCTCACTCGCAGACAACACCTCTGGGAAAGTAAGAGATGGGCCAAGCGCCTGAGCCCCTGCCACCCATGCAGGAGATCCAGACGGAGTTCCAGGCTCCTGGCTTCAGCCAGCCCAGCCCCAGCCACTGCAGCCATTTGGGGAGTGAACCAGCAGATGGAAGATCTCTTTTTCTTTCTTTCCTTTTCTCTCTGTCACTGATTTTCAAATATATGAAATAAACCTTTTTTTAAAATCACAAAACAAAATTATGTTTTCAAGAGAAATCTCCTTGACCAATCCAAAATATATGAGAAATGGATTTTTAAACTCACATTGATGTTCTTTTCTCACTGGTGTCTCCCATGCAGGTAGCAGGGGCCCAAGCACTTGGGCCATCCCCTGCTGCTTTTCCCAGATCATTAGCAGAGAGCTAGATTGAAAGTGAAGCAGCCGGGACATGAACCATTGCCCATATGCCAATGCCAGCATTGCAGGCGGCAGCCTTACCAGCTATGCCACAAGGCCAGCCCCTAAAATTATCTTTTTAAAAATTTTATCTAGCTGGTGCTGTGGTGCAGCAGGTTAATACCCTGGCCTGAAACGCTGGCATCCCATATGGGCGCCGGTTTGCGTCCCGACTGCTCCACTTCCAATCCAGCTCTCTGCTATGGCCTGGGAAAGCAGTAGAAGACGGCCCAAGTCCTTGGGCCCCTGCACCCACACAGGTGACCCAGAAGAAGCTCCAGGCTCCTGGCTTCGGATCAACACAGCTCTGGCCATTGCGGCCAATTGAGGAGTGAACCATTGGATGGAAGACACCTCTCTCTCTCTCTCTGCAGCCAATTGGGGAGTGAATCATCGGATGGAAAACACCTCTCTCTCTCTCTCTCTCTCTCTCCCCCCCTCTGCCTCTGCCTCTGCCTCTGCCTCTCCTCTCTCTGTGTAACTCTTTTAAATAAAGAAATAAATCTTTTAAAATTTTTTTATCTATTGCTTTTTATGTATTTGAGAGGCAGAGACAGAGAGATGGAGAGATAGACAAGGAGAGCTCACATCTAGTAGTTCACTCACCAAAGGCCTAAAACAGCCAGGGCTGGGCCAGGGCCAAAGTCAGGAGCCAGAAATTCAATTCAGGTCTTCCTTGTGGGCAGGGACCCAAGTACTGGTAGTGAGAATGTAAAATGGACATTTTGGAAAATGGTCTGCTAATTCCTTAGGATGGTCAGCATAGTCATCATGTAACCTCACAATTCAAGTCCTAGGTACATCAAGGGAACTGAAAACACATGTCTGCATAAAAACATATTTGAATGGTCTTAGCAGTTTATTCTAACTAGCCAGTGAGACGAAACAACCCAAAAGTCCACCAAGAAAAAGAAACACAATGTGGTATATTCCTACAACGGAATAGTATTCAGCCATGAAAAGGAATGAAGGGAGAATGGTTCCAGGAGCCCCTAAGATACTAGCATCTGTGGATGCTGCAGTGCCTTACACAGAATGAACAGTATTTGCATATAACCTTCACACATTCTCCCATATACTTCAAATCTTTGGATTACTTACAATATCTAAAAAAATGTAAATTTTATATAAACCGTTGTTATAAGTATTAAGAAATAATGACAAGGGGGAAAAGCACATTTGTTCAGAGCAGGCATAATTTTTTCCCCCTCTGAACACTTCTGATCCATGGTTGGTTGAGTCCACGACTGCAGATCCTGCAGACACAGAGGGACAGGTCAGTGGTACTGTAAGGGCCCCTACTGTGGGTGAACCCTGAAAAGATAAGGCACAACGAAAGAAGCCAGGTGCAAAGAGGTACTTAAGATTTTAAAATTTTCAGGCTGGCACCGCGGCTCACTAGGCTAATCCTCCGCCTTGCGGCGCTGGCACACCGGGTTCTAGTCCCGGTCGGGGCGCCAGATTCTGTCCCGGTTGCCCCTCTTCCAGGCCAGCTCTCTGCTGTGGCCAGGGAGTGCAGTGGAGGATGGCCCAGGTGCTTGGGCCCTGCACCCCATGGGAGACCAGGAGAAGCACCTGGCTCCTGGCTTCGGATCAGTGTGGTGCACCAGCTGAGCGCGCCGGCCGTGGCGGCCATTGGAGGGTGAACCAACGGCAAAGGAAGACCTTTCTCTCTGTCTCTTTCTCACTGTCCACTCTGCCTGTCAAAAATAAAAAAATAAAAAAAAAATTTTCAAAAAAGAGCAAATTAATGGTTGCCAAGGCTGAAGGATTCTGAGGAAAACGGAATGACTACTAATGGACATAGAGTCTCTTTCTGGGGAGATGAAAACAGAAATCAGATGGTAGTGATTGTTGAAAAACTGTGAATATGCTAAAAAAACAATCCCACTGAATCGTACACTTTAAAAGAGTTAATTTTATGTTATATGAATTACATCTTAACAAAATTATTAAAGTTATTTAAAAAAAGATACTTGAGGGGTGGGCATTCAGCCTAGCAGTTAAGATGCCAAATAGGCTCAGGCGCCGCGGCTCAATAGGCTAATCCACCACCTAGTGGTGCCGGCACACCGGGTTCTAGTCCCGGTCGGGGCACCGGATTCTGTCCCGGTTGCCCCTCTTCCAGGCCAGCTCTCTGCTGTGGCCCGGGAGTGCAGTGGAGGATGGCCCAAGTGCTTTGGCTCTGCACCCTGTGGGAGACCAGGATAAGTACCTGGCTCCTGCCATCAGATCAGCACGGTGCGCCGGCCGCAGCATGCCAGCCGCGGCAACCATTGGAGGGTGAACCAGCGGCAAAAGGAAGACCTTTCTCTCTGTCTCTCTCTCTCACTGTCCGCTCTGCCTGTCAAAAAAAAAAAAAAAAAAAAAAAAAAAAAAAAAAAAAAAAAGATGCCAAATAGGATGCCTGCTCCAACACTGCAGGACCTGGGTTAGGTTCACGGCCCAACTCCTGACTCCAGCTTCCCAACGATACAGACCTGGATGGGCAGCACTGACGGCTCCAGTAACGGAGCTACTGTCACCCATGTGGGAAACCTGTGTTCCCAGTTCCAGGTTCCAGTCCTAACCTAGCCTCGCTGTTCCAAGTATTTAGGGAAGTGCAACAGTGGGTGAGAGCTCTCTGTCTCTTTGCCTTTCAAATAAAAAAATTAAAGAGAAAAAAAACAAAACTTTAAGGACACTAAATATTTACCTTTTTAA
The DNA here is from genome assembly GCF_051225735.1 of Oryctolagus cuniculus. Classification (NCBI taxonomy): domain Eukaryota; kingdom Metazoa; phylum Chordata; class Mammalia; order Lagomorpha; family Leporidae; genus Oryctolagus; species Oryctolagus cuniculus. The sequence goes on along the minus strand of NC_142885.1, from coordinate 8,551,817 downwards.
ATAACTTATATGGGGGCCAGCGCTGTGGTGTAGTGGGTAAAGCCGTTGCCTGCAATGCTGGCATCCCATATGGGCACTGGTTAGAGACCCGGCTGCTCTATTTCTGATCCAGTTCTCTGCTATGGTCTGGGAAGGCAGTAGAAAATGGCCCAAGTCCTTGGGTCCCTACAACCTGCGTGGGAGACCTAGAAGAAACTCCTGGCTCCTGGCTTCGGATCGGCTCAGCTCTGACCATTGCAGCCATTTGGAGAGTGAACCAGTGGATGGAAGTGCTCTCTCTCTCTGCCTCTGCATAGCTCTGCCTTTCAAATAAATAAGTAAATCTTTAAAAAAAATTCATGGGCATAATATTATATATCTATCTCTATAGATGTTTTTACTTTTTGATGATCACTTTGTATGCTAAACTGTGCCTACTTTTTTTTCTTAAAGACATATTTATATTTATTTGAAAGGCAGAGTTACAGAGAAGCAGAGGCAGAGAAAGAGAAAGAGGTCTTCCATCTGCTCGTTCACTCCCCAGATGGCCGCAACTGCTGGACTCGAACCAGTGCCCACATGGGATGCTGGCACTGCAGGCGGTGGCTTTACCTGCTATGCCACAGTGCTGGCCCCATAAACTGTGCCTACTTCTAAGAGACTTCTCTATCCCTTTCTAGTCTGCTTGTACTAGAAGACTAGAAACTCAAGCTGATGAAGGACGCAGTACCCTATAGCTCTATAACAGCTTATTTCTAGGTTGTAATGTTCTGATTAAACACTGGATGAGTGTGGCATCGTGGCATAACCGCACAAGACCCTAAGTTGGGGCTGGCGCTGTGGTGTAGCAGGTAAAGCCACATCCCATATGAGCACCAGCTGGAGTCCTGGCTGCTCCACTTCCGATCCAGCTCTCTACTATGGCCTGGGAAAGCAGCAGAAGATGGCCCAAGTCCTTGGGACCCTGAACCCACATGGGAGACCCGGAGGAGGCTCCTGGCTCCTGGCTCCTGGCTTCGGATTGGTGCAGGTCTGGCCACTGTGGCCATTTGGGGAGTGAACGAGCAGATGGAGACCTCTATCTCTCTCTCTCTGCCCCTGCTTCTCTGTAACTCTGCCTTTCAAATAAATAAACCAACCTTTAAAAAAAAAAGATCCCTGAGCTGTCAGGGTACTGAAAGGGGTCTATTTGATGTAAACCTTTAAGTGGTACTGTAGAAAAAGAGGTCGACAAGGAGCCAGAAGGCTTGAGTGCTAGCAACATTTCCAACATTAACTTGGTATGCAACCACTGGAAAGTCCTTCTGCCACCCTGGGCCTGGCTGCTGGCCCCGTAAGCCAAAGAATCTATCAGTTATCAGCTGAACTTTCTATAAGCCAAAGGACTGACCAGGGTACCTTGTGAATCGGTATCAATAGCTTTATGTCCTTTCTACACGACACTGAAATATGTGAATCTGAAAAGTGCTTGAATCTGAGATGCAGCAAAGGTGCCAAAATACAGCAGCAAAGCTGACAGCATACTTACGGGTACGATCCCTGTTCCAGGCATGACAGGTGATTGGCTCTAGTAAAAACTGATGCAGAGACATTATTCTTAGTGTTTTCAAAAGATAGAAAGCTGCAACGAACAACAACAAAATCACGAATTAAACACAGTATTTAAGTTATCTGAGGACCTTAATATGTTTGGAGATAAATAAATCATTGTTGCCCCATAAGAAAAGAACCAATCTGAATTTCAAAACTTAACCATTTAAAATAGAACTAGCATTGTAATCATGAATACAGAATTTATTCTATTAATGATCATCACTGGATTCTCAAACCATTAGATTATTGGATACAGTATATTCACAGTCTCAGATGATCACACCACAGATTTTTTACTAATTACAAAGGGAAAAACACAACTTCACAATGAAGAAAACTGGCAGTCACCGCCTTAAACAAGCGATCAAACTTAGAATCACAAATAGTGGAACAATCTACCCTGATGGGTGGCAACTGCGTACATCATCACTTATAAATAGTGAGTCAAATTATCATCCAGACCAGAATATCTTTGAGATCAAAAGGGACACTATTAATAATTACAGTGAGACAACAGGTCACAGGACTACCCTAGAGAAACCTAGGAACATCACTTATCTACAAAGCATCAAGGCCAACAGTAGTGACTCTAAATCTAATCATGATCCAGACCTAATTTCCAGTTTATAGAAAATAAAAGAGAGGAATTGGTTAAACAACACAGAAGGAAATAAAGAATTATAACCAGGACATGTACCATTCCACAGAACAATTATCTTAGACTGCTCAAAAATGGCAACAAATGCGTGGGCACTGGTGCAGGGGTAAGACTACAGACCCCCTATCAGGCTTCCAATTTCAGTAATGTGCATCCTGGGAGGCAGCAAACGGTGGCCCAGGCACTCGGGTCCCTGCTGCTCAAACAGGACACCCAGACTGAGCTTCAGGCTCTTGGCTTCAGCCGGACCCAATCCTGGCTGTTGCACAGGCATTTGCGAGTGAACCAGGAGAAGGAAGATCTCTCTTGTCTTTCTCTCTGCCGTTCAAATCAATAAATATTTTAAAAGGCAATATAGGGGCAGGCGCCGCGGCTCAATAGGCTAATCCTCCGCCTTGCAGCGCCGGCACACCGGGTTCTAGTCCCGGTCGGGGCACCGGATTCTGTCCCAGTTGCCCCTCTTCCAGGCCAGCTCTCTGCTGTGGCCAGGGAAGGCAGTGGAGGATGGCCCAAGTGCTTGGGCCCTGCATCCCATGGGAGACCAGGAGAAGCACCTGGCTCCTGCCATCGGATCAGCGCGGTGTGCCGGCCGCTGCGGCTGCGGCCATTGGAGGGTGAACCAACGGCAAAGGAAGACCTTTCTCTCTGTCTCTCTCTCTCAGTATCCACTCTGCCTGTCAAAAAAAAAAAAAAAAAGGCAATATAGGGAGAAAGGGAGAACCATTCTAAATTTAAAGAGCTATCAAAAACAAATTCAATAAACAAAACAGGATTATAATCTATATATTTTAAAATATCAATAAACGATGTATGCTGTACAACAGAAAAATCTGTATACGTAACAGTATGGAAATTATTTTCTTTTTTTTTTTTTTTTTTTTGACAGGCAGAGTGGACAGTGAGAGAGAGAGAGACAGAGAGAAAGGTCTTCCTTTTTGCCGTTGGTTCACCCTCCAATGGCCGCCGCGGCCGGCGCGCTGCGGCCGGCGCACCGCGCTGATCCGATGGCAGGAGCCAGGAGCCAGGTGCTTTTCCTGGTCTCCCATGGGGTGCAGGGCCCAAGCACCTGGGCCATCCTCCACTGCACTCCCTGGCCACAGCAGAGGGCTGGCCTGGAAGAGGGGCAACCGGGACAGAATCCGGAGCCCCGACCGGGACTAGAACCCGGTGTGCCGGCGCCGCTAGGCGGAGGATTAGCCTAGTGAGCCGCGGCGCCGGCCTATTTTCATTTTTCTTAGCTATGATTATGGTATTGCCAGTGGGTAGGAGAATGTCCTAGCTATCAGGGTATAAAGACTATGAAGTGGGCCGGCGCCGCGGCTCACTAGGCTAATCCTCCACCTAGCGGCGCCGGCACACCAGGTTCTAGTCCTGGTCGGGGCGCCGGATTCTGTCCCGGTTGCCCCTCTTCCAGGCCAGCCCTCTGCTGTGGCCAGGGAGTGCAGTGGAGGATGGCCCAGGTGCTTGGGCCCTGCACCCCATGGGAGACCAGGAAAAGCACCTGGCTCCTGGCTCCTGCCATCGGATCAGCACGGTGCGCTGGCCGCAGCGCGCCGGCCGCGGCGGCCATTGGAGGGTGAACCAACGGCAAAAGGAAGACCTTTCTCTCTGTCTCTCTCTCTCTCACTGTCCACTCTGCCTGTCAAAAAAAAAAAAAAAAAGACTATGAAGTGTTTAGGGATGAAGAGTCACGATGTCTTCTGTAACTTATTTTGATTCAGGAAAAAAAAAAAAAAACAACCAAAAAACAGAGAGTATGTGTATGTGGTGAAATGTTAACTGGTGAATTCAGGCAGGGGGTTGTGATACTACTTTTTAAACATCATTAGACTAAAAATGAAATGAACTTCTCTGTACAGATACTCAAATCTAGACTCACTTAAGAAGCAACCATTACTTGAAATGGGAGGAAATTCTTCAGAAAAGCAACTCGTCTTCCACCACTCCTGACTTTATCATTTCTAAGGGGCTCTCTCACTACAAACTCAAGTTGCAATACATTCAGGTGCCCGTAGTCATGTTAACACAGGGTGGAGAAGAAATGAGACAGGGTTCCTGATGAAAGCAGGGAATGAAAGGAAGGGTCATCAGAGGATGTGAGAGGCACAAGGAAAGCGGAACCCAAGGGGCAGAAGAAGTAAGTGCACCATGAAATAAAACACATCTGATATCCTGAACGGACACACAACTGACAGCGTTTCACGTTCCGTTCTGAGAATGAGACATTACATCTTTTATATGTTCTGGAATTCAAACTGCAATTCACAAAGAAAAAGACTTTCACTGGGGCCTGTGCTGTGGTGCAGCACATTAAGCTGCCACCTGCGATGCCGGCATCCCATATGGGGGTCTGTTGAGTCCCAGCAGCTCCACTTCTGATCCAGCTCCCTGTTCATGCGCCTGGGACAGCAGAAGAGGATGGCTCAAGAACTTGGGGCCCTGATACCTACCTAGGAGACCTGGATGGAGTTCCGGGCTCCCGGCTTTGGCCTGACCCAGCCCTGGCCATTGCAGCCACTTGGGGAGTGAAGCAATGAATGGAAGATAGCACTCTCTCTCTCTGACTTTCAAGTATATAAATAGATCTTAAAAAACCACTTTAACTGAAAAATCTAAAAAAAAATTGTAAATGACATTGCTTAATTTATTCTCTAAAAGGAAGTTTCCAGATGCTCACTGAATGCTTCTCTCATCTCTGGTATCAAACACTTACCCCAAATTGTTCTGTCACAACTGGTTTTATTCAGAGCTACTCAAAATAACATGTCACGTCACAGAGATCTCCTTAACTAAAAGCAATTTAGTTCAAAAACCACATCTGATAAGCTCCATTGTTAACTAAAACAAAACTAATCTGCAAATTAATTATTTAATGTATATATCTATGTGCAACAAAAACACACATTTAATGTACAGTTAAAGAGGTACTGCTGCGGCCGGCGCCGCGGCTCACTAGGCTAATCCTCTGCTTTGCGGCGCCGGCACACCGGGTTCTAGTCCCGGTCGGGGCACCAGATTCTGTCCTGGTTGCCCCTCTTCCAGGCCAGCTCTCTGCTGTGGCCCGGGAAGGCAGTGGAGGATGGCCCAAGTGCTTGGGCCCTGCACCCCGTGGGAGACCAGGAGAAGCACCTGGCTCCTGCCATCGGATCGGCACGATGTGCCGGCTGCAGTGCACCAGCCGCGGTGGCCATTGGAGGGTGAACCAACAGCAAAGAAAGACCTTTCTCTCTGTCTCTCTCTCTCTCACTGTCCACTCTGCCTGTCAAAAAAAAAAAAAAAAAAAGAGGTGCTGCTGCAAAGACTGTCTCCTTCAATTCAGTTTTATAATTCAGTTTTACAAGCACGGTAGCAAAGCTTTCACAGGATGGCACAATTATTTTCTAACTTCGTTCAGTCATTTAAGTTCCACAGCTGGACATACATTCAGACCCATATTTCTTTTATAATCATGTGGCTATTTCAAGCCTGCAGGCCAAGACACCACTCATGCCTATCAAACTTATAATGTACCTGGTCAACACATCTTACGTTTACCAAACTCAGTGAATACAGAAGAAATTCTAATAGCATGAATTTTGTACCTTCTGTCATAGGGTAATAATTATAATTTCTAAACTGTGGCTAATAGTTAAATGAAGTCTGAAAATCTTTGTCTTAATTGGGCTAGAGAGACACTGGGACAAAAAGGAGGTGACATCAAACTGAACCAATTTCTGCTGCTGACTGCACTGCCTGGCAATGGTATGATGCCAGGGAACCCTCACTCCTGTGCTTTTCCTACTACTCAGAGCAGACAGTCACATCCATGTATAACTAGCCATGGGCTTTGGGTCAAGGGGACTTGGGTTTCAATCCTGGCTTGGACACATACTGGATGAGACCATGAACAAGCTACTCCCTATCTCTAATATCCCACTGAAATCACAAGGCTTCTGGTAGAAGGACTAAATGGAACAAAATGGAAAACAGGTAGTATACAGTCTCGCCCAAAATAGATCTCAGTAGGTTAGTTCCCTTTCTTCTCCTGACCCAGGGCTTTTGAATCCTCTGTAGAAGTAGCCTCTGAACTTGGTTAGTATCCTCTGAAAGTGGAAATGTCAACTTATGCTGCAAATTCTTGGCCCTACTCCTCCGGAGCTGGAAAGTATTCCTGCGAGTGTGAATTTCAGTTTCCTGTTCAGGGTCAGTTTTCAAGATTGTGATTCATCTGGTTTCTAATTGCCCTCATTACCCAACCTAGCACAGGTACTCTAACAAGGTCACCACACCCTCCCCAACATTGAGACAGGCTCTGACTCCAAGCGCCAGCCTCACGAGCAGACCATCTTAAATGTCTCTATGCAGGACCCGTTTTAGCATAGCATCATATTAACTAGATCAAAACACAGCTACTCTCCCTCCAAAGCAAGACTTTTAATTTTCCAAAGTGATCCCTTCCTTTTAGCAGACGAACCCCAGAGGCTTCCTGAACACCCCGTGTCGGAAGCAGCCACACAGTTAAGGCATAAAATTGGTAACCTCTCTTCTGTTTTGAGAGACCTGGAAACCCAGGATTTCTGAAACCGAAAGCTCTGCTAAAATTGATAAATGAGGGCAGAACTAAGATGGCTTTAGTAATTCAGGCAATGAGCTGAAGTAGATAAAAGAGTCTAAGGCTGCAATACAAGGAACAGATGGCTTTATAATCAAAGAGTCCAAAGACACAGTCTAAGCGCCTACTGTGTTCTCAGCAGACGTAGGCACACGGTTGGTGCCAGAAACATAAATAAATCCCAGATCTTTCTGGTCCTAAAGTCTGGGGGTGGAGGGCAGGCAGGTAGGGAAGGGAGGTCAGACAGGTACGCACAACCATGCCCGAAGCAGAAACAATAGCCAATATCGACTGCGCACCTCCCCTGGGCTAGGGAAGCATTCTATGCAAGTTATACGAGTAATCGCACTTGGTCCTCAGAAGACCCTTATGGTAAGTGGGGAAACGGAGGCACGGACAAACGATCTCCCCAGGGCCATCCAACAAGTCACCGGTCCAGGACCGGCACTTCGGCAGTGCCACATACAAGACTCCCTAGGGCCAACCCGAGCGCAGAGGAGCGGCCCGAGAGGGTCCCCCGTCGCAAGGATGCAGAGCCGCCCTATCGGGAGGGTCCCCCGTCGCAAGGATGCAGAGCCGCCTCGGACAGCAGGTACGCGCTCCACGGGCGCCCCTCCCGGGTGCAGAAACCGAGGCAAGCGATGAATGGCCCCTCGTGACGCTCGGTGAGCGGGAGCGCATCCCGCGTGAACACGGGACGGACACGGGATGTTCCCGCAGGAACACGAACGCGCGGGCTGCGAGACCAATGCCCGCCCAAGTGCAAACAGGACGGCGGCGCCGGACAAGGGGCATCGGAGGCGGCTGGGGGCGCGGAACCCCCGCAAGAAGCGATCTGTCTGCGTGGGGACCCCAGAGACTTGCGGGTGGGGGGTTCGGTGGCCCCGGGGGTCCTCCACTTCCTCGCGAGGCCCGGCAGCGAAGACCCCTGTCGGCCCCCTCAGCCTCGGGGCCCCGCGGCCTAAGCCCCCAACTCACCGCCCCCGCGGTCTAAGTCCCAGGCACTGGAGGCCACCAAGGCCAAACGCTGGCCCCTGCCGCCCCTTACCTGGGCTTGGGGAGGTGCGGAAGGGCTCGGAGCGGCGAATTCGCGGACTCTGGTCAGTCGACGCGAACAGGCTCCGGCGGGCGCGGGCGGAGAACGGAGGCCCAGAGGGAGCGGCTGACAGATCCCGGAAACGGCCACTGCGCCTGCGCAGCGCGGCCGCCCGGGCGGGGTGCGCATGCGCACGGCTCTGGCGCGCAGTCGGGGGCTGAGCCGGGGGTGGCGGGGGCGGGCTGGGCGTCCGAGCGCCTGCGGTGGTCCCTGAGGAGCCGCGCCACAGAAGCGGGTGGAAGGTGCGGGCCAGGCAGCCGGAATATCTTCAGGATTACGGGACGTTTCCCAAGCGCTTGTGTCCCACGAGTGAGTGAGGATTGGGGTCTTCGACCTTCGAGAAGGACTTGGAACAACCAAGTTTTTTCTCCCTGGAGAGAATCCGAGTCCAAACCCGTCGACTCGTGCGCTGCTGTGCCCTGAGGGCAGCCTCAGCCTTCGTCTCCACTGTGCCCCCTCTGAAAAACCTGAGACTCCACCCCCGAGGAACTTCTCGACCCTTCCTCAGCTAGAACCTCTTGTTCGCCACAGGAAATGACAATTGGGGGGACTTAGCAACTCCCCCGAAACCTGTGAGGAAAATGTGTTTGCTCAGCGGAGGGCAGTTTCGAAGGAATGCCCCGAAGCCAGCCTCCAGTGGGCGCTGCCTGGAAATCCCCCTCCCACTCCCGGCGTGTCTTTCCCTGCCAACATCTGAATGGAGGGTGGTGTTCACAAAGGTGAACTCGTCCGACACCCCAGTTTTGTACTTTAAGCGTGTTTGGAGTGAATTAATCCAACTGTTGGCGGCGCATTCATGCACTCGAAGTCACTGATTTTACTACAGAGTTTTTGGTCATAGGGGGAGCAAGGACAGAGCAGGAATGTCATTATAAACCATAAACCACCCCCTCCTAGAGACAGCCTGGCAAAAGCAGGACAGCAGCGGTGGAAGCCAGGATTCTTCGTGGGTCTGCAGAAGGCAGGAGCCAAGCCCCAGGTGTGCGGAGTCGGTACCTGGAGTGAAAGACCAATAATGGTCTATTCAGATCCCACCTCTTTACAAAGGGCAGGTCGTTATGTGAAGGAACATGAAGTCTGACTTGATAGTGGCCAAAAAACAAACAAACAAACAAAAAAACAAAACAACAACAACAACAGAAAGAAAAAGAAAGGTTAACCCCAGAAAAGTAACCGCATTTAACAGTAGTCTCTGATTCTACCATTTGAGTCAGCATCTTGTGTTTCAGCCTAAACAAAGCTTCCCATTTGATGTATTGCATATTTTATGTCATTCCAGACAGTGGAATCTTAGGTCTAAACGGGGCTCTTTAACCACCTTATTCTGTAAGTGAGGAAATAGCACCAGAAACTTGATGAAGATCAACATCTTCAAGGCAGGACCAGGGCTAGCTTCCTGCTCTGCTGTTTCCCAAGTGCTGTCATGTCCTGAGATAAGAGCCACTGTAGTTCCAAGGAGGGTGAGTTACTTTTAGTATTTGAGTTTTTCTTTTTTAGGCTTATGTAATGGCACTGATTGAGTATTGAAAATGAAGACTGCCTTATAAAAAACTGATACCAGCGAAGGTGGTATTTAGAAGTGGGAATATGGGCAGAGACATTTGGCCTAGTGTTTAAGCCACTGGTTAGGCCTCTCAGATCCCATGTTGGAGTGCCTGGGGTTAACTCCTGGCTTCTGCTCCCAATTCCAGCTGTTAATGCAGATTGTAGGAGGCAGCAGTAGGTGATGGCTAAAGATTTGGGTCCCTGCCACCCACATGGTAGACCTGGATTGAGTTCTCAGTTTTGGCCTGGCTTAGTCCTAGCTGTTCTGGCCATTTGGGGAGTGAACCAGTGATTGGGAGCTCATTCTCTCTCTCAAAAAAAAAAAAATAATAATAATAATAATAAACAGTAATTGGAAAGAAGGTAGGGTTGGATACTCACGTGGGATGATTTTGCTTACTTTATTAATTGGGTTGAATCAGAATTTTGTCAAGATTCAAGTCATTAGATATTTATTTAAATGAGTACTGACCAAGTGCCAAGTATTGATGCTGTTTTTTCTTTTTTTAAGGATTTATTTATTTATTTGAAAGGCAAAGTCAGAGAGAGGCAGAGAGAGAGGCAGAAGCAGAGAGATTTTCCATCCTCTGGTTCATTCCCCAAATGGCTGCAACGGCTGGAGCTGCACCAATCCGAAACCAGGAGCCAGGAGCTTCTTCCGGGTCTCCCACATGGGTGCAGGGGCCCAAGCACTTGGGCCACCTTCTACAGCTTTCCCAGGCACATTAGCAGGTAGCTGGATTGGAAGTGGAGCAGCACTCGAACCAGCTAGCACCCGAACCAGCATGGCACTGCAGGCAGTGGCTTTACCTGCTATGCCACACCACCAGTGCAGGCCCCTGATGCTTCTTGACTTATGATGAATTGATGTACACATTAAAGCCATTGTAGCTTGAAAAGATCATAAATAGAAAATGTATTTAGGAGCAGGTGTTTGGTGCCAAGCTTAGGACACTGATTGGAACACCTACATTCCATATCAGAGGGCCAGGTTTGAATCCAGACTCGACTTCCAGTTCCAGCTTCCCACTAATGCTGGGGGCAGTAGTCAGCAGCTCAAGTAGTCTCCCTGTCTCTCAAGTGGGAGACCTGGATTGAGTTCTCAGTTTCTAGCTTTGGCCTGACCAAACAACCCTGGCTGTTGTGGGCATTTGGGGGTAAACCAGCAGATGAAGGTCTCTTTGTCTCTGTGTGTCTTTCAAATAAATACACATATTTTTTAAAGATTTATTTATTTGAAAGGTAGAGTTACAGAGAGACAGAGAGAGAGAGGTCTTCCATCTGCTGGTTCACTCCCCAGATGGCTGCAACGGGTAGAGCTGGGCCTATCTGAAGCCAGGAGCCAGGAGCTTCTTCCTAGTCTTCCACATGGATGCAGGGGCCCAAGGACTTGGGCCATCCTCTGCTGCTTTCCCAGGCCATAGCAGAGAGCTGGATTGGAAATGGAGCAGCTGGGAAGCCAACGCCCATATGGGATGCTGACACTTTGGGGGGCGGCTTTACCTACTATGCCACAGCGCTGCCCCCTACAAATATTTTTTAAAATGTGTTTATTACCCCAAACTCACCAGCCATCAAAGCTTAGCAGGACATCACACTAGAATAGTGATCATGTCCCTTGATGATCGTGTGGCCGACTGGGAACTATGGCTTGTTGCTGCTGCCCAGCATTGCCAGAGAGCATCTTACTGTGTATTGCTATCCCAGGAAAAGATCCAATTATTTTTATGTGTTAACATGATTAGACCAGATATTGGGCCAAACATTATCCCGAGTCTTTTTGTGAAGGTGTTTTGGGTGACATTTAAGTTGGTAGATCAAGTACAGCAGGTTGCCCTCCATCTACTCACTTGAAGGCTTGAATCAAACAAAAGGCTGACCCTGTCTTGAGTAAGAGAGAGAGAGAGAGTTCTGCCTGACTGCCTTTGAACTAGAACATCAGCCCTGTCTGGTTCTACAGGAGCTTCAGCTTTTTTACTATTATTAATTTATTTATTTATTGAAAGGCAGTTACTCAGAGAGAGAGAAGGAGAGACACACACAGAGAGAGAAAGTTTCCATCTGCTAGTTCATTCTCCAAATGGCTGTAGTGGCTGAGGCTGGGCCAGGCCAAAGCCAGGAATGTCTTCTTTGTCTCCCATGTGGGTTCAGGGACCCAAGCCCTTGGGCCATCCTCCGCTGCTTTCCCAGGTGATGGAGCAAGGACAAAAAGCTGTAGATCCATATTGACCCCTCACCTACCTAACAGCAAGCAGGCCCCTATTTCTCTGCCCTGCTAATACAGCCCCACCCTGCCTTGACCAGCCCTGCCCTTCCTTGGCCAGTTCCACCCTGCCTGGACTGCTAGACACACCACTATCTGAAGAGTCCAGCCATCAGCCTGAGCGCTCTCTCCCGGCAACTGAGGGCCAACTGGAGTTCCAAGATCCTGTGACTTGGTATGTCCTAGGAAATGCACACACAGCAGTTAGAGACCCTGCCACAAGAGGGCAGTGTTTGCACATTTGGGCAAATTTCATCAATAGAATCAACTTTATCTTAGGAGCTGCCTAGAGAGTGTCCTGTTCAGAACTAATGCAAGTGTGACATGGCCTTTTGGGAAGATGGAGAGAGGCCCACCAAAGAAACAGTATCCTTCCCTCCACCACCATGATAGGTGATTTCTGTCTGCCAGTGGGTAGGAAAGAGGTTGGAGTGTGAAAGATCTGTCATTTTCAATGTATTCTGAGGGCTATGAACTAGCAGGGAGCCTTCCAAAAACTAGAAAAGCGAGGAATGGAACCAGATCAGGGGCCAGAAGTTCACTGGAGAAACTTCTGTCACGTGGGGGAAAATTGAAGGACTTAGTAGTAGAAAACTTGAAGGGACCATGAAGACTCTCTCCCATTAAGGCTGTTCTGTAGGGTCTTTGTTGTCAAAACTAGGGTCAGCATGTGGATAGCATCGGGGGCAGGTCTCAGCTTGATCTAAGGAAGAATGTTCTGGCAATGTTACGGAGGACTACCTTGGGAGGCAGCTCATGTTGTCATTAATTCACTCCACACATAAGAGGGCACTTCAAAAAAATGTGGAAAGAAAGCGTTAAAAGATAAGTACATTTCACTGCAAAAAAAAATCCAGGCGTATAAGGAAAAGTTCATACAAAATGGACATTATAAAAAAACTGCCTGGATTAAAAATTTTTTATAACAAAATAAAACCTTTAATTCATTTTCCACAAACTTTTTGAAGTACCCTTGTATTTACCACGTGCACGTATTTACCATGTGCACGTTTCAGCCCTGGCACACTCTGGTTGCTGAGGGAACAAGAGAACACATGAAATGACCCGCGTCAGAGCTGCTCTGCCTGTGTCCAAGTCTCCTAGGAGACGATGAGGCCAAACCTGGAGGGCCCTGTGGGACCTGACCCATGAGAGGTCTTCATGTCCCCTCAGGCAATTCTGCAACTTTTTCAACTTTAAGGAACCTCATTTGTCTTCTGTTTTCTGGTGAACCTTTTCAAAATTTGGAGAGAAGCTCACCAAAATTGCATAATTTTCATGGTTTCCAATAGAAGCAGGCCTATGAATAAGAGAAAGAGATATAACAAAACGCTGATACTCAGCAATTGCATTGCCTTTGGATTTGGAAGTCTTAGAAAAATAAAATTTCTTCATTTGAAAACAAACTCTGGGGGTGTCTGTTTGACCTAGTAGTTAAGATGCCTGCATTTTGTATTTGAGCATCTTGGTTTAATTCTGACTCTGGCTTCTGATTCCAGCTCCAAGCTAATGCAGACCCTGGGAGGCAGCAGCTGATGGCTCAAGTGGCTGATTCCCTGCCACCCACATGGGAGACCTGGATTGAGTTCCTGGCTCCTGGCTTTGGCCTGGCCCAGCCCTGGCCATTGCAGACAATTGAGGAGTAAACAACCTGATGGGAGTGCTGTCTGGCTATTTCTCTCTGTCTCTCAAGTAAATAAAAAATAAAGACAAGCTCTAGTCAGCCTTTTTCATGTTTCTTTGATTTGAGCTGTATTGGGACAAGGCATTAAAATATTCAAGATGAAGAATTCTTTCTAGAAACCGCCAGGTCACAGACATTCCACATGCCACCCTTGACATGAACTTGTAGGATCTCAAGTACAACAGACCTGTGGTTGCTCTCATGTAGATTCTGTATACCATACTTTGCTCTGAGAAGCCACACTGATTTTACGCCTTATTCTGGTAGTGCATTTACACCCAAACCTGTTTTCTTCAGCGCCTTCCTCTCTCTGGGCTTGTACTTTCCTTTGCATAGTAAAGTTTCTCAGGATAGGCTCACTTTTTGATTTTCATATCTTCCTCCTCTCAGTGGACTGCTGTTCACTCTGGAAGAGAGAGAGAGAGAGAGAGGGAGTGAGGGAGAGAGAAAAGAGTATGTGGGCTGAGCTGGGGATTCTGACATTTTTGCTCCCTTCTTGTGAGAAAGGCCCTTCTTGAGATGCTGGGCTACTTCTGCGCAGGCTTCCTTCCTCTTCAGATACCCTGGGGTCGTGGCTGGTTTGTTCTGCGTGAGGCTGGGAGGCGCTGAGAGCTGCTTTCTTTGGGCTTGGCATGGTCAAGTAACCTGAACTCTACACAGGCATCTGTGATCCCCTGGGACCCAGTGGTCCCTGAGTTGTGCTGTCTCATGAGGGGCCAAGAGACTCACTTCGCTGTTGTGGTGTGTTTTCCCAGGAGAAGAAAGCTACTGCTCATCAGACCCCACAAAAGGATTTTTAAAATTTTTAAGATTTGTTTGTGAGCTTTATGGGAGCCTTACCCCCACCTACCTTGCTAGCTTCATCTCCCCTCACCCTCTAGCTCTCATCTCATGCTGAACCACTCTGCCCCAGTCACGCTGTGCCCACCTGTAAATCCCATTTCTCTGCTGTTGTATGTGTTGGTCTTTCTCTCAAATTACCTTTTTTCTTCAGCCTGGTAGAGCATCCATTTACTTATTCTTCTAAACTGATGTTAAGGGGCCAGCGCCATGGCTCACTTGGTTAATCCTCCGCATGTGGTGCTGGCATCCCATATGGGCACCAGGTTCTAGTCCTGGTTGCTCCTCTTCCAGTCCAGCTCTCTGCTGTGGCCCGGGAAGGCAGTGGAGGATGGCCCAAGTGCTTGGGCGCCTGCACCCATGTGGGAGACCAGGAAGAAGCACCTGGCTCCTGGCTTCAGATAAGCATAGCTCTGGCCGTTGTGGCCATTTGTGGGGTGAACCAACGGAAGGAAGACCTTTCTCTCTGTCTCTCTCTCTCGCTGTCTAACTTTATCTGTCAAATAAATAAAAAAAGTTAAAATATTTTATCAATGTTATGTTTTTGGTTTTAAATTTTAACCATTACCAGAAACAGATTCTTTCTTCTGTAAAATATACCCATCATGCACTGGAATGTCATAGTGCCAGTTGCTACAGAAATTTCTAAAATCTTCCAGTTTCTGTGCTTTTGTTGTCATCATGGGCAGTCAGGGACTACCCATCAAGTGACACTGCTCTGGACTCCAGTACAGGTCATGTCCCTGTGGATGTGGCTCCACCTAACCACCCTGGGGTGAACTGGATGCTCCCATGAAATGCAGACGATGGCGTCCCAGAACACTGGCCCACGGCCTTGTAGTATCTGTTTCCATCTCCCGCTCCACCAGATCGTGGACTCCAGGGAGAACGCTGGTTTCTCACTCACCTCTGTATTCCAGATCTCAGGCCTGGCCCATGTTCAGGGTTTGGTCAATGTATGCAGGAATGGATCTGATGCTGCCTTGGAAAACTAAGCCCTGTGGCTTGTGAACACGAAGGCAAGGTCTAGGCTCAGTGCTCATCAGCGCACTGGCTTCCTAAGACATCCCCACAACCCTGCGGCGGACCAGGGGAAACATGTCAGGAGGGAGGCTGGATCCGGACATGGACAGCAGACCCTGGCGGCCCAGCCCTGTCACCTCTGGGTGCTGATGGCAGGACTGCATCCTGAAGGAAGCAGAGCATTGCTGTGACAGAGAAGTGGGATCAGGGCCAGTGGACTCCAGGAATAAAAAGTCGCCACACCACACCAGGACTGGTGAATGTGCTGGAGAGGAGCCCAATGCTGGGGGCTGAGGCTTAGCAGGTGGAAGGGACTGAAACACCTGTTGGGTCTGGGTGTGCTGGAAGCCTCGGGAATAGCCCCTGCCAAGTCAGGAACTCAACCGGAGGGTCCCTGTCAACCGGAGGGTCCCTTTCAGGGTTTTCCCCTGGAAGGAGGTGGTTATGTGTGAATGATAGGGCTCCATGGCTGGCGCTGCAGCTCACTAGGCTAATCGTCGGCCTGTGGCGCCGGCACACCAGGTTCTAGTCCGATTGGGGCGCCAGATTCTGTCCCGGTTGCCCCTCTTCCAGGCCAGTTCTCTGCTGTGGCCAGGAGTGTAGTGGAGGATGGCCCAAGTGCTTGGTCCCTGCACCCCATGGGAGACCAGGAGAAGCACCTGGCTCCTGGCTTCGGATCAGCACGATGCGCCGGCCACAGTGCGCCGGCTGCAGCGGCCATTGGAGGGTGAACCAACGACAAAAGGAAGACCTTTCTATCTGTCTCTCTCTCTCTCTCTCTCTCTCTCTCACTGTCCACTCTGCCTGTCAAAAAAAAAAAAAAAAAAAAAAAAAAAAAAAAGATAGGGCTCCAGAGGCAAGCTTCTGGTTTCCTTAGGAAAGAGGTTCGGTGTCTCATTTTTTGTTTCCTCCCTAGGCAAATGGTAAGATAAGGCCAAGCTGGAATTTAAAGATCAATGAACTTATCACATTTGGCTAAAATCCAGCCTGGCCACTGAGAGAAGGAGAGCTTAGTGAGTGGTGCACCTTACCCTCACTGAGAACTGTTTCAGCCGGATGCTTGAACATAAGGCCAGAAATGATTCCTGGAACCCATGGAGCTTGATGCCTGGGCTCCATCCCTCCCTTTCCCTGGCCCCCAACTTGAGCCAAGTCCTTGATTTTGAGTCATGCTTGCTACCCCCAAGCAGAGGGCAACCTTATCAATCTCAACCGCAATTCAAATAAGGACAACTTGTCTTTCCATAGCACGGGGTTCATATGACTTGACTCATAAAAGTCTCAGCTTCTCTGAGTTCATGCTCCTCACCTGACAAGTAGGGTACATAGAAGAGTGAAAAGCATTTGCCATGTGCCTGGCTCTTGTAAAAGTAGGAGAAAGTTCTGTTTCCTGGCCCCGTGTTTCTAGAAGGGCAGATTTCAGCCATAGTGGTGGTTTTCAAACTCAATCTTAAGTCTCGGTCATCTGGAGGGCTTGTCAGACCCCAAATGCTGGACCCAGCTCAGAGCTGCCAATTCAGTAGGTCTGCAGTGAGGCCCAAGAATGGGCATTTTTTTTTTTTTTTGACAGAGTAGACAGTGAGAGAGAGAGACAGAGAGAAAGGTCTTCCTTTTGCCGTTGGTTCACCCTTCAATGGCCGCCGCGGCCGGTGCGCTGCAGCCGGTGCACCACGCTGATCCGAAGGCAGGAGCCAGGTGCTTATCCTGGTCTCCCATGGGGTGCAGGGCCCAAGGACTTGGGCCATCCTCCACTGCACTCCTGGGCCACAGCAGAGAGCTGGCCTGGAAGAGGGGCAACCGGGACAGAATCCGGCGCCCCAACCGGGACTAGAACCCGGTGTGCTGGCGCCGCAAGGCGGAGGATTAGCCTAGTGAGCCGTGGCGCCGGCCCAAGAAGGGGCATTTCTAACAGCTTCCCAGGTGACGTGGATGTTGCTGGTCCAGGGGACCATATTTTGGGAATTGCAACTGTAGAATAATGGTCTTTGCCTGTCTCCTCATCTTTCTCTTGCCTCTCTACTTCAGAAGGTGAGTTATCCTGTGCTTGGGAGAAGGAGCCAGGAAGGCAAGGCTGAGCCCCATCTGGTGTCTCCTTTTGAGTTCTGGCCATTCTCCCTGAAGGAGAAGCTTGTTCCCCTTGGGAGCAGACCTGTGGTTGTTCAGTTCTGCAGGTACCTTTCATTTGGAAGCAAAGTATGAGACCACCCTTGGTGCGTATGTTTGGAAGTCACATCCTCAAAGGAGAATTGTAACACTAGTATTTTGACTTTCATGTACTGTATTATGGGAAAGTGGCAGCGGAGATATTATTATTAATTCAGTTCTTTGTCTCACATGGAAGAAGAATTTCCGCCAGCGCCGCGGCTCACTAGGCTAATCCTCCGCCTTGCGGTGCCGGCACACCGGGTTCTAGTTCCTGTCGGGGCTCCGGATTCTGTCCTGGTTGCCCCTCTTCCAGGCCAGCTCTCTGCTATGGCCCGGGAGTGCAGTGGAGGATGGCCCAAGTGCTTGGGCCCTGCACCCGCATGGGAGACCAGGAGAAGCACCTGGCTCCTGCCTTTGGATCAGCGCGATGAGCCGGCCGCGGCGGCCATTGGAGGGTGAACCAACAGCAAAGGAAGACCTTTCTCTCTGTCTCTCTCTCACTGTCCACTCTGCCTGTCAAAAAAAAAAAAAAAAAAAAAAGAATTTCCAAGCGGACAATCAGAGAGATTTAAAAAGATTTATTAGAGTCAAAGACCAGAGTGGCATGGAAGGGGGCTTCCAAGAGAGGAAAAAACCCAAAGAACCCTGTGTCACTGGGGTTTTTAAGTATAATTTCTTTTTTTCTTTTTAAGATTTATTTTATTTATTTGAAAGACAGAGTTATAGAGAGAGGTAGAGACAGAGAGGTCTTCCACCCACTGGTTCACTTCCCAGATGGCTGCAATGGCTGGAGCTGAGCTGATCCGAAGCCAGGAGCCAGGAGCTTCTTCTGGGTCTTCCATGTGGGTGCAGGGGCCCAAGGACTTGAGCCATCTTCCACTGCTTTCTCAGGCCATTGCAGAGAACTGTGTTGGAAGTGGAACAGCTGGGACTCGAACCAGATGCCGTCACTGCAGGCTGGGGCTTTAACCCATTGTGCCACAGCTCCGGCCCCTAAACTACAATTTCGAAGGGGGAGAAAATAAACTTGGCAATCAGGTTGGCATTCAGTTACCAGGCAGGCACAAAACCCATCGAAAGACCTGATTTACAATTCTCCATCCTGTCTGGATGCTCAGGATAAAACAAAAAGCCATCCAGAAGGGTGGGATAGGTAACTTGTTTTCACAATAAGCTATGAGCTCAGGAAGAGCTCCCTTGCTATTCTCTGGATAAACTTGGGCGGTTTGTTCCTGCACCCATATGGGATGCCAGCACTGCAGGGGCGGCTTTACCGCCATAATGTTCCCCCCTCGCCCCCATTGTTTTCTTCAGTTGTTTCTGCCTTAAAGGGAACAGGAAAAGACTACTTTAAATGTCTTCCCTAGAACCCTGCCTGCACTCAGGGTAATGTAATGATTATTTCCTTGGTGTTGCAAATCTAAATCCAACCAGTAGGGAGGAAATCCCCAGTGAAGATTGACACTCGTACTGTGGGGTATGTGCAAGATGAACACTCGTCACCTGTAAGCTTATGGATGTCCCTTATAGAGCATCAGTGCTGTAATGTCAAGTGGCATCATACATGGAAGCAGCCTTTCACTCAGATGGGGGACAGCTGCCACGTGAGGGCTGCAGGAATCCAGAGTCAAGGGCTGCAGTGGAGGGGCCAGGAAGCTTGCACTTCTCCTTGCCTGAGGTCAGGGTGTGGCAGAGGCTGGAAGCCAGGGAGCGAAGATGGCATGAGTAGGTGAGCACTACCAGGTAAACCCTGCTGCCAATTCTAGGAGCAAAGAAGGTGCAGGGAGGGTGAGCGTGGGCCTTGAGGGTGGGGTCTACACCTACCGGCTGTGGCCTAGGACATGGACGGCCTCACTCCTCTGAAAGGGTTTTGGAGGAGCCTGTCTTAGACACCTAGATGGAATCCACAGAGGTGATGCCCTTGCCGGCCACACAGTGGCTGGCACACAGCTTGTTCAGGGTGGTGTCTGCCATGCGAGCCCACTCTTTGGTATCATCCAGTTAATGCACCATTTTCCTGTGTAGAGCCCGGTTCTGGTTAGCCTGCTCTCCCCATGACAATGGCAGGGTGGGAAACAGGGCATAAACCTAGGTTGTTCTGGGTATTTTTTTTTTTTTATCAGTTCTGCAGGTCCTGTAAGAGTCCAGTTGTCTTGGGAGGCAGTAGTGGCCAGGGCATCTCCCAGTTGACACTTTGAGCTGATTCTGTTTGGCCTTGATGCCCAAATTTCTTTTCTTTCTTTTTTTTTTTTTTTTTGACAGGCAGAGTGGACAGTGAGAGAGAGAGACAGAGAGAAAGGTCTTCCTTTGCCGTTGGTTCACCCTCCCATGGCTGCCGCGGCCAGCGTGCTGCGGCCGGCGCACCGCGCTGATCTGATGGCAGGAGCCAGGAGCCAGGAGCCAGGTGCTTTTTCCTGGTCTCCCATGGGGTGCAGGGCCCAAGCACCTGGGCCATCCTCCACTGCACTCCCTGGCCACAGCAGAGGGCTGGCCTGGAAGAGGGGCAACCGGGACAGAATCTGGCGCCCCAACCGGGACTAGAACCCGGTGTGCTGGCGCCGCTAGGCGGAGGATTAGCCTAGTGAGCCGCGGCGCCGGCCGCCCAAATTTCTAAATGCTGCTTTGGTAATCAGTGGTTTTAGGCATCATCTCTCAGCATCCCACCATGAAGCTGAGGATTCGGCACTTTCCCCAGCCCCTACCACACATTGCCCATATCCTGGGCTGCCAATTCGGTGGTAATCATTTTGGTTAGAACCGTATTTGTTGTGGTTGTTGTTGTCAGAGCCAGATTTGCATTCAGCCTGGCTTTTATCAAGCCTTTTGGGCAGAGCACTGGGTTTGTGGGTGGCTGATGAATTCAACCTGCAGGCCCAGAACTAGCAGGAAATCCAGCAGACTCACTCTTTGTGTCCTAAGGGGGAGTGTGTAGGACGTACACTAGAAGGTTGAGACCTGAAACTGCCATTTGCTAACCATTTGACTTTGATATTTACTAACAAAACATAAATATTCCAGTCTGGGTCTGTTTCCTTGTCTGTGCAGTGCACTAAGACTATCAGTCTTTCTGTCTCAGTGCCAGGAGGATGACATGAAAGACAGTCCTGTTCACAGTCTGACCAGGAGGGAGAGCTTTGCCCTGCCAGAGGCCCCCGCTGTCAGTGGAAGCAGGACACAGGCAGCCCAGCTCTTCTATGGGTTTAGATCACACCTGTAGTGTGGCTGTGTTAGTGTGGTTTTCATGGGAAATATTTTGCTTTTTACATGTTCTTATCTCTGATGTACAGTGGCTGCTCCCCTTCCGACACAACACTGAGGACAAGGTTCCATGGGCATGGAGCTCACAAAGTCATCTTTGAGCCCCAATTAAATTATTCCCCTGTGGTTAATTCTTTTTTTTAATTTTGTTTAAGGAATACAACTTCATGAATTTAATATATACAGATTTGGGGACATGATGATCCCCCCCCACTTCCCTCCCATCCATACTCCCTCCTTTCTTCCTCCTTCCTCCTCTTTTCCCATTCTTATTTTTTAGAGACCAATTTTCAGTTAATTTTTATACTCATAAGCTTAACCGTACACTAAGTAGAGAGTTCACTGACTAGTGTGAAGAAAAAAGAGAAAAGAATAAAACCAAACAAATAAGAAAAACATTGTTCCTTGACAGTCAAGGCAAGGGCTGTTCAAAATCATCACATCTCAAAGTGTTAGTTTTGCTCCTATAGATTACATTTTAAGTACTTATTAGTTACCACAGATCAGAGATACCATATGGTATTTATCTTTATGTGACTGACTTATTTCACTAAGTATAATGGTTTCCAGTTGCATCCATTTTGTTGCAAATGACAGTATTTCATTTTTTTTTACTGCTGTGTAGTATTCCATAGTGTATATCTACACTGTAATTTCTTTATCCAGTCTTCAGCTGATGGACATCTGCGTTGATTATATATCTTAGCTATTGAGAATTGAGCTGAAATGAACATGGAGGGTACAGATCACTCTTTCATATGCTGATTAAATTTCCTTTGGATAAATTCCCAGGAGTGGGATGGCTGGGTCTTATGGTAGGTCTGTATTCAGCTTTCTGAGTTATCTCCATATTGTCTTCCACAGTGGCTGTACCAGTTTACATTCCCCCCACCCTGTGGTTGATTCTAATCGAGGCAAGCGATGACCTGGGCTGGGAAGCAAGCGTCAGGGCGGAGGAGAGGGAGGCGCGGCGAGCACCCACTTCCTCCTCCATCTACTGCTTGTAGACCTTCGGCTTGGTCTGCAGCTCCTCCTCCAGCTCCTGCATGCACTGGTTGGTCTTGTGGTCCTCCTCTTTGAGGTGGCGCTCATTCTCATGCAGCATCTCCAGCTCTCCACGTCGTTTCTGCTCACCCTCCAGTTCCATGTCTAGTTCCTTGATCTGAGCGAGGAAGAGGAATGCGATGAGGGAGCTTGCGTTTTTCTGAACCTCAGAGTTGAGTGACCTTGGATGAGGCATCACAGCCACAGTATCCACCTCCTGCCCCGAAGTGAGCAAATGAGCCTTGGACGAGAGAGGCAGACTCTGCCTTCCATGAGCCGTGCTGTGATCGTCACTGTTTCCTGAGCAGTGGGGGCGCCAGTGGGTTAGGCAAGGTGACTGAACCTTCTGGGTCCTTCCTGCTCTTCCTGCTTCTCATGGGGGAAAGACCAAGGTTTGTTTTTTTTATGTCAGAAATAAGAGACAGGAATAACACTGAGAATGAAGATAGAGGAATAGATGGGAAACTGCTGTGCTTGGCAGCTAAGCATTGTGTCTCTGTGTGGGAGGAAGACGACGGAGGAGGAGAGGAGAACTTTCAGGAAATGAATTAGAGTTGTTGACCTGGTTTCCTTTTCTTTCCTAGCACTCGCATAACTGAATGCCCCATCAAACACAGGTCATGTTTTTGGCAAAGGACACACCACCTCGTCAGGCCGGATGCCCCTCTCTTCTCTCTGGCTTAGCTCAGTGCTGCCCTCACCCTGACTTCCGGCTTCATGGTTGTGCGCTTTCCTCCTTTCAGAGCCAGCTGCCCAGCCTCCCCCTCTTAGCCTGGAGGTCTTTGGAGGTGACCTCATGGTTCTTGATTTTCTCCTGGCGCATGCAGTGGCTCTGCTCTTGCCGGAGTTCTTCTTCCATGTGGGCAGCCTGAGAGGTGGAGACAAGAGCAAGGGTTGGAGCTCCCTGCTCCCCAGGCTCGTTGTGCCTTTGAGAGACGAGGGGACTTGTCTCCTGGTCTCTGGGAAGCCAAGTGGCTGGCAAGAGGATCCTTGATGACAAACAGCTGGCTTTGGTGAGGGGGTGCCCCTGCTCCTGTGTGCTACTAAGTGAGGGGAGGAGGCAGGCTCCCCAACCCCATGGACTCCTGCTGGTGGAGGCCACTCTAACCAAACCCTTTGCTGCCACCTCCATGAGGGGCAAGCATGGAAGGTGCTGGTTCAAGTGCCCAGGTTCTAGCCCCAACACTTGCACGTACATGGGATGAATTCCTTGCCTCTCTGAGATTTGGTCTTATCTCTAAAACAAGGTCATGATCCCTCTGTGTGTTATTCACATTTGGAGATGTATTTGGGTAAAATCATAGGAGATAATAAGGAAGGAAGCATTTAGCTGCGCTGGTAAGGGACTGAGCTATGAGCAGTAAATAGTACCAAGCGCTATCACTGGCAGCAGATAGGGGTCCCTGGATAAGCCAGGGAACTCTTGAGCCACAGCTTTTCATTTGTAAAGTGAATGTCCATTTTTTAAAAATTGGGTTAGTTGTCTTTTTACTGTTGTGCTCAAGGAAGGGGGCCCTGGCTATGTCCCCGCCCCTGCAGGCCTGCCCCACATGTCCACCCTCGGACTCACCCTGCAGGGTCTTGCTCTCCTTCTTCACAGACTCAAGGGACTCCAGGGTCTTCTTGAGCTTGAAGCTCTCAGGTGTCCATGTGGTGCAGCTTCTGTGAGCCGTCCCCCTCCACCTGCAGCACCTTACATTCTGCGGCCGCCCAGTCAGCATTGTGGTGAAGATCCATTGCTTCTTGTCCAGGGTGGCGGCTGCAGTGTTGGCCTTGGGCAAGGTGGAGATCGTGTTCTGGGACCAGACATTTCTGTCCCCTTCCCCTTCCTTCTGTCTCCTACCCAGCCTCCTGTCCTTCCATCCCGCAGTAACTGTGGTGACCATAGACTTCTTAGGAATTGGGATATAATTCAGCACTCGTGGTATAAGCACAGAACAAAGTCTGCAAATAGCTGGATTCAAGTTCTAAAACATGTTTTTAATTGTTTACTTATTTGAGAGGCAGAGTTACAGGCAGAGGGAGAAACAGATCTTCCATCTGCTAGTTCACTCCCCAAATGGCTGCAATGGCCGGGGCTGAGCTGATCCGAAGCCAGGAGCTTCGTGCGTGCAGGGGCCCAAGTACTTGGGCCATCTTCTACTGTTTTCCCAGGCTACAGCAGGGAGCTGGGTCAGAGGTGGAGCAGCCTGGACTGGAATCGGCACCCATATAGGATGCTGGCACCACAGAGGGAGGCTTAACCTACTGTGCCATAGCACTGGCTCCCAGTTCTAAAACTTCTGCTGATAGATATGTGACCTCAGGCAACCCACTTTATTTCCCCAGGCTAGAATTTTCTCAAACCTTCCCAGATTTATGACACTCGATCCAATTTGCCATAGCATATTTCTCTAGAACACAGTGATATACATTACACATCACTAACTTTTTTTTTTTTTTTTGACAGGCAGAGTGGATAGTGAGAGAGAGAGAGACAGAGAGAAAGGTCTTCCTTTTGCTGTTGGTTCACCCTCCAATGGCCGCCACGGCTGGCGCGCTGCTGATCTGAAGGCAGGGTGCTTCTTCTGGTCTCCCATGGGGTGCAGGGCCCAAGGACTTGGGCCATCCTCCACTGCCTTCCCGGGCCACAGCAGAGAGCTGGCCTGGAAGAGGGGCAACCGGGACAGAATCCGGCGCCCCGACCGAGGCTAGAACCCAGTGTGCTGGCGCTGCTAGGTGGAGGATTAGCCTATTGAGCTGCGGCGCCGGCCACACATCACTAACTTTAAAACTGACTTTTTTTTTTTTTTTTTTTTGACAGGCAGAGTGGACAGTGAGAGACAGAGAGAAAGGTCTTCCCTTTGCTGTTGGTTCATCCTCCAATGGCCGCCGCGGCCGGCGCACTGCGGCCGGTGCACCACGCTGATCCAAAGGCAGGAGCCAGGTGCTTCTCCTGGTCTTCCATGGGGTGCAGGGCCCAAGCACTTGGGCCATCCTCCACTGCCTTCCTTGGCCACAGCAGAGAGCTGGCCTGGAAGAGGGGCAACCGGGACAGAATCCGGTGCCCCGACTGGGACTAGAACCTGGTGTGCTGGCGCCGCAAGGCAGAGGGTTAGCCTATTGAGGCGCGGTGCCGGCTAAAACTGAATATTCTTAGACTTTATTTCTGCATGGACTTTTCATGTTTCTCATAACTCCCCAGCAACTGCATATGCATTTACTGTTGTGCAAAAATTAGATTTTGTAAAGTTTTGTTTAACTTCTAAATTTGAGGAACTTAAACCCTTTTGGGTTTCAGGCCTTCCCTCCCCCCCACCCGAAGCTTTTTGTGTGGATGTGACCTTCCACCTGTGTGACCCCTGGACCTGGCCACGTTCTCCAAATGGGCTGAACATGGCCTCTCAAGGCCTGAATCATGATCCTGTCCAGACCAGACCCAGGTGGGTGTGCGCCAGTGGAAACCTTACTGAATTTGGGAAGGGTCTGGCACATCAATCTGAACCGGGGACGCATATGGAGTTATATTTAGCAAGAGAAATGGAGAAGATGCGGCACACCACTTCCTGGAGCACATTTGACTGTTCTTATGGACCTGTGTAAATGCTGCGGGCCCTCTGCATCCGTGGGCTCTGTGTCCACAGATTCAGCCAGCCGTGGAGGCTCTGAGCAGCTCCCGATGCAGCTTCTCAGAGCAGGAGGTGGAGATTACAGGAAGGCAGATTTAGACCTACTGTAGGAAGGAGCTTTAGAAAGTGTTGCTAGGGCTGGAAGGCACTGCACATCGGTGCTGCTTGTATCAGCTGAAACTGGAGGCACCAGCAGGCTGGCTGGGGTCCGCTCCGCGCCCGGGCCCTGGGTGTCCCACACACAGGGTCAGCAAGAGCGTAGCTCAGAGCCACAGTCACAGGTCTGCCCTTACTTCCTCAGGGCCATCAAGCAGGGTATCTGTCTGCTTCTGTAGTTTTTGAATGAGGAAGAAAGCTTGAAGGAGATGAGGGTGCGTTGCTACAGCGCTGGCAAGCTGGCAGAGTGGAGACCTTTACCACTGAGCATGGGCTCTGTCCTGAGCATTGCCCCCAGCCCGCTGGGTTTCAGTGAAGCCTGGGGATGGTTTTTTTTTTTTTTGAGGATATCCAGAGCTTTATTTTGTAATGCAGAGGCCACACCATGGCCCCAACTGGGGATGATTTTTAAGATTTATTTATTTTTATTTATTTATTTGAAAGGCAGAGCTACAGAGAGGCAGAAAGAGAGAGGTCTTCCATCCACTGGTTCACTCCCCAAATGGCTGCAATTGCCAGAGCTGGACCAATCCAATCCGAAGCCAGGAGCCAGGAGCCTCTCTGGCTCACCCACGCTAGTGCAGGGGCCCAAGGACTTGGGCCATCTTCTACTGCTTTCCCAGGCCATAGCAGAGAGCTGGCTCGGAAGTGGAGCAGCTGGGACTCGAACCGGTGTCCATATGGGATGCGGGCACTGCAGGCAGCAGCTTTACCTGCTATGCCACAACGCCGGCCGGAGGATGCTTCTTGAGCACCTCAGAGTCAGGGAAGCCGTGTCTGGAACCTGAGCCACAGCTCCCGATGTCCCTGCAGGCAGCCTGAGGGCATCGGGCAGTCCTTAAAGGGGGACCTCAGAGCTGGCAGTGCACAGAGTGGGCGCCTTTGTCCCGCCTCTCTGTCCTCCTCTTACAGGAGCCCTCTGTGCTCTTCCTTCTGCTGATCTTGATCCTGGCCCCAGCAGTGGCTGGTTGTCTTGAGCCACCCATGAACCCTTCTCGGCCCACCTGTCCAGCCCAGGAGGATGCTCACTCGGTCTCCTCCAGCTCCTCGGTCCTCTGGATGGCATCGGTCTCAGACTTGGTGCTCCAGGTGGTCACCTGGGTGTTGAGCTTGGACATGAGGTGCTGCAGCTCTGACTTGTCCCCCTGCCCCTCCTCCAGCAGGTCCAGGTCATGCTTGGTGCTGGCGAGACTCACCACAGCCATGCTGTGAGACTGTGGACAAGCTGGGCAGGAGCCACTGCTTAGGATATATATGACTCTGGCTCCACAGTGACAGCAGGTAAAGGTGTGATTGCACGGTACAAACTGTTGGGTTTTATTTTCCTTTTCTTCCAAGTGTTGGCCATAAGAGTGTATAATTCTGTTTAGATCTACCCATCACATGCTTCAGTTTCGTGGTTAACTTTTTACTTACTACAGTACAATATTATTTTTCATGTTCTGTCCGCAGCTGTATAACCTATGACTTGAGCAACTCTGTCACCACCAACTCCATCCCTAGGCAAACCTTCAACTCTTCATCCAGGTGGCTCTTGTAATCATCCACTTGCCATGTCAGAGAAGTCTTTACCCAGAAGATTTGATTGAGCCGGCTCTGGGAGTCCTCATTTTCCCAGCTCAGTTCACTGTTTTCGGCTGGGTAAAAAGGGGATGGAAGGAAGAGTAGGTGGAGAACTCGCTCCCCAGCCAGCCAAATCCTGGATTCCCCAGGGCATTTGCTCCTAAAGTACCCAGTAAACATGGTAGCTTGGCCAACCGAGCTGGAAAGGGAGCACAGTGAACCGTGATGCCACCGCCTAGGTAAGGGTTCCCAGGAAGGGAGCAGTGCCCAAGGGTTGTCAGCATCCATGTCATGTGTGTGCAGCGGGGGCCTCAGGTAACAAAGCCCCCAGCCCCTGTCGGGAGATACAGCAATGAACTTGGGAGGAAAGAGCGGGGCAGCGTTTACCTTGAAACCACCCCCAGCCAACTCTCCCGCCAGAGGCTGGGGAGGTTCACGGTGTGAGGAAGAAGAGCCAGGGCTTCCAGTCCTACTCTGAGTCACTTCAGCTCCCCAACATCTGCTTTTCTTACCCATCAAATGGGGATGTTGGTTTGTTAGAAGTATTCAGAATGTGGTAAGCCCGGCCTTAGGGTGCCCACAAGTTCTCTTCCTGTCACGGAGCCCTTCCTAAGGCCCCCAGGGAGTACCGAGTTCTCTCGGGGAAGGCACCTCTGACTTCCTGCTTACTCCTGATGAGAGCCCAGCCTCTGCAGAGGTGGACGGTCACTTGTGTACTCTCAGATTGCAAGTGGTTTTTGTCAGAGAGGCACAAGCTTTCTTCTGTCTACCAAGCTAATCCCAGAGGCGCCAGCGTTACCGTCCTGCAGGCCACAGGGCAGTTTTGCGTTTTTCTTACATTCATTTCCTGGCTGACTGTGTCAATCTCTGCTTCTCAAATGCTCTTTGAAGGCAGCTTTATCCTTTTTCTGGTTCCCTCACTGATGAATTAAATAAAGTCTTGACATGTGTGCACTTTATATGAGTATGTGGGTCATATCTTGAAGTGTATAAAATTGTATCCCCTGGGTATTAACATCCCTCCTGCTGATCTCCTGGAGCAGGTGAGAGAGATCGGAAAATGCTTGCAATGGAGTTCCCTTTTGTACCTTGTGAAGGTGTTACCTGGAGCACTCAACAGGTGGGATCCAATCCCCTTCTGTCTTCCCACGGGCGTAGGATGTGAGGACACAGGTACTCCTCCTATTCCCCTGAGCATCTCTGTTTCTTTCCATGCCCTGCAACTCGAGAACATGGAGGGGAGGAGCAAGCCCACCTCGGAGGCAGGTGCTAATGGTGTTAATTTCCTCCTGGTTTTGCTCCAGCTCTGCCACCTTGCCACTGGTTTCTGACAAGCTGTCTTCCAACTTCCCGGCTTGGGCCTCAGCATTCATCAGCTCAGGAGGAATGAACTTGGTGGAGAGACGGTGGGGGACGGGGAGTCCCATCAGGACTCTGCCCTGCCTCCTAGCCCTTCCTCCTGGGCGGCCTCCCAGAATGTCCTGGAAACGCCACAGTGGCTCACCGTTTTCTATCAACATGAACCCAGAGCCTTTCGGTTGACTTACAGCTCCTCATTCTCTGGCCCATTCGCTCATTCCCCCTTTCACAGCCTCCAGGGCTCCTGTAGACCAACCCCCGGTATGATGCAGTGGGCTGATTTAAGAAAACACACCAGGGCCGGTGCCGCGGCTCAATAGGCTAATCCTCCACCTAGCGGCACCGGCACACCAGGTTCTAGCCCCGGTCGGGGCGCCGGATTCTGTCCCGGTTACCCCTCTTCCAGGCCAGCTCTCTGCTGTGGCCAGGGAGTGCAGTGGAGGATGGCCCAAGTCCTTGGGCCCTGCACCCCATGGGAGACCAGGAGAAGCACCTGGCTCCTGCCTTTGGATTAGCGCAGTGCGCCGGCCGCAGCATGCCAGCCATGGCGGCCACTGGAGGGTGAACCAACAGCAAAAGAAGACCTTTCTCTCAAAAAAAAAAAAAAAAAAAAAACACACACACACACACACACACACACACACCAGGAATAGCACAGGGGTCTGTGGATAAAGCAGTAACTGCAGATGCCTCAGGACTGTGGCTGGGCCTGAGATCCTCGAGACATCGTCTTCACTTACTTTAGTTTTTTATTTGAAAGGTAGAGAGAGATCTTCTACCTGCCGGTTCACTTCCCAAATGCCCATAGCAGCCGGGGCTGGACCAGGCTGAAGTCAGGAGCCTGGGGTGGCAGAGACCAAAGTATTTTGGCCTTCCCCTGTTGCCTACCAGGGTGCACGCTAGCAGGAAGCTGGATTGGAAGTAGAAGTGCACATGAACCCAGGTACTTGGATCCAGGATGCAAGTGTCATCTCCACTGAGCCAAATGCCCACCCCTCTGCTTAGCTTGGGAACCTCTCCTGCCTGGTGTCCCAGGAGGCCCTTCGCGTGGCAGGTGCTCAGCAAATGCAGGTTGAACTTCATAGTCTTCTGTCATGGATCATTTTTATTTTTGGGGGGGGGATTGTAGCAACACCTTATCCCCTTACTAGTCTCTTAATTCCTTGAGGACATAGTTAAACTAGTGTAATGATCCTTGTAATAGGGCGTTTATCAAGCATTTCTTACATACCAGGGACTCTACTCACCCTCACCATAGTGTGTTAAGCGAAGATGTCACTTTCACTTTTTTTAAAAAAGATTTATTTGAAAGGCAGAGTTACAGAGAGAGAGAGAGAGAAGGAGAGGCAAAGAGAGAGAGACAGAGAGAGAGAGAGATGTTCCATCCGTTGGTTCACTCCCCATTGACTGCAATAGCTGGAGCTGCACCGATCTGAAGGCAGGAGCCAGGAGCTTCTTCAAGGTCTCCCATGTGGGTGCAGGGGTCCAAGGACTTGGGCCATCTTCTACTGCTTTCCCAGGCCACAGCAGAGAGCTGGATGGGAAGTGGAGCAGCTGGGACTCAAACCGGCACTGCAGGTGGTGGCTTTACCCGCTACGCCACAGCGCCGGCCCCCACTTCCACTTTTGAGAAGAGGAAACTGAAGCACCTTTAGGTTATGTAGTTTAGGTCAAACAGCCAGCCAGTGCAGTCTGTGATGGATTCTTCCCAGCCCCCTCACAAGGTATAGAACGTGTGTCAGGCCCGTTGGCAGCTCGCCACGTTTGGTAAGGAGCCGAACGCCGGGTCACTTCCCTCACCTTGGACTTCTGCAGTGTCCATGCTGGCACTGAGGTCGTCGATCTCAGCCTCCATGACCTGCTTGTCCTTCTCCAGCTTGGACTCGATCCTCTGTAGGTTCTCTGCGTGCTTCATCAGCTCAGCCGTGGAGTCCATGTGCTTCTTGCACAGCGTGGAGGCTGTGGCCTCGCTCTGCAGGGCCACCTCCACCAGCTCACGCCACAGCTTCAGCACTCGGCCTCCCTCTTGTGGTTCTGCCGTCTGGGGCAGAGGAGGAGCAGAGCTTAGCAGAACTGGCTGGTCCTGGCATCTGCTCACTGGTCCCCTGATATTCCTGCACCCCACCAAGAGAGTGTCCTGGTGAAATTTGTCAGCCTTTGGCCCTGGATGGGTTGCCCATAGGAAATGTTTAGATAGTGTATGCTGAACTGTACTTCCCAAAAGATATATCCAAATCCCAACCTTGGGCATTTTATTTGGAAATGGGGTCTTTGCAGAAGTAGTTAGTTAAGATTAGGGTAGACTGTAATCCCATGAGTGGTCTCCTTTTTTTTTTTTTTTAAATAAACTTTTTTTTTTTTTTTGACAGGCTGAGTGGACAGTGAGAGAGAGAGACAGAGAGAAAGGTCTTCCTTTTGCCGTTGGTTCACCCTCCAATGGCCGCCACGGCTGGTGCACCGCGCTGATCCGAAGCCAGGAGCCAGGTGCTTCTCCTGGTCTCCCATGGGGAGCAGGGCCCAAGCACTTGGGCCATCCTCCACTGCACTCCCGGGCCACAGCAGAGAGCTGGCCTGGAAGAGGGGCAACCGGGGAGTGGTCTCCTTTTAAGAAGGGGGAAGTGTGGACTCAGGGAGACACACAGATGAAAGTTGTGTGATGACAGAGTCAGAGACTGGAGTGCTGCAGCTATCCCAGAAGCACCAAGGATTGCCTACAGTCACCGGGAGCTAGGAGGGATTCTCCCTCGGAGCCCCCAGGAGCCCCCAGCCTTGCCAGCACCTTCATTTTGCCATTCCAGCCTCCTGACTGAGAGAATGAATTTCTGTATTTTTAAAAATTTTTTTAATTTTTTAAAAATTTTATTTAAGGAATACAAACTTCATGCATTTAATATATACAAACTTGGGAACATGGTGATTCTTCCTCTCCTACCTCCCTCCCACCCTTCTTCCTCCTCCCTCTCCCTTTCCCATTCTTACTTTTCACAAAAGTCAGTTTTCAGTTAATTTTATACTCATAAGATGAACCCCATACTAAGGAGAGAGTTCACCAAATAGTATGAAGAAAGTCTGATGATTTTTTTTTTTGGACAGGCAGAGTGGACAGTGAGAGAGAGAGACAGAGAGAAAGGTCTTCCTTTGCCGTTGGTTCACCCTCCAATGGCCGCCGCGGCCGGCGCACCACGCTGATCCGAAGGCAGGAGCCAGGTGCTTCTCCTGGTCTCCCATGGGGTGCAGGGCCCAAGGACTTGGGCCATCCTCCACTGCACTCCCAGGCCACAGCAGAGAGCTGGCCTGGAAGAGGGGCAACCAGGACAGAATCCGGCACCCCGACCGGGACTAGAACCCGGTGTGCCGGCGCCGCAAGGCGGAGGATTAGCCTAGTGAGCCATGGCGCCGGCCCAAAAGTCTGATGATTTGTTAAGCAGCCCCAGGAAAAGCAACCCTCTCCTTCACCCATGTGTAACTTTGACGTTCTCCACGTGTGGACCATGGCCCAGGGAATTGGTGTGCCCTGGGAGCACATCAGAAATGCAGAGTGCTTGGACTAGCCCTGTTGAACTAGGATCTGTGTGTGTGTGTGTTTAAAGATTTATTTATTTTATTTGAAAGACAGACTTGCAGAGAGAGCAGCAGAGATAGAGAGATCTTCCATCCTCGGGTTTACTCCCCACGTGGCAGCAACGAAGCTCCTGATCTGAAGCCAAGAGCCAGGAGCTTCTTCTGGGTCTCCTGCGTGGGTACAGGGCCCAAGCATGTGGGCCATCCTCTGCTGCTTTTGCGGGTGCATTAGCAGGGAGCTGGATCAGAAGTGGAGCAGCTGGGACTTGAATCAGCATCCATATTGGATGCTGGTGCCACGGGCGGCGGCTTTACCCACTATGCAACAGCGCCAGACCAGATCCCAAGGATCCATGTGCCACAAGTTTGAGATTCTCAGATCTCAGTCAACCCTGGACTCTGGGGATTCCCTGCTTGCCTCCCTGACCAGCCAGTTCTCCTCTCAGGCCTCTCTGCAACCCAGCTCCCATCAGGCAGTCCCTCCTCCCTGGCCTAGCTCTCGCAGCTCCCAATCCCCACCTCCTCCTGTTCTTTTGGCCTAGAAGCAGTAACAGCCCCAGTGCTGTCAGTCTCTGGCACCTCAGCGCCCTGTTGTTTTTCTTGGCCTCCCATGGTTCATGCCTTATCATTCAAGCCACCTAGACTGGTATTTCTTGCCAGGACACTGACCATGGCCAGGCACTGGCTTTGGCTCTGGACACACGCCCACTGTGAGAGGCCAGGGGGTGATAAGTAGGCCCAGAGTCCAGGCAGCAACTGGGAAATGGCACTCGGCCTTTCAGGGACAGAAACGCCCGTCCTGCTTCCTGCTGGGACTGAGGGTCTGTATGTGTACGAGCGCTGACCACATAAACTAGAAGCACTCAGGTGCATTAGAAAAAGTTGTAGCCGGGCATCGAGAGCCGTGGCTGAGACTCCAGCCCCCACCTCCCTCTCGGAGGGGTGCCCTCGGGGTACTAGGCTCACCATGTTCATGGTATTAACCGTGTCTTTTATTTTTTGAGTACTTGTGCTTTGACTCTGGGAGCCTGGAGGGATGGCCCCTCCCACAGCCAGTCTGTTCCTAGAGAGAGGAAATAACTTGCCCTACAGTGTCCTGTTCTAATGCAGACCCACCTGTCTAGAGCCCACCCCTCCAGCCACCTCCTGTGTGGGCTTCTCACCTTCTACTACCCACCTCCCCAGTCACTCTGCAGTAATAGTGGGTAGGCCGTCATCCACCTGCCCTAACCACTATCCAGTAATAGTGGATAGGCTATCATCACCTTCCCTAACCACTCCACGGCTGGTGCCAGACTACTAGGCTCATCCCTACTCCCCAGAACTCTCCACAATTATTCAAACCAGACAATCCTATGCATGCCCACCCTGCCTTGCCTGTTCCCACAGAGAGCAAGGTTAAGGCTCTTGCCTACTTTCCCCATCTCTGCTGCCTCTTGGACAACTCCAGTGCTTCCCAGTATGGCCCTGCATGGTGTGTTGGTCCATTCCTCTGGGGAATGGTAGCAGTTATCCCCTGACATGCTGGCCGTACTCTAGCTCACATGTTCCGTTTATTCACGATATTTAAAACACCTGCCGGGGCTGGTGCTGTTGTGTGGTAGGTTAATCCTCTGCCTGTGGTGCCGGCATATGGATGCCGGTTCATGTCCTGGCTGCTCTTTTTCCTGTCCAGCTCCCTGCTAATGCACCTGGGAAAGCAGCGGAAGATGGCCCAAGTGTTTGGACCTTTGCATCCATGTGGGAGACTCAGAAGAACCGCCTGGCTCCTGGCTCCAGATTGGCCCAGCTCTGGCCATTGCAGCCATCTGGGGAGTGAACCAGCAGATGGAAGACCTCTCTCTGTCTCTCCCTCCCTCTGTGTGCAGCTCTGCCTCTCAAACAAGTAAATAAAGAAAGAAATCTTAAAACAAAACAACACACCTGCCCCTGCATCCAGCTTGTCTCATTACTGAACTATGGAGCCCCAGCAGAAAGTGGACTGAGTCAGCCCCTCTCACATCTATTTCTAGCCATTGGCTTCCCCTCATGTCAGTCCCAGGAACTGAGCAGTCACCAGCTGGTCTTTGTCCTACTGCTCACAACTCCGCCTTCTCCTCCCTTGCAGGCAGGCAGGGCTGCGCACCCCCAGGCCCCTTGGGGATGAGTACCTGAGCGGACGTGGCTCCACCAACCTCCTCTTGTCTGTCGCAGAGCTCCGCCAGGTCCCAGGAGAGGTCACTGTGTTGCTTCTCTCCCTGGGCGAGAGTGAATGATGCTGTTGGGAGCCAGCTAAAGCTTCCTTCTCTCCTGTAAAGGCTGTGATGGCCACTCATGTCTGGGAGGCAGGGGCCTGCACCTGGGGAGCCCTGCACGCTGCTCAGTCACGGATGCTGCTCATCTCTCTCCCCACGGGGGTCTGTGCTCCAGCCTCATCTGGCTGAATTTGGAGTTTAGGCGCATTACGATTCATCTCCCAGCAGCTTCCTGGCCGCACTCTCCTGAAGGCTCCCCTCCTTCAAGCCTCCCTTCACTCTCTGTTCTTCTTTTTTTTTTTAAAAAAGATTTTTTATTTGAGAGAGTTACACAGAGAAAGGGAGAGACAGAGACAGGTCTTCTATCTGCTGGTTGGCCAGAGCTGGGCCAATCCAATCCAAAGCCAGGGTTCAGGAGCTTCTTCCAGGTCTCCCATGTGGATGCAGAGGCGCAAGCACTTGGGTCATCTTACACTGCACTCCAAGGCCATAGCAGAGAGCTGGATTGGAAGAGGAGCAGCCAGGACATGAATCGGCAACCATATGGGATGCAGGCACCACAGGCAGAGTCTTAGCCCACTATACCTCAGTGCCAGCCCCTCTTGTTCTTCCTTAACACATGCTTTCTCCTTTTCAATTTTTTAAATTTTATTTTTTTATTTTTTATTTTTTTAAAATTCACTTTATTTAAAAGGCAGAGGGCCAGTATTGTGGTGCAGTGGGTTAGGCTGCAACCTGCAACACTGGCATCCTATATGGGTGCCAGTTCAAGTCCCAGATGCTCCACTTCTGATCTAGCTCCCTTCTAATGTACCTGAGAAAGCAGCAGTGGTTGGCCCAGGTTCTTGGACCCCTGCCACCCACATGGAAGGCCTGGATAGAATTCTAGGCTCCTGGCTTTGGCCCAGCCTGGCCCTGTCTGTTGTGGCCATTTGGGGAGTAAAGCAGTAGATGGAAGATTTCCCTCTCTGTAACTCTGCCTTTGAAATAAATAAGTAAATATTTTTTTTTAAAGGCAGAGAAAAAAAGCATGGGGAGAATGCAAGGAGCCAACAGGGCTGCTCCCTTAGCTGCGGCATCAGAATGTTCCCCACGTGCTGGGGAATGTGTCATACTGGTTCCCTGTACCCTGTACCATGTACCTGTGTCCTGGGCTGGACCCGGTCCCCAGCTGTAGAAAAGGCCCTAGGAGCTGGGTGTTCCCTGTGGATCTGGGTGTTGAGCTTGCCAATGCTCTTGGTCAAGTGTTTCGTCTTGTCCTCCTCAGCTTGGAGGTCGTCTAGGGTTTTCTGGAAGGAAAGACACACGTGTGTGTCCCACAGGGTACAGCAGGAGCTGCTGGATATACCAGGTGCCAGTTGTCGCTTCTTAGCTGTGTGGCCCCTGGGACTTGAGGACTTGAGTTGACTTTAGTGGATGGCTACTGAGCAGCAGCCCCGGGCACTGGGTGAGGCCGGGACACACAGATCTGGGCAGCTTTTGGCTGAAAGTGGGCCCTCAGAGGTCCGTTGGAGGCTCTAGTTCTCCAGGGGACATTTTGGAAATCCGTGGGGGTGCTTCCGGTTGGCACAGTGATTGGAGGTCCCACTGATGTTTACTGGTTGATTCCAGGGACACTGGAGGTTCCGCCTTGCACTGGACAACTCAGCACCATGAAGAATAATACTGCAGTCCACATGCTTGATGTTCCACCCAGGCCTTCAGGTGAGTAAAACTAACTGTTCACTCCCATGTAAACCCAGCACCCCAGCACCCTAGCCCACCTGGCCTAGCACATTTCTTTCTCTACAACACACTGCACATTTAAAGAATGATTTGCATAAAACCGGGGCTTTCTGTTTGCTACTGTTCACAACCTTCCCAAGAGTTGTCCACCGTTCTGTGATCACGTCTCTGCAGCAGCCACATCTTCCCATCCGAGTTGCACTACACCCTCCCGCGCCCATCTGCGGCCGGCGGAGATGTCTCCTGGTCCACCTGCCCGGGCTCTGACACACTGATGGACGCGTTATTTATTATGAGTGACTTTGCGTTCATTTCGCGCTTATATCAAAGGGATCACTGTTGATTTTTTTGAAGTTGTGTGTTATATTATTTATGCTTTCTATTTCTGGATAGTAAGAGGGTGTTCCAAAATACAGTCAATCCTCATCACTCGTGAATCCTCCATCTGCAGTCCCAAATCCATTCTCACGGTGCTCTCCTGGCCAGCTGTGAACATGGCACACATAGAGGGATTCTGGAGTCGTCCACCGTGCACTCTCCCAGCTGAGGTCAAAGAAGGCAACACTCTGCCTTCTTACTTCAGCTCCCGTGCTGTGAACAGGGGTCAGTTCTGTGCTCTGTTTGGTGTCATGGCTTCTGCATTTTCACGACTGGGGTTGGTGATTTCACGGCCTCAGTGGCTCCCAAATGCAGGGCTGAAGTGCTGGCCTGTGTTCCTAGTGCAAGAAGGCTGAGATGGGCCCCGTGGAGAAAATCTGTCTTTTAGATGTACTTCACTAAGCCCCAGGTCACAGTGAGTCCAAAGTTAACAAATCAACCATGTGTATTAAAGCAGGCGTGTTTAAAGAGAAGCCCACACACGGGGCTGGCATTGTGGTGCTGTGAGGTAAGCCACGGCCTGTGACATTAGCATCCCATATGATTACTGGTTTGAGTCCCGGCTGCTCCACTTCTGATCCTTCTCTCTGCCAATGTGCCTGGGAAAGCGTGGTGATGGCCTGAGTACTTGGCTTGTTGCTATCCATATGAGAGACCTGGATGGAGTTTCTGCTTCCTGGTAATGCATGTGTTGTAATCATACGTGTTATGCATTGGTTGGTTGACAAAAATGTTAAGAGCAAAGGCTCGCGGGAACCTAGCCCTGTATTTCCCCTAGGAGCAATGGTTCATGTTTGCTGACCGGTGTCTGTGGCCCCTTTGCAGAACACGGCTCCTATGGATGACAAGAATCGGCGTGTTTGTTCTAAAGGGGGCTTTGGGTATGATGTTGTCGAGAACCGCAGTCTAAGAGGGAGGAGCTCAGGGGATGTGTTGTGGATTCATGGTGTCAGCAGGTGCAGCAGTGAAGGTCCCCTGTCCAGCCGGGGGCTTTCACTTGCTCTGTACACCTGTGTCTCCCAGAGGCGCTTTGCGCCCTGGTCAGCCTTGGTGGCCTGTCAGAGCCTGAGCCTGGGAAAGTCGTGGGGGTCTCCTCGTGCCCTCAGGAGCTCCTGACCTGTTGTTGCCGTGGTGTCACTGTGGCTTAGAGCACACGGAGCCCTTCTCTACGCTCCACTTCATGCTCGCAACTCTGGCGACCACTCTCAACCTCATTCATAATTACTGACGGCTTCCCCACTTCACTCCCAAAGCTCTCCTAGTTGTGGTGATAAATGACCTGGTCACCCTCCTGATGACACACCTGGAAGGAAGGTGACAAGCTATGGCCATGCCCACTTCACTGATGAGGGAGTTGAGATGTCACGGAGCCCCCAGCCGAGGGTGGCAGGGGCAGGATTTGAACATGGTCTCCCGCTGCACGGGCAGAGCGTGTTGTGCCAAGCCCCGCCCATCTGCCGAGGGGAGCCCACGGGGGGCCCTACCTGGCGCAGCTCCTCCAGAGCCCTCTTCTGGAGCTTGGCCATGGGATCTGGATGGCGAGAGAGGTCCCCGGGGGGTCAGGGTGCCTGGAGACTGCGGCGGGAGACAGCTTTAGTGGGGGAAGAGAGGAAGGCCCTCAGCTTAGTGGCAGCCTCAGGTCTCCTGGGAGCTTAAGTGCTGAGGCCAGGGCACATCCCACACCACCCAGGTCAGAATCCCGGGCTGGAGGGGAGGCATTCAGAACGGGGTCCTCGCACCTCAGCAGTTGCTAGGAGTGGGCCAGAAACACAGACCCTCGGTTCCCGCCG
Organism: Oryctolagus cuniculus; assembly: GCF_051225735.1. Lineage (NCBI taxonomy): Eukaryota > Metazoa > Chordata > Mammalia > Lagomorpha > Leporidae > Oryctolagus > Oryctolagus cuniculus. The sequence continues at coordinate 8,513,724 of NC_142885.1, read as the reverse complement.
GTCCTGCCAATCCAGAGTCCACAGCTTGCCGATACCCCTGGAGGCGTGTGTGCACGTCAGAGTCCAGAAGCCTGTGGCTGGTGGTGCAATACAGCGGGTAAAACTGCTGCCTGTGACACCGGCATCCCACATGGGCGCCGGTTCATGTCTCAGCCGCTCTACTTCTGAACCAGCTCCCTGCTAATGTGTCTGGAAAAAGCAGCACAAGATGGCCCAACCTGGCTCAGCCCTGGCCATTGTAGCCACTCAGGGAATGAACCAGTTGATGGAAGATGTCTCTCGCTGTCTCTGTCTTTTTCTCTTTCTCTGTAACTCTTTCAAACAAATCAATAAAATCTTCAAAAAAAAAAAAAAAAAAAAAAAAAAAAAAAAGCTGAGGAGCACAGGTTGAGGCAGAATCCAGGTTGGGCTGATGGCCCAAGCAAATGTAGCCCTGAGGTTGGGCTGTCTCAGATTCCATCAGCTGCGAGCAACAGGTTAGGCCGTGCCCCAGACCTGCTCACTGAAATCTGCATCTTAACGAGACCAGGTGGTGGGAGCACCTTGCGGTCAGTGGGGAGATCCAGGAGAATTGAGGGCGCTCAGGTGGGATGTCACTGTTAGTCAGGCTCTGCCATCTCACCCGCCGACCTCGCAGTGCCTGTGCTGGCTACCCGCCCAGCATCACACCAAGCTTTGTTTTAGCGCCGGGTGTGAACGAACCAGCCCTGAACTAGGCAAGGCAGGGGGCACCATCAGCCAAGGTTGCAAAAAAGAGGGGACTGAAATTCCAAGGGAGGGCAGGCGCCCGTGGCTCACTAGGCTAATCCTCCGCCTGCAGCGCCGGCACCCCGGGTTCTAGTCCTGGTCGGGGCACCGGATTCTGTCCCGGTTACTCCTCTTCTAGTCCAGCTCTCTGCTGTGGCCCAGGAAGGCAGTGGAGGATGGCCCAGGTCCTTGGGCCCTGCACCCGCATGGGAGACCAGGAGGAAGCACCTGGCTCCTGGCTTCGGACAGGTGCAGCGCGCCGGCCTTTGCAGCCATTTGGGGGGCAAACCAATGGAAAAGGAAGACCTTTCTCTCTCTCTCTCTCTCTCTCTCTCTCTCTCTCATTGTCTAACTCTGCCTGTCAAAAAAATTAAAAAAAAAAAAAATTCCAAGGGAGATGGAGATTTGTCCAGAGGAGGAGGGACTGCCTGGGGTTTCCCAGGATGGGATCAGAGGTATAAAATAACACAGACCACAGAGTCAAAAATCAGGCCCAGCGCTGTGACTGCGGGCACGTGGCATGGCGTAGCTTCCCTGACGCTGAGTTCTCTGCACGCGGAATAGGAGAAGTCTTCATCCCGAGCCGTAGAGGGATGGGATACTCAGCCTCAGTCTCCACAGACACAGAATGGGGACAGCAGCTCGAGAAACTTCTCCGGGGTAGCATACAGAGCAGGGAGGTGGGCGGCAGCCTGGGGCACCATGGGCAGAAAATGCCAGTGCCATACACTTTGACCGGTGCAGAGATGCCCATGGCAGAGCAAGAAGGACCGGTGATGGAATGAGGCCCATTGCAGTCCTGGGTTTTTTGGTTTTTGTTTTTAACCTATGGGCTTGGGATCTTACTCAGGTTTCTAAATGTTTTTCCTCCCCATAGGATGTGGTGACAGGCAGGCATCCGAGGAAATCTTTGCAAGGGCCCGGCAGTGAGTGACCGCTGCCGTGCAGGGGCCTTGAGCCAGGATCCCTGTGGAAGCTTTGTCATCAGTACCTCCCTGCTGAGGGTGAGCTGCTGCCGGACTCAGGCTAGGGGGCGCTCTTGCCGCCACATCTTGCTGTCATTCCTGGACAATCTCACAGGCGCCCAGCCTGCTGCCAAGTGTAGACAAGAATCCGATGATTCTTTTTTGGCATTTGAGTCAAGGGTGACATTGTAATGAAGGGAAAGAACAAGTCAGGGGATTTCCTTATGGTCTAGAGGGACATGGCTGCCCAGAAGAGCTTCCCCTGCCCCCTCCCTAGGTCTGACCAGAGCCACGCTCCGGAGCAGTTGCCAAGGCCCACCAGCCCCCACGCTTCCCTCCCAGCACCTGGCGTGCAGCCTGCAGCTGGATGGTGAGGTCATTCTTTTCCTGGCTAAGCGAGGCCAGTCTTCAGATCCTTGCCCTTGGTGATCAGCTCCCGAGTCTCGGCCATGGCATTCCTCAGCTCGCTCTCCTCGGCCTTCATCTCCCCCTCTTGCCGTGCCACGTTCAGAAGCAGCTTGATCTGGGTGACAAGCAACATCAAGGTTCGGAGAGGGGGGCTTCGCTAGGCGGGTAGGGACGGGCTGCAGGGTCTCTGCCTCAGACTTGACCTAGCATCACCAGTATGGTGCAGAGTTAAAGAGAGAGAGGCAGAGACAGACAGATACACACCTACATGTGTGCGGAGAGAGAGAGAGAGAGAGAGAGAGAGAGAGAGAGAGAGATTCTGTCTGCTGGTTCACCCCCCGAATGCCCACAGAGCTGGGGCTAGGCAAGGCCAAAGCTGGAACCTTCTGGGTGTTCCATGTGGATGGTAGGGGCCCAAGAGCTTGAGCCATCATCTGCTGCTTTTTGGGTAAATTAGCAGGAAGCTGATCTGGAAATGTAAAATAGCCAGACCTCAAACCAGGCACCCCAATATGGGATGCAGGCATCCCAAGTGGTGGCTTAACCCACTGAGCCACAAGGCCCGCACAGGACCAATTGCCAGCATGCTCTTAACTCTGCGAGATGTAACATTAGGCATTCCTCAGCCCCCAGGTGCCCAGTGTGTCCATCTCTCTGCAAGTGTGCATACAGTGGAGCCCCTCCCTCTCTCTCTTACAGACTCCTCCCTCCTTCTGTCTCTGACTCACTGTCTTTCTCCGTGTCTCTCTGTCTGTGTCTCTTGACTTCTTTCACTTTCTCGTCAACATGAAGTCCCAGCTCTCAATGTGGCCTTCCAGGCCTTCCACGCTGTCTCCCCTGCTCAGCCCCTGCCATGGCTCAGCTGATCCTTCCTGCCTCTGGCCTGTGCCCCTGGTGCCCTCCAGGAGTGCAGGGCTGAACCTCCTTTGCTGTTCGTCTGGGAGCAGTGACTCTGCTCAGCACCCCAGCATCTCTCTGGGCCTCTCGATGCACTTGGCACTTGTTACCCTGCCCCTGAGTCCAGGGTCCCTTGGGCCCCATCATCAGTGTTCCTTTGCCTGCTGGGCTGCAAGCCCCTTGAAGTGCTCCCTTCTGACCCCTCTGGGTCCCCACAGTACCAAGCTGAGCCTGCTGGACAGGCCCTCGGGGGTATTTCCTGAGCCCATGGGTCCATTTCCCAGGAGGGCAAACACTATGGAAATGGATTTGGGAAGAGGGATCCACTATCCTGGAAGAAGGTCAAGGCGGTGGGGATCGGGGATACCGCAGTGGCGAAGTTTGTGTGAAAGTTGTCACACGTGCTCTGGCACCCGGAAATAGGTTCTGTTCAGTGGATGCCCGCTGAAGTGTGTGCTTTTATTCATTGACCCATCCTCTCTGGCTTAGCTAAAGAAGACAAGAACTTGGTTAAAATACTGAGAGTAAAGGTTTTTTTTTTTTTTTTTTTAACTAATTAGGCTAGAACCTTCTCTGTCGCGTATTTAATTAGTAGGGAACAGGGAGGTTCCCAGCCTCTGCCTCCTTGTCATCTGTTCCTCTGAGCTCTGCCCAGAGGCTCTTAGAGGCTGTTGGCCCAGGGCTTTGTGAAGGGGGATGAGCACACCAGCGGCAGGTGTGTTGGATTAAGCACTACTTAGAAACCCTCTGAGGCTGGGTGCTTGGCACGGTGGTGAAGACACTGTGCAGGATGCCTGCATCCCATAGCAGAGTGCCTGGGTTGGAGTTCTGCCTCCACTCCCGCCCCCAGCTTCCTGCTATTGTACACCCTAAGAGGCAGCAGGTGCTGACTCAAGCAGTTGGGTCCCTGCACCCACGTGGAAGACCTGGATGAAGTTCCTGGCTCCTGGCTTTGGTCTGCCCCAGCCTCGGGTGTTCTGGCATTTGGGGAGTGAACCAGCAGATGAGACTTTTTTCTTCATTCCTTCCCCCTCCCTAAATAAATAAAATAAATAATTTTTTAAAAGTAGGGACCCTTTTGATTACATACAAGAGTACTTTAAAATGTTTGTGGGATATTTGTGATGTGAACCCAACTATTTGAGCCATCACCCGCAGCCTTCCACTGTATACATCAACAGAAATCTGGACTTGGAAGCAGAGCTGGATTTGAACTCAGGTCCTCTGATCCAGAGTACAGGTTTCCCAAGTGGGTCTTAACTCCTGCACCAAACACTTGCTCCAGGAGTTTAAATGTTTTCACCAAAAAGAAATGAGAAACGTTTGAGGAGATATCTGTACTTACCCTCATTTGAACATTACACCATGTAGACATGTATTGAAATATCACATGGTAATCCCAAAAAAATGTACATTTTTATGTGTCAATTAAAATAAAGAAGAAAAAATGTGGGAAACTGGAATTAAAAGCTACACTTATTTTTGGTGCAAAAAGCCTTTTGAAATGCATGTAGTTTTTTCATAATGCACATTCTCCATGAATGTTTGAAGACCCTCGGCACGTACAGATTTCAAATTTTTTTGCACTTACATACAGTTATCTTTTGATTCCACTTTTCCATGAACTTTCTGAATTGCCCCCTGCAACTACTTTAATGAATAATTAGAAATATGAAAAAGAATTCATTGAATCTTTGATATTTGTGGATGATGTTTGTTTAGGATGAGATCAAAGCAAGTCAGGATACAAATAAAATGTGCAGAATAAAAAAAAGTGAGTTGATAAAAAGAGAGGTCAGTCAGAGAGCAGGTGGGGCAGCGGCCGCGCTGACTTCCAGAGACTGTGCAGTCCCTCTCTTGGACACACAGCGCTCACCATTCCTCCCTGTCCAGTTGTAATCAGGGCCAGTGTTGTGGCATAGTGGGTAAAGCCACCACCTGTGACACCAGCATCCCACCTGAGTGCCAGTTCAAGTCCTGGGTGCTCCACTTCTGATCCAACCCTGCTAATGAGCCTGGGAAAGCAGTGGAAGATGGCCCAAGTGCTGGGGTACCTGCCACCCATGTGGGACCCAGATGGAGTTCTAGGCTCCTGGCTTCAGTTGCGGCCATTTTTTTTTAACTTTTATTTAATGAATATAAATTTCCAAAGTACAGCTTATGGATTACAATGGCTTCCCCCCCAATAACTTCCCTCCCACCTGCAACCCTCCCCTTTCCTGCTCCCTCTCCCCTTCCATTCACATCAAAATTCATTTTCAATTCTCTTTATATACAGAAGATCAGTTTAGCATATATTAAGTAAAGATTTCAACAGTTTTCACCCACACAGAAATACAAAGTGAAAAATATTATTTGAGTACTAGTTATAGCATTAAATCACAAAGTACAGTACATTAAGGACCGAGATCCTACATGAGGAGTAAGTGCACGGTGACTCCTGTTGTTGACTTAACAAATTGATACTCTTGTTTATGGCATCAGTAATCACCCTAGGCTCTTGTCATGAGTTGCCAAGGCTATGGAAGCCTTTTGAGTTCACCGACTCTGATCATATTTAGACAAGGTCATAGTCAAAGTGGAAGTTCTCTCCTCCTTTCAGAGAAAGATACCTCCTTCTTTGATGACCTGCTCTTTCCACTGGGATCTCACTCGCGGAGATCTTTCATTTAGGTAATTTTTTTTTTGACAGAGTGTCTTGGCTTTCCATGCCAGTTGCAGCCATTTGGGGAGTGAATCAGTGGATGGAAGATCCTTCTCTGTCTCTCCCTTTCTCTTTGTCTCTCTGTAATTCTGCCTTTCAAATAAATAAGTAATTTTTTTTTTAATGGAGGGCTCGGGTCACCCAAGAGGACACAGAACTTGTCCCTGCCCCCTGTGTGGCTGCCCCAAACAGGACTGTCCTCCTCTGTCCTGAACACAGCTGCCCTGTGTCCCGCCTCCCTCCCCTGCTGGCCTGTGGCACACTCCTTCTGGATGGTGACCCCAGAGTGGGCCTGACCACCTGCTGCAGCCTGCTCCAGGCCTCCTGCATTGGTCAAGGGTGGCCTGGCTGCGGGGGGTGTCTGTAGCTCCACCAGGTTGGGTGGCTTGCTGTCCTGACTACTCTCTCAGAAGGACACGGCGAAATGAGAGGCGGAATCCCGTCATTTCCTGTGCGCCCTCCAACTCTGAGGCCAAGGACTCACTGAAGGAGTTGAAGACCCCTCAATGTACCCAGGGGCAAGGGATCAATAACCAAGGGCCCTCTGGTGGCAGAGAGGGTGTGGGGAGGTGGCTGTGCTCATCTTCGGTGGATTTTATTTTATGGGGTGAGATGGCAGACAGGAAACTGCACTATCTGGTAGGAGGCTTAGACTCCTTTGTCTCCCAGGTACCCTCATTCTCAGACTGTTCCTGCAACTTCCTGTGATCTCTGAAACCATCACCCCAACACTGTCCATGGGAGAGGCCCCCGCAGCCCACACCACAGGTGGCAGCAGTCCCAGCTGCCCTGGGCTCCCAGCCCTCACCTGTTGCAGGGCTTCTGCCAGCCCCCAAAATGCAGCTGCAGGAACTTGCGCATGTGCCTCTCAATGACAAGAGGCAAGGTCACGTGAGCTCAGCTGCAGGTGTGGGAGCCTGGCCTCCCTGGGGAGAGGGCCTGGAGAAAGGGAGCCAGGCAGAGGTTAGAAGGCCACAGAGCTTCTCTGTCCAGACACCCAGCATTGCCCGTGTGGTCTGGGACAGTCAGACTTGGGCTGGGGTCAGAGCCCAGCAGCACTTGCAGGAGGCAAAGATGGAGCCTGATGGAGCCAGGCCCCTTCCAGGCACAGGAGCCCGAGACCTTCCGCTCCCTCCCCAGGAACCAGCCCTGAGTCCCTCACTCCCATCTGTACAGCATCTCCAGAATCCATCTTCTACTCTCTGGCAGCTTCAGCCATCATCTCTCAGACCTTGTACGCCGAGGCCCTGGGCTGAACGGGGCCTACATCCCTCTGCGCAGCCCCTAACTGGCTTCCCTGCCTTTGGTAGGGGGTCGTGGAGGGCTGGCCAGAGGGTAATGGGGATCCGTTATCACTGTGCGGCCACAAAGAGCTGGCGTCAACAAAAGATTAGCGGGTTGGGCTGGCTGCTTTCAGGTGAGCACATTAGGGAGTTGCTAGAAAACATGGTTCCAAGTACAGGAGTCTGCAGTGAGAATCCCTGATTCTAGTCCTGACCCCGTGTGAACCAAGCCCAGTCCTTAACCCCACGGACCTGGTGTCCACATCTGTCCAGTGGGTGTGCTGGCGCTACCACGCCCCAGCACCGTGTCATACTGTGGGTCAACTGAGGGAAAGGCTGTGAAAGTGACCTGTGAAGAGGTTTGCACTGTTGGTCCCTGTCAGGGGTTGAGATTTATCCCCTAACCCTAACCCTAACCCTAGCCAAAAGCTGTGTTGAAGCCTTACTACCACCCCACCCACCCCAGACCTGTGACAGTGACGTTATGGGGAAATGGGGACTTAGCAGATGTAATGAGTTAGAATGAGGTCACACTGGAACAGGGTGGGCCCTTACTCCAACATGTCTGGGCCAGCATGAAGACACAGAGTCACAGGAGGAGGCCATGTGAAGACAGACGCAGAGCTGTGAGGGAGGCGTCTACAAGCCAGGGAGCACGTGGGGCCATCAGGACGGGAAGAGGCAAGAAACCACCTGCCCCAGAGGCTTTGAGGGGAGCTCGGCCCTGCCAGCCCCTTAAGGCGGGACTTCCAGCCTCCAGACTGGTAACTGTGGGAGGACAATTTCCTGTTGTCGCCGCCCAGCCCCAGGACCCCGGTACTAGCCCAAAACAGGGCTCTTTGGGCCAACAGCAGACACTGATGTCCACCCTTCTCACCACATGGTGGCGCTATCGGCACTGACCACTGTGTGTGTCTGTGTATGGGTGTGCACGTGTGCCTGTGTGTGCGTGTTAGTGTGTGCACACACGTCTTCAGCGGCCCTTGCTCGCTATGTCTGTAGATGCCCCCTTCGTTGCAGCATCTTCTTGACCTCAAGGTTCACGGGGACACGGCAGCATCATTACGATCCCGGCCAGACGGTCGACCCTGATGTCTTCAAGCTTGGCCAGGATGCGCGCTGGAGAGAACTCCTGGGGAAGAAACCCTCTTCTGAAAAAGGCCGGCTCTACCCAGGAGCCGGGAAGTCAACTGAGGTCTCCCGTGTGGGTGGCAGGGGCCCAAACATTCCAGCCATCGTCACTGCCTTCAAGGGTGCTCGTTAGCCGGAAGCGGGAAGCAGGAGCAGAGCCGGGAATCAAACCAGGTACTCCTGTATGGGTCACAGTAGACTGAGCGTCCACCCCGAGGGGGGTTTAAATCAAAGAACCTGAGGGTCGGAAGGGGCCTGAAAAGGTAAAAAGTGATGCTTGAGGTCCCTGGAAACAGCTGGCCGCAGCCTGGACACCTCCTGCAGCCGCTGCCTGCCCCAGCCTTGGCATGGCTTCCCTCTTGCCAGGGTTGCCCTTAGATTCGCCGAGAGCCAAACCGGGCTCTAGTCGCGGCCTCATGCTTCCCAGCCAGGCAGCTTGCACACATATTCTCACCTCCTTGGTCCTCAGCTCCTCACCTGAAGTGGGGGTGCTGATCCCTGTCTTAGAGATCGTGGGTGGAAAAGTGCTCCAAAGCTCCAAGTAACCCTCACTGTGATGGTGACTGCCCTGTGGCCAGGGTTCCAGGGGCCCGCCTTCTTCCCCACCAGACAGAATCCTTCTGTGGGGAGTGGCCCCATGGGAGCAGGTGTGGGGAGCGGGAGGTGGCGGCGGCGCTGACTTTCTCAGAATAAAGACAGAGTTGTACCAGTGCCACACAATTTCAGGCATCAAGCTGTGAGGCGCCAATGGGACTCATCCCCAGGAAAACCAGGCTAGCTTTGCAGTGTGTGTGTGTGTGTGTAAGAGAGTGTGTGTGTGAGTGTATGTGAGTGAGTGTGTGTATGTGAGTGTGAGTGTGTGTAAGCGAGTGTGTGTGTGTGGGTGCGAGTGAGTGTGTGCGTGTGTGAGCATGTGCGTGTGTGAGTGTGTATGAGTGTGTGAGAGCTGGACGTGCCCAGCCTCAGGGAAATGCAAACTAAGGTCACATGTTTCATTTCTTCTCCCCCTTCTTGTAACATTGAAGACACCTGATAAAACAGGTGTTGGTGGGGATGTGGACCGCGGGGAGAGTGAATTGGCACAAGAATTCTGGAAAAGAGTTTGGCATTCCCTTGCCAGCTTGGAGGGCACCTGTCCCCTGCGGCCTGCGTCTCAGCCCCGGCAGTGCGTCCACACCTGCCTGCAGGGCCTTTGAGAGATGCTGATGCTGGGGTAAGGGATTTCAAACAGATTTCTGGAGTGAGGCTCAGCCATTGCCATTTTGGAAAATTCACAACCCCCCCCCCCCCCAACCCCGGATGATTCTAACGTACAACCAAAAATGAGAACTTTGTTCTAGAGAAAGTCCTAGGTGGAGCCCGGGCAGGGGTATTCACAGCAGCATTGTTGGTAATTGCAGAAAAGAACGAAAGAAAAAGCAAGCAACTCAGCCGGCGCCGTGGCTCACTAGGCTAATCCTCCGCCTAGCGGCGCCGGCACACCGGGTTCTAGTCCCGGTCGGGGCACCGGATTCTGTCCCGGTTGCCCCTCTTCCAGGCCAGCCCTCTGCTGTGGCCAGGGAGTGCAGTGGAGGATGGCCCAGGTGCTTGGGCCCTGCACCCCATGGGAGACCAGGAAAAGCACCTGGCTCCTGGCTCCTGCCATCGGATCAGCGCGGTGCGCCGGCCGCAGCGCGCCGGCCGCGGCGGCCATTGGAGGGTGAACCAATGGCAAAGGAAGACCTTTCTCTCTGTCTCTCTCTCTCACTGTCCACTCTGCCTGTCAAAAAAAAAAAAAAAAAAAGCAACTCAAACGCCCACAGACAGAGAAGGGGTACGTGTGGTGTGGCCGTAGCCATCCGAGGCAGTGTGGTGCAGCAGTGGCAACGAGTGAGCCTCGTGTACCAAAAAGGACGGGTCTCAGAGACACTATTGAGTGAAAGGAGCTCGGCGTGGAAGAATGCAACGGAACAGCATCCAGGGTGAGACTCTCAGGACATGCAAGACCAAGCAAAACCTGGGCCTCTATGCTTAGGTGATAATTTTTTTAAGGCAAGGAAATGGTTAAAAATTCAGGACAGAAGTTGCTCCTGGATTGGGGAAGAGACACATGCAGAGGTTATCTTCTGGGTGTTTAAATGGGCTCAGGGACGCTGGTCTGATTGTTAGGTCTCATAATGTGACATCTTTTTACATGCTTCAAAATAAGGCGTGATGGAAACTTCCAGAAGGAGAGAAGACTCCAGGAGACCCACACGCTGGCCTCAGCCTGCCTCAGACGTGCTCGGCAACCTTGGTCAAGTCACCCTCCCTTAGGGGGCCTTGGCCTCCTCTCCTGTCCCATGAGAGCCCCAACAGCAGGACCCCTGAGACATCCCAGCTCCGAGAGCCCAGATTCCACACGTGGAGCCAGGGAGTAGAGCCGCCAGCGGAGTCCCGGTGGGAAAAGGATGGAAGAGAGTGCTCTACTCCCACCGCCAGAAAAACACCCCAAGGAACTAGGCTTCGAGTAGGGAAACTGGCCTTGGTTTCCTAAAACTTTTCTTGATATTTCAGAATTCACTGGCATTGAGATTTGGTCTTTGAGGCAAGCACGTGGCTGTGAGCGGGGCCCCGTGAGCCATCGTCAAGCACAGGGACCCAGTTCACAGACAGAACCATCCTGCTGTTTGTTCTGCTCCTGCCACCAGAGTCTGCCTACCTCTGGGAACAGCTCAGTCCCCAGCAGCCCTGAGCCTTTCCCCGCACCTGAGGTGCCCGAGGCAACCTTGAACCACAGCCAGACGCTGTCTGCCTGCCCCGTTGATCGCTGTGCCAGATTCCAAAGGTCTCAGCTCAACTTCCCAGACCACATGGCCCACGGAACTGGGGCCTGATGCCTACCAGCTCCTGCCCGCCTCTGTGAAGTCGGGCCTGCCGCCTCCACCCCTTCACCAGGATTTCTTAAGCTCCCCATCTGTCAAAGGTGGGTGGGGAAACAGGGGCTGCATCTCCAGGGTTCTTTCCAGCTCAAGTCTTCCGTGCTGCTGTGATACACCCCCAAGTGTTGCCCCTAAGTCCATCCAGCTGTGTACACAGCAAGTCTTCACCATGAAGGAGGCCAAAGCAAACAGTGCCAGCAGTGCCACGATTCTGCCAGCACAGAGTGTGATGAAGCAAGCCCCAAGAGCTAGAGACTCGTTCTGTTCTCCTCACTCGAGTCCCTCGAGCCTGGAACCACGCCTGGCACATGGTAGGCGTGCTGCAAGCATTGGCCGAGTGACCAGATGTGTGGGAGGCACATGCACGCTGGGAGTTCCCACACCAGGTGATGTCACGCGTGAGAAGTGGGGAGGCAAGCCTTCTGCTCCGGGCTGCGCAGAGGCAGGCTTTGAGCCCCTCACTCCTGGCCATGAGGCCCGTGCTCCTGCTCCGTCACCCTGTAGTCTGATGGGGCAGCTGTAGATGGACACCTTGCACTGCTGGGCTGGCCAGCTCTTACGGTCCCAACCAAACTCTGTGCAGGGCCAGGAAATGGGATAGACGCGGGGTGGCCCAGGCACCGTGAGTCAAGATCAGCAGGGCGCTCTGCCTGAGTCAGCCCTGACTCACCTGCCTGATCAGGGCTCAGGGTTTTCCGTGTGGACGAATAGGGAATGTGCCGCTTCGTCACCCAGGCCCTGACCGCTGTCAGGCCTGGCGGGGATGATCCAGGACCTTGGGATCTTTTTATTCTCAGAAACTCAGGGCCTACGTAGCACTAGGAAATAGGCTGCCATTGAGTGGGCGCTTGTTCTGTGTGTGCTGGGTTCCAGGCGCATTGCTGCCACTCACTCCAGTTCCTGTGAGATTGGCATCATTATCGCTGATTTTTCAGAAGGAGACAATGAGGCTGCCGAGGGACTTGCCCAAGGCAGATGGTTGGCCGATGGCCATGCTGGAATTCACAATCTGAAGGTCACTGTCTTGGGACAAGGCTGAGCTGGCGTAGAGAGGGAGCACCCAGCGGAAGACCCCACCTTGGTGTGTCCAGTTTTGTATTCATTGTGTCCAGCTTGATGGACTTGAGAAGCGGCTCTGAAGCCTTCTTGTTGTCCGTGAACCCTTGGGGACTCACGGGGTCTGGCACTTGGTACCTGACGGGAGAGAGAGGCCTGAGCGTCGTCACTGTCTCAAGGGTGCCCAGTACATTCATAGTTACCCGCTGACCTCTGGGATGCCTTCAAGACGGGAACTAGACCTGTCTCACAGATGTCCAAGGCAGGAGGGAGATGAGGTTCACAGGGGGCTTTGGGGCCAGAGCCGCAGCTTGGGAGAGAGAGCTGGGGCTCAAGGAGAAGCCAAAATCCTTCCCTTCTTGGTGGAGTGTGGAGTAGAGAAGAGAGCAGTGGCCCAGACACAGGAGAACCGCTACCTTTTCTGACCTGTGAACAGCTCCCTGTGTGACCTTGGGCAAGTCCCTCCCCAGTCGGGGGCTTAGACTGTGTGACCTCTGGTGACGTTTCCTGCTCCTTCCATCTGTGGTCAGGTATTCTAGCAAGTGGGGCGTGCAGCAAAAGATCACGCAAGTCGTGTACTTGGGAGGCGGCAGAGGTGGGAAGTGGGCAGGAAGCCAGTCAAAGGCGTGTTATCAAGGCAGTTGTCACACGGGGAACTGGGGAGCCTTGGCAGCGGCCATAGCAGCATTTATAACACTGGGATTGGCAGATATGACCAGTCAGGACTTCTCCACCTCCCTGCCCCACCCCCCTTTTTATTGGTAAACCTGGAGAATGCTTGTTAAACATCTACCACGACGTTGCCCTCTGAGAGCCAGGTTGGAAAATGCCTCAGCCTTAGTCCATCAGTCATTGGTTGGAGGGTGCTCCTGGAGAAGTGTTAATTCCTGGGACTTTCCACCCGCCAAGGAGGAGCAAAACAGGATCCGGAAGCTAAAGAAATGCAGGCACTGGCTGTTGAAAGTTGGGCCAGCCTGCACTGAAGCAGTGATGGTGAGGTGGTACTGACAAGACACCCATAGGGGCCGGCGCTCTGGCATAGCGGGTAAAACTACCACCTGCAGTGCTGGCATCCCATAGGGGTGCCGGTTCAAGTCCTGGCTACTCCACTTCCTATCCAGCTCTCTGATATGGCCTGGGAAAGCAGTAGAAGATGGCCCAAGTCCTTGGGCCCCTGTACCCAAGTAGGATATCTGGATAAAGCTCCTGGCTCCTGGCTTCAGCCATTTGGGGAGTGAACCAATGGGTAGATTTTTCTTTTTCTGTCTCTCTGTCTCTCTCTGCCTCTGACTTTCTGTAACTGTCTTTCAAATAAATAAATAAATCTTAAAAAAAAAGTCACCCATGGGGTCTATGCCAGTGGGACTGCACTGGGCAGCTCATCAATCCTAGGAAGATTGTACTCTGCACTCGGGGAGATGCCACTCACCTCTGTTTGAACTCTGGATACTGCGGCCTGTTTGGGAAGCCCTTCCTGCAAACACGGATGCCTTCCGGGATGCCATCGCAAGCCAGCTGCTGCATGATCAGGTGGGTTTCCACTACACCCACCAAGAGGGGGAGCGTAGGATGGAGAGGTCAGTCCTGCCACTCAACGAGGCTGAACTGAGTGTCTGTGCCATCAATCCTTGTCTCTCTCTGCCACTGCCTGGAGAGGGGGGGAGCCCAGATCCCCCACAATTCCAAAAACTCCTGAAGGTTCTCTGAGTGTGATTTCTGATAGAGCAGGCATCACTCTGCTTTATAAAGCAGCTGGGATATGATTTTGGGATGACCCATGGTTGAGGATTCTCTCAAAGACGATATATTTTTAAAAATTTTTTATTTATATAAATCAAAGATTTCATGTATCTCATAATATAGTTTTTGAATTTTTTAAAGATTTATTTATTTATTTATTTTAAAGTCAGATTTACACAGAGGAGAGAGAGAGAGAGAGAGAGAGAGAGAGAGAGATCTTCCATCCACCGTTTCACCCCCCAGATGGCTGCAATGGCCAGAGCTGCGCCGGTCCAAAGCCAGGAGCTTCCTCCAGGTCTCCCATGTAGGTGCAGGGGTCCAAGGACTTGCACCATCTTTTACTGCTTTCCCAGGCCATAGCAGAGAGCAGGATTGGAGGTGGAGCAGCCGGGACTTGAACTGGCACCCATATGGGATGCAGGCACTGCAGGCAGCGGCCTTATCGGCTATGGCATTGCCCCAGCCCCTACATACAGTTTTTTTTTTTTTTTTTTTTTGGACAGGCAGAGTGAACAGTGAGAGAGACACAGAGAGAAAGGTCTTCCTTTGCCGTTGGTTCACCCTCCAATGGCCACTGCGGCCGGTGCGCTGTGGCTGGCGCACCGCGCTGATCCGAAGCCTGGAGCCGGGTGCTTCTCCTGGTCTCCCATGTGGGTGCAGGGCCCAAGGATTTGGGCCATCCTCCACTGCCTTCCCGGGCCACAGCAGAGAGCTGGACTGGAAGAGGAGCAACCAGGACAGAATCCGGCGCCCCGACTGGGACTAGAACCTGGTGTGCCAGCGCCGCAGGCGGAGGATTAGCCTATTGAGCCGTGGCACCAGCCAACCCTACATACAGTTTTAAGAACATAAGGACAGTTCCCTCCCTCCCTCATTCCCACCCTTCCTCCTACTTCCTTTCTTATTTTTCTTTTAATGTTTGCGATAATATACTTTTTTTTTTTTTTTTGAGAACAAGTTTTATCATTAGTTGAAGAAGCGCCTAAGGAAACAAGCAATGGAATTGGGCTTATCTGAAACTTATGAGACCTAAGCATATCCTCCATTCAATACACTAAAACAAAGTAAATCTTTGAGAACAAGTTTTACTGTTAACTCTCATAATACGACTCTTTGAGGACGGAGGCCCTGCGTGGGAAGTTAGTGCATAGCAACTCCTGTTGTTGAGTTAACAATTAACACTCTTATGTACGATGTCAGTGACCACCTGAGGTTCTTGACATGAGCCGCCTAGGCTATGGAAGACTTTCTTTTTTTTTAAAGATTTATTTTATTTATTTGAAAGTCCAAGTTACACACAAAGAGAAGGAGAGGCAGAGAGAGAGAGAGAGAGAGAGAGGTCTTCCATTCACGGGTTCACTCCCTGATTGCAACAGCCGGAGCTGTGCCGATCCGAAGCCAGGAGCCAGGAGCTTCTTCTGGGTCTCCCACGCCAGTGCAGGGGCCCAAGGACTTGGGCCATCTTCTGCTGCTTTCCCAGGCCATAGCAGAGAGCTGGATCAGAAGTGGAGCGGCCGGGACTCGAATTGGCACCCTTATGGTCTGGTCCCAAGGTATGCCACAGTGCCGGCCCCTGGAAGCCTTTTGAATCCACAAACTCCTTCCTTATTTAGGCAAGGCCATAAGCAAAGTGGAAGTTCTCTCCTCCCTTCAGAGAAAAGTCATCCTTCTTTGATGACGACTCCTTTCCACTGGCATCTCAGAGACTTCTTCATCAGCCCCCAGGCAATGAAAGGTGGGCATGATTTGGAGCAAACATGAACTTCACAGACCCTCAGAACTTTCAGCAGAGAGACACGACCCCATGACTGGGGTCATGACTGCTTGAACTGGAGACAACACCACAGACAGAACGGGGGGTGGTGCCGTGGAGGGTGGTCATCAGCTTGTCCCCTGCTCCTGGGGAGGGAGGGATATAGAGCAAGTAAGTGAAGGGCAGTTCAGATGTGCAGGACGCCCAGGCTCAGGAGAGGTATTCCTTGAGTATTAGAATTCAGTGCCTCAGCCACTAGCCCTGTGGCACAAAAGAGACCACTCCCGTGACTGCAGAAACTCCTAGTGTGCACATCACCCTCAAGGACCAGTGACCATGGTCTCCCAGAATCAGGGCTGGTTCCCTGTAGAGTCTTGATTCTAAGAAGGAACCAGAGTTTTGTGGGACAGGCCCCTGGCCACTGTTAACCTCTGTACTGGATGCTCACGAGACACCCACTCTACCCAGGGACAGCCCAATCCTTGGGAAGTACTGAAATCTTTCTTTGTGTAACATCTCCCCATTGGTTGCATGTCTGTACCTTGGAAAATATTTCCCGTCATGCGCAAACTTCCCAGAAGATCTGCCAAACCAACTCCAGAATACTAGGTCTTGGGGGCACTGAGATCTTTTTCTCTTTTTTTTAACCAGCAGAGTTAGTGAAAGAGAGACAGAGAGAAAGGTCTTCCTTCCATTGGTTCACTCCCCAAATGGCCGCAGCGTGCCGACCCGAAGCCAGGAGCCAGGTGCTTCTCCTGGTCTCCTATGTGGGTGCAGGGCCCAAGCACTTGGGCCATCCTCCACTGCCTTCCCAGGCCACAACAGAGGGCTGGACTGGAAGAGGAGCAACTGGGACAGAATCCGGCGCCCCAACTGGGATTAGAACCCGGAGTGCTGGCGCCGCAGTCGGAGGATTAGCCTAGTGAGCCATGGCACCGGCTAGGCACTAAGATCTTGATTTGTTGTGGTGCTCCAGTTCACCCTCCAGGTTTTGGTTGGGTTGGACCTCCTCTGAGGGCTTCTTCTTCTTCTTCTTCTTCTCCTTCTCCTTCTTCTCCTTCTTCTCCTTCTTCTCCTTCTTCTTCTTCTGCCAGAGCTGCGCTGATCCGAAGCCAGGAGCCAGGAGCTTCTTCCAGGTCTCCCATGCAGGTGCAGGGGCCCAAGGACTTGGGTCATCTTCTACTGCTTTCCTAGGCCACAGCAGAGAGCTGGATGGGAAGTGGAGCAGCTGGGACTAGAACCGACGCCCATATGGGATGCCAGCGCTTCAGCCCAGGGCGTTAACCTGCTGTGCCACAGCACCGGCCTTGAGGGTCTCTTCCCCAGTGGTCCTGTGTGATTCTGTGGCCTCTTCAGAAGGAAACGGACTCCTTGAGTTACAAAGGCGATTGTCAAGGAATGAAATCATCCTGCACTGGGCCATGAAGCAGCAGTCTGACAACAACACGATTGAAAAGGAGGGTTGGGGCTCTTGGACCCCAGGTGGTCCCTGGGGCAGCTCCTACTGACCCTGTGGAAGTTGGAGACTGTCATGGAGGATCCTCTCTGCTTCTTGCTTCCAGCTGAGGAAGAGACGAGCATGTTTCGCATCGGGACCCGGCCCAGGCAGGGCTCTGTGCCCAGCGCATGGCTTCCCTGGGTTCAAAAAGGCTTACCTTGGGACCAGACCAAGGGGGACCCTCGCACCAGGAAATTGAGACCTATCCGGGAGAGGGCAAACAGGCTGACTGTGGCATCATTGTCAAAAGGGGTGCCGTGTCCCCTGGAGGGTGTGGGGCTGGAGCGAGCTGGCACACATGGCCTGGGGAGAAGAGAGAGTCCACAGACCATCGTAGGGAGCGTTGCTGAGCCCCAGGAGACTTGGCAGGACAGCCTCCGCTCAGGGCATTCCCTAGGGGCCACATGAAGACCACATGATCCTTAAGGGACTACGGGAGGTAAGGCTGGGCACAACAAGGGGGTCAGCCACTCCTGGAGCCTCCTCTGCTTTGAAGCAGCGTCAGTTTTTGGAAGACACCCACCATGGTTTCGTTCAGGGGCTCTTTGCTCTCCTCCAGGCAGCCCGTGATATTGTAACCCACCTAGAGGGCAGCAGATGCTAGTGGGTGAGTCTCAGGCTGGTGCTTCCCCACTCAGCCTCACCGCGGTTCTGCCCTGCTCTGGACTCCCAGGATCCACCCACCTTCAGCCCCTTCTCCTGGACCCACAGTTCTGTTCTGATGACTTTCCTGGTGTCTGGGATGTCCCTGGGCCCAAGGTGGGGCGTGGTGGAATGAGAAGGCCATGCCAAGATGGCCACTCGCAAGTGAGCATCAGTTATTCAGGAATGCCTTCGAAACCCACCTGGCAACGGAGCCTGCCTGGCAACAGGCTGTGATTGGTTAGGGCATAAACCGCCCCTTGACAGGATTGGATGCCTTGGCTATTTAAGCTGCTGTACCCTCTGAAGTAAATGAGTCTGCGGGCTGCTCGCCTCTGGCCCTCCTTCACCCAACTCCCAGGGTCTGTGTGGTGACCCCGTACCTCTTGCCCCCACTGCACTCCTCCTCTCAGAACAAATCAACCTCAACAGTGGGGGCCCCATCATCTGATTTGTAGTATGCATGTCTGTGACACCCCGTCTCTGAGCATTGCCCGTGAACCTGGACTCCCTGGCTGCTGTCTCCTGGGCTGTGTAACCTCTTGTGCAGCTTGCTATGCTGGCCACACAGAGCCTTCCTGACTCTTAGTCTCCCTCTGCCCAGGTGAGCATGTCATCAGTGGCCGGCTGAGCCACGTGAAGACATCTCTGTAGGGCTCCGGGTCTTACAGCAGAAGCCCACATCTCTTGCAGCTCAGCAGGTGGTGGCTGGTAGAAAGGCGTGCTCCAGCTATCCAGACGGAGGCTCCGCATACACAGGGGCCTGAACGCCTGACAGTGTCTGCTTCCCATTTTGCCCGATGGCCCTGGCTGGACGGGTAAAGAGGAAGGAGTCTTCCAGTTCCTCCCACCGAGCACAGAGGACGAAGGAGAGTGAGTACTCATGGATGGGAAGACCAACTCTGGGCTTTGCGTCTCCCACTCGGCATTGACATTCGTCACCTCTGAGCCTCACCTTAGGACTTTCGTGGAAGTGGGCAGGTCCCGTTTGACTTGGAATATTCCATTGCTGTAAAGACAGAGCTCCGTGCAGGGAGGGGACATGGAGTACTGGGATTGGTAGCCCCACACCTGCCATTTGCTGACAGTAGGGGCCTGTCCATTTTGTGAGTCACGGGCACTGTTATACGGTTGATAATACCATACGATCCTGACCCCTGCCCTGTGCAACCGTGGCTTTCCTGACAGCCCTGTCCTCAGGTTGCCAATCTCATGGAGGCTCAGCAAGCTCTGTTGGCAGCAGGGGCACTGGCCCCTAAAGCGTATTGAAATCCCGAGAAAACGAAACGGGTTTCTTACAAACAGGCTGCACAAAATGTTACCCACCCTGTTAATTATACCAACAGAACCTGAGTCCTGGGTGCACTCAATTTCCCTCCTTCCCAGGGCCGGCGCTGTGGCGCAGTGGGTTAACGCCCTAGCCTGAAGCACCGGCATCCCATATGGGCACCAGTTCTAGTCCCGGCTGCTCCACTTCCGATCCAGCTCTCTGCTATGGCCTGGGAAAGCAGTGGAAGATGGCCCAGATCCCTGGGCCTCTGCACCGGTGTGGGAGACCTGGAGGAGGCTCCTGGCTCCTGGCTCTTGGCTTCAGATCAGCTCAGCTCTGGCTGTTGCGGTCATTTGGGGAGTGCTCCAGCAAATGGAAGACCTCTCTGTCTCTGGCTCTACCTCTCTCCGTAATTCTTTCAAATAAGTAAAATAAACCTTTAAAAAAATTTCCATCCTTCCCAAGGACTAAGTTCACACGAGGGAACAAGTCTCCCCACAGATGTCTGTTTGTGTGGTGGCCACAAGCTGTCAGAGGGGCGACTTGACTCAGTCGGGGGTGACTAGTCAGCTGGTAGAATTTTTTTTTTCTTCTTGCAAATGTCATCTCCGGGCAAGGTTTGAATTCAGCTGTCAAACCAAGAGCCTTAGACAGTGGAGTGGCCCTGGCAGGTCTGAGGGCATGGGCTGCAGGCTGCTCACTGATGGGCCTCCTTGGCTGGATTGCGTTGGTACCGTCAGGTGGAGAAGGGATGAGGAAGGGTGAGCCAGAGCTGGTTTCACCCTGTTATGTCCTGGCTGTGCAAGGAAGCAGGAAGCCTCTGGGAGGGTGTGTCAAGGTGGACTGGAACAGCAGGAGCACATGGTGGCTACCGAAGGCCTCCAACAAGGTTGGTGCTTATGGTGCCTGTGTAGGGCACGAGCTTGGAGTGGGCCTCAGGCTGCTTTCCCTTGCCCCACTGGGCTCCAGGAGGTTGCTGGGTTTTCCCAGGTGGATGTCGTTCTGAGCTGCCTTGAATGTGGCACCCATGGCTTTGGGGAGGACACACTGTTCCTTCAAGATGGAGAAGATGCCATTGGGATAGGAGGGAAGGGGACAACATGGCTTTAGAGGAGGCTGCAAATCCCAAAGAGGCCACCCAGGCACTGGCTGTGGGCCTGGGGCTAAGCTGGAGGTGAGCCAGACACCACGTGGCCTGCCCGAAGCAGGAAACCGGGCAACGACGTCTGAGGCTGGCGCCTGGAGCTTCATGGCCTGGTCTTCAAATGCAAGGTCTTTGAGACGTGAATGAGTCCTGGTCCCTTGGCGTCCGTCAGAAGGGACGACTGAGGTCTGAAGGGTCCAGAGAGCTCCTTAAATGTGGATCCCACCTGAACAGTGGGCAAAGCCAATGACACCTGTCCACTCCGCTTCTGAGTCTCTGCTGCTGCCCACCCAGGGGCCTTGCTGCTGTCCTGGGTCTCGCCTCATACAAAAACCAAGAAGTTCATCACTGCTAAAGATGCTCTCTGTCCACAGAGGACCTGGGTTTTAAAGTTGTGCTTATTTGAGAGAGAGAGAGAGACAGAATGAATATATTCATGTCTTCTGATTTACTCCCCAAATGCCTGAACTGGCTGGAGCTAGGCTGGGCTAAAACTGAGAGTTGGAACTCAATCCAGGTCTCCCACATGGGTAACTCACGTACTTGAGCCGTCCCTGTTGCTTCCCGAGGTCTGCATTAGCAGGAAACTGGAGTCAGGAGCCAGAGCCGGGTGTGCAGCCAGAGACCCGCATATGGGACAGGAGTGTCCTAACCCACTTCTTAACTGCCAGGCCGAACGCCTGCTCCAAAGAGTTCTGAGTTTTAAAAGAATTCTGGGAGAGGGTAATGCTTCACCACAAAGCTCAACATTAGGACTTTTTAATTTTAATTTTTTAAAGATTTATTTATTTGAAAGAGTTATACAGAGAGGGGGAGAGAGAGAGAGAGAGAGAGAGAGAGAGAGAGAGAGAGAAATCTTCCATTCGCTGGTTCGCTGGTTCTCTCCCCAAATGGCAACAGCAGCTGGGGCTGGGCCAGGCCAAAGCCAGGAGTCAGGAGCCTCCTCTGGGTCTCCCACGTGGGTGAAGGGGCCCAAGGACTTGGATCATCTTCTGCTGCTTTCCCGGGTGGATTATCAGAGAGCAGTCGGGATTCAGACTGATGCCCGTATGGAATGCTGGCCCTGCAGGAGGGGGCTTAACCTGCTGTACCATAGCACCGGCTCCACGGTCAGCTCATAAATGCCAATCTCTCCTCCATGCTGAAGCCCAGCACATCAAAGGCGTCCTGCAAAACTGTGGGGAGGAGCAAAACTGTGGGAATCTCGGCTTCTCATTCTGCATCGTAGAGGCCATTGCACCGTGGGGCCATGCCAGGGTCCTGCTGTGGCAGCACACAGGAGTCAGAGACCCTGAACAGGGGCAGGGGAGGTCTGTCTGCCTCCAGGCACGCCCAGACCAGAAGCTCTGCATTTTACCTATTTAACCTCCCTAGCCTCTTGCTCACCGTGTGCAAGATCGGGGTAGCAGGTGACTGTAAGAATAGGGCAGGGTGATGTGTGAAGTGTCCAATCCGGTGCTGGAATCGGGGACGTGTTGCTCTGACCACCTTTGTTAGTATTGGCGAGATCTCCTGTCAGCTAGTGGGAGAAGAGAAGGCAAAGATGAGTCGGGCATTGATCCTGCCGCCAAAGCAGAGAGAGGGCTTCGTGACCCTGCAAGAGGGGGAGGTCGAGGGTAAAACGGGGGCGCTGGGAAGATGACAGTCACTTCCAGCTGCACTGGAGAGGAGGAAAAGCCGTGGGGTGGGGGAGTGGCCCCTAAGTCCCGTGCGGCTCTAGTTAACCCTGCAAAGAGAAACTGTCTGCAACAAGCGAACTTGGCATCTGTGCCGACAGCTGCTGCAGGACTCTGCAGGGAGAATCCGCTCCCGGTGGCCCTGCACGGAGGCCTCCAAAGTTTCCGTCCTGGCCCTCCCGGTCCCTCGCAGCCATGCCGGCATCGGGGATCTGCAGCTTCTCCCCGTTGTCCGTCCTGTCCACCACTGCAATGCGTTGGCGCATCCTGCAGAATTCCTCTGGGTTGGGCACCACCACCAGCAGCAGATGTCTCCTCCTAGGGCAGCAGCACAGGTTAAATGCTCGGCGACGCGTGGGCTTCATCTCCTTCATTTCTAAGCGGTGCCTCTCACGTGCCAGGCGTCACGCTGGGCATCGTGGGGGTTCTGGAGTCTTAAGAGCCCAGCCCTTGCCTTCTGGGATCTCTCTGAGTCACAGGGCAGTGAGAACAGCGTCACACGATGAGTGCTGGAGGGGCAAGAGGGTTGTAGGCACAGTACCCAGCACCCCTTGGGCACCCGGTAGATATTTCGGGAATAAATGAATTAATCTCTTTCTCCCTTCTCTTATAAAAAGTGGGTCATATTTTAATGCAAAAGGTAAGACAATGACAGCAGCAGGTGATAGCTGTCACTTGCAACACAAATAAACTCCACCTACGGCAGGGCCCTTATCTCTGGCCCAGTTAGAAGGGGTGTGTGTGTGGAGGACCGAGTCTTTATCCCTCCTCCCGCCTTATGTCCTCAGCAGGTCTGCCGTGGACAGTTGAGCATGTTGGTGGCTGCACAAGGGCACCCTGTTGAGTGAGTGAGTGGGTGTGTTGTGTTGTCTGAGCTCTGCACCCAACATGAGCTGTGTCCACCCAGAGAGGAGTCTCTTGCTGTTGTACATGCAAGCCCTGGGCCTGGGCTGACCCTTGTGCTGCTGCTGTCTGGGCATCCAACCCAGAGGCAGACAGTCTGAGACGTAGAGGGTCTCACGCCTCATATCCAGGTCCACGTCCCAGCCATGGCTTGCAGGCATCCCAAAGCCCCATCCATGAAATGGGCCAGCAGTGGTGTCAAGCCTCCTGTGGCTGCTGTGTCCATGAGGTGGGCGAGTAGGACTTGGAGAATGCCCCCTGTAACTTCACTCACGTAACTTTCCACCAAGCTGCTTCATTACCGGAAAGAAGAAAAGCAGGTTCAGCGGCTGTGGTCTCTACCCACAGTTCAGGCTTCTTGTTCGAGAGAACCTGGTAGAAAACGTAGCTTCTCTTGGCCGCTTGCTGTGAGATGACACGCGATTCCTCCAAGAGAGCGGAAAAAGGACCAGCGGGCTGCTGGTGGGCACGGGAGCTCCAGGTGCGTGGACGACAGGAAGCACAGTGTGCTCACAGACACTCAGCCTCGAGGCCTGGCTGCTGATGGGGGAGCCAGGAGCAGGGCAGGCCCCGCGCAGACCCCCGCTCAGAAGGACCTTGACCTTGGCCGAATGCTCCGCTGTGGCTGCTTTGACCTTCTCAGCACTTTGTGCAAAGGAGCCCTTCGTTTTTGTTTTGTGCTGAGAACCACATGCTACACACAGCCAGTCCTGTACCCCGCGAACCCTCCCAGAAGGGCTTGGCTCCAGCCAGCTTGTCTGCAGTGTGGATGAACCTGCCCTGGGCACAGGGGAGAGAGGAGGGGTCCTGAGGGAGGTTGCCCACAGCTCGAGAGCAGTGTGTGTCCCAAATGAAGGCCCAGGATCTCACCCACAACCCTCTTGAATTTTTTTAACAAATATTTTAATTTATTTATTTGAAAGGCAGTTATGGAAAGAGAGGGAGAGACAGAGAGACTCTTCCATCTGCTGGTTCACTCCTCAAAGGGCCATAAGGGTTGGGCCAGTCTGAAACTGAGAGCCTGGAACTCCCTGTGGGTGTCCCACATGGGTGGCAGGGGCCCAAGCACTTGGGCCGTCTTCTGCAGTTTTCGCAAGTGCATTAACAGAGAGCTGGATGGGAAGCTGAGCAGCCGGGACTCAAATCTGGCACTCACAGGGGATGCTGGTGTTGCAGGCAGCAGCTTGACCTACTGCATCCCAGTGCTGGGCCCAGCCCTCTTGAATTCTGGGAGGGAGGGCTGGCAGGGCTGGACGGGAGCCATAGGTTTCCCATGAGGATGGGCAGAGGAGATGGAGGGCCTCAGAGCCGAATCTCATCGAGGTCCTGCGGTTTGGGGCGTTTGTGGGGCACAGGCATGCTCTGCTGAGGTTCTCTGGACTTCTCATAGAGGCAGCCGGTGTGGGAATTTGGCTGGGCCAGCAGCCCGGTGGCCAGGAACCTGGCTGGGTCTCCTTCTCTGGACTTCTTCCTCTCCCTGACCACGGATAAATCAGTTCTCCTGGCGACAGGAATCTGTGCATCCTCCCTGCTGCTCCTGGGCCGTCTGCGCTCTCCCCTGTTCCTCACCAGCCCCCCGTTCTGTCCACTCTCCCAGGGCCCCTCAGCCAGTGCGCTGGGCCCAGCCCAGGAGCCGTCCCCGAGGCACCTGGGGAGGCAGGAGGGCAAGGCCATGGCACCCCTCCTCCCGTGGCTGCCCTCGGGTGGTGCTGGGTCCCTCTGTGACTCCAGCCCCAACTTGACTTGAGAATCCCCCGCAGGCCCCTCTGCTGCATCCCTCCAGCTTGCACGGGGCCGCCGCTCCCTGTTGCCGCCGTTCCCTGACTCCTGCCGGTGTCTCCACTTCAAAGGCCCTTGATTTAACCATGGAAGTAGGTTCTGTTTGCTGATGAGACGCCGAGCAATGCTCCTGGAACCTCTGCCGTGACTCAGCCTCCATCCGCGTGCCCGGAATGGGGTCCCGACGTGGGTCCCAGCACCCCCAGGGGCCGCAGACACTGCCGTTCACACGTCGGAAGCGAGAGGAGGTGCTGTTCCGGGTGGTGCCGGTGTTCCCGAGGGCCTCCAACACGGAATTGGCCTGGGTGATTCGATCCTCCAGGGACCCCTGGCCCAGACAGAAACCCAGAGAGGGGTGCCCAGCCGCTGCTGCCTGCAGACCTGGGGCCGAAGAACTGGGCTTAGAAATGATGGCGGCTTCTGTGCCAGGAACCCAGGAGGGACACTGGTGCCACGGGAGCAGCAGGCAGTGACGGTGGGGTGGGGTGGGGTGGGGTAGCACACTGTCTCTGTGGTCCCGGGCTGGCAGGAGGGGAGCCCAGGGACCCTGGCAGCTACGCAGCCATGACTCTCACCTGCCCACTCCCTGCGCATTCTCAGGCTTTCTCTGAGTGCTCCCTGTGGCCCTGGGGTGGCCAGGGCCTGTGGCAGCAGCTCCACAATCCATTCTTCACTTAGCCCTGCTCCTCTCCCAAGCACGAGCACTTCCTTGTCCTTCTGGGGCAGATAAGGCTTGGGGCAGCAGAACCAGTCCTGTGAGAGAGGCTTTGGTCCAGGGCCGCCTCCAAGTTGCTTCTCTCTAAGACTCAGTCTTGTCATCTGTAAAAGGGGCCCTGCCCCACGGAGTAGCTGTGAGCAGCACATGGCTCTGCTGTGTGTGCCACAGAGGCCTGAAGACGGGAAAGAGGCCCTGCGTGCACCCAGCGGCCCTGCCTTCCTTTCTGGGGACTGCTTGCCCGTTCCTCCAATGCTGGTAGGGTGCTAGGTGACCTTCTTTGTATTCTCAGTGTTGCCAGCACTGTCCACTGGGAGTGGACAGTGAAGCAGGAGGAGGGGGATTGGTGTGAGAGAAGGGGAGCCACTGAGGCAGATGGGGAGGCCTTGGGGGCATGGAGACCCCTGACTGGCATAGCAGGTGCAGCCTTACTTGCCCTGCTAAGCCCGCCTGCTGCCTGCTGTGCTCCGTACGAAGTCCCCCAATTAATTCTAAGAGGGCTTAATTATATGTGTAAGACACAGACCTAATTATATGTACATAGACTGAGAGACAGAAGAGACACTTACGTGATTAGCATAGACATTTTCACGATCAGTAGGGAAGAAAACAGAACAGGAAGATCTAATTAGGCAACATTTGGAGACCAGGCGTTTGATAGTACCCCAGCCGAACAGCCAGTCCTCACCCGAACCCCAGCGGGCATGGAGAGTAGCATCAGCGACACTCAGAGACCAAGCACCTGGCCTCCTGTGGAATCCCATGTGCCCATCACAGCATGCTACGCCCCTGCAGAAAGGACCAGGAATGCACTGGCCACTCCGTTTCTCCCAGACTGTTCTGCTCGGCCATGGAGCTGTCCGGTTATAAGCAACATAGAGAGGAATGGTAATAAATCACTCCGTGGCAAAAATCATACAGCTGACAGCTGAGGGCATTGACTTGTGTTCTGGACAGTTACTTAACTCGGCCTCCTCTGGGTTTGTGAAGCTTAAACTCAGTAGGGCATGAGGTAGGGCTGGTGCTTGGCGAGTGCCCAGTATACTCTCGGAGCACAGGTACCTGGCATAGACCTCTTCAGAGCAGAACTTGAATGTGTGTGCAGGCGTGTGTGTGTGTGTGCACACGCAGCATCTGTTGGGTTTGGGGTGCACATGGTCCTACTGCGATTGGAGCCACAGAGGCTCAGGAAGGCTTACCTGCTGCCCTCCCAGCCCCCCACCCCATGAGCAGGTCGTGGTTGGCATTGTCAGAGAGGGAGAAGAGGTGGGGCAGCATTCCGTGCATGCTGGCGACACAGGCCCGGAGCCGGACAGCCACCTGGAGGGGTTGACTGTCACGTAGGACAAGCCCGAGTAGGTCTGGCGGGGAGAAAGGGTGAGGGTTGGTCAGGTCAAGCCTCTTCCTGCTGCCTGCTTTCCCAGCTGAGCCACCCTGGGGCCCAGCCTATCGCTAAGCAAGCCAAGAACACCACTGATTTCTCTGGAGAGATACGGGATACAGTGATTGATTTTCTTTCCGGGAGCAAAATCTACAAGACTCTCTTCATTAAGCAAAACAAACTTTCTCTTTGATATATATTTGATTTTTTTCCTTTAGGTTTAATCATTCAATTAGGTAACACAGTGACATACATCCACAGCAAAAAAGTGGCCCCACCTGCCTACTCCCCCCACCCCCCCGCACAGGTCAGTGTTGCATGTTCATTTCTTATTCCCCCCTTGGTAGTTTCTGACGCATATGCAAACCAAGCCCCTTGATTCTATAGTATCTTGTGTTTTCCACTTACTATATCTGAGGGATTTTCCATGAGTTCACTGAGAGACTTCTGGGGTGTTTTAATAGCTGTAGAATCTACACTGCATGGACCCAGTCCCCTCCTGGTGGGCATCTGGGCTTGATCTTTTCTTTTTTATAAGATTTATTTGTTTGAAAGACAGAGTAGGGGCCAAAACTATGGCGTAGTGGGTAGAGCCACCGCCTGCAGTGCCGACATCCCATATGGGCGTCGGTTCGAGTCCCGGCTGCTCTACTTCTGATCCAGCTCTCTGCTATGGCCTGGGAAAGCAGTGGAAGATGGCCCAAGTCCTTGGGCCCCTGCACCCATGTGGGAGACCTGGAAGAAGCTCCTGGCTCCTGGCTTGGATCGGCACAGCTCTGGCCATTGCAGCCAATTGGGGAGTGAACCAGTGGATGGTAGTGGGGGAGAGGGGAGAGGGAGAGGAACGTCCATTTGCTGGTTCACTCCCCAAATGGCTGCAATTGCCAGAGCTGGACCAATCCAATCTGAAGCCAGGAGCCAGGAGCTTCTTCCAGGTCTCCCATGCAGGTGCAGGGGCCCAAGGATTTGGGCCATCTTCTACTGTTTTCCCAGGCCACAGCAGAGAGCTGGATCGGAAGTGGAGCAGCCGGGACTCGAACCAGTGCCCATATGGGATGCCGGCACCGCAGGTGGCAGCTTTACCCGCTACGCCACAGTGCTGGCCCCCTGATCTAGTCTTTCAAAGACTTAAAAAAGCCTTCTTTTTACTCCAAGAGTGTAATCTTGTATGAAATCACCCCATTAAAAAAAAGAAAGAACAGAAAACCCAGTGAGGTGGGGAAAGAAGTCATCTGAGGGGAGGGAGAATGAGGACAGGAGGGGGACAAACTGATGGGTCCCGAGTCTTCCTTTCTTCTTGCTGGACAGTCACACTGACCGCTACACCTCCACGAGGTAAGTCTACTCTGTCCAAGTGGGAGTCCACACCCTCCCGCAACCCCTGCTTAGCATAGCTGTGATGTGTTGACTCCTGAAGAGGAAACATTCACTAGCAAATGATCCCAAGAGAGAGAAGCAACGAGAAAACCCAGCTGAAGGATCGGGAGTGTGACCCGCAGTGTCTCATCTCGAGAATCCACTGAGTCACTGTCTCCCTGTAGCCCTACTGCAGCTGGGGGTGGGCGCAGGAGGCAGGTATGCACCTGTTCTGCTCAGGAGGGATTCAAGAGGGAAGGAGCTGGCGTTGGGGGAACAGCCCCTGCCCACTGGTTCAATCTGGGTGCTTTAATTTCAGGATTGACTCTCTGCCCTAATCCCTCAGGCCACACTCCACAGAGGCTGCATTCCCTTAGCCCAAAGACATGTGTGGCCATCCACAAGGGGCAAAACAAGGGCAGGCATTGTGGCACCGCAGGTTAAGCTGCCCCTGTGACATCTTTATCCCATTTCGGTGCCAGTTGGAATCCTGGCTACTTTGCATCCTATCCGGTTTTTTGCTAACATGCATGGGAGGAAGCACATGATGGCTCAAGTACTTGGGTCCTTGCCACTTCCATGGGAAACCCAAACGGAGTTCCTAGATCCTGGCTTCAGCCTGGCCCAGCACTGGCTGTTGTGGGCATTTGAGGAGTGAACCAATGGGTGGAAGATGTCTCCTTCTGGCTGTCCCTCTCTCTCTGTCACTCTGTCTTCAAAGGACTTGGCTGCAGAGTGGCCTCAAACTTGGCCAAAGAGTCCACCAGCATGAGATTTCTTTCTTTCTTTCTTCCTTCCTTCCTTCCTTCCTTCCTTCCTTCCTTCCTTCCTTCCTTCCTTCCTTCCTTCCTTCCTTCCTTCCTTCCTTCCTTCCTTCCTTTTCCAGTGAGAGAGAGAGAAAGGTCTTCCTTTGCCGCTGGTTCACCCTCCAATGGCCGTTACGGCTGGCGCACCATGCCGATCTGAAGCCAAGAGCCAGGTGCTTCCTCCTGGTCTCCCATGCGGGTGCAGGGCCCAAGCGCTTGGGCCACCCTCCACTGCACTCCCGGGCCACAGCAGAAAGCTGGACTGGAAGAGGAGCAACCAGGACTAGTACCTGGTGCCCCGACCAGGACTAGAACCCTGTGTGCCGGCACCGTAGGCTGGGGATTAGCCTATTGAGCCATGGCGCCGGCCTACCTGCATGAGATTTCCAGAGATCTTTCAATACTACCTGGAGCTATGGTGCTGATGGGGGCCTGAGTCCAGAGCCAAACTAGTCTTAAATTATAAACCCAGGGGAAAAAGCCCCAGTGGCACTGACCTTGCAGTCAAGCCTCTCCTCACCTCTTCCTACCAGAGAAGCATCTGCCTTTTTATTTTTTTATTTTTATTTATTTATTTTTGACAGGCAGAGTTAGACAGTGAGAGAGAGAGACAGAGAGAAAGGTCTTCCTTCCATTGGTTCAGCCCGCAAATGGCCGCTACGGCTGGCGTGCTGCACTGATCTGAAGCCGGGAGCCGGATGCTTCTCCTGGTCTCCCATGGGGTGCAGAGCCCAAGCACTTGGGCCATCCTCCACTGCCCTTCCAGACCACAGCAGAGAGCTGGACTGGAAGAGGGGCAACTGGTACAGAACCGGCGCTGCAACCGGGACTAGAACCCGGTGTGCCGGCGCCGCAGGCAGAGGATTAGCCTAGTGAGCCATGGCGCTGGCTGCATCTGCCTTTTTAGTGAAAGCATCCAGAGAGGCAGACACCAAAACTTGCTTATCTGACTCACTTTGGAGTTAGCCACCTTCGGGAAATCACCTTCGGGAAATCATTCTTCTGTGTCAGGATTTCCAAGGCGCTCAGGGCCTTCCTATAACCTGCTGCACTCATCAGCCAAGACAAACAGAAATCGAAGTTCAAGTGTAGGCTGTCACCCTTCCCAAGTCCTGCAGGCTGCACTGAGATCACATTTCCTCATTGTTGAGTGAGTGGATGAATAGATGAATGGATGGGTGGATAGGTGGATGGATGGATGAGTGGATGAATGGATTGACAGATAAATGGATAGACAGGTTGATGGATGGATGGGTGGATGGAAGGATGGATGGATGGATGGATGGATGGGTGGATGGATGGATGGATGGGTGGGTGGATGGATGGATGGATGGATGGATAGGCTGATGGGTGGATGGGTGGATAGATGGATGGAAGGATGGATGGATGGATGGATGGGTGGATGGATGGATGGGTGGATGGATGGGTGGGTGGATGGATGGATGGATGGATGGGTGGATGGGTGGATGGATGGATGGAAGGATGGATAGATGGATGGATGGGTGGATGGATGGATGGATAGATGGGTGGATGGATGGATGGATGGAAGGATGGAAGGATGGATAGATGGATGGATGGGTGGATGGATGGGTGGGTGGATGGATGGATAGATGGATGGATGGATGGGTGGGTGGGTGGGTGGATGGGTGTGGGATGGATGGATGGGAGGATGGGTGGATGGATGGATGGATGGGTGGATGGGTGGATGGATGGAAGGATGGATGGATGGATGGATGGAAGGATGGATGGATGGGTGGATGGATGGATGGGTGGAAGGATGGATGGATGGATGGGTGGATGGATGGATGGATGGGTGGAAGGATGGATGGGTGGAAGGATGGATGGATGGGTGGATGGATGGATGGATGGGTGGAAGGATGGATGGGTGGATGGATGGGTGGATGGAAGGATGGATGGATGGATGGGTAGAAGGATGGATGGATGGATGGGTGGATGGATGGAAGGATGGGTGGATGGATGGATGGATGGATGGATGGAAGGATGGATGGATGGGTGGATGGATGGATGGGTGGATGGATGGATGCATGGATGGAAGGATGGATGGATGGGTGGATGGATGGATGGATGGAAGGATGGATGGATGGGTGGATGGATGGATGGGTAGATGGATGGATGGATGGGTGGATGGATGGATGGGTGGAAGGATGGATGGGTGGAAGGATGGATGGGTGGAAGGATGGATGGAAGGATGGGTGGATGGATGGATGGATGGGTGGAAGGATGGATGGGTGGATGGATGGGTGGATGGAAGGATGGATGGATGGATGGATGGGTAGAAGGATGGATGGATGGATGGGTGGATGATGGAAGGATGGGTGGATGGATGGATGGATGGATGGAAGGATGGATGGATGGGTGGATGGATGGATGGGTGGATGGATGGATGGATGGATGGGTGGGTGGATGGATGGAAGGGTGGATGGATGGGTGGATGGATGGATGGGTGGATGGATGGATGGATGGAAGGATGGATGGGTGGTGGGTGGGTGGATGGATGGGTAGATGAATGGATGGATGGATGGGTGGGTGGGTGGATGGATGGTGGATGGATGGATGGATGGGTGGATGGATGGAAGGGTGGATGGATGGGTGGATGGATGGATGGATGGATGGAAGGATGGATGGATGGATGGAAGGGTGGATGGATGGGTGGATGGATGGGTGGATGGATGGGTGGATGGGTGGGTGGGTGGGTGGATGGATGGATGGGTGGATGGATGGATGGATGGGTGGGTGGATGGATGGAAGGGTGGATGGATGGGTGGATGGATGGATGGGTGGATGGATGGATGGATGGAAGGATGGATGGGTGGTGGGTGGGTGGATGGATGGGTAGATGAATGGATGGATGGATGGGTGGGTGGGTGGATGGATGGTGGATGGATGGATGGATGGGTGGATGGATGGAAGGGTGGATGGATGGGTGGATGGATGGATGGGTGGATGGATGGATGGATGGAAGGATGGATGGGTGGTGGGTGGGTGGATGGATGGAAGGATGGATGGAAGGATGGATGGGTGGGTGGATGGATGGATGTATGGATAGGTTGATGGATGGGTAGATGAATGGATGGATGGATGGGTGGGTGGGTGGATGGATGGGTGGATGGAAGGATGGATGAATGGATGGATGGGTGGATAAATGGGTGGATAAATGGGTGGGTGGAGGATGGATAGGTTGGTGGATGGGTGAATAGGTGGATGAATGGATGGATGGATGGATAAATGGATGGATAAATGGATGGGTGGAGGATGGATAGGTTGGTGGATGGGTGAATAGGTGGATGAATGGATGGAGAGGGACTTTTAATAAGACCACATGAAGTCCCTAGCAGGGAAATTATGTTTTCACTAGAGAGTTTGAGATGGGGGTGGCATACGGAGATTTCTGAGGCCATGGCAGCCTTCCTTGCCTCCCCTCTGAAGTGAGGATGACATCGACCTCCTTGGCTGGTGCTGGGAGAGTCGTATGGCCCTAAGTAGCACCGTGTGAAACACCTTGTAAACTGTGACACACCCTCCCTGCACTACAGAGCACTCTTCCAGTCAAGTCCGTCGGGGAGCTGGCCAGAGCTTGATCCCGGGACACTCGGCAGAGGTGTGACTCTTGGCCCTCGACCTTGAGAGTTAGTGGCAGCTTCATAACAGCAATGAACTTCCCCATTTTTAAAAACAGACTTTCTCTGGCTCCCCACGTCCACCTTGGAGGATGACATTGAGAGCAAAGCAGAGCAGAGGAAAAAGGAGGAGAGCGGTGAGTGTTCGGCAGTAGATTCGTCAGCTCCTGTGCGAGGCGAGCAGCTCCCTTCCCCGCCCTGCACCCCAGTTTCTTCCTCTGTAAATGAAAACCAGCACTGTCTCTTAAATTCCGGCATCTGGGACCAAAGCTTAGGACACGTGATCCGGAAAACAAATGTCTTTCAGCTGCCTGCAGCCTTAGACGTGAGGCCGGAGAACAAAGAGGGATTTCTGGGACTTTCAATCATTTACGAGCACCACAGGCAGATCATTTGCCATCTTGACAGGTCTGGAAAATCCACCCCACGCTGGTGGCCACACCCCTGCTAAATCAACCTGGCTTTTATTCAGAGTTCGTTTCCAGATCTCTGGGCCTCGCCCACGAGCAAACACTTCTCTTCGGGCTCCCGCAGAGGCGTGAAGGACTTTGTCTTGATCTTAAGGTGAGTCAGTGCCAGGGACTGTCTGTTCTGTCTCCGACTTGTCTACCACCATGCCCAAAGAAGCCAAGTGTCGTTACCCTTGAATTTGCTTCCAAACTGGGTCTCCTGGGGCTGCCCTCCCATACCCGCAAATGTTTCTTGCCATGCTGCAACGCTCTGCCCTTTTGAGAGGTTTGTTTCCCGTGAGAACTGAGCATGGCTTTCCCGCTTGAACCCGCTTCCATGCGGCTACAGCCTTGTCTCTCTACCGCCGTCCCCTCTGGAGGCAGGTGTAGGGAAGAGCACAGCTGTTTCAAGTTCTGATGATCAAAGGTCTCTGGCTTCCTATCGACTTCTAACCACAGACAGACCTCACACTCCCCCCAGGCATAGAGAGAGTGGGGGGATGTGGAGGGGGCATGGGATTTGAGCCAGTTACCGCAGGTTCGAATCCCAGCATCATTTGCTGCCGTGTATGACTGGGGCAAGGTCCCTAAAGCCTCCTTGGTTTTCATTTTTTCATCTTTGCAAAATAGGGCTCATAAATCCTACTACATTAGGTTGTTGAAAGGGTTAAACCAACTATAAATGCTTCACCAGGGGCCTCCCATAGAGTAGAGGGTTAGGGGTTTAATAAACCAAAATTTCTACTCACTCTTGAGTCAAATCTCACCATTTGGAGCCGGCCCCGCGGCTCACTAGGCTAATCCTCCGCCTTGCGGCGCCAGCACACTGGGTTCTAGTCCCGGTCGGGGCGCCGGATTCTGTCCCGGTTGCCCCTCTTCCAGGCCAGCTCTCTGCTATGGCCAGGGAGTGCAGTGGAGGATGGCCCAGGTGCTTGGGCCCTGCACCCCATGGGAGACCAGGAAAAGCACCTGGCTCCTGGCTCCTGCCATCGGATCAGCACGGTATGCCGGCTGCAGTGCGCTGGCCGCGGCAGCCATTGGAGGGTGAACCAACGGCAAAGGAAGACTTTTCTCTCTTTCTCTCACACTATCCACTCTCTGCCTGTCCAGAAAAAAAAAAATCTCACCATTTGACATCGTGTGGACCAACGGACAGGTTGGCGTTGGTACAGCAGCTGTCTGGGGCAAAAAAGCAACCCCTGATTTGTGGTATTTGCCAATTTCCATGGTGTAAATACTCCGGCTGTGGCTGGGAGGCTCCTGAATGGTGTTGGGTTCTCACAGCAAGGGGCTCGGAGGTCACCTTGTGTGGCTCATGGAGTTGAAGGGGTCTGTCTCACATTCCTCGTGTTGTCATGGGCCATTGGAGCGCAGAGGGAGACTGCTGGCGGGAGGGATGCCTACTCTTGTTACTGTCTCAGAAAACGGGTTCTATCTGAGCCCTAGCCCTTGCACACAGGTAGTGTTTTAGAGCGCACAAAAGGTGCTTGCATGTGTCCTCTGTACTGGGATGGAGCCAAGGCTCAGAAAGCGGACGCATCTTTCCCGGGGCTGCACAGCTTGAACGTGGTTGAGTCCAGAGGCGTCGGTTTTTGCCACCCTGCCTCTTGAACAGAAGCACGTAGAGAAGAGGCTGGGGTGCCTGCTGCTCCCAAAGCGTGGCTTCACCATGGGAGTTACTCCCCATACGCCTGGTTGTTGATGGTCGTCACGGTGGCTCCCTCACCCCACTCAGACAAAACCCCCCTTCTCGTCCTTGACCCAGCAGGACCTCTCCATGTCGTGGGGCTTGTTCACGGCTTCAGTCCTCTCCCTGTCAGGAGGCACCAGGAAGGGCCTAGGGTCCCCGTCGTCCCCACATTCCCCTTTGTATACCCAGCAGGCATTGCGGCCCAGCTGGGGGAGGAGCAGGAAGGAACTGAGGGCAGGGACCAGAACGTCCCTGGGTGCTGGGGAGGGAAGCAGAGACAGGCTGGTGAGGCTGAGGTCCAGGCGGCAGGAAACACCCTGACAGGGAGAGGTTTGCTTTTCTCAGGTTCCTCGGGGTGCCGTTAGGTCTTCATAACTGAGAATAAGAAAGATGTCAATAACCCCATGCAGAACGCTGTTTCTCTCACGTCACGCATATCTCAGACTACAGCTAGGAAGTAGCAGCCAGGAAGCCAACTGACCGGAGCAGACTAGGATCAGGAGAGCTTAAAGCAGGGGTTTTTAGCCAGGGCCCATGAAATGGAAAGGGAAGACAGTTACCACGCAGTTTCAGTTTTCTTCAAGCCTGAGCAGAGACCGCAACATACAGCGCTGCCCACAGCTCGCCCCCAGCAGGAGCCACCACAATACCCCGCTCACTTCTGCGTGGTCACAGACATCTCCAAGTGTGACTTCCCCTCGTCTCCACTTGGAAACTGTGGCCTCGTTAGATGCTCAGATGTTGTTAGTTAGATCTGTTTG
Source organism: Oryctolagus cuniculus (assembly GCF_051225735.1). Lineage (NCBI taxonomy): Eukaryota > Metazoa > Chordata > Mammalia > Lagomorpha > Leporidae > Oryctolagus > Oryctolagus cuniculus. The sequence continues at coordinate 8,478,432 of NC_142885.1, read as the reverse complement.
GTGAAGATGGACATTTACTATTACTGTAGCACAGATTCAATTTTTTAATATTCTGAGAACAGTATTATCAATGTATTTTATGCATTTAAAAACACTAGGGATGGCCGGCGCCACGGCTCACTAGGCTAATCCTCCGCCTTGCGGCACTGGCACACCAGGTTCTAGTCCCAATTGGGGTGCCAGATTCTGTCCCGGTTGCCCTTCTTCCAGGCCAGCTCTCTGCTGTGGCCAGGGAAGGCAGTGGAGGATGGCCCAAGTGCTTGGGCCCTGCACCCCATGGGAGACCAGGAAAAGCACCTGGGTCCTGCCATCGGATCAGCGCGGTGTGCCGGCCGCAGCGGCCACGGCGGCCATCGGAGGGTGAACCAACAGCAAAGGAAGACCTTTCTCTCTGTCTCTCTCTCTCACTGTCCACTCTGCCTGTCAAAAAACAAAGCAAAACAAAACAAAACAAAACAAAACAAAACACGAGGGATGTTCCCTGACTTATGATGGTTCAACTCAGATGTTTTGACTTTACAACCATTGTTTTTCCCTTTAGTGAAGTATCCAATAATCAATGGTATTTTCAATACTTCATTATAAAATAAACCTCGGGTTAGGTATTTGGCCCAACTGTAAGCTACTGTAAGTGTTAGGAGTATGTTTAAGGCAGGCTTGACTAAATGATGATGTTCAATAGGTGAGGGAGGTGGAGGATGGGTTTATTGGGACATAGCCCCATGGCACGCTGGGGGACATCTGTAATCTGAGCGGGATGTGGAGGTGTTATCAGACATCAAGCAGGTCCCTGGTACACAGCGAGTGCCTGGTCAATGATTAGCTCTCTTGGTAATGAGGCCAGCCTGGGGTCAGGCCTGGCCCTTTTGTTTTCCAAACCCCAGACAGTTTCACCATGAAGGAATGAAGCTGGGGACTCAAGGGAACAAAGAGAGAAGTCTGGGGTCTCCCCGGTTTGTCTTAGTGGGTGAAGGACCTTCCCGGAGGCTTAGGGAGCTTTTGACTCTGAGAGCAGTGCTGTTCTCAAGGCCAGGAGTGCAGCTCCATCTCCAAATAACCCAACCGTGCCCCAGGGCCACTGCTGTCCTGGGCTTAAACCCCTGGTGTTTCCAAAGGAGGCTGAGGTCAGGCAAGCAGTGGAGGCAAAGCCAGACCCCTTCTCCTCTCCTCACATCATCTCCCTGTTTGTCTGGCATAGAGCGTTCTGGTGAAGCCTGGATTCTGTACCCTCCAGGGTGGGCCACTGAGCAGAAAACAAGAATGACAGGAAAAGAGCGGGGGTCTTGTGTCCTCTGGGCTCACCTGTTGATGCCTGTAGTCCTGCTAGACAAAATGTCTCAAGTTCAGGTGGTAAAACAGAGGCATACCCAGGACAACAAACATTAAAATGTAATTATCAATGGCTGGCGCCGCGGCTCAATAGGCTAATCCTCCGCCTAGCGGCGCCGGCACACCGGGTTCTAGTCCCGGTCGGGGCACTGGATCCTGTCCCGGTTGCCCCTCTTTCAGGCCAGCTCTCTGCTGTGGCCAGGGAGTGCAGTGGAGGATGGCCCAGGTGCTTGGGCCCTGCACCCCATGGGAGACCAGGAGAAGCACCTGGCTCCTGCCTTCAGATCAGCGCGGTGCGCTGGCCACAGCGCGCCGGCCGCTGCGGCCATTGGAGGGTGAACCAACGGCAAAGGAAGACCTTTCTCTCTGTCTCTCTCTCTCACTGTCCACTCTGCCTGTTTAAAAAAAAAAAAAAGAAATGTAATTATCAAAACACTAAACATGCAAGGTATAGTCGTGTCTGCGCCTCTCTACAAATGCATCAAAAACGCGATTTAGTGGCAGGTCTAATGAGCACTGTAGTTTGGAAGCAAGAGTGAGAATTAATGATATTTGGGTCCATCTGTAACAACTGCCATATGCTACAAAAATAGTGATTTCTGCTGCCGAGGCAAGCGCAGGTACTGCGACAAAAATCTCAATGGAATCGTTTGCTCATTGAAGACTCCCAAGCCCCTAACTAATCTCTCCCCTCCCTGGGCTGGGAGTCCTGACGGCACTGAATAGTCTTCGTCCAGCACCCGTGAGGCCTGGCTGCTGCCAGGTCACCTTGGGCAGCTCGGTCACCTTGAAGAGACTTCGTCCTCCCCCTTCTAGAAGCTAACGTTGCTCAACATCAGACCCCTTTGGTCATTGGCTGCCGCGATGGCTCATCTTGTCACCATCTCATGTCTCAGGTTCCACTTTTTTTTTTTAATATATATATATTTTTTATTTTACAGACAGAGTGGACAGTGAGAGAGAGAGAGACAGAGAGAAAGGTCTTCCGTTTTGCTGTTGGTTCACCCTCCAATGGCCGCTGTGGCCGCTGCGGCCAGCGCACCGCGCTGATCCGATGGCAGGAGCCAGGAGCCAGGTACTTCTCCTGGTCTCTCCCATGGGGGTGCAGGGCCCAAGCACTTGGGCCATCCTCCACTGCCTTCCCTGGCCACAGCAGAGAGCTGGCCTGGAAGAGGGGCAACCGGGACAGAATCCGGTGCCCCGACCGGGACTAGAACCCGGTGTGCCGGCGCCGCTAGGTGGAGGATTAGCCTAGTGAGCCACGGCGCCGGCCCCAGTTCCACTTAACATGTATGGAAGTCACCCTGGAGCTGAGACTGAAACCACGTGCAGTGTCAGGTCACCGAAACCAAAAAACGTCTGTCCCCGCATGAGCTGGGCTCCCTTTCGGTTGGTCTAACGGGGGTTGGGACAAGACATTCTCCCTTTTTTATACAAACTAGGCTGCTGGTATTTTTTTTTAATGGTGACTCTGCTGTGCACCTCAAGCTCAATGCCATTGCTGCTGTCCTGGTTGGGTGGCCTGTGCCCAGACGGCAGGCAGGCCTCTGACACCAGCTTCCACATCTTCCATTGTCCACCTGCCTCCTGCTTGGGGGAGATATCCTCTCCCAGGCCCCCTTGCATCCAAACCACTCTGGTCCTCCAAGACAACAGGCATCTTTGATCTCAGGCATCTTTGATTTCCAAGCCCTCCCCGTTCACACACACACACACACACACACACACACACACAGGAGCTCAAAACACACAAAACATTTCACTTGCAGAAAGCAAAAGTTAAAAGGGTTCTTCCAGGGAAAAGACACGCAGCTGAATAGGGAAGGGCGAGGCTAGGGCTGAACCCAGTGTGAACCCAGCCCCTTCTCTCTCTCTCTCTCTCTCTTTTTTTTTTTTTTTGGACAGGCAGAGTGGACAGTGAGAGAGAGAGACAGAAAGAAAGGTCTTCCTTTTGCTGTTGGTTCACCCTCCAATGGCTGCTGTGGCCGGCGTGCCGCGCTGATCCAATGGCAGGAGCCAGGTACTTATCCTGGTCTCCCATGGGGTGCAGGGCCCAAGCACTCCCGGGCCACAGCAGAGAGCTGGCCTGGAAGAGGGGCAACCGGGACAGAATCCGGCGCCCCGACCGGGACTAGAACCCGGTGTGCCGGTGCCGCAAGCCTAGTGAGCCGTGGCGCCGGCTAGCCTCTTCTCTTGACTTCAAGGGAAATGGGTTTTGTTTTTTTTAAAGATTGATTTTATTTATTTGAAATACAGAGTTACAGAGAGAGGTAGAGACAGAGAGAGGCCGGCGCCGCGGCTCACTAGGCTAATCCTCCGCCTAGCGGCGGACCTGGCTGCTCGTGTCTCGCTGTGGATGCCGTGTGAGTCCCGGCAGCTCTCTGGACTAGTCACCTTACCGGGACATCCAGAGGGCAAGAAGTGCAGGCAGCTGGTTCCCTCTGCAGCACACACTCCTGTTCCCCATACCCCCTGCATTCCGTGGTACCCGAGACCTCACTGGAATGGACTAGGTGCCTCAATGAGCCTGGCCTTTCCTTTTTATACCTGCCCAACAGGTCTGAACTGCAAAACCTTCAAAAAGGAAAGAGCCCTTTAGGGCTCTGAGACTAGCTGGCCTTGGCTTCCGGGGCCCGGCTGGATGCACCTGGGTCCCTCAGGGCAGACAGGTGAGTGCCCCGTGTCTAAGACACTCACCTTCCTCCCAGCGCCCTTGTGGGGAAACTGATGGCTCAGCCGGGGGTGCAGGAGTGGGGCAGACCCAGAACAGCCAGGGAAGGAGTTTTCCTCTGAGAAGTGGCAGCTGCCCTCAGGGATGCTGACTCATGGGGGAAGCCTGGGCTGACTCATCTGCCTGAGCCCAGGGAACCACCTGGTTGGTGACTTTGCACCTTCCTGTGTTCAGGCCAGAGGCCCAGTTTAACTTGGACTTCCCCCTTCTGATCATGGCCATGGACCTCCTCGGACCCCGAGGCTGGTGGAGGCCAGGTGGTGTCATGGTGGCTTCCCAGGCATGGTGTGGCCTTGAACAAGTCCCTGCTCCCTCTGGGCTTGCTCTTCCCATCTGTAAAATGGGTCTCTGGACAGATGGCTTGTAGCAGTCCTCTGTGCACTTGTCAAGTTTGGAGGGAACAGCTGGCTGGGGGATGTTCTCCCTGGCACCCGCCACCATCATGTCAACCCTCCAAGTCCCCGGTTCACAGTTTCAAAATAATGGGCATCGGGGTTGCTTCCGCCTGTTGGCCGCTGTGAATCCTGTTCCTGTGATCAGTTCTTCCCGACATTTACGAAGGAGTGGAATTGTTGGATCGGTAGGGATTCTCTGTGAAGCGTTTTGAAGAGCCACATTGTTTCTCTGCAGTAGCTGAATCGTTTCACATTCCCATCAGAGTTCCGGTTCTTCTGTATCCTCTCTAACACATGCCAAGGCATCTTGGAAAAGTTTGTGGAAGATCTGGGCTGTGAAAAAAATTACATGTGGATTGCAAAAGTTGTTGCACTCAAATAGACCTATCTTTTAGTTCTGTTTTCCACAATCTTGTTGAGGTGGCCTCCTGTCATTTTTCACTTTATGGCTTACAGCCATCCTGGCAGGTGTGAACTGGTGTCTCAGGGTCATTCTGATTCGCATCCCCTGGATGACCAATCATATTGAGCATGCTCTCCTGTACTTGTTTGGCATTTCTATGTCTTCTTTGGAGAAGTGTCTACGCAAGTCCTTTGCCATTTTTTTGTTTATTTATGCAAAAGACAGAGCAACAGAGAGACAAAGAGACAAAGAGACGTCTTCCATCCACTGCTTCACTCCCTGAATGGCCATAACAGCCAGGTCAGGGCCAGACCAAAACCAGGAGCCAGGAACTCCACCCAGGTCTCCCATGTGGCCACAGGGGCCCAAGGACTTGGGCCATCTACCATTGTTTTCCCAGGTGCATTAGTAGGGAGCTGGATCAGAAGTGGAGCAGCAAGACTCAAACCAGGGCTCTGATATGGGATGCTAGCATGGCAGGTGGCAGTTTAGCTTGCTGCACTGTATCACCAGCCTCCCAACCCCCCATATAAATGTTCTACAGTGCTGTCTATTATCATCTGACACTTTAATTTCATCCATTTTAATGTCCTTGTGAGCACATCCTTTTTTTTTAAGATTTATTTTATTTATTTGAAAGAGTTACAGAGAGAGGTAGAGACAGAGAGAGGTCTTCCATACGCTTGTTCACTCCCTAGATGGCTGCAATGGCCGGAGCTGCACCAATCCGAAGCCAGGAGCCAGGAGCTTCTTCCGGGTCTCCCACATGGATGCGGGGGCCCAAGGACTTGGGCCATCTTCTACTGCTTTCCCAGGCCATAGCAGAGAGCTGGATCGGAAGTGGAGCAGCTGGGACTAGAACCGGCGCCCATATGGGATATCGGTGCTTCAGGCCAGGGTTTTAACCTGCTGCGCCACAGCACTGCCCAGCAATCTCTTTAGAGACACATTATTGTATTCTACTACTGGAATCTGGCAGTGAGGAATCACTAATAAGCAATCGTGACATTAGCCCTTTGCCAAGCGCCTGCTCTGTCTGAATATTTCATACCTGAGGATGAACCTCACGGCCTTTTAAAAAATTTATTTTATTTTGTTTGAGAAAGAGAGAGAGAATGACAGAGAAAGATCTTCAGTCCCCAAATGCTTGGAATAGCAGAGCTGGCTGGGCCAGGCTGAAGCCAGGAGCCAGCAACTGCAAAAGCACTCTCACATGGGTCGCAGGGACCCGCCTCCTTGAGCCATCACCTGCTACTTCCGAGGCCGCACATCAGTAGGAAGCTGGAGTCAGGAGCAGAACAGGAACTCAGACCCAAGCATTGCAACATGGGATGTTGGCATCCCAAGTAGAATTTTAACCACTGCACCGAAATCCCACCTCCAGCTGCAGAATTCTTTTTTTTTTTTTTAAGATTTATTTTTTTATTTGAAAGTCAGAGTTACACAGAGAGAAGGAGAGGCAGAGAGAGAGAGAGAGAGAGAGAGAGGTCTTCCATCCACTAGTTCACTCCCCAATTGGCCACAATGGCCAGAGCTGAGCTGATCCAAAGCCAGAAGCCAGGAGCTTTTTCTGGATCTCCCACTCAGGTGCAGGGGCCATTTTTTCCTGCTTTCCCAGGCCATAGCAGAGAGCTGGATTGGAAGTGGAGCAGCCGAGACTTGAACCGGTGCTCATATGGGATGCTGGCACTGCAGACAGTGGCTGTACCCCCTGCAGAATTCTTAATGGGCAGGTCCTTGTGCGGAGGTCTGCTTTATAGACAGAAAACAGTGGAGAGCCTCTGGGTAAAGCAAGGGAGAAGCTTCTTCATACCTCATCCTTCCTGGGGCCTGTGAGGGCTGTGCCAGATATCCCGGAGAGGCTGCAGGTGCCTGGGGTCCACCCTCGGGACACCCTGCTCAAAGCATGGGCCCTGAGGTGCTGGCAGCCTATTCCTGTATGCCTATCACCCTCTGACTCTTGAGAGCAGACGCCAGTGAGAAGAAACGGGACCCTGCCCGCCATGACTCTGGGAGCGGGTGTTCCCGGCACGAGGTTTTCTTCCTGCCCCAGTGCAGGTCCCACAGGAAGGAGCCTGCTCCAGTGAGGTCACTGCCTCGAGTGTGATGAGAAGACAGCTTATGAGCTGGGGCAGGGTTCAGGGAAGCCAGTGGGGTGGTGAGGTGCCCTGGAAAGGCACCGGGGAAAGCCACCACACCCCAGATATGGCTGTAGAAGGAGGTGGCCCTCGGGGACAGTCCAGCTACCGCCCCCAGACCTTGCCCCTCCCTCAGGCTCAATCATCTCATTCTTGCATCTTTCTTTAAAAAGTATTTTAGGAGTGGGCATTTAGCCTAGTGGTTAAAATGCCTATACCCCACTTCAGAGTACCTGGCTCTGGCTCCTGACTTCAGCTTCCTGCTCACATGCACCCTGGGAGACAGTGATGATGGCTCAAGAATTGGTTTTCTGCTACCCACATGGGAGACCTGGATAGAGTTCCTGGCCCCTGGCTTTGGCCTGGCCCAGCCCTGGTTATTGTGACCATTTGGGGAGTAGACCATCAGTGGATAGAAGATCTCTCCCACTCTCGCTCTGCCTTTCAAATACATAAATAAAGTTGAAAAAAGAGTCCATGTTAAGATAGAAGCAAAAGATGCATTTATTTTGGTGCAGAAAAAATTGAAATCTTAATCATAGTTTACTTCGTAATACACATTTTCCATGAACTTCCTGTAAGTTCTGTGAAGATCCCGTAATCATGTACACAGTGTATATAGTGATTAGATTGGAGTAATTGATATATCCATCACCTCAAAAATTTAGCATTCTTTCATGTTGGGAGGCTTTCACAGTCCTCCCTACTGGCTACTTTGAAATGCGTAATTGTCAGCCATAGCTGTCCTACTGTGATGTAGAATCTTGGGAGATCTTATCCCACTGCGCACCTGCACCTGTTACGCATCACCTCCCTCCTCCCTTCCCCCACCCCTTCTCAGGCTCAAAGAACCATTTTTCTATGCTCTACTTAGATCACCTTTTTAGCTTCCACATCCGTGCATATGTGAGAACGTGCAGTGTTTGTCTTTCTCTGCATGACTTAATTCTCCCCACACTGTCTCCAATGACCAAATCCAGCCAGCAGCCAGAGAGCAGGGGCTGGGGCAGGCGGCCTTCCAGGACACAGAACAGGGTGGCAAGTGGACCCGCAGCACATGTGGGGCATTTGGCCCAGTGTAGTAAGAGCTGCCCCTTGGTTTCCTGTGGCTTGAGCTTCTCACAAGGCAAGAAGGGGGCTTTTACTGGTTGGCATTCTAGAAAGTTCCATCTGATAACATGCACTTGTTCTGCAGATGACTGCCAGATGACGGGGATCTCCCAAGGGTGTGTGGGCACTGCAAACACAGCAGGAAGGGCACTGAGTTCAGGCCATCTGGGGAAACTCGAGTGACATTCTTCTTCTTATTATTATTTTGAAAGCTTTTATTTAATGAATACAAATTTCATAGGTACAGCTTTAGGAATATAGCGGTTCTTCCCCCCATACCCACCCTCCCACCTCCTACTCCCTTTTCCATCCTATTCTTCATTAAGATTCATTTTTAATTATCTTTATATACAGAAGACCAACTCTATACTAAGTAAAGATTTCAACCGTTTGCACTCATACAGACACACCAAGTATAAAGTACTGTCTGAAGACAAGTTTTACTGTCAATTCTCATAGTACAGCTCACTAAGGACAGAGGTCCTACATGGGGAGTAGGTGCACAGTGTCTCCTGTCGTTGATTTAACGATTGACACTCTTACGTATGATGTCAGCGATCACCCAAGGCTCTTGTCATGAGCTTCCAAGGCTATGGAAGCCTCTTGAGTTCACAAATTGATCTTTTATTTAGACAAGGCCATAATCAGAGTGGAAGTTCTCTCCTCCCTTCAGAGAAAAGTACCTCCTTTTTTGATGGACTCTTCTTTCCACTAGGATATCACTCACAGAGATTCTTCATGTAGATCATTTTTTGCCGTAGGCTTTCCGTGCCTGAAATGTTCTCAGGGGCTTTTCAGCCAGATCCGAATGCCTTAAGAGCTGATTCTGAGGTCAGAGTGCTATTTAGGGCATTTGTCATCCTATGAGTCGGTTGTATGGCCTGCTTCCCATGTTGGATCATTCTCTCCTTTTTAAAAATTCTATCTATTGTTATTACTAGACACTTGGTCTTATTTATGTGATCCCTTTGACCCTTAGTCCTATCTATATGATCAGTTACACACTTAATATGATCACTTTAACATGTAAGATGGCATCAGTACCACTCAGCTTAATAGGTTTTGGAGTCCCATGGCAAGTTGTTAGCTTTACCCTTAGGGGTAAGTCCGTGGGAATGTGTGTTGAACTATATACATCTCCTCCCTCTCTTATTCCCACTCTTATTTTTTACTGGGATCTATTTTCAATTGCATTTAAACATGTATGAATAATTCTGTGTTAGTAAAGAGTTCAACCAATGGTATTAAGTAGAAAAAGAAAATAGTAAAAAAATAATAAACTCTTCCTCGACGGTCAAGACAAGGGCTGTTCAAGTCATTGCTTCTCATAGTGTCAATTTCACTTTTACTGGTTTCCTTTTAGGTGCTCAGTTAGTTGTCACAGATCAGGGAGAACATATGATATTTGTCCTTTGGGACTGGCTTGTTTCATTAATTTTGATGTTTTCCAGGTTCATCCATTTTATAACCGGATCTTTTTTTTTTTTTTAAAGTACTGTGTAATATTCTGTACAGTACATATCCCATACTTTCTTTATCCAGTCTTCAGTTTATGGGCATTTAGGTTGATTCCACATCTTAGCTATTGTGAATCGAGCTGCAGTAAACATGGAGGTGCAGACAGCTCATTTATTTGCTGATTTCATTTCCCTTGGGTAAATTCCGAGGAGTGGGATGGTTGAGTCATATGGTAGGACTTTATTCAGATTTCTGAGGAATCTCCAAACTGATTTCCATAGGGGCTTAACCAGTTTACATTCCCACCAGCAGTGGATTAGGGTACCTTTTTCCTACATCCTCGCCAGCATTTGTTGTTTATTGATTTCTGTATGAAACCATTCTATCCGGGGTGAGGTGAAACCTCATTGTGGTTTTGATTTGCATTTTCCTGATAGCTAGTGATCCTGAGCATTTTTTCATGTGTCTGTTGGCCTTTTGGATTTCCTCTTTTGAAAAATATCTGTTTAAGTCCTTGGCCCATCTCTTAACTGGGTTGTTTGTTTTGTTGTTGTGGAGTTTATTGATCTCTTTGTAGATTCTGGTTATTAATCCTTTATCAATTGCATAGCTGGCAAATATTTTCTCCCATTCTGTCAGTTCCTCTTCACTTTCCTGACTGTTTCTTTTGCAGTACAGAAACTTCGCAATTTGATGCAATCCCAATTGTTAATTTTGGCTTCGACTGCCTATGCCTTTGGGTTTTTTTCCAAGAAGTCTTTGCCTGTGCCTGTAGCTTGCAGGGTTTCTCTGATGTTCTCTAATGATTTGATGGTGACAGATTATAGATTTAGATCTTTAACCCATGTTGAGCGGATTTTTGTGTAAGGTGTAAGGTAGGGGTCTTGCTTCATGCTTCTGCATGTGGAAATCCAGTTTTCCCAGCACCATTTGTTGAAGAGACTTTCCTTGCTCCAGGGATTGGTGTTAGCTCCTTGATCAAATATAAGTTGGTTGTAGATGTTTGGATTGATTTCTGGTGTTTCTATTCTGTTCCATTGGCCTATCCATCTATTTTGTACCAGTACCCGGCTGTTTTGATTGTAAATGCCCTGTAGTATGTCTTGAAATCTGGTATTGTGATACCTCCGGCTTTATTTTTGTTGTATAAGTTTGCTTTAGTTATTTGAGGTCTCCTGTGCCTCCATATGAATTTCAGCAGCATTTTTTCTAGATCTGAGAAGAATGTCTTAGGTATTTTGATTGGTATCACATTGAATCTGTAAATTGCTTTTGGAAGAATGGACATTTTGATGATATTGATTCTTCCAATCCATGAACATGGAAGATTTTCCATTTTTTTGTATCTTCTTCTATTTCTTTATTAATGTTTTGTAACTCTCATCATAGAGATCTTTGACATCCTTAGTTAAATTTATTCCAAGGTATTTGATTTTTTTGTAGCTATTGTGAATGGGATTGATCTTAGAAGTTCTTTCTCATCTCTGGCATTGTCTGTGTATACAAAGGCTGTTGATTTTTTTCTAAAGATTTATTTATTTACTTGAAACTCAGAGTTACACAGAGAGAGGAGAGGGAGAGAGAGAGAGAGAGGTCTTCCATCTGACAGTTCACTCCCCAGTTGGCAGCAATGGCTGGAGCTGTGCCAATCCAAAGCCAGGAGCCAGGAGAATCCTCTGGGTCTCCCATGCAGGTGCAGGGGCCCAAGGACTTGGGCCATCTTCTACTGCTTTCCCAGGCACTGGCAGAGAGCTGGATCAGAAGTGGAGCAGCCAGGCCTCGAACAGGCGCCCACATGGGATGCCGGCACTTCAGGCCAGGGTGTTAACCCACTGTGCCACAGCACCAGCCCCCAGGTTGTTGATTTTTGTGTATTGACTTCATATCCTTCTGCTTAACCAAACTCTTCTATGAGTTCCAATAGTCTCTTATTGGAGGTTTTTTTTTTTTTTTTTATCCCCTATATATAGAATCATGTCATCTGCAAATAGGGATAGTTTGCCTTCCTCCTTCCCAATTTGTATCCCTTTGATTTCTTTTTCTTGCCTCATGGCTCTGGCTATAAGTCCCAGGACTATACTGAATAACAATGGTAAGAGTGGGCATGCTTCTCTGGTTCCAGATCTCAGTGGAATGCTTCCAACTTTTCCCCCATTCAATATGATGCTGGCTGTGGGTTTGTCATAAATTGCCTTGATATTTGTTGAGGAATGTTCCTTCTATACCCAATTTGCTTAGAGTTTTCATCATGAAAGGGTATTATATTTTATCAAATGCTTTCTCTGAATCTATTGAGATAATCATATGGTTTTTCTTCTGCAGTTTGTTAATGTGATGTAGCACATTGACTGATTTGCAAATGTTGAACCATCCCTGCATATACCAGGGATAAATCCCACTTGGTCTGGGTGGGTGATCTTCTGATGTGTTGTTGCATTCGACAGGCTAGAATTTTGTTGAGGATTTTTGCATCTGTGTTCATCAGGGAAATGGGTCTGTAATTCTCTTTCTCTGTTGCATCTTTTTCAGGTTTAGGAATTAAGGTGGTGCTGGCTTCATAGAAACGATTTGGGAGGATTCTCTTCCTTTCAATTGTTTTGAATAACTTGAGAAGAATTGGAGTTAGTTCTTTAAATATCTGGTAGAATTCAGCAGTGAAGCCATTTGGTCCTGGGCTTTTCTTTGTTGGGAGGGTTTTTATTACCAATTCAATTTCTGTCTTGGTTATGGGTCTGTTTATGTTTTCTTTGTCTTCATGGCTCAATTTAAGTAGGTTGTATGTGTCTAGGAATCTATACATTTCTTCTAGGTTTCCCAGTTTGTTGGCATACAGCTCTTTGTAGTAATTTCTGATGATACTTTTTATTTCTGCGGTGTCTTGTTATGTTTCCTTTTTCAATCTCTGATTTTATTGATTTGGGTCTTCTCTCTCCTTTTTTTGGTTAGTTGGGCCAATAGTGTGTCAATTTTGTTTATTTTTTCAAAAAACCAGCTCTTTGTTTTGCTTCTCTTTTGTATTTTTTGATTCAATTTTGTTGATATCTTGTCTAATTTTAATTATTTCTTTTCTCCTACTAGGTTTGGGTCTGGTTTGCTGTTGTTTTTCTAGGTCCTTGAGCTCACTTATTTTGTGCCTTTCCAATTTCTTGATGTAGGCACCTATTGCTATAAACTTTCCTCTTAACTCTGATTTTTCTGTATCCCATAAGTTTGATATGTTGTGTTGTTATCCTCATTTACTTCCAGAAAGTTTTTGATTTCTCTTTTGATTTCTTCTATGACCCAGTGTTCATTCAGGAGCATGTTGTTGAGTCTCCATGTGTTTGCATACTCTCTAGGGATTCCTGAGTTGCTAATTTCCAGCTTCATTCTATTGTGGTCTGAGAAGATGCATGGTATGATTTTGATTTTTTTTTGAGTTTGCTGAGATTGCTTTATGGCCTAGTATGTGGTCAGTTCTAGAGAAAGTTCCATGCACTGCTGAGAAGAATGTGTATTCTTCAAGTGTAGGATTAACAGTTCTGTAGATGTTAGGTCCATTTGGTCTATATGTTGATTAAATCCACTGTTTTCTTGTTGATTTTCTGTCTGGTTGATCTGTCCATTACTGAAAGTGGAGTATAGAAGTCCCCAACACTATTGTATTGTAGTCTAAGTCTCCCTTTAAATACCTTAACATTTCTTTTAAATAGCCAGGTGCCCTGTAATTAAGTGCTTATACATTTATATTAGTTATATCTTCCTGTTGAATTGATCCCTTTATCATTATATTGTGCCCTTCTTTGTCTTTTTAAACAGGTTTTGTGTTAAAGTCTATTTTGTCTGATAGTAAGATGGCTACACCAGCTCTTCTTTGGTTTCTGTTGGCATGGAATATCTTTTTCCATCCTTTCACTTTCAGTCTGCATGCATCTTTGTTGGTGAGATGTATTTCTTGTAGGCAGCAAATATAGATGGGTTTTGTTTTTAATCCATTCAGCCAGTCTGTGTCTTTTAACTGGGGAGTTGTGGCTATTTACATTCAAGGTGACTATTGATAAATAATGACTTTGCCTTGCCTTTTTTCCAAAAGTATTCCTATTTTTTTACTTTGATTTTCATTTGAACTTTCACTGAGAGATTTTCTTTCTTTATTTTATTTTGTAGTAATGACCATGTTTCTGTGTTTCTGTGTGCAGCACATCCTTAAGTATCTTTTGCAGGGCTGGGTGGATGGTTACAAATTCTTTCAATTTCTGTTTGTTATGACAGGTCTTTATTTCACCTTCATTCATAAGTGAGAGCTTTGAAGGGTATAATATTCTGGGATGACAGTTTATTTCTTTTAAGACTTGGACTATATCTAGGCATTCCCTCCTAGCTTGTAGGGTTTCTGATGAGAAGTCAGCTCTGAGACTAATTGGAGATCTTCTGAGAGTAATCTGCATTTCTCTTGTGTACATTTTAGAATCTTCTCTTTATGTTTCACTGTGGTGAGTTTGATTACAATGTGTCATGGTGAGGATCTTTTCTGGTCATGTCCATTAGGAGTTCTGTGTGCTTCCTGTACTTGGACGTCCCTTTCTTTATCCAAACTAGGGAAGTTTTCTGTTATTATTTCACTAAAAAGGACTTCTAATCCTTTCTCTCTTTCCATGCCTGCAGGAATTCCTAGAACTTATATATTGGGTTTTTTTTTTATAGTATCCTGTAGATTCTCAACAGTGTTTTTTAGCTTTCTAATTTCCTCTTCTTGTCTTTGGTTTGACTGTATACTTTCCTGTGCTTTGTATTCTAAGCCCGATATTCTTTCTTCTGCTTCACCAATTCTGTTGTTAAGGCTCTCCACTACATTTTTAGTTGCTCTATTGAATTTTTCATTCATTTTGATTTCTCTTTAAGATCTCAATTTCATGGGAGAAATTTTCTTTCATGTCCTGTACAGATTTCAGTAGTTCGTGCATTTGCTTTTGATTACTTCTATGTAATCTTATGATCAGTGTTTTGAATTCCGTTTCTTGCATTTCTTCTACCTCATCATCTTCACAATCTAGTATTGAGTGTCGTGTTCTTTTGGGGGTGTCATGTTATCTTCCTTATTCTTGTTTCTTGAATTGGGGCATTTGTTGTTTGGCATTTGTGGAGATACTTGTTGCTTTTTTTTCCTTTTTTTGCTGTGGTGGCTTATATCTCTATTCTCTGTACTATGACTACATAGGTGGAATGTCTGTTTTCAGTGAATATCTAGAGGCTTGTGGTAGGTGTGGCCAGAGAGCTCTGTTCAGTTCTCCAGGGCTAAGGGCATGCCTAAGGTGGCACACCCAGGTTTTGCATGGTAAATCTTCTCTCTCTCTCTCTCTCTCTCTCTCTCTCTCTCTTTTGACAGGCAGAGTGGATAGTGAGAGAGAGAGACAGAGAGAAAGGTCTTCCTTTGCTGTTGGTTCACCCTCCAATGGCCACCACGGCTGGCGCGCTGCAGCCGGTGCACCACGCTGATCTGATGGCAGGAGCCAGGTGCTTCTCCTGGTCTCCCATGGGGTGCAGGGCCCAAGCACTTGGGCCATCCTCCACTGCACTCCCTGGCCACAGCAGAGAGCTGGCCTGGAAGAGGGGCAACTGGGACAGAATCCGGCGCCCCGACCGGGACTAGAACCCGGTGTGCCGGCGCCGCTAGGTGGAGGATTAGCCTATTGAGCCGCGGCGCCGGCCTCTCTTTCTCTTTTAGTCAGAAGGAAAATTTATTCTGCTCAGCTGAGCTCCTCTCCTCAGTGGAGACCAGTGCCTGAGTGCTAACCCCAGCGTGTGTAACATTTGTCTGCTCTGTCCCAAGGACCACACAAAGGATCTGTGTAGTCCTCAGTGTGAGTTCAGGTTCCCCAGCAATGTCTCTCATCAGGTAACCAGGAACCCCTGAGTTTGTGGAGTCTCCCACTGAGACTGCTCAAGGTCCCAGCCACACTGTGAGTGCTCCCACACACCCTCAGTTTTTTCACAGTCCCAGTGAGGAAGCTTCAACAGTCACAAGCTCCTAGCCCCTGTTATTTCTCCCCACCAGTCAGGAGTCTCCACTCAGCTGGTTGCGGGGTGCAGACATGAGCTGGCGCAGCTGTTACAGATGTCTAAAATGGCGCCCACTCTATCGGCTTGTTACAGGATGCCGTTGTAAAGTGACTGGGGAGAGAAACGTGTCCGTCCCATCCTTATATTTTTCTCTCCTCTAGTTTGGCTGGTACACTGTCCCCCATGGGGCTCCGAGCTGGGTTCCCTCTAGGCTCTTCCTGCCTGCAGCTTTTTCGGCAGTGGTTGGGCTGCTGTGGCATGGTCTCACCTCACTTTTCAGCACTGGTGTGTAGGCTCCTGGCTGCTGGAGTCCCGAGCCGTGGGCACCCATGCCCTCCACGTAGGTCCACTGTGTCCCTGTAATTTTGGTAGAATTTCCTCTGCTGTTTTCTCCCTAACTCTTCTCTGAGACTACACTCTCTCCACTTTTTAAAAACTGTCTTCCCCTGGGCTAGAGCAGTAAGCTCCCTCCCTATTCCACCATCTTGGAACCGCCAACTGTGGGTAGCAAATGGACAATGGAGGCAACACTCCCTGGATTCACACGTTGGTGTCCAAGGGCTCCTGTGTCCACGTCAGCTCACTGTGATCCTTCCAACAACCTGGACAGGGAGGCAGGTGGATGTGTAATGGCCCCCTTGTAGCAGGCGAGAAAACAGAGGTTCACAGTGGTGAACCCATTTGCCCAGGGAGTGAGTCAGCGTCTGAGATGCGGCTCCCTCTCTGTCTCCTGCCAGCTTTTCCAGCACCCAACAGCACATTACTTATTGATCATCCCACGGCTTGGCGCTTTGCCTCCCAGAGCTGCCCGAGTGGTCAGGGCAGGGGTTGGGCTGCGGGGATGGGAAAGCAAACAGTGCTTCTTCTGTGTTCACACCCAGCACAGCACTTGTGGGGCCACACGTGGGAGGGTTCTTCATGCTCCGTGGGCACCAACTGGGTGTCCAAAGATCAGCTGGATTCTGACACTCACTGGAGTTAGTGCAGACCCCCAGGTTGAGGGCTCGGTCCTCCAGGGCTGATCCTCACAGCAGAGGCCAGTCACAAGCAGTCGGCTCCCAGGGATCCCAATCCCGCTTAGCTACAAGGCAGAGGTGCCTGCACCCGTTTCTTGGGCTTGATAACTTGCTGGAGTGGCTCACAGAACCCAGAAAGGGCATTTAATTAGTATTGCTGATTTATTACAGAAGCTATGTGTTTATTTTCAAATTTTTATTTTTTCATTTGAGGAAGAGAAAGAGAGAGAGAGAGAGAGAGAGAGAGAGAGAGAGAGAGAGAGACACTCCCATTGGCTGGTTCACTCCCCAAATACCCACAATAGCCAATGCTGAGCCAGGCTGGAGCCAGGAGCTGGGCTCCCACGTGGGTGGCAGGAACCCAAGTACTTGAGCCAAGGTCTTGCTGCCTCCAAGGGTGTGCATTAGCAGGAAGCTGGAGTCAGAGCACAGCTGGGACTCTGGTATAGGATGTGGGCATCCCAGCCGGCGTCTTAACCCCCAGGCCAAATACCCACTCTTCCAAAAGGCATTTTAAAGTCACAAACAAAGAGGTACACAGGGTGGGTTCAGAGGGCTCTGCATGCAGGTGCTTCTGTCCTGGTGCAGCTCGGGGAGCCACCTCCCCTTCTTGGTCACCAACCGGGAAGTTCCCTGAAGCCTGCACATAGCTCAAGGATTTTGATGAAGGCTTCACCGTGCAGGCATGATTGATTATTAGCTGCCTCTCCAGCCCCTCTGCCCTGCCCAAACTTCCTGTCGTGGCTTGATCTTCTGGCGCACGGCCTCTACCCAGGGACCACCAAGAATCGCCTACTTAGAGCAAAAAAAGTTTCTCTCCCCCATGTCCCACATTGGCAAATTAAGTGAATTCATATATGCCAGCACTCATATGCATATGAGAGAGAGAAGGGAGAGAGACAGAGAAAGAGAGAGAGACAGAGTCACTCTTCCATCTACTGATTTATTCCCCAGTTCCCTGCAACAGTCAGGAGTGGGCCAGGCCAAAGCCAGGAGCCAGGAACTCCATCTGGTTCTCTTACCTGGGCAGCAGGAACCCAAGTAATTGAGCCATCATCTGCTGCCTCCCAGGCCTGTTAGCAGGAAGCGGGATCAGAAGCAGAGGTGAGACTTGAACCCAGGGACTCCTGTATGGGATGTGAGTATCCCAAACCCACTGTGTCACAGCGCCTACCTCATATTTGTTCATTTGTGAATAAGTGGTTGGATTTATTATTGTTATTTTATTAATTTGAGAGGGAAGTAAAGGGAGAGGGAGACAGAGAGAGAGAGAGAGAGAGAGAGAGGTCCCACTCACTAGTTCAGTCCTGAAAGGTTTGCAATGGCTGGAGCTCGGCCAGGCTGAAACAGGGAGCTAGGAACTCAGTCCAGGTCTTCCACGTGGGTGGCAGGAACCCAGTCATTGGAGCCATCACCTGATGTCTCCCAGCGTCTGTATTAGCAGGAAGCTGGAGTGAGGAACAGGAGATCTGGGGTTCGAACCAGGCACCCCCCCCAGCATCTTACTGCTAGGCCAAATGCACCCTCCTTTTTTTTTTTTTTTTTTTTTTTAGTTTCAAGAGCTCTTTCTATATTCTAGATACAATACCACTGCTGAAATGCGATTTCTAGGTATTTTCTCCTGGTCTGTGGCTTGTCTGTGACTTGCATGTCAAGGGTCTCCTCAAACGATTCAGAGTGGAGATTCAAGATGTCCCAACTCTGTCCATCCTTCCTTGGAGCACACTGAGCTCCCCAAGCCAGGTCAAGGGTTGAATCCCTGAGTTCTGGTAACTCAGCAGAGGACTGGGCTGGGAGGGCTGGGGCCAGGTGGGAATATATTTGCCATCCTTGTGTTTCTGTGGGGCCCCATGCATAGCACCCTGCTCCCCAGCCCTCCAGGGAGCACCCACCTCGCTGACCTCTCAGCTCCACATTCCACAGGCTTTGGATGTGCCTGTTATTGTTAGGTTGCTGGGGCAGAGACAGGCTGGGCCCACGCCTTCCGGGTGTTCAGGTTCCAGACCACTCTGATATGGAGAAGGGTGGGGTGAGACAGGCAGGAGGCTGCTCATAGCCTCTTCCCCCTGCCCTGAGCCCAGAGCAGCCCCTCACCAGGCACAGCCCAGCTCAGTCTCACTCCTCCTCTGGGAGACACTGAAATGAGTCCTTCCTCCACTTCCTCCCTCCTGCTCCTTATGGAGCACCTGCTCTCTCAAAGACATGGACGTGGATAGAACCTGACGAAACCCCTGCCTCTGGAAGCTGCCACCCTGGTGGAACAGGTGCACGCAGAGCCGGGAACGGGATTAGGGAGTATCGGGGGTTGTGCCAAGATTTTAAACGGGGCTCTCTTTGAGGGTGACATGTGGGCAGAGACTGTGTGGAAGCAGAGAGGAAGGCAGGAGAGAATCCAGAGGGGCTGACCTGGGCAGAGTAGATGGTCTGGGCTGGGTGTGCCCAGTGCTGGAGGAACAGCAGGGAGGCAGGGGCCACTGGAGATGGGCTGATGCTGGGGTTGGCAGGGGCTCCTGATGAGTGGAGCAGAGGTGTGTTCTGCCTCCTGCCCACCCCCCGTGTCACCCCCAGTTCGGATGTGTTCACCAGATGGCATCTTGGTACTGAAGTCCCTTCCAGACTGGGCCACAGGAAGCCCGGTCACAGACCCAGGCTCCTTGACCTCCAAGTCCCTCCTCCACCCTCAGCATGGAGTTCTAGAGGGTCCCAGTCCCCAGCTGCAGGCTCCTAGCTGGGGACGCCTGCTGCTTCGAGCGAGCCCACAAGCCCCAGGGGTCCTCCCGTTGGGTGTGCAGACTGTGTGTCAGGATGCAGATCCCCAGGCCACACCCTTGGCCCGTCAACTCAGACTCTGGGGTTGGGTGGCCCAGGAACGTGGATTTTCAAAAGCTCCCCGGGATCCTCACATTTGGTCACCCTGATGACAGGACATGGTCAGGAGGTGCCCAATGAGCAGCGTGACTGTAGGCACTGCCTCCACGCCATCTCCGTCCTGGGAACACTGAGAGGGGACAGGCCTGGAGTATAGCTGATGCTCTATAGGGGATGCCTCAGGTGATTCTTACTATTATAAACTTTTCCCTCGCCAGCCAGTCTGCTCCCCAAGAGCACTGCCTGTCTGACTGTTGGGAGGCCCTTGTGCTTCCAGAAGCTGCCTACCTGGATCCAGGCTGCAGCCCCACCACTGAGCGGGCAGGAGAAATCTCCTGAGCCCCCCAGCCCTCAGGAAACCCAAAGAGGAGGCCCTGGGCTGGTTTTGTGGAGAGGGAAGCAGAGGGGGGAATTCTGCAGGCAGCTGGGCCATCACACAGTGAGAATGCAAAGCTGGAAGCAACCCAAGTGTTGATGCAGGGGGGATGAGTTAAATCAAAGTGCCTCCCTACATCGGAATATTTTTTAAACGAGGATGTAAATGCAAGCTCCCTGGTGTGGAACAAAGGCCCACAAACACTTTTTTTTTTTTTTTTTTACAGTAGATTCCAGAACCACTCAATTCCACGTTTGCTTCTCTGACCAGTGAGGTCAGATCGGCATTTTTCTGGAAGTCACTCAGCCAGGGAGCACACGGGTCCGCTCTGGGAGGGAGGAGATAGCGTGATTTTTTTTTTTTTTTTTTAACGTTCTTTAAACTTATCAGGGTTGCCTGAAGTTTTCTTGAGCAGGACTATTTTTAGGATTTGAAGTTATTTTTAATAGAACAGAGAAAACAAATGCCAGCGATGCCAGGATGCCCCCTTTGGTTTTTCGCCCGCCCCGGGGGCGGTTGTGGTGGGAGGGTCCTTCCTGGCTGGCACTTCGGAAGGCACATTCTCAGCTGTTGTTTGCCACCATGGAGGGAAGAGGAAGGGGAGCAGTGCCCTCCCAGGAGGAGGCCTTGGCAGGTGCACCGTGTTCTCCTTGAAGGCCAAACATGGACACGAGCCTGGGCCCAGAAATAGCCCCTTGCCCGGAGACCCCTGGACTTCTGCGAGGTCATCTCCGAGAGGAGAGAGCCCATGCAGGCCGCTGCCAGAACCTCCCTTGTAGGCCCTGCCATGGACGGGACTTGCGAAACAAGGCAGCTGCAGACCTGGAACCTGGACGAGGAGTTCTCCAAAGTCAGCCCAGCTCGAAGAGTCCCCGTTTCCAGGCCAAATGGAGATTTACCAACGGACATGAATTCCGCGTGGAGGTCAAGGTCAGTCGGAAGATGGATTTCTCCAGGCTGCATTTGGATCTATATCTCAGTTTGATTTCATTTGGCACCAAAGCACAATTTCCATTTTACTATCTTGAGAATATTCCCGACAACCTGTTGAATTTTTCAGCCCCTGCACCCTGGCATCATTCCCCCTGTGGAGAAGTTTTACTTTGTATTTTCCAAAGAGGGAGTCTCGTTACTTCCCACGTCTCTCAAGGGCAGACAAAGCCAGGCCCTGGGAAAACCCAGGTGGCTTCTCACCCCAGCTCTGTGGGGCAGCTGGCGCTGTGTGGCGCTCCTCCCAGGGCCTGGGGCTGGGCTGGAGTGAACCTTGGCCCTGTTCTTCTGCACTGTGAGGACATCACATGGTGTCTTTAGGGCCTGCCTTGTGGGACAGTCTGTGAAAACCAGATGGAGTGGTGCATGTCAGGGCACATCCTACAGTGCTGCTTAGGATGCCCACATGCCTGATAGGAGTCTCTGGATTTGAGTCCCGGCTCTATTCCCTGTTCCAGCTTCCTGCTAATGTACGCCCCGGGGGGCAGCAAGGGATGCCACCCATGTGGGAGACCTGGATGCAGTTCCTGGCTCCTGGCTTTGGCCTGGTCCAGCCCCAGCTACTGTGGGTATTTGGGAATGAACCAAAGAATGGGAGATATTCCCATTCTTTCTCTCTCTCTGTCTCTCTCTCTCTCTCTCTCCCTCTCCCTCCCTCCCTTTCAAATTAATAAAAATAAATATGTTTTTAAAGATTATTTTTTACACTTGATCTTAGCCAAAAGGCCGAGAAGCGACTAAAGATTATTTTTTTTAAAGATTTATTCATTTATTTGAAAGTCAGAGTTAGGCAGAGAGAAAGAGGTTTTCCATCTGTTGGTCCACTCCCCAGATGGCCACAATGGCCGGAGCTGTGTCGCTCCGAAGCCAGGAGTCAGGAGCTTCTTCCGGGTCTCCCATGCAGGTGCAGGGGCCCAAGGACTTGGGCCATCTTCTTCTTCTTCTTTTTTTTGGACAGGCAGAGTGGACAGTGAGAGAGAGAGAAAGAGAGAAAGGTCTTCCTTTTGCTGTTGGTTCACCCTCCAATGGCCGCCGCAGCCGGCACGCTGCGGGCGGTGCACCACGCTGATCCAAAGGCAGGAGCCAGGTGCTTCTCCTGGTCTCCCATGGGGTGCAGGACCCAAGCACTTAGGCCATCCTCCACTGCCTTCCCTGGCCACAGCAGAGAGCTGGCCTGGAAGAGGGGCAACCGGGACAGAATCTGGTGCCCCGACAGGGTCTAGAACCCGGTGTGCCGGCGCCGCAAGGCAGAGGATTAGCCTAGTGAGCCACAGCGCTGGCTTGGGCCATCTTCTACTGCCTTCCCAGGCCATAGCAGAGAGCTGGATCGGAAGTGGAGTAGCCAGGACTCGAACTGGCGCCCATATGGGATGCCGGCACTGTAGGCAGCAGTGGCAGCTTTAGCTGCTATGCCACAGTGCTGGCCCCTTTAAAGATAATTTTTAAAAAGTCATGCTCCAGGGGCCGGCACTGTGGCACAGCAGGTAAAGCCGCCACCGCTACCTACAGTGCCGGCATCCCATATGGATCCTGGTTTGAGACCCAGCTGCCCTACTTCCAATTCAGCTCTCTGCTATAGCCTGGGAAAGCAGTAGAAGTTGGGAAACCTGCCCCTGTGTGGGAGACCCTGAAGAAGCTCCTGGCTCCTGGCTTCAGATCGGCCCAGCTCTGGTTGTTGTGGCCATAGAGAATCAGCAGTGATCGAAAGATCTCTCTCTCTCTGTCTCTGCCTCTGCCTCTGAGTCTCTGTAACTGTGCCTTTGAAATAAATAAATAAACGGCCAGCGCTGCGGCTCGCTAGGCTAATCCTCCACCTGAGGGCACCCTGGGTTCTAGTCCCGGTTGGGGCACCAGGTACTAGTCCTGGTTGCCCCTCTTCCAGTTCAGCTCTCTGCTGTGGCCCGGGAATGCAGTGGAGGACGGCCCAAGTCCTTGGGCCCTGCACCCGCATGGGAAACCAGGAGTAAGCACCTGGCTCCTGGCTTCGGATCGGCGCAGCGCCGGCCGTAGCGGCCATTTTGGGGGTGAACCAATGGAAGGAAGACCTTTCTCTCTGTCTCTCTCTCTCTCTCACTGTCTAACTCTGCCTGTCAAAAAAAAAAAAAAAGAAGAAGAAATAAAAAAGAATAAATAAATAAATAAACCTGAGAGAGAGAAAGAGAGAGAGAGAGGGAGGGAGAGAGAAAGTGATACTCCGGACACGTGTGGCTCGTGGAGCGGGGAGACACGTGGTACAGAAGTGAGGGCCATTGCCCTCTCCTCAACCTTGGCTGGGCAGCTCCCCTGTTGTGCTGCTCCAGGGCACATGGTTTCATCTGGTACTTCAGTTACCCCATACACAATGTGGGCATAGCAGTGGCTTGAGTGTCCCCCAGAAGTTCTTGTACTGGGGCCTTGATTGCTCTGTGGGGTGTGTTGGGTCGGGTGGATCCCTCGTGAGTGGGTTGATGCCCTTCTTGAGGAAGGGGTCAGCTGTCACGGAGGCTCAGCTCCTTTTTCCTTTTCTGTAGCTGTCACCTGATTGCCTCGCCCTTGCCTTTCCGCTTTCTGCCATGAGCTGAAGCAGCAGGCGGCCCTCACCAGGAGCCGAGAAAATGCTGTTGCCATGACCTTCGCAGCTGTGATCCAAAACAAACCCACGTCCTTTTAATGTATTTTTTTTTGACAGGCAGAGTGGACAGTGAGAGAGAGACAGAGAGAAAGGACTTCCGTTTTGCCATTGGTTCACCCTCCAATGGCCGCCACGGCCGGCGCACCGCGCTGATCCGATGGCAGGAGCCAGGTGCTTATCCTGGTCTCCCATGGGGTGCAGGGCCCAAGCACCTGGGCCATCCTCCACTGCACTCCCTGGCCACAGCAGAGGGCTGGCCTGGAAGAGGGGCAACCGGGACAGAATCCGGCGCCCCGACCGGGACTAGGACTAGAACCCGGTGTGCCGGCGCGGCAAGGTGGAGGATTAGCCTAGTGAGCCGTGGTGCCGGCCCCTTTTAATGTATTTTTAAAGATTTGTTTATTTACTTGAGAGGTAGAGTAATAGAGAGGCTGCAGCAGAAAGGGGGAGAGAGAGAAAGAGAGCTTCTATCCATTGATTCACTCCTCAATTGGCTGCAACAGCCAGGACTGGGCCAGGCTGAAGCCAGGAGCCTGGAACTCCATCTGGGTCTGCCACTTGGGTGCAGGGTCCAAGTACTCTGGCTGCTTCCCCAGACAGATTAGCAGGGACCTGGATCAGAAGTAGAGCAGTCAGGACTCGAACCTGCACTCTAATATGGAATGTCGGAGTCACAAACAGTGGCTTACCCTGCTGAGCCACACACCGGCCTCTCCTTTCCTTTTTAAATCATCCTGCCCCTGATACTGTTACTGCAGCAGAACATGGGCTCACACACAGCCATCTCACAAACACCACTTCAGTGAGAGAATACACTCCCCTAGGACACAGGAGGTGCCCTGCAGGGGGCGGCGCTCACTGATGTCAGGTGATGCTGGGTCACAAGTCTCCCAGGTGCCTCTTCGCCCTTCCAGGCCCCTCCGCGTCAGGACGCAGCCCAAGGGAGAGTGGGAGCCGTGGATGGCTCGTCTTGGCTCTACGACCCAGCTCTCCATCACGATGCTTGGTGAGGTCAGTCT
The DNA here is from genome assembly GCF_051225735.1 of Oryctolagus cuniculus. NCBI lineage: Eukaryota > Metazoa > Chordata > Mammalia > Lagomorpha > Leporidae > Oryctolagus > Oryctolagus cuniculus. The sequence continues at coordinate 8,453,949 of NC_142885.1, read as the reverse complement.
GGGCAAAGGAACCGATTCTGCCTCTTCCTGCTTCTCGGTCGACCAAGACCAGGGTGGCCTGGAGTGATGGAAGCCAGGACCCATCCCCGCCATCCCAACTGGGGAAAGCACGTCCCAGGGTTCTCGCATTTCTGTTTTCTTAGGGCGCGACCCAGGCTCCGTGGGAAGGGAGCCACTTTCCAGTTCCCACATCTCCCCTCCCCGGGACCACGCAGAAAGCTCAGGCTGAGCTGCCAGATCCCGCCCCCACCCCCGGGCTCCTTTGCTGCAGCCTGGTCAGGATCCCATCCGCAGATCGTCCGCTCCAGGAGCACTGGGTGCTGTGTCCTCCGCTCAGGGCTTGGTGAAGAGAAGGTTACGTTCAGGAAATGGTGATTTCACGCAGCCCATCCCACGCACCTCTCCAGGGAGCACTGTCCTCCTTGGCATCAGCCCACCTGCTGCTCCCCACGGCCCACCCTGTGGGAGCTGAAGGCCAGGAGGATCCTCCGGCATGGCTGTGAGTTGACCACACTGGCCCACTTTCTCACTCCTCTGCCGTGTTCTCTTGCGTGCCCAGTGTTCATGCATCTGCCAAGATCACCCATCCCCAGCACATCCCCCTTCCCTGTGGACAGACTCCTGACGTCAGCCCAACAGGGCACACACACACACAGCCTCTCATTTCTCCCATCTCTCTTGGATTCTCACGGTGCTTTGTGTCACTGAAGAAACTTGCAATGGCCTACCTTGGTCTCAGGCTGTTGGAGTCTCCCTGCAATTTTTTTTAAAGATTTATTTATTTATTTGAAAGTCTGAGTTACACAGAGAAAGAAGGAGAGGCAGAGAGGGAGAGAGGTCTTCCATCCGCTGGTTCACTCCCCAATTGTCCACAATGGCTGGAGCTATGCCAATCCAAAGCCAGGAGACAGGAGCTTCACCTGGGTCTCCCATGCAGGTGCAGGGGCCCAACCACTTGGGTCATCTTCTACGGCTTTCCCAGTAGCAGAGAGCTGGATCAGAAGAGGAGCAGCTGGGACTTGAACTGAGCCCATATGCGATGCTGGCACTGCTGAAGGCGGCTTTACCCACTATGCCACAGTGCCAGCTCCTCCATTCGATTTTAAAAACGCTGGGGTGAGTATTTGGTGTGGCAGTTAAGCCACTGCTTGGGACACCCTCGTCCCATATCAGGATGTCTGGTTTGAGTCTCAGTTCCTTCATTTCCCAACCAGCTCCCAGCTAATGTGTGCCTTGGGAGGCAGCAGCCGATGGCCTGAGGGTTTGGGTCCGTGCCATCCTCATAGGCCCAGCTGGAGTTCCAGGCTCTTGGCTTCAGCTTACGCAGCCCTGGCTTTTGTGGGCATTTGGGGTGAGGGGTGTGAACCTGTGGATGGAAGATCCTCTCCTTCTCTGGTTTTCCCTCCCTCTCTGTCTTTCAAATAAGTAAATAAATATATTTTTTTCAAGTTTTAAGATAAAAGTACTAAAGGAACCATCACTGGCTGCGTGCAGGCTCCCGTGGTACAGGTGTGACTGTCCCAACAGCGAGGCCAACAGGCAGGCAAGGAGGCTGCAGCAAGCATGAAGAATACAACCGTGGAAGCATGGGGGCATAGAGGGGCAGCGCAGAGGGGAGCCACTGGCTCGCGGCAGGGAGGACCAAGAGGATGTGATTGGAAGGATGAGCAAAATGTACAGTCGCCAGCGAGGAGGGGAGGGGCGTTCCAGGCACAGTGACCGGCACTGTGCTGGCCCATGGCCTGTCGCAGCACCAGACCGTCCTAGTTAGAGCCCTAAGTTCTAGAACCCTGGCCTAGCTGCTCACTGTGGGTCATGAGCCATTGCATTTCTGTCATCCCTTGCTATCTGGAGGGGACTGGGCCCAGGACTGTCCCACAGATAGTGAAATGCACAGATGTTTGAGTCCCTGGATGTAGCATGGTGTGGTGAGGCAGGTGTCACCACACAGTGGGCTGGACTGTTGCCTGCAATGCCAACATCCCACATCAGAGGGCCAGATTAAGGCCCGGCTGCTCCACTTCTCATCCAGATCCCTGCTAATGCGCCTGGAAAAGCCATGGAGGACGGCTGAAGCATTTGGACCTCTGTCAACCAAGTGGGAGATGCAGGTGGAATTCTGGGTTCCTGGCTTTGGACTAGATAAGACCTGGTTATTGCAGACATTTGGGGGGTGAACCTCTGTCATTGTGCCTTTCGATTAAATAAATAAAGACTGATTTGTTTATTTGGAAAGCAGAGTGACAGAGAGGCAGAGGCAGAGAGAGAGAGAGAGAGATTTTAACCCATAGCTGGCTGAATCTTTGGCTGTAGAACACGTGGATATGGAGAGCTGTCTGATCCAATCTCATGAGGTTCTTGTTGCAGTGGACAGAAGGTCCCATGTGACCACTTGTGCAGGGCAGGTGCTGCAGCCCAGCTGGCCGTAGGTTCTAAGCAGGGGCCATGTCTGGCTCAGTCCTGCACCTCAGAGACCAGCATGGAGCAGGCGCCCACTCCTGCCCCCCACCATAGAGCCCCCCACCATAGAGCCTCATCCATGACCTGGCTCCTGAGGTCAGAGGGTGTCAGGAGAAAGCCACACTTGACCCTGGACTCCGGGTGTGATTTGTGCTTCTGCTTTTTTTTGTTGTTGTTGTTTGTGTTTTTTTGTTTGTTTGTTTTGTTTTTGACAGGCAGAGTGGACAGTGAGAGAGAGAGACAGAGAGAAAGGTCTTCCTTTGCCGTTGGTTCACCCTCCAATGGCTGCTGCGGCCTGCGCGCTGCGGCCGGCGCACCGCGCTGATCCGAAAGCAGGAGCCAGGTGCTTTTCCTGGTCTCCCATGGGGTGCAGGGCCCAAGCACCTGGGCCATCCTCCACTGCACTCCCTGGCCACAGCAGAGAGCTGGCCTGGAAGAGGGGCAACCGGGACAGAATCCGGCGCCCCAACCGGGACTAGAACCCGGTGTGCTGGCGCCGCTAGGCGGAGGATTAGCCTAGTGAGCCGCGGCGCCGGCCTTCAGTAGCTTTTGTTATCGACTGCCCCATGCCCCAGCAAAGGGAAGGCCTGGGCAATTAGGTAGGTGAGAAAGCTGGGAGAGGGGCCGGCGCTGAAGCCGAGCCGGTGAAGCCACGGCCTGTAATGCCAGCCTCCCACATGGGCACCACGTGACGTCCCAGCTGCTCTACTTCCAATCCAGCTCCCCGCTGATGTGCCTGGGAAAAAGCAGAGGAAGGTGGTCCAAGTGCTTGGGCCCCTGCACCCACATGGGAGACCCGGTTGGAGTTCCAAGCTCCAGGCTTTGGTCTGACCCAGCCCCAGCTATTGCAGCCATCTGGGGAGTGAACCAGCAGATGAAATCCATCTCTCTCCCTCTCTCTCTCCTGAGTCCCCTCAAGAATGCTGTGATCTGAGTTCGTAAGAAAGTTCTTGTATTATTTTGTTATTTTAGATTTATTTATTTATTTAAAAGCAGAGCAACAGGGGGAGAGAGAGAGAGAGAGAAAGCTCCCATCCACTGGTTCACACTCCCTAAATGACTGCAACAGGTAGGGCAAAGTCGGGCTGAAGCCAGAATCTGCGAACTCATCCGGGTCTCCCGGTGGGTGGCAGGGACTCAGATACCAAGCCGTCACCTGCTCCTCGCAGGGTGTGTATCAGCAGGAATCAGGATCAGAGCGGGGACTCAAAGCCACGCACTCCGACAGAGGACGCCGGGGTCCCCCAAGCTGCAGCTTAACTGCTGTGCCGGATGCTCACCCCACTAAACCTCTTTTTATATTAATAACATTATAAATGAGTGTTTATGTATTAGCAACCACTGGTGTACCACGTTGGAGTGGCCGGAGCACTTGGCCAGGGGGGTACACAGACAGGGCAGGAATGTGAATTGAGTAGGCGCGACACAAGCAAGAAAACCGTTTTTGTTTTAGAGAAAGGAATCAGACAGCAGGGAATCCTACGCATGCTCTGACATGGGCGGGCCTTGAAGACACCGTGCAGAGTGAAAGAAGCACAGAGGGCGTGGGGTCCCAGGCACAGGAGGTCCCGGCAGTGGGGTCTGCTCTGTGGAGACCGAGACAGGCTGCTGCGCGTGGGGGCTGGGGCAGCCGGAAGGGAACATTTAATGGGTGCGGTTTGGGAAGATGAGAAATAAAATAACTTCTAAAAGGAAGGCAGGAGGGCAGGAGGGAGGCCCGGTCTCTGCGTCCGGCAGCAGAGTCAGCGTGAGAACACGCTCACGACGTCCTGGGCAGGTCACGCTGATGGGCGCCCCCTTAGTCTCCTGCTCTGTGAAGTGGGAAGAGGCTCCTGGGTCCTGGCTCCTGGCTCCGGATCGGTCCAGCTCCAGCCGTTGTGGCCAATTGAGGAATGAACCAGTGGATAGAAGACCCCTCCCTCCCTCCCTCCTTCTCTCTCTCTTTCTCTCTCTCTCTCTCTCTGTCTCTCCTTCTTTCTCTGTGTAACTATGACTTTCAAATAAATAAATACATCTTTTTATAAAAAAATGCATTGTGGGGCTGGTGTTGTGGCACACTGGGTTAAGCTGCTGCTTGTGACCCCCACGTCCCACCGGTTGGAGCACCGGTTCGAGTCCCGGCTGCTCTGCTTCTGATCCAGCTCTCTGCTAATGTGCCTAGGAAATCAGCAAAAGATGGTCCAAGTACTTGGGTCCCCGCCACCCATGTGGGAGACCCAGATGATACCCTGGACTCCTGGCTTTGGCTCGGCACAGTCCCAGTCATCGTGGCCAATTGTGGAGTGAACCAGTGGATAGAAGATTTCTCACTCTCTGTGTCTGTTTCTCCCTCTCTCTGTGTCATTCTGCCTTTCAAATAAATAAATAACTCTTTTACTTATTTATTTATTTTTAAAGAGTTATTTATTTATTTGAAAGGCAGAGTTACAGAGAGGCAGAAAGAGAGAGAGATACTGCATCTGCTGGCTTATTCCCCAAAATGGCCACAACGGCCAGAGCTGGGCCAAGCTGAAGCCAGGAGCCAGGAGCTTCTTCCAGGTCTCCCATGCAGGTGCAGAGGCCCAAGGACTTGGGCTGTCTTCTACTGCTTTCCTAGGTCTTAGCAGAGAGCTGGATCGGAAGTGGCACAGCCAGGACTCGAACTGGTGCCCATGTGGAATGCCGGCACTGCAGCCAGCGGCTGTACCCAGGAATGATATTTTCAACTGGCAGTGGTTCATCAGGATGTTACCCCATAGTGAGCAGAGGGACGTCTGACTGTTGGTTTTATTTGGTCTGATCAGAGTGTCTCGGCTTTAGCTCTCTGCTAGAGAAGCATTTAGGGGTGAAACGATACATCTGCGATTTCCTCTCAGACCCTCAAAACACAACAAATACAAGATAAAGAAGGCATAGAAAAGGGAGCAGACTCAGACCAGCGCCGAGCTGGGCGTGGGGGCCGTCCGTGTGTGCTGTGTCCTGTCTGCTCTTGTGGGTTTGGAACCTTCCTTCATCCGCAGTCACGACAGTGTAAACAGGCACACAGCACTTGCTCCCAGGAGGGGTCCAAACACCGCCGTGGACTTTGGAGCAAGGTGGCGTGGGTGCTGCCCGGCCCGCAGCTCCCTGATGGCACTCCTCGATTTCAGTGCTCATGGATAGCCGGCGGCCACTTCTTCGGCTTTGTTACCGATTTTAAATCCCCTGTAGACAGTGCAACCCCTTATCTCCTGGACCGGTGGGGACACACCCCGCTGTCCCTGCCCTGCACACCTGGCCACCTTTGTCCCCACACTTGACCCCCTCATCTCCTTAGCAACGCAGAAGAGCCTCTTTTTCTAAGGGAACCATGGCCTTTTTTCTTGCTTCCATTCCCTCTGCTTGGAACGTCTTTTTATTTTTTTAAAGGTTTATTTATTTATTTGAAAGGCAGAGTTGGAGAGGGAGAGAGAGGGACAGAGAGATCTTCTGTTCACTGGCTGACTCCCCCACATTGGCTGTAATGGCTGGGGCTGGGCCAGGCCGATGCCAAGAGCCTAGAACTCCATTAGGGTCTCTCACATGGGCAGCAGGGGCCCAAGCACTTGGGCCGTCTTCCACTGCTCTCCCAGGTGCCTTAGCAGGAAGCTGGATCAGACGTGGAGCAGCCAATGCTTAAACAGGCACTCCTATATGAGGCGCTGGTGTCACAGGCAGTAGCTTAACCCCCTGGCCCTTGGAGCGGCGTCTTTTCCCTCGAGGTTTGTCATTTGCTAATTCACACTTTTACTAAGGACTTGGCTTAGGCATCACCTCCTCTGGGAAGCCCTCCCTGACTTCCCCTGTTGCCTGCCCGTTTGCTGTCTTGCTGTCTCTTGGCTAGGAGGTCCGTCTCTGTCCCTGACTAGGACCAGGTAGTTGGCTCACTTTTGCATCGTGAGGGCCTGGCACACAGGAAGGACTTGAAATAGTTGTTGGTGAAATACCTAAAGTTTTGTTCTCATTTCTGTTTCTCTATGAAACAGATCTCACCATCGCCCAGTATCCTCACCTGCCTGGGGAGTTTTGAGCCCAATGCCCAATTTTAACAAGCGGCCACTCAACCTGGCCAGATCTCAGGGGCTTTTTTTTCCTTTTAAGATTAAATTAATTTTTAAAAAGACAGAGCAACAGAAAGGGTTGGGGGGGGGGGGGCTGGTCCAGGCCAAAGCCAGGAACTCCACGTAGGTCTCCAGGTGGGCGGCAGGGGCCCAAGCACTTGGACCATTGGCTGCTTTCCCAGGTGCACTAGCAGGGAACCAGACAGGAAGTGGAGTAGCCAGGACTACAGTCAGTGCTCTGATATGGGCTGTGGGCACGGAGGGTGGCAGCTTAACCTGGTGCCCGGCCCCGGGGCCTTTAACCATGCTCAATGCAGACGCTTCCCTGGAAACTGAAGCCCCCACCCTGCTCACCTTTGATAGTTTATCGGAGGGCTCAAACGGCTGCAGCTGCAGAGGCCCAGGGTGCGTGGTGCCTCCGAGGGCTCGCCTGGGCATTGTCCTGAGGTGAGACTCACCTGGAGACCTGGGCGGCTTGTCTCTACCCAGGTGGTCAGGGCTGCCCAGGTGGTTCCTATGAGCATCCGGGCTAAAAGCCACGCACTTGAGGCAGACACCAGCCAGGCGGGGGAGGGGCAGCGCTGTGAAACACCTGCTTCCTGCATTTAAGGCTGGCGTGGGGGGTGGGAGGCCACGGTTCTCTGCCAGGTAAGTGAGGCTGCGTGGTGGCTTGTCCCTGTGCGTGTGGGTGCTGGGGTGCCTGGTGTGGCTGTCGACCTCCCTGTTTGGGAGCTGCCTGAGCAGACACCCTGCTCCTGTTCGGGTCGTGAGCTGGGCTGCTGTTTGGAGGCTGCCATGGCCTTGCCTTCCACAGCGGAGGCACCACTCAGAGCTCTCCCCGCAGGTGGTGGGACAGCCCCAACAAGCTGGCTGCGGTCTGTCCTGTAGAAATTGGCCTTGACGTACAGACCCTGTGCTCAGCGGCCCATGGCTGGTTTTCGGGGTGGGTAGGGCGGAAGAGGCAGTTACTGGGTGTCCGTTGGCTCTGCTGTTCCCAGGCCTGCAGGCTTGCAGGGGGCCCGAGTGAGTCCAGCCTCCCTCGCCCTGGCCTGGACATCCAGGGGGCCTGTGGCTGTGTTCCCCCTCCCTGAGGCACCTCTCGGCGCTCTCACCTGTGGGGACTGACCCCTGGATTCAGCGCCCTTCCCTAGCCTTGGAGGCAGCCTGGGTGGAAGACCTGGGCCCCTGCCTCCCCTGGTGGGCTCCCGGGAATCCTGTGTGCTCCCCAGCACGGAATCTGGGCTCTGCAACTCACAGGGATGTCCTGTCTATGTCACTAAATCCCCTCAGAGAGCTGGAGAATGGCCAGTGGGCCCTGCCCCCTCCCAGGTTGCCCCATTCTGTGCCCAGGCACTACACCCATGTGTGGCTTTAGCTTGAAACAAATCCAACTTTTCATTTTAAAAAAGATGAAATTATGTGCATTTCTATCTGCTTCTATCTGCGGGTTCACTTCCCAGATTGCCCCATGCTGGGAAGCCAGGACCCCGGAGTTCTATCTGGGTTTCCCATGTTAGTGGCAGGGGCCCCAGGACTTGGGCCACCTTCACTGCTTTCCCAGGCACGTCAGCAGGGACTGCAACCCGTACTCCGATATGGGATGCCAGTGTTGTAGGTGGCAGCTTAGCTCCTTGTGCCACAGCACTGACCTGAAACAAATCCTACTTTGAAATCGTGGCTGCCAGTGATGTGGATCTGAACGTGTTGGCATCAAACGATCGCCCGGGTGCAGAGGAAGTGGGGAAACCGCCTGGCAGAGCAGTGTGGCTGTCCGCACCCAGTTCTGTGACGTGGGATTGGTGCAGTGGGCAGGGCATGTACGGAGCGGTGTGGGCTTGTGTGGGTTAATTTGGAGGAAGGGGTTATTGGGAGTTAACGTTCCATATCTTTCCGAAGTCTTCACACTTGTAAAGCTGTGAGCATGCATTACTTTAAAATGCAAAGAATAGTGTTTGATCGGGGCCAACTCTCGGATGATGAGACATGTCTTAATTAAAAATGGTTCTTGGTTCTTGCAAGATGGCACGCAGCGAAAGCTCAGGTCTGGGGAAGTATAGAAAAACCAAAAATGGCTTGAAATGCCCCAACCAGGGGAAGTGATTTAGCACCAATGTTGAGTTGCATGTTCCCTGGCATCTCCTCACCCAGAAGGATTGAAAGAGCAGCTCGGGAGCCTTGGGAGATGTTGGGCGTGGCCACGGTCCCTTGGCTGGGCCTCGGCCACCAGGGCAGGGTGTGTCTCTGCTTGTGGCAGGGGAGCAGTAGAGCTGGCCTGAGGCTCCGGGGAGTAAAGAAAGTCCCCCAGGAGGTGACCTGTGCCTAAATCTCCTGCGTGGCTTCTTTGGATCTTGGAGAACCTGTAGAGTAAGGCACTGACTGATTTTGCACGTGGCTCGAAGTCTCTGGCTTGGCACTTCCCAGACTGCTGGTAACGAATGGGGGGGGGGGGTGCAGCCAGCTCTCCTGGACACTGCAAGCAGCAGTGTGATGGGAGGAAGCGCGTTCTGAGCTGTGTCTAGAGGTGCCTGTGGGTGCAGGCGGGGTTTGCTGCGCAGAGTGGCCCCACGGGCGTGCTCTGGCTAAATCTGTGACTTTGAACCAGCTCCCTAAAGATGCCTCAGGGAGAGAGGGGGCCCTATCTGAGTCGGAGCCGAGCTTTCTCTGCTTCTGCCCTCCCGTAGGATATTGGGCTGGGAGGAAGGGGGCAGACATCGGAACTCCTGGGTCCATGTCCAGGGTTCCCTGCAGCCACACCTCCCAGGATATGACAGAAGAGCGGGTGGTACCCTTGGCCATGGTCCCAGAGCTGGGCACTGCCTTGGGGTTCCCCAGAAGCAAGAGCATTTCATCCCTTGGTTGCACACTGGCCTCTTCTGGACACGCATCCCAGACAGCCTTGTTCGTGGGGGTGGTCTTGTCACGTCCAGATGAGATGCAGCTGTGAGGTGGCCGCCAGAGCAGAGGGTTTCAGAAGTGGCTTTCGTCGCTTGGATGGCTTAAAATAGGTGCCTTGAGCCAACATCACCCCCAAGCATCAGGTGCCGCCCACGATGGTGACTTTGGGCTTTCCTAATTGGACCTTGTTACAGACTTTAAAATCTTTATCCTTTGTATTTGAAAGGTAGAGAAACTAAGTTCCCATCGATCAGTTCACTCCCCCAAGTGATTATAATGGCCCAGGGCGCCAAAGCTGGAAGCCAGGAGCTCAGTCCATCTCCTGTGTGTGTGGGTGGCAGGAACCCACACACACAGGACTACTTAAGCTGCCTTCCAAGGTGAGCATTTGCAGGAAGCTGGGAATCGGAGGATGTGGGCTTTCTAACTGCTGGGTCAGATGCCTGCCCTTTGTTGCAGAATATTGGCTGCAAAGGTCAATGACCAATAGAATGGACACAGGGGTGGGCTGTGAGAACTTCGGTTCCTCAGCCTGCAAGCTGGGGATTTCTCTGCCCTGCTGGCCAGGTGTTGCCTCATTACGTCTTCAGCATCTAGCATTCCTGGCACATGTTGCTGTCGGCTGTTGCTCCCCCAAATAGGCCTGTGATTCTGGTCTACTGTGTAGGTTTGTAAAACGCGGTGCGTGTTCACTCTTCGGGACCCAAGAGAGTGCTTCTCATTTAAAGCAAGCCTCCAGCTCCACCTGGCGAGCTTCTTGACGCCGTTGATGACAGCCACTCGGAAAGGAGTTCTCGCGATGGTGTTTGAAGGGATGACGTAGCCACGGTGTAGCCCTAAAAAGGGATGCTTCTTCTCACTGGGGGAGAGGTCACTTTCCAGCCTGAGCTCCCAGAGCCGAGCCTGTCTGACCACACAGTTCTCTCCTCTTCTGGGTGTGCTGAGTTCTGGTCCCCGAGCACTGCGGAGGAAAGCTACCTCCACCTTGACCTTGTATAGAACTAACCTAGAGCCTGAGGTTGTATTGGCCAATTTTTTTTTTTTTTAAGAGGCAACAACTGAGGGACTTGGGATGGCACTGAGGCCCCATGGCACAGCTCTGACTGGGGCGTGGGAGGCAGTCAGCGCAACTAGCCGAACGATTGAGGGTTTTGTTCGGATTTGATCCGTGTGTCTCTGAGCTGGAGGGAGGGGGAGAGATCGGTCAGTTCTAGGAAGTAATTTGCATTTCCCATTCTCAGAGTTGCAGACACAGTGTGGGCTCTCCTTGCCCAAGCTCTTGAAGGGATTAATGCTTTAAAGCAGGCATTGGCCAAGCAGTTAAAACCCCTAAAGCCCACGGGGGAGTGCCTGAGTCCCATATCTGCCTCTGGCTGCTGACTCCAGCTTCCCTCTAGTGCAGACCCTGGGAGGCAGCAGTGATGGGTCAAGTGGTTGGGTCCCTGCCATCCACACGGAAGACTTGGTTTGAGTTCCTAGCTCTAGGCTTTGTCCCAGCCCTGTCCTATCCATTGTAGGCACTTGGAGAGTGAACCAGTAGATGGGAGCTCTCTCTCTCTCTGCTTTTTAAATAAACCATTGTTTTACTAAACTTTTAAAAAAATTATTTATTTGGAAGGCAGAGTTACAGAGGGAGGAAGGGGGAGAGACAGATCTTCCATCTACTAGTTTGCTCCCCAAATGGTCCTAATGGCCAGGGCTGGGCCATGCCAAAGCCGGGAACTTCATATGGGTTTCCCACATGGGTGGCAGGGGCCATGTTCATTGCTTTTCCAGGCCATTAGCAGGGAGCTGGATCGGAAGTGGGGCAGCCAGGACTTGAACCAGTGCTCATACAAGATTTCAGCATTTTGGGCAGTGGTTTAATCTGCTGTATCACAACATTGTCCCTAAATGATTAATTTAAAAAGCAGGCAGTAGGGCTGGTGCTGTGGTGTAGCAGAGAAAGCCACTACCTGCAGTGCCGGCATCCCATATGGGTGCTGGTTCGAGTCCTGGCTGCTCTACTTCCAATCCAGCTCTCTGCTGTGGCCTGAGAAAGCAGTAGAAGATGGCCTAAGTCCTTGGGCCCCTGGACCCACATGGGAGACCCGGAAGAAGCTCCTGGCTTTGGGTCAGCTCAGCTCCAGCCATTGAGGCCATTTGGGAAGCGAAGAAGCAGATGGAAGACCGATTCATTCTCATTCTCATTCATTCATATTCTCTCTCTAACACTGTCTTTCAAAGAAATAATAAATCTTTAAAAATAAGTAAGTAAGTAAAAAGCAGGCAGAGTTGGCAGGAAGAGGCCCCAGAGAGGCCATGTGGGATGTTATCCTGCTCTGCCCTGAGACTCGGCTGCCGTGGTCCCCTGCAGCTCCTGCCCTGCTGTGGTCCGAACGTGGGTGGCGCTTTGCTTCAGGGACGTGGCCCAGGTGTGGCTGCCTGACACTGCCACGTTCTGATTCCCCTCTTTGTGCTGCTCCTTCGCTGGGTCTTCGTCCTTGTGAGGCCTAAGGGAAGCCTCATCCATTCTTGCTCTTATCTCACAGCTTGTCTTTTTTTCCTAAGCCATCCATCTTGGCTCTAAACTCACACAATTCTCCAGGTTGTCTACACTGGCCCTTCCCAATCGACTTGCTCTCCAGAACCATCAGCTGTGATCCACTGAAGACTCGGGTCTGTTGGCCTTCCTTGTGCAGTTCTGTCTTTTCTGTGATGTGGTCTGGACCACCTTGCGTGCTCAGGAGCAGGTGGAGTTCACCGCACCCGAGCGCATGGGAGTCCCTGCTGCCTCAGGGAAAGCTCGCCCTCCCACGGTGCGCCTGTTCCCTTTGCCGCTGTGTCTCCCACACCCTCCTGCAGCCAGCATTCGAGAACCTCCTACCTGCTGGACATTATATTATTTGAAAGGCAGAGTTAGGAGGAGAGAATTTTGATCTGCTGGTTCATTCCCCAGATGGAGTGTGAACCAGCAACAGATGGAGCTGTGCCGATCTGAAGCCAGGAGCTTCTTCCTGGTCTCCCACATGGGTGCAGGGGCCCGAGGACTTGGGCCATCTTCTACTGCTTTCCCAGGCCATACCAGAGAGCTGGATCGGAAGAGGAGCAGCCGGGACTAGAACCGGCGCCCACATGGGATGCCAGCACCACAGCAGGTGGCAGCTTTACCCGCTGTGCCACAGGGCTGGCCCCTCGTGGTGAAGGAGCCGGGGGGGTTGCACCTAAGACACACGTGGTGCTGCTGCCAACAGGAGCACAGAGGGAAAGATGGGTGAGCAAGAAGAGGTCCGATCAGTGAACACTGGAAGTCCAAGAGGCTCCTTGGGCAGCTGCCTGGACTTCTTGTGGGAAAGCCTTCCACAGGTGGTGACTGAGCTGAGCCCCAAGGAGCCAGCGACTCCCGGGTTCTGAGAGGAACGACTGGTTCTGAGGCCCCTGCAGGGGTGGTCACAAAGGCCCAAGAGTCAGGGCAGGCATCCGGCCTGGAGGTTGATGCCCATGGCCCCCATCAGAGTGCCTGGGTTTTGTTCCTGGCTCTGATTCCAGCTTCCTGCCAACACAGGCCTGGGGAGGCAGTGGTGATGCATTGAGTGACTTGATCCCTGCCACCCACAAGGCAGACCCGGACTGAGTTCCTGGCCATCAGCACTGGCCAGAGCAAACCCCAGCTTTTGGAGGCATCTGGGGGAGTGAATCAAAGAGAAACTCTGTCTCTTTTGACTTTCTGCTTCCCAAATAAAGAAAAAAAAAAACTTTTTAAAAAGATTTAATTATTTGAAAGGCAGAGTTACAGTGAGGGAAGGGGAGACACAGATCTTCCATTCACTGGTTCACTCCCCACACAGCCACATTGACCAGGGCTGGACCAGGCTGGACCAGGAGCTGCTTCTGGGTGGGTGCAGGGGCACAAGCACTTGAGCCATCTTCTGCTTTCCCAGGCACATTAGGCAGGGGGCTGGATAGGAAGTGGAACAGCTGGGACGTGAACCAGTGCCCAAATAGGATGCTGGCATTGCAGGCAGGCGCTTAACCCACTATGCCAGAATACTGCCCCAGGAAAAAACAAAACGCTCTTAAATCCAAGAAAAGCCAAAAGGCTTAGAGCAAAGAGATCAGGAGACAGCGCTGGAGTGGAGTGGGCTGGGGCAGCTCCTCAGGGCACCACAGGGAGTTTGGGTTTTCTTTTGACATCAGTGGGCAGCCAAGCGAGGGTTTTTTAAGCTGGGGAGCTACATGATTAGATTCGTTCTTCCTAACATGCCTTCTTGGTTTTTGTTGTTGTTTGTTGAAAGGCACAGAGCTCGCATTTGCTGGTGTGATTCCAAAAATTCCCAAAATGAAATTCCTGCAACGGCAGGAACTGGGAGCTGTGTGTGTGACACGAGTCTAATCACCTACCGCCTCCCAGGGTGCATGTGGGCTGGAAGTCGGAGTTGGGGAACAGGGCCAGATACTGAACTCATGTAGTCTGAAGTGGGGCGCGGGCACCTTAACCACCAGCCCAGACACCTGCCCCCACCATCAGTATCGGCAGAGCAGGGGACATCTGTAGTAGTGAGAGCTGATGTGGCCTGGGCTCCCCATGCTGGTGGGCTGGGTGTGGGAGGAGAGCGGCGTCTTCCTGGTGCACCTGCGTGGCCTCCTGCCCACCGGGCACAGGTGCTGTGGTTGCAGCTCCCAGGACACCAGGTCTGAAAAGCTTCTGTTTTCTGTCCAGCGTACCCCAGTGATGGGAGGGCCAGCCTGAGCCAGACTGGCCCTAGAAGATCCTCATTAGGACTGGAGCCCAGGGCTGGTCCCCTTGCTGTCCCTGTGGTGCTTACCCCCTCCTTAGGGGGCTCCCGGGCCGTCGAGGGGGCTGGTGTGGGGATGCTTCTAGAAGCCGACGCCATGAGTCTGCTCCATGGGGGGAGCACACGCTGGGCTCTGAAGCGCCCCCTGCGGTTGTTCTTCCCGCAGGTGATTTCCTCCTGCCAGTGACCATGCCCACCTTGGACGTCCCGGAGGAGAGGCTGAGGAAGTTTAAGTACCGGGGCAAAGAGGCATCTGTGAGTATTCAGCGGTCTCCCAGGGACCGGCAGTTGAAATGCATTAAACACGGGATGGAGCAGACTGGGGGACAGGGAGGAACCCCAGCAAAATCTCCATCCAGATAGGCTCGTGGTGGTTCGCTGGGACGTTCCTGAAACTTTGCTGGATGTATGAAATTTTCACAAGATGTTGAGTTGAGGATGAGGAGGAGGGACAAAGGGACGTGAGCCTGGGAGCCAGACGGCTGTGGAGACAAACCGGGGTTACCGTGTGACTGTTTATTTTTTTTCCCACTTAGTTAGAAAGGCAGAGAGGGGCTGGTGTTGTGGCCCAGCAGATGAAGCCGCTGCTTGCAATCCACCATTCCACACAGGAGTGCTGGTTCAAGGTGCAGCCATTCTGCTTCAACCCAGCTTCCTGCTAATGTGCCTGGGACGGCACCAGGTGATGACCCAATACTTGGGCCACTGCCACCCATTTGGAAGACCACAGTGGAGTTTATGGCTTTGGCCTGGCCCAGCTCAGCTGTTGGTGGCCATTTGAGTAGTGAACCAGTGATCAGAAACACTCCTGCACTCTGCCTTTCAGATAAATAATTAAAAAAAAAAACAAAAGCAGGGGCCAGCGCAGTGGTGCCGGGTTAAAGCCCTGGCCTAAAGCACCAGCATCCCATATGGGCACCTGTTCTAGTCCTGGCTGCTCCACTTCTGATCCAGCTCTCTGCTATGGCCTGAGAAAGCAGTGGAAGATGGCCCAAGTCCTTGGGCCTCTGTACCCACATGGGACCCAGAAGAAGCTCCAGGCTCCTGGCTTCAGATCAGCACAGCTCTGGCCATTGCAGCCATCTGGGGAGTGAACTAGCAGATGAAAGACCTCTCTCTCTCTGTCTCTACCTCTCTCTGTGGCTCTGTCTTTCAAATAAATCTTAAAATAAGGCAGAGAAACAGAGATGGGAACAATGATCTAACTACTGGTTCACTCCTCACATGCCTGCAGCAGTCAGGGCAGGACTAGGGGAAAGCCAGGAGCCCAGAATTCTATCCAGGTCTTCCCAGGGGTGGCAGGGACCCAAGGACTTGAGTCATCACCTGCTGCTTCCCAGAGTACGCATCAGCAGGAAGCTGGATTAGAAGCAGAGCAGAACTCGCACCCAGGCACTCAGATATGGGATGTGGGCAACCAAACACCCACCCCCAGAGCCAAAGCACCCTTAAAGTAGCCTGTCCATCAAGTGTGGCTGTCTGGCCCTCAAGACCACTCAGATGAATGGAAACGAAGGAGCTGAACACGTTTCAGAAGCATGGTATTCGTTGTTAGGGATGCAACAGGCTGGAAGAATTGAGATCTCACAGTAGCTGGGACAGCAGCAGGAAGGGCCAGCCGATGAGAGACACTGCAAGGCACAATACCCTCTGTCCCCAGGGAGGGTCCCTTCAGTGAGGGACAACACCACAGCCAGCTAGGCAGGCCTCAGTGGTGTTCCTGCCTTACCGTGCCACACCACGATGGCCCTATTTTCAAGCAAGGATTGAATGGATAGCTTCCTTCAGGAATCAGAGTATCTGATACAGATTGGCTTCCTTGTACAGTCACACGCCACATAACGAAGTCTCCGTCAGTGATGGGCCGCATGGACAGCAGTGGCCTTGTAAGATCGTATCACTTGGTGGCATCAGCACTGCCTCGTTTGTGTGAGTGCACTCTGATGTTTGCACAATGGTGAAATCGCCTGACCATGCATTTCTTAGAACTTATCTCCATTGTTACATCATGCATGACGGTAATTATCACCTAAAAGTCTTCATCCTCAACCTGTCTGTCCTGAAAGGTTAGGTTGTCTCCTGAATATTGGCAATATGATCCAGTCCAAGTTCTTGACTGATGTGAGCATATGTCCCAGAGTGTGTAAGGGCCGTTGTTCTGGTGCGGCAGGTTAAACCACAGTGCGTAACCAGCATCCCATATCAGAGTCCCAGTTCAGGTCCCGTCCAGCTCCCTGCTAATGTGCCTGGGAAAGTAGAGGAAGATGGCCCATGTGCTTGGGCCCCTGCCACACATGTGGGAGCCCTGGATGGATTTCTGGGCTCCTGGCTGTTGCAGCCATCTGGGGAGTGAACCAGCAGATGGAAAATCTTTTTCTTCCTGTCCCTTGCTCTCTGACACTCTGCCTTTCAAATAAGTCTCTTTTTTAAAGAAGTTTATGCAAAAATTAAATTTTTTTAGTGCAAAAATATTTGTAATCCAGGTTTAGAATTTTGTTCAAAGATTTTTGTAATTTTATTTTAAAGTCAGAGTTACAGTGAGGGGGAGAGACAGAGATCTTCCATCTGCTGGTTCACGCCCCAGATGGCCACAATGGCTGGAACTGGGTCAGGCAGAAGCCAGGAACCTGGAGCTTCCTCAGGGTCTCCCAGGAGGATAGCAGAGGCCCAAACACCTGGGCCATCTGCTGCTGCTTTTCCCAGGCCATTAACAAGGAAGTGGATTGGAAGTGGAGCAGCTGGGACTTGAACTGACACTGATATGGGATGGTGTTTACCTACTACTCTGCAATGCGGTCCCCTAGAGGTTCATGCATTTTTCATGAATATGTTACATTTTCATTATATTATACATTTTTCATAATAGGCATGATTTCAACTTTTTTTTTTATAAAGGTTTACTTTATTGGAAAGGCAGAGTTAGAGAAGGAGGGAGAAAGAAGAGATTCACCTGCTCAAAAATTTTTACACCAAAATAAATGGATCTTTTATTTGTATTTTCCAGGAACATTTTAAAAATATTTTTAAATGACTTTACCTGATTTATTTGAAAAGCAGAGAGAGAGAAGGAAAGAGATCTTCCTTCTACTTGTTCACTCCCCAAATGTCAAAACATCCAGGACTGAGCCAGGCCAAAGCTAGGAACCAGGAATTCCATCTGGTTCTCCCACATGGTGGCGGGAACCTAAATGCTCGAGCCATCACCTGCTGCCTCACAGGTGTGCATTAGCAGAGCAGGGACTGGAAACCCGGCATCCTACATGGGCTGCTGACAACATGAGCAGCGGCTTAATCGCTGGACCAAACACTTGCCCTACTAGGAGCATTTTGCAGTACCCTCCTACAAGAAGGATTAGATTTGAATCTCCTTCAGTCTGCTGTTGGACTTGACCAAGGCCTTGAGAGGCCTGTGGGCTGACTTCACACACGGTGGAACTGGTCGGGGCCTGTGTCTGGGACACAGGGACATCTCTGAATCGCCCCCAGCCCCACATATCTGCCTGGCCACTGCTAGAAGGCCCTGGGCCCATCCTGGAAGCAGCCAAACTCGGGCACTCATGGGGCGATGGGTGGCTTTGCAGTCTTCACAGCGGTGGATGCTGGCTGCAAGGATGGGCATGATTTTCCTCGACCTGGGGAGGGGGAGGGGGAGGGGCGGAGGAGGAGGAGGAGGAGGAGGAGGAGGAGCAGAGCCGAGTGGGCTCACTGTGTGATCTTACCTCTCCCAGCCAGCTGCAGCTAAGCACCGAGGCTTAGAAACGGTTTGGAGGGCTAAGCAGGGTGACCATCCTGTCTCCTGTTCTAACGCCTCCAATTCTGCCTTTTCCTTCCCAGCTGAGGCGGCAGCAGCGCGTGGCAGTCAGCCTGGAGCTGCGGAAGGCCAGGAAAGAGGAGCAGGCCTTAAAGAGACGGAACATCACTGATTGCTCCCCCGAGCCAGCTTCTGAAAAACCCACCAAAGGGGTGCGTCCCAGCACGGCGGGCGGGCGTTCCGGCAGCTGGAAACCGCTGAATGGTTCAGAGCCTGCAAACTCCCGTTCAGGGCCTTTAGGTGGGGGTGGGGAGATCGTGGTGCAGCTTACCTGCCTTTGCCAGAAGCTAAGCGTTGTTTACCTTGCTGTCGGGAGTCTGTGGGATCCGTGTTCCAAAGGAGAGTGGAGAAGGCACTGCTTCTGGTGGATTCGCTGTGGGCTCTGAGCCTGGGGGCCCAGGAAGAGAGGGTTAGAGAGGGTTAACCCTAAGCCTAGTGAGGGCCGTTTCTTGGTGGAGGCATCTAGTCCGTGGACGGGTCACATCTTCCCTAGGACGTGAATTCCATCTTTCGTCTTCCTGTCTCCATCTGCTCCAGCCTCGCTAAATGCCCGTGCCAGGTCGACTTCAGCGTTCGTCCTATTTCTGTGAATGCAGGAATCGGGCTTCCTGGTCCTTCAGCGATGCTGTATCCCACGTCTCTTGTGGGACATCACTGTCTGTGTCCCGTCTGTACTGTCCATGGCTGTCGTCTGCACCTGCTGGGCAGGCAGAGAGGGACGGATTCAGTGATTGATGAGATGGGTCCAGTGGTTCTGTGACTGGCCAGTGGCTTCAGAGCTGCGTCTCTATTCACTTGTCTGGGGCAGTCCCTAGGGACCAACCACACGTGTACACACACACACACACACACACACACACACACCAGCCCAAGAAGGTATGAAGCACAACAATGAAAAAAGGGGTTGTTTGCCTTTTTGTCCTATACTAGCATTTTTTTTTTTAATTCAGGCAGAATTCACATAAACCAAAATGGACCCCTTTAAAGTGTACAACTGCTGGCTGCTAGTACAGTCACCAGGTTGTACAGCTGTCTCCTCTAAAGTTCCAGAACAGACTCAACAGATGGAGACCCCAGACCCGTTCGGCAGTCACTCCTCCTTCCTCATCCCCACAGCCTTGGGTCACTATGGGTTTACCTTTTCTGGACTTTGCACAGTTCCATGAACAAGGAATGTGTGGTCTTTTGTGTCCGGCTGCTTTCACTCAGCCTGGGGTTTTCAGTCTCTCGGTGTTGTGCGGTGTATCAGTACCTTGTTCCTTTGTGGCTTACTCCACTCCATTGTGTGGCTAAACCATGTTCTGCTTGCCCACTCATTAGCTGGTACCCACTCGTTATTGGTTTTGTTCCTGCTTTTTTGCTGTCGGAACTGCTGCTGCTCTGAACAGTTGTGTACAAGTTTTTGAGTGGAAAAATGTTTTCAATGCTGTTGGGAGTAAAAATGCTGGGTTATGTGCTAATTCTATGTTGGAATCACTGTGGTAGGCCAGATCACGCCCCCACCCCAAATCTGTACAGTTCTCATCTCCAGAAATGGTCACCTGTGGGACTTTGCGCCACCGCCACAGCTCACTAGGCTAATCCTCCACCTTGCGGCGCTGGCACACCGGGTTCTAGTCCCGGTCGGGGCGCCGGATTCTGTCCCGGTTGCCGCTCTTCCAGGCCAGCTCTCTGCTGTGGCCAGGGAGTGCAGTGGAGGATGGCCCAAGTGCTTGGGCCCTGCACCCCATGGGAGACCAGGATAAGCACCTGGCTCCTGGCTTCGGATTAGCGCGGTGCGCCGGCCGCAGCGGCCATTGGAGGGTGAACCAACAGCAAAGGAAGACTTTTCTCTCTCTCCTCTCTCTCACTGTCCACTCTGCCTGTCAAAAAAAAAAAAAAAAAGGGACTTTGCAGGAGGTGGTTAAGTTAAGCAACTTGAGATGGGGAAATCGTCCTGGATGATCTGGTGGGCCTGGAAT
Source organism: Oryctolagus cuniculus (assembly GCF_051225735.1). Taxonomy (NCBI): domain Eukaryota; kingdom Metazoa; phylum Chordata; class Mammalia; order Lagomorpha; family Leporidae; genus Oryctolagus; species Oryctolagus cuniculus. The sequence goes on along the minus strand of NC_142885.1, from coordinate 8,433,989 downwards.
AATCCGTTGCTCTAAGGAGGAGGAAGAGGGAGATGGGGAAGCAAGCACTGTGGCAGGGGAGGCGTGAGGCGAGGGGTGCACGTGTCCTCCAGAAGCTGAAAAAGGCGAGGAAGCGGGTTCTCCCCTCTGGGCCTCGGGGTGGGGGGGAACCAGCCCTGCCCACACCTTGGCTTTAGCTCCCTGACACTGATGATGAACTTGGTGTTCTAAACCGCTCGAAGGAAGCTTGCGTGATTTGAAGTCACTGACTTTGTGGTGATTTTTATAGCAGCAATAGGAAACTAATACACTGCCAAACTGCGTTCCAGAGTGGCTGCTCCTTGTACATTGTGACATTCTTGGTGGGACTTGCTGTGGTCCACTTATAGACATCCAACTGGTAGGAAGGGATATGTTGAAATTTTCATTAGTATTCTTTTTTTTTTAAGATTTATTTTTATTGATTTGAAAGAGTTAGAAAGGCCTTCCATCCACTGGTTCACTCCCCAGATGGCCGCAACAGCTGGAGCTGTGCCGATCCAAAGCCAGGAGCTTCTTCCAGGTCTCCCATGTAGGTGCAAGGGCCCAAGGACTTGGGCCATCTTCTACTGCTTTCCCAGGCCATAGCAGGGAGCTGGATCGGAAGTGGAGCTGCTGGTTCTACCGGTGCCCATGTGGGATGCCGGCACTCAGGCCAGGGCTTTAACCCGCTGCACCACAGCACTGGCCCCATTACTATTTTCTTAATAGTTGATGAGAATCTTTTCATGTTCTACTAGTTATTGTGTGTGGGTTTGTATGTATATACACATACATGTATAGAAAAAGGGAAACATCTATTCAGACTATTTTATAAGTAACTTTATTGAGCTGTAGGAGTTACTAATATTTTCTAGATAGTAGACTCATTACCTAATACAAGGTCACAGACTTAGACCTGTGTTTCCTTCTAAGTGTTCTGTAGTTTAACTCTTAGGTTTGTATTTAAGCCTTTGATCCATTTTTTCCCAAAAGGTTTATTTTCTTGAAAGTCGGAGTTAGAAAGGGAGAACAAGAGAGATCTTCCACCCACTGGTTCACTCCCCAGATGGCTAGCGGTTGGGGCTGGGCCAGACCAAAACCAGGAACCAGGTCTCCCACACGGGTGTAGGAGCCAAGGACTTGGGCCATCCTCCACTGCTTTTGCAGGTGCATTAGCAAGGAGCCAGACTGGAAATGGAGCATCCAGGATACAAACAGGCACTTACATGGAATGCCAGCATTGCAGGCAGTCGCTTAACCCCGTTCCCCACAATGCTGGCTCCCCTTGATCTATTTTGAGTTAAATTAAGTCAATAGGGATGTAGCTTCATTCTTCTGTGTGTTATCCAGTTGTCTCCACACATTTAGTCATTGATTTGAGATGCAGAGAGACAGAAACCAAGTGTTGCTGTCTGCTGGTTCACTCCTCAGATGACTTAACAGTGAGCACTTGGGTGGGCTGTAGCTGTGTGAGTTAGGAATTCATTCCTGGTCTCCCACCTGTGGGGCAGGAACCCAACCACTGCTGGGGTCTACACTGGCGAGGAGCTGGAATTGAGAGCTAGAGCCAGGTATTGAGGACAGATGTTCCAAGGTGGGATGGGAACTTTTTTTTTTTTTCTTCTTTTTTTACAGGCAGAGTAGACAGAGACAGAGAGAAAGGTCTTCCTTTTTTGCCATTGGTTCACCCTCCAATGGCCACCGCGGCCGGCGCACTGTGGCCGGCGCATCGTGCTGATCCGAAGCCAGGAGCCAGGTGCTTTTCCTGGTCTCCCATGGGGTGCAGGGCCCAAGCACCTGGGCCATCCTCCACTGTACTCCCTGGCCACAGCAGAGAGCTGGCCTGGAAGAGGGGCAACCAGGACAGAATCCAGCACCCCGGGAACTTCTTACATGGTGTGTTTACCATTGGACAAAACGACTGTCCCTACCTTTTTTTTTTTTTTTTTTTTGAAAAGTCTTTTCTCTACCCATTGAATGACCTTAGTACCCTTATCAAAAAAAAAAAAAAAAAAAATCAGTTGGTCATAAATGTGGTGGTTTATTTGTGGATTTTAATTATCTTCTGTTGGTCTACCTTTTTATCTCAATGCCTGTACAACTGAGATTTTGTTACTGTAGCCTCGTAGTAAGTTTTGAAATGGAAAAATGCAAGTCTTCCAACTTTATCCTTTTCCAGGTTATTAGGGCTATTCTGGATCACTTGCACTTCCATATGAATTTTTGTATGCGCTCACCAGTTACTTCAATAGAGACAGCTTGGATTTTGATGGAGATCGCATCAAATCTGTAGAGCAGTTTGTGGAATAATGCCATTTTTAACCATGTTAGGTCTTTGAATTCATGAACATAAGATGTCTTTTCATTTAAGTGCTCCTTAATTTTAAAAACAGCTTTTAGCATATAAGTCTTAGGCTTTTCTTGTTAAATTTATTCCTGAATATTTTGTCCTTTTTTGATGCTATTATGAATTTTGTGAATTTTGGCTTTGGGATTGTCCATTGCTAGCATATAGAAATAAAAGTGATTTTGTCTATTGATCCTATAAACTAGCTGTACTTGTTTATTAGCTCTAAATATTTTAGTGTCTTGAATTCCTTAGGAATTGCAAATATAGTTTTACTTTCTATTTTGGATGCACATTATTAAAATAAGTTAGAAGTTCCAATTCCATGTAGAATAAAACTGGCAAGAGCAAACATCTTGTCTGAATCTTGATCCTGTAGGGAAAACTTCTAGTCTTTTGCTTTTAAATATTATTTTAAAAATATTGATTACATATTATTAAAGATGCTAGCTGTGGGATTTCTGGGTGCCTTTATCAGGAAAGAGGAAGTTACCTATTATTCCCAGTTTGTTGAATGCTTTTCTTTCACAGAAAAGTGTTGGATTTTTGTCAAATGCTTTCTGTGTTTACTAAGATGTTCATGTGGGTCCACCCACTGCATTTATTTACACAGGGTGTTGGTTTCATTTGCTGACCTACTCCTGTATTGCATTTTTGGGTTAAATGACAGTTAATCATGATGTTGGTCATGTTTAACCTCAGGATGTGTTTGGTTTCCTAGTATTCTATTGAGGATTTTTGCATCTGTAGTCATAAAGGACATTGGTGCATATTTTATTTTCTTGTAAATGTGTTTATCTGGTTTAGTATCAAGGTAATACTGGCCTCAAAGGATAACTTGGGAAGTTCTCACTACTCCTGTTTTTTCTTGTAAGAGTTTGTGAAAGATTAATGTGAACTCCTAAATTTTTGAGAAAATTTACCATTGAAATCATGTGGACCAGATTTCTCTTTGTAAAATATTTTAAGTATGATGTTGATGATGGTGATTTCTTGGGTCACTTTAGTAGCTCTGTGTCTTTAGGAATTTGTCTATTTTGTCTTCATTATGTAATTTGTTGGCATTCATCTGTTCAGATTCCTTCCCCCCCCCTTTAAGATTTATTTATTTGAAAGGCAGAGTTATAGAGAGGCAGAGAAAGAGCGAGGTCTTCCATCCACTGATTCACTCCCAGATGGCCTCAATGGCCAGAGCTGAACTGATCCAAAGCCAGGAGCCAGGAGCTTCTTCCAGATCTCCCAGGTGGGTGCAGGAGCCCAAGGACTTAGGCCATCCTCCACTGCTTTCCCAGGCCACAGCAGAGAGCTGAATTGGAAACAGAGCAACCGGGACTTGAACCGGCACTCCTATGGGATGCCGGCACTGCAGGTGGTGGTTTTACCCGCTTCGCCACAGCACTGGACCCCTGATTCCTCTTTCTATGAGTTCAGTAATAATGACCTCACTTTAATTCCTGGTTGGATAATGTGAGTCTTCTCTCCCTCCACCCCCTCCCTTTCTCTTGGGAAGTTTAGCTGAAGGTTTGTCATTTTTGTTTTTATTCAAGAACCAACTTTTCATTTTTCTGTTTTCTTTAATATTTATTATTTGCTTGGCATTTATTTTTTTAGTCTTTAAAGACTGAATCTTGAGCTGTAGTTTTGAGACTGATATTCTATTATAGCAGATGTGTTATTGCTACACATTTCCCTCTAAGTTCTGCTTTGGCTGTATCCCATTATGTTGGTATGTTGTGTTTTTGTTTCATTCATCTTGGTATTTCCTAATTTCTCTTATGAGTTCTTCTTTGACCCTTTGGTTATCTAGGAATGTGTTGTTTAACTTCCTCATGTTTGTGAATGTCCCAGATCTTCTGTTTGAAGTGAATAATTTCATTCCATTGTGATTAGAGAACACACTTTGAATGATTTTAGTCCTCTTACATGTATTGATGTGTGTATTGTCCATAGGCACTCGAGAATGTTCCACTTGTTCTTAAAGAATGTGCATTCTGTTATTTGGGGTAGGTATCTGTGGTTGGGATGTTTTACTGTGTGAATGTTTCGTATTTCCTTGGGTGTTTTCTTTTTCTTAAACAGTTGAGGCTTAACGTGAAATCAAAATTTCTAAAAGCACAAATCTACATAGAGGCATAACAAAGATGTTGAGGACAAAGGGTATCTTTTTTTTCTTTAATTATTAGAAAGGCAGAGTTAGAGGTCTTCCATACACTGGTTCATTCCCCAGCTGGCCATAACAGCCGGAGCTGTGCTGATCTGAAGCCAGGAGCTTCTTCCAGGTCTCCCACATGGGTACAGGGGCCCAAGGACTTGGGCCATCTTCTATGCTTTCCCAGGCCATAGCAGAGAGCTGGATTGGAAGTGGAGCAGCAGGGACTCAAACCGTCACCCGTATGGGATGCCCCACTGTAACAGTGCGGCTTTACCTGCTGTGCCACGGTGCCAGGCCCCTGTATGCTGTTTTTAATTCTTTGACTTTTAACCTTTTTGTGTTATTCAGCCTAAAGTGTGACCTTTGCAGACAGCATATAATAGGATCGTATTTTTTTTAACCCATTCTACAAATCCTTGTCATTTACTGAGAGTGTTTAAATCATTTTCATGTAATGTAATTAGTGATAAGGTTGGCTTTACCGCGGCGGCCATTGGAGGGTGAACCAACGGTAAAGGAAGACCTTTCTCTCTGTCTCTCTCTCTCTCACTGTCCACTCTGCCTGTCAAAAAAAAAAAAAAAAGGTTGGCTTTACATCTGACATTTTGCTATTTGTTTTTCCATAGATCTTAGTCTTTTTTTCCCTTCCTCTATTTCTCCATCTTTCCCTTTTTTTGTGTGTTAAACATATACTTTCTAGTTTAATTTCCCAGTTTCTTTTACTATTTTTTAAAAAGTGTTAGTGTTTGTCCTGGGTATAATTAACATCTGGTTTTATAATTAGCAATCTAGTTTGGAGGAAGACCAGCTTAATTTCAATGGTCACAAAACTTGGCTCCTTTATAGCTGTATTCTCTCCCTGTACCTCTGCTCTTACTGCTGACGAGTTACAGCTTCATACCGTGTGTGTCCATCTACATAGATTTCCAATTATTGTCTTAGGCCATTGTCTTTTTAAGTCAAATAGAGTTTTAATTTTGCAAAAACAAAAATCATGTATACCGTCTTTCGTATTTGCCAATATGCAGTAATGACCTGACTGGTGTTTATTTCTTCATGTGAAGGTTATTGTCTACTTCCCGTTACCTGAAGGACTTCGTTTAGCATTTCTTGTACCGTGGGTTTGCTAATGATGGCTTCTCTTTATCAAGGGATGTCTTAGCGCCTCCTCCATTTTATCAGGATAGCTTGCTGGACGGCGAGTCTTGGTCGATCATCTTTGTCCTTCAGCGTTTTGACAATGTCATTCCACTGCTTCTTGACCTCCATGCTCTCTGATGAGAATTCAGCTGTTAATCTCACTAAGGCCTCATATATGAAGAGTTGCTTCTCTTTTATGGGTTTCAGGAGTCTGTTTTTAGCTTTCAGCAGTTGATGATGTGTCTAGGTATAGATCCCTTGAGATTTATCCTATTTGGAGTTCACTGAGCTTCTCAAATGTATAGATTAATTTTTTCATCAAATTTGGGAAAGTTTTGGCCATCTCATCAAGTGTACTTCTCAAATATCTCTTTAAATATACTCTGTGCCCCTATGTCTTTTTACTCATGTTAGGTCATGTCAGTAGGCTTGATGGGGGTCCTAGGAGCTCTGAGACCAGCTGATTCCCATCTTTAGTCTTTTTTCCCTTTATCTTCCTCAGACTGGTCATATCAGTTGACCATCTGCAACTTGACTAGTTCTTCAGGAGCTGAAAAACGGATTTGAATAAATGAAGTGATTTTTTTAAAAATTTCAGTTATTATATTCTCCAATTCCAGGATGTCTGTATCTTCCATGAGAAGCTTTATTTGAGACATCGCTCTCCTACTTTCCTTTAGTTCTTGGAACATGTTTAACGTCTTGGTCTAGTAAGTCCAACATCTGGGTGCCTCAGTGACTGTTTGTATTGACTGTGCCCATCCCAGGTAACTATGTCATATTTATGTCTTTGTATGTCTTATACTTTGTAAAAAGTCAGTTATTTAAAATATAACATGAACATTCTGGATATCGGATTCCTCCTTGCCCCAGGGTTGGTTGTTGCTGGATGGTGGTGCTTGTTTAGTGGTTTCTGATTTAATTCTGTAAAATATGTGTTCTTTGCCACATGTGGCCACAGAAATCTCTCCCAAGTTTGCTTAATGGCTGGCAAATGACTAGAACATAGTTTCATTTTTTTTTAAGATTTATTTATTTTAAAGCCAGAGCTACAGAGAGAAGGAGAGGAAGAGAGAGAGGTCTTCCATCTACTGGTTCACTCCCCAATTGGCCACAACAGCCAGAGCTGCACCGATCCGGAGCCAGGAGTTTATTCCAGGTCTCCCACACGGGTGCAGGGGCCCAAGCACTTGGGCCATCTTCTGCTGCTTTCCCAGGCCATAGCAGAGAGCTGGATGGGAAGTGAAGCAGCCGGGACTCCAACCAGTGCCCATATGGGACACCAGCGCTGCAGGCGGAGGACTTACCTGCTACACTACAGTGCTGGCCCCCATAGTTTCCATTTAACACTTGAAACCACCAGAGAAGAAAATGTACCCAATTTTTGCCAAGATGTTCTGTGTACGTCCTGGGGCATGTGTCCAGTGCTTGACTACATGTTGAACTGGCCATCTGAAGCCTTTCCCTCCTGTTTACACCGAGCCTCAAGGTCAGTTAGTGGAAGGAGCTTAGGGTCGTCTCAGGTGTCTGTGAGCCTGTGCCCGGTCCCACATACACACCTGGTCTCCCAGATTCTCTGGAGTATGTCGGAGCTTTCCAAACCCCAAATGGACATCTCGTTCCTCGTATTTTCCCCGTAAGTTTTTTGTTTGATTGTTCGGTCTATTACTTACCCTGTTATCCAGCCTCTTAGCTGTGAAGTTAAACAAGTTCCTCAAATTGTCTTCAACAAACATCCAGGGAAAAGCTTCACACTGAGTGGGCTGTCAGTCAAAGGAAAGAGTTCTACAAGTGGGGTCGTTCAGGGAACTGCTAGACAGGTCAAACAGCAGCTCTTCCAGAGAGAGACTTGGAAGGAGGGCCTGCCCATTCTGACTCTCCTGGTGCCCGGGGGGCTATTGCATTTTCATGTACCGCTGGCTTTTCTTTTTTTTTTTTTTTTTCCCCTTTTTAAAGATTTATTTAATTGGAAGAATTACAGAGAGAAGTACAGACACAGAGAGTCTGCCATCTGCTGATTCACTCCCCAGAGGGCCACAACAACTAGGTCTGGGCCAGGCTGAAGCCAGGAGCCAGGAGCTTCTTCCAGGTCTCCCACGTGGGTGCAGGGGCCCAAGCACTGGGGCCATCTTCCACTGTTTTCCCAGGCACATTAGCAGGGATCTGGATCGGAAGTGGAGCAGCTGGGACTCGAACTGGCGCCCGTGTAGGATGCAGGCCGGGGCTTCACCCCGCTGCACCACAGCACCGTCCCACACCGTTGGCTTTCAAAGCTGCCATGAAGTTGGGGGTGGTGGGAATACGGCAAGTTAAAGTAATACAAAGCTCAGAATTTTACTGAGATTTAATTGTTTTTCATAAATAAATACCTCCTGGCTTGGATTTTTAAAAAAACACTGCAAGCCTTCGATCAGCTTCTACAGAGCTGAAAAATCTGATTCTGACAATTTTTTTCAGTTTTCTGCAGCTTTTATGGAGGAGAGAACTTTTGGAAGTTTATTCTGTACCTTTTTTTTTCCTGATTTCCATTAGCATAGGATAAAAAGTGGCTAGAAAGCCATGCGGTCTGGGCGCAGGGCGTGTCCTACAGACCTGTGCGACCTGTGGATGACCGGGAGTTCTTACCTGATACTGAAGAGCGCAGGGCGTGGCATCCTGTTGGAGCCGGTTCTAACTGGAAGGGTGACAGGACCAGGTGGTGTTTGTGGTTCCTTTCAGCTGCAGCCCTGACCTGAATGTGTCTCTCCTCACAGGTGAGCCTCTCCCTGGATGACATAGTCAGAGGTGTGAACAGCTCAGACCCACTGCTTTGTTTCCAGGCCACCCAGGCCGCCAGGTATCGCCAAGCACGCTTCTGCTCTGTGCAGGTTCACTGCTAGCAACAAACTCGGGGCCCTCTTGGGTTTCTTGATGCTGGCAAGCTGCCCACAAAGAGAGGAGAGGCCCAGGGCATTGCAAAGCAAGGCCAGGCTGCTATTCTACACCGCTTTGGGTGAGAGAATGTGCTGTCAGAGATGAATTGGTTAATTTGCCTCTATGGGATTTGGGCTCCCGGATAATACCTGAAGCGGGGAGAGAGATGTTTCTTCGTCAGTGCCAAGTGCCATAGGCTGAACTCTGGGAGGTCAAGTGGCTCTGGTCCAGCTGTTGGTCTCATTCAATGGTTCAGAACACCAGCAACATCTGTAAAAGTTTTTTTTTTTTTTTTTTTAAGATTTATTTATTTGAAAGGCAGAGTTAGAAAGGTCTTCCATCCACTGGTTCACTCCCCAAATGGCCACAATGGCCAGAGCTGAGCCAATCCAAAGTCAAGAGCCAGGAGTTTCTTCCTGGTTTCCCATGTGGGTGCAGGGGCCCAAGTACTTGGGCCATCCTCCACTGCTCTCCTAGGTGCATTAGCAGGGAGCTGGATTGGAAGGGGAGCAGCTGGGACTTGAACTGGAGCCCATATGGGATGCTGGGTTTTAACCCACTACACCACAGCGCCGGCCCCTAAAGGAGCTTCTTGCTACCTCCCAACACGGTGTGACGCTCCTTCTGCCCTATGTCCATTTCACTGCTTAGGAAAATGCTCTCCCGGGAAAGGAACCCTCCCCTAAAGCCCATCATCGATGCGGGGCTCATCCCCAGGCTGGTGGAGTTCCTGAAGTCATCGCTTCACCCCCACCTGCAGTTCGAGGCAGCCTGGGCTCTGACCAACATCGCTTCCGGGACCTCGGAGCAGACGCGAGCCGTCGTGGAAGGAGGTGCCATCCAGCCTCTGATCGAGCTCCTGTCTTCCCCCTGCGTGGCCGTGTGCGAGCAGGCCGTGTGGGCTCTTGGTAACATAGCCGGTGAGAATCTTGCCCTGAGCAGGCTAAGAAAACAGTGGACGGCGATGTGGCATGCAGCGGGGTGTTCTTTGGCTAGGGTGGTGTTGTCAACATTCTGGAACTTTTCTCCCGTTTATGTACCTGCAAGTACTGGGAAAGGTACACGGAGCTGTTGCAAAAATTCAGAGCCAAGTTTTGTTTTGTTTTTATGATTTATTTGAAAGGCAGAGTTATAAAGACAGGGAGAGGCAGAGAGAAATCTTCCATCTGCTGGTTTACTCTCCAAATGGCTGTGACAGCGCTGGGCCAGGCCGAAGCCAGGAGCCGGGAGCTTTATCCGGGTCTCCCATGTGAGTCCAGGGGCCAAGTACTTGGGGCACCTTCCACTGATTTTCTCAGGTGCACTAGCAGGGAGCTGGATCAGAAGTGGAACAACCAGGCCTGGAACCGGCACCTATATGGGGTGGCGGTGACTTGACTCGCTACATCACAGTGCCGGCCCCAGACAGAGCCAAATTGGAGCTGAAACCGGATGATGAAGTCCATCCTGGAACTGCAGGCTGTCTAGGAACAAGAGGGGTCCCGCAGCCTCAGGCCTTAGTGGCTTCAGGAATAGAAGATGAGGCTCTGGCCCCTGCAGCGTGGGCATATATGACGGTCCCTTGCCTAACTCGGGACCCTAAAAGCACTCTTTTCTCCAGGGAAAGTTGCTAAGGAAACACAATAATGTCTCCTCACCTTGGGATAAAAAAAAAAAATCTTCCTTGAGAACAGGATCCCAAGACTCCGCTGGAGGATTTGGGCCCGGACGTGTTGTGGGCTCTGTGGTCGGAAGCAGGAGCTGTGGCGTTAGGGCCGCAGCATTGGAAGCTCCTGGATTCCTGGCAGAGAGCCATCCGAGTGCTCGCCAGTGTTTGGGGGTGGGGGAGGGGAGACTCAATTGGGCCCCTCAGGATTTGGGCAAAAGCTCAGCTAAATATTAGCAGTTTCAAGTCCAGAGTAGCAACAACCAGCCGTGACTGAGCCAGCAGAAGCAAACAGCGTTGATTAGACCTCCAAGGACTTCAGGTCCCGGAATTAGCAAGCAGAACGTAGAGTAACTGCTGTACGACGGGGGCTGGAGTGAAGCGCGCGTGGAGGGACGTCCTCTAATACTTTGCTTGGTTCCATGAGGAACAGGCTGGACAGGGTGGAGTGAAGTGGCTCAGGCCGTGCCCCCATGACTGAAGAGTGCTGACTCCTAGGGGCTAAAGCAGCATTTTGGCCAAAGTAGCAGACGGGGCTGATTGTCGGCAGCGATGCGTCCCCAGGCTTTGTCCTGAGTTCAGTCTGGATGTTGCCACCCCGTGGGCCAGAGCCTTCTGGGAAGACGGCTTGGTCCACGCGAGCCTCCGTCTCGCTGACAGCGGTGCTGTGGGAGGCCACCAGTGTTTCCCGAGCACTGCTGGGGCAGCATCCGCAGCCCCTGCTGAGAGCAGTTACTGCTCTGTGGTGTGCTTGTCCGCCCAGCAGACACCGTGGAGAGGCAGGATCCTAGTATGTGGCTATCCCGTCTACCTGCTAGACCCTGGAATAAGTCGCTCTCCTACCCCTTGTGTAGACTTTTATAAAATTAACCACCCACTTCAGGCCCCCCAGGGCTCCCTCTCTGACTGTCACGTTCCAATCCGTTTGTAGGCGATGGCCCAGAGTTCAGAGATGTTGTTATTTCGAGCAACGCCATACCGCACCTGCTGGCCCTGGTTTCACCGACTGTACCGGTGAGTGTCACTGAATGAGAAAACCTTAGCTAACCGGCAGGTCTCGTGGCTGGGAAATTCGGGCAAGTACTTCCAGATCAATGCCAGATCCGTGATGCTGCCAGCCGGCTTCTGGCAGCACGTGACAGCATGGCCCCGGGCTGAGTATCGTTTCATGTACAATCGACCCAAATCTGTCCTTACGGGCAAGTATCACCACTACTTTTTTTTTTTTCCTAAGATTTACTTAATTATTTTGAAAGAGTTAGAGGGAGAGACACAGAGAGGTCTTCCATCTGCTGCTTCACTACCCAGATGGCTACAACAGCTGGCACTGGGCCAGGCTGAAGCCAGGAGCCAGGAGCTCCTTCCATGCCTCCTGCATGGGTTTTAGGGGTCCAAACACTTGGGCCATCCTCCACTGCCCTTCCTAGGCCATTAACAGGGAGCTGGATCGGAAGTGGAGCAGCTGGGACTCAAACCAGCGCCCATATGGAATGCCAGCACTGCAGATGGCGGCTTTACCCATTATGCCACAATCGCGGGCCCTTCATATTTCTCTGGAGGGCATTAGAAAGGGTACATTGATCTGTCACCCTAGCATAGTGAAAGCCACTGCCTGCAGTGCTGGCATCCCATATGGGTGCTGGTTCAAGTCCCGGCTGCTCCACTTCCCATCCAGCTCCCTGCTGATGGCTTGGGAAAGCAGTAGAAGATGGCCCAAGTGCTTGGGTCCCTGCACCCACGTGGGAGACCTGGAAGAAGCTCCAGGTTCCTGGTTTTGGATCAGCCCAGCTCCAGCCATCTAGGGAATGAACCAGCGGATGGAAGACCTCTCCCTCAGCCTCTGCCTCTGTGTAACTCTGCCTTTCAAATAAATAAATCTTTAAAAGAAAGTTACCTTAAGGTTTTCCAGAGCTTAACATCCTGAAAGTAGCTGCTTGATGTCTCCATGCCAAGTGCACAGAGATGGAACGGTTCGGCAGTGCTGGCCGTGGGTCATAACCAGGGTCTGAGTTTGAAGCTTACAGTCTGAGTTGGTTGAGGTGGCAACAGTAGAGGACTCCCAGGTTTAGGAATCGGGTTCTAGATTTGCCTCAAACAAGAATAAAGCGAGGCCAAGGGTGGCATGCAAACGAGGAGTGAGAACCTGTGACATGATTGAGCTAGGGAAGGCCAGCCGTGACCGAGGGAGTCTGCAGAGCGAGCAGTGCAGAGGACCCGGACATGGTCCTGGGGTTCACGGGGAGCCCTGGGAGGGTGTCCAGGTGGGAAGTGGAGTGATCTCGTCTTCCACAAAGACCCTTGGCAGCTGCTGGGGTGGAGAGCAGAGGGAGCTGGCAAAGGGGAGGCTTTCGGGGGGTTGCTGTGCATGGGAGGGAAGAGAAGGGAACCAGGTGCTTCCTGCCTCAGGTTAGGTTGTTTCCATGACTGCTCCCCTAGAGAAGGGGGAAGATGGAAGGAGAAAGGAGATCGGCGCGTTCTCTGTGGGTGTTAACCAAGGCAAGTTAGAGGCACCGTGACCACCATGCCAGGTTGGTGTGTGTGCAGCTGTGCACAGCTGGGTGCTCCGTGACCTCCAGCTGGGTGAGGTCAGCCGGAGGAAGGCTCAGGAAATCTCGCCTGACCGGCTGCTTGTGGCTTATTTATTTTGAGAGGGGATATGAGTGGGAGGAAAGGGACAGAGAGAGCTCTCACCTGCTGGTTCACTTCCCACATGGCTACAATCTAGGACTCCCAAGCCAGACACCAGGGGCTCAAAGTCTTCCATGTGAGTGACAGGAGTGTAGTTTCTGCATCCGGGTGTGCACTAGCAGGAAGCTGGAACTGGGGTGGAGCTAGGACTCGAACTCAGGCCCTTTGATGTGGGATGTAGGCATCTCATTGAGTGGCCAAACACCTGCCTCCAGCCACTTTTTTTTTTCTTATTTCAAAGGCAGATAGACAAAGAGATAGATCTTCCATCCACTGGTTCACTCCCCAGATGGCCACAATGGCCAGGGCTGGGCAAGACCAAAGCCAGGAGCCAGGAACTCCATCCAGGTCTCCCATGTGGGAACAGGGACCCAAGGGCTTGGGCCATCCTCCCACCGCTTTCCCAGGCACATGAGCAGGGAGCTGGATTGGAAGCAGAGAACCTGGAACTAAAACCAGCCAGCACTCTGATGTGGGGAGCTGGCTGACTTTGTAGGTGGCAGCTTAGCTCACTGTGCCATTTCATGGGCCCCACACCTGTTTTTTAAATGTTTTACTGGTACACAGCTGTGCCTGTTTATCCACGTGTTGTCTGCAATCATTTTGTGCTGCAAGGGCAAAGTTGAGTCGTTGCATCAGCAGTTGCAAACATACGGCTCACAAGGCCAGAAATGTTTACTATCTGGTCCTTGACAGAAACATTGACCAACTCCTGACCTAGAGCATGCGAAGTCCCCAGGACCACGTCCTGGGAGCTCTGCTGTGCAGAAATCTGGCAGAGCCCCCAACACATAGCCCGTTCAGCAGCAGAAAACCAGGGGTGGTGTCACCGGGGCCGAGAAGGGATTTGTCAAAAGGGAATGACTGACAGCTAATTATAACACAGAGGGACAGTAGCTTGAGGACTGAGCGGCAGCCGCTGGGTTTGGTAACCTGGAAAGAACTGATTTCTGTCGCAAACTACAAAGAAGTAGGGGCGGAAACCAGATGACAATGGCTTGAACAGATGGAAGCTACGAAAAAGATGGTGAATATAAATGTCTCCTTGAGCACAAACGCTGAAAACCAGAAGTGGGGGATGGCTGGGGAGGGGCGGGGGGAGGTCCCAGAGCGTGTTTCCAAACTGGTGGGAGGGACTCATGGGAGTGAGGTGCTCCTGGGGGCAGGATCTTTGCAGGCAGAATGTTTCGTACCCAAAGGCAAGGTAGGGGCCGGCGCTGCGGCTCAATAGGCTAATCCTCCGCCTTGTGGCACCGGCACACCGGGTTCTAGTCCCGGTCGGGGCACCGGATTCTGTCCCAGTTGCCCTTCTTCCAGGCCAGCTCTCTGCTATGCCAGGGAGTGCAGTAAAAGGAAGACCTTTTTCTCTCTCTCTCTCTCTCACTGTCCACTCTGCCTGTCCAAAAAAAAAAAAAAAAAAAAAAAGACATAAAAAGGCAAGGTAGGAAGATGGCCCCTAAAATAGAAATTCAGAACGGTGCTTACAACGGTGGAGTTTTTATTTATTAAAGATTTATTTATTTGAAAGTCAGAGTTACACAGAAAAGGCAGAGAGAGGAGAGAGAGAGAGGGAGAGAGAGAGAGCTTCCATCCAACAGTTTGTTTACTCTCTAAATGGCTGCAATGGCCGGAGCTGCGCCGATTTGAAGCCAGGAGCCATGAACGTCTGGGTCTCCCACGTGGGTGCAGGGGCCCAAGCACTTGGGCCATCTTTTGCTTTCCCAGGCCACAGCTGAGAGCTGGATAGGAAGTGGAGCAGCCGGGTCTCAAACTGGTGCCGGTATGGGATGCCTGCACTGCAGGCCAGGGCGTTCACCTGTTGTGCCACGGCACTGGCCCCTACAACAGTGGAGTTACAGAATGGTGGGAAGGCCGAGTAACTCCTGTTTGATCTCTTTGTCAATGAAACATGAAATCGGGCGAGCCATTGAGCAGAGTGGAGAAGGACACTCTGGAGATCATAGGAAACCTCCATCCAACCTGTGACTAGGAAACGCGAAGCTCATTTGTGTCCTTAACGCACAGCACCGCTTAGCACAGGTTCTGATTGGAAGCTCACAAGCTCCGGTTCCCGCCGATCCATAGCGTTGACCAGAGAAGGCGAGGGCACACTGCCGCTCGCGGTTTTCTCTCCTTGGCCCCCAGTGCTGAGAGCAGTCTCCCCGTTACAGATCACATTTCTGCGGAACATCACGTGGACCTTGTCCAACCTGTGCCGGAACAAGAACCCGTACCCTTGCGAGGAAGCGGTGAAGCAGCTGCTGCCGGTCCTCCTGCACCTGCTGCAGCACCAGGACAGCGAGATCCTCTCAGACACCTGCTGGGCCTTCTCCTACCTCACCGATGGCTGCAATGAGCGCATCGGCCGAGTGGTTGACACGGGGGTCTTGCCCAGGCTGGTGGAGCTCATGACCAGCCTGGAACTCTGCATCTTGGTAAATGGCGACCTCGGGCCTGTCTGTTTCTCGGGGGTCCTGCTGAGTGGCGTCTGTGACTTCTGCAGGTCTGTGCCCCTTGCCCCGGGTCTTCACAGTCGGCTGTAAACTCGTGCCCAGGACAAAGGTTGGCACCGGCATTGCCTGGGATTTGCCACTCCCTAGTCAAAGACTTGAATCTGTTTTGATCTAAAATCCTACTGGGCATTAAGTAAAATTCAACTTTCTTCATTGGAAGGCTAAAACAATATAGGAAAATGCCGAGTGAAAATTGCTTATAATCCCAAGACCCAGGAACTATGCTCAGTATTCTTTCCTTCTAGTGGTCTCTACTTGTAGATTTCAACAGATTGGCTTATACTGTCTATGTGTGTAAAGCTCATTATAACGTTTACATTTCTTACACGAGCATAAAAGAAAATTCCTCTCTTCTCCCTCGTTGGTTTTTAGATACTTCAGATACAGACCAAAGGCAAATGAAAACCATTATCAGATGCTTTGCTAGATAATTAAACATGATCCATTGACATAAACGACTTTGAAAGATGGGTATATGAGGGTACTTAAATTCATGGAAAAAATCTTTTAGAAAATTCTGCTCCAATATAAATTGATCTCTTAAGCCCTTGCGTTTCCATGAACTTTTTGAAGACCCCTCAAATGATGTAGAAGATGCCTTTACTCTGCCCCTCTTGGTTTCTGCTCTCACGCTGTATCCGTGCAGTCTGGGTGATGCTGCGTTCTGAGAATGAGAATAGCCTAGTACCTCTCCACGTCAAGGTTGGTTGGGGGAGTAGCGTGGAGGTATGTGGAGAATGCAAAGAGAAAGAAAAGGCGATTTTCTATGGCAGTGGCTTCTCCTGGGGTCCTGGAGCCGACTGGAGCTATCCTGTGAGGCCTCTACTCTGAGCTCTCACTGGAGTAGCAGGTATGAAGCCCAAAAGGCGAGGAAGACTCTAGAGCTGTGATGGGCTTCACTGTGCAGAGAAGCTCAAATTCAGCCCTCCGAGATGGGTGTTGAACCCAGTTGTAGACCCAGCATGGGGGGACCTTCAGTTACTGTGAAGGGGCTCATCAATACCCCCAAGAAATGTCAGAGGAATCGCATAAGCTCCAGTTAACTCTACAACCAATGTTTGGCACTGGTGCCAATTACAAATCCAGTGAATGCTGTTCATGATAAACTATAATTGATGTAGCATTTCCCCCGTGGAAAGGGCAGCAGCACTTACGATTAAACTATCATTCAACCTCCATCCCACTTGAGCCAGAACTACTGGGAAGCTGGCAAGTATCGGGAAACTGTGTCAGAACAGCCGAAGACACTGAGTTAGTAAGATCGTGGACATAGCCGTTGCCCACGGGCTTCCCGGGAATGGTCAGCGTGGTGTGGCTGGTGTCTGGGAAGGCCCAGGACTGGGTGGGATTGCCATCTCACCGTCACGGATTCTCAGCGCTAGCCTTGTTCTTGCAGACTCCTTCTCTGCGCACCGTGGGGAACATTGTCACGGGAACCGATCAGCAGACCCAGATGGCCATCGACGCAGGCATGCTGAGGGTGCTGCCCCAGCTCCTGAGGCACCCCAAATCCTCCATCCAGAAGGAGGCCGCCTGGGCCCTGAGCAACGTGGCTGCAGGCCCCCATCAGCACATCCAGCAGCTGATTGCTTACAACTTGCTGCCTCCCTTGGTGGCTCTGTTGAAAAACGTAAGTGACACCCTTGGCGTCCACCGCCCAAGACTCCCTTCCACGGCCCCGTGTTGAGCCAGACAGAGCAAGGCTGTGAAATGATGGATTCTTAGCTCTGTCTGGGGGAAGGGTGAGGTGAGCCGTCCTGAGGAACCCATCACACGTGTGGGAGACCAGGCTAGCACTGGTCAAGGAAAAGGTGCTGCCCATGGCTCAAACATCCAGAAAAATCATGAGCTGGCAAATAGTAATTTTTCTCTAGAGGGTGTCCAAAGATAGTGCCATCTACCCTCTACCTGTACAAAGACGGAGGTTTTGTTTTACGAGAAAAAAATGTATCCCGCTACGGTGATGTCACATGATGAAAATGGTGATATTTTCCACGTACAAATTAAACTGAATAGAAAATTCAAACAAAAGCTAGAACTGTAATAAGGTTTCCCTCGTCCTCCTGCACATCACACCAGCCCCTTTCAGTGTGTGAGTTTTGGTTGAACCACCTGCAGTCAGGTTTCTTCCGGGGGGGGGGGGGGGTAGGGGGGGGGGGAGCAGGTGGTGGGGTTGAGGTGGGGAAAGGCTGCGCTCCTGTTCTCAGCCTGGTGGCAGGTTCCCAGGTACGTGCCAGGTATGGGAATCAAGGCAAGAGGAAAAGGCCAGGTGTATAGTTCAAACCCCAGCATCCTCCAGTCGATTGGATACTGCCTGTCCTGCTTCCTCCTGTGAGTCTATACAAGGTCTAATAAGAAACATCTGGCAATGCATCAGAGTCCTCATATCTTTGTTTTTAATTTTTATTGTTAGAGAACAGGTTTCATGTATTTCTTCATTTTTAATATTTTAGCTTGACTTCTTTGCAGAATTTTTCATCCATGTCATAGATTTAACTCCTGTATTTGCATAATCTTGTGATCATTCCTTTCTATTCCTTTTCAGGCATTTTGTCGATCTCTTCACATTCATGTTGAAGCATTGCATTCCTTTTGGGGGAATCATATCGTCTTCCTTATTCATGTTTCTTGTATTTCTACATTTTTTTTTTTTTTTGGACAGGCAGAGTTAGACAGTGAGAGAGAGAGACCGAGAGAAAGGGCTTCCTTCTGTTGGTTCACCCCCCCAAGTGGCCACTACGGCCGGCACGCTGTGCCGCTCCGAAGCCAGGAGCCAGGTGCTTCCTCCTGGTCTCCCGTGCGGGTGCAGGGCCCAAGCACTTGGGCCATCCTCCACTACCTTCCTGGGCCACAGCAGAGAGCTGGACTGGAAGAGGAGCAACCAGGATGGAACCGGCGCCCCGACCAGGGCTAGAACCCAAAATACTGGCGCCGCAGGCAGAGGATTAGCCTAGTGAGCCACAGCACCAGCCTCTACATTTATTCTTAGGCATGTGTATAAACACCTGTTCATTTTCTCCTCTGACAGCTCTTATCTTTCAAAATGCCTCTGAGGCTTAGAGGAGTGTCAGCTCCTGCAGTGGCTATCCATAGGCGTGTGCTGGGTGGGGCCAGGGAGCTCTGGCCAGTGCTCGGCAGTGGGGCTAGAGTCCAGGCCAGGCCGTGGTAGATCTCCTTTATCATCAGCGAGGAGGGCCTGATTGTGTCAGCTCGCGTGGTCACAGCGTAAGCCCTCTCTGCCAAGGTGAGCCCACAGTGCCCAGGCGCCTCACCGTCACAGGTACATGAACCACACAGAGGCTCTGTGCACTGCTCCGTGTAAGCCGGAACCGTGAGCCTCTGAAGCCAGACACAATGATTTCCCAAAGACCCAGCCACACCCCGTCTCATGCCCTGTTGTAGTCACAGGGAGCGTGGGATCCACTCCCAGCCCCACAAGCCTCCCTGATCCACAGAAAGAGCTGTGGTGTTCCCTGAGCCAGCTGCCTGATCAATAGTGAGTAGATGGGAGTGCTTTATGGGCCTAAGTGGATGCCCTACTGCCCACTCCAGGCCAGGTTCAAAGTCAGTAGGGCTTTACCCCTCCAATAAACTCACAGCGGCCTCTACTCACCTTCATAAGGTGGCATTTCCTGCCAGCTGCCTGCCAGGTGCTTGTTCCAAGAAGATAGCACCCCCTCCAGCCCCTGGTGTCCTGCTCACTGCTTCTGTGCTGTCCCCACTGCTCCACAGGGTCTCTCTTCCTGTAGTTTCCACTGCAAATGTGTCTGCAGCTGCCCCCTGGGAGTGCTGTCCTTTTTCTTCCGTTACCTTCCTGTGGTCAGATTGAGCATGTATTTTCCTTAATCATCCACCTTTTATCTCTGAGCCCTCACATTTCAGACTGTGTCTTTTGAACTTTAACTTGCTTGCTTGGGGCCATAAGTCACTTGCTTTGTTTTCGCTTTACTCAAAGGTCGCAATTTGCCCCTTCACCCTCTAATGGCCGCCGTGGCTGGCGTGCTGTGGCCGGCGCACCACGCTGATCCAAAGGCAGGAGCCAGGTGCTTCTGCTGGTCTCCCATGGGGTGCAGAGCCCAAGCACCTGGGCCATCCTCCACTGCCTTCCCAGGCCACAGCAGAGAGCTGGCCTGGAAGAGGGGCAACTGGGACAGAATGCGGCGCCCCGACCGGGACTAGAACCCCGTGTGCTGGCGCCACAAGGCAGAGGATTAGCCTAGTGAGCCGCGGCGCCGGCCTTGGGCCAAGGAATTTTTGTAAATGCAGGAGATTCATCGAGGGGTGCTTTGGTGATGAATTCCTCCTCTGTCACTGCTGGTCTAGCCCAGCCTCCTAGAACACATCTGTGTCCCTCGCTACCTAGCTTCTTGCACAGAATTTCATTGGGTGGGAAAGGCTAGGAATGTAAATATAGACCCCTCTCAGCTTAAACCCCAAGCATATGCCCTAGTCTACACAGGTTAAGATTAGTTTATGTTCTATTTTCCCCGTAGCCTGACACAGGGACGAGTCTAACTTGACCTTGGAACCTCCCTCTGAGACCCCCTTTGAGTCTGCCCACCTACTCCTTGGCTCCTCCACTACCCAAAGATGCTCTCTTCTCCTGAAGAACTGGAGGCCCGCAGCCAAGGTGTCCGGTGTAGATGGCACGTACGGCCCTTGCTGCTGCCTGCCTACCTGGAGAGTAACCCAGGGTGGCACTGCTGTATTGAGGTTCTGGGAGATCTGGACTGAACGTGACTGCTTGCTTTCTGCAGGGGGAGTTCAGAGTCCAGAAAGAGGCTGTCTGGATGGTGGCCAACTTCACAATGGGGGCCACCGTGAACCAGTTGTTCCAGCTCCTCCACTCGGGGGTCCTGGAGCCCCTGATGAGGCTCCTCACTGCCCCAGATGTTAAAATTGTCCTCATCATCCTCGATGTCATCTCCTACTTCCTCCAGGTGAGCTGTTCTGAACACGTGGGTTCGTAATGGCAGTCTCGAACTTGATTAAGACACTTAATTTTAGTTCTTAGAATCCAGGTGGGATTCTCTATTTTCTCCAATCCCTTCGACCCCTCCACCCTGATCTGACCGTCTTCATCCGTGTATCCTGTGGATAACACGATAAGGGACATTTCAAGGAAGGGTCATCACCTTCGTCTTAAGTAAGTATGACTGTGCTGGGCACTTTCTTGGATTCTCCAGATACAGTGGCGCCAAGTCTTTGTTCTAATGGGGCTTGGGCATTCCTGGGGTGGGGAGGCAGTTATGGGTAATATCAGGCAGATAAGGGGTATCCCTCGTGGTTCATGGTGGGGAGTGGCTCTCACATATGCAGGAGTCTGAGGAGGACCCGAGAGGGGCCAGTGAGTCCTGGGGGAATCGGGAGGAAGCGTCTCAAGAAAAGGGAGTGTGAGGAGGGATCCGTGGCCAGGGCAGAGAGCAGGGTGGGAAGAACTGGCAGGTCGGGGCCAGGTCATGCAGGATCTGTGAGAACTTTGGCTTCCTCTGAGTAAGGAGACGTCAACAGAAGGCTTGTTGAAGCAGGGCGGAAGTCAGTGAGCCACGAGGCTTAGAAATCTAAAACACAGGTACACTTGAAGGAGCAGTAGGAAGTTGGTGGGGATGTCTTTTTTTTCTGACAGGCAGAGTTAGAGAGAAAGGTCTTCCTTTTCCGTTGGTTCACCCCCCAAGTGGCTGCTACGGCCAGCGCGCTGCGGCCAATCCGAAGCCAGGAGCCAGGTGCTTCTCCTGGTCT
This sequence comes from Oryctolagus cuniculus, assembly GCF_051225735.1. Lineage (NCBI taxonomy): Eukaryota > Metazoa > Chordata > Mammalia > Lagomorpha > Leporidae > Oryctolagus > Oryctolagus cuniculus. The sequence goes on along the minus strand of NC_142885.1, from coordinate 8,412,852 downwards.
CCCATGCGGGTGCAGGGCCCAAGCACCTGGGCCATCCTCCACTGCACTCCCGGGCCACAGCAGAGAGCTGGCCTGGAAGAGGGGCAACCAGGACAGAATCTGGCACCCCGACCGGGACTAGAACCCGGGGTGCCGGTGCCGCAGGTGGAGGATTAGCCTATTGAGCCGTGGTGCCGGCCTAGGGGGGATAAGTCTTGAAGTTCTTTCTCCATTCAGCATTATGTTTTAGGGGGTTGGACCACAAAGCACTGAGCTAGAGTTCTGGAAAAGTCTTAGTTCTGACATGAAGGAATGTCAAACCAGTCTCTCCGTTCTGCTTGCACTACTAGTTCTATATTGCTATGGAGCACGTTATCCACACACTGGGATTAGGAATTGGATGGGTTTGGCTCCGGGTCTCCTTTGAGGTTCAGTCAACATGTTGGGGCAGGGGCTGGCGTCTGAAGGCTTTCTGGAGCCTGGAGGATCAGCATCCACGGTGGCAGGTGGACCTCGCCACTGGGCAGCTCACGTGGCCTCACATCGTGGCAGCTGACTTCCCACAGAGTAAGCAACTAAAGCTGCAGTGTTGTCTGTGACTGGCCTTGGAGGTCCCATTCTGTCAGTTCAGCAGCGTCGTGTTGTTTCCATGGGGCGGGGGGGGCCCTCTTCACTGCAGGGGGTGAACTACACAAGGGCATGAACACCCGGATGGGGGTCACCAGGGGCCGTCCTGGGAGCTGGCTATCTTCATTTGCAATGAAGCCATTTGAGAACCTCCAAAAGAACACCAGGAACTCATAAAAGCCCACTTGGAGCTTCCTTTACACGCACTGTTGTGGAAAAGGACTGACCCAAGACAAGACCAGATTTGAAAGCCAGTCCCATAATACCCTGTGACTTTGAGCAGATCACACCAGGAGAGGGTAGAGACCTGCAGCCAGTAGATAGAGCTGGACTAACATGTTCCGGACCGTAGTGTGTCACTCCATCAACTCCATTTGAATTAAACACTTAAAGATTTTGTCTTGAGAGACTGGGCCGGTCACATCTGATGGACCAACGGGCAGGTGAGGAAGGCCCGGGTGGGGCTGCATAACGCTTCAGGTGGACAGCGGAGTGCTGGGGAGGTCTAGGGGCCATGTCCTGTCCTGTCCTGGCCCCACGTCCTCCTCCAGGGCTCCTGCTACCCAGGGCCAAGCCCTATTCCCCAGTTTTCTTGCTGACATTGACGTGGGACTTTGGTCCCTGCCTCTTTTCTTTATTCCAAACCCATAGCTCTTTTTGGACCTGCATCTGGGACTGAAGGGTCCCAAGGCTTAAACGTGCAGCTGAAACTCAAGTCACATAAACCACATGGCTTGAATCATGTTTAGTTTGATCTATAAGACTTATTTTTTTTAAGTCACAGCTCACAAAATAACAGAGCCCTTGGGGTGTGATGCCCAAGTGCTTGCTTTACCACTCTGCACTTCCTCCAAATGCACTGTCTAGCTGAGCTATACCCTCTTCTCCTGAGACACAGCCCTTTGATTACTTCAGGTTCGTCCTGGCCAAGTAGGTTTAGTAAGAATTTATGGTACCGTCCGTACTTGCCCTGTGCATCTGCTGAGACTTCAGCCTCTGCTAGTGACAATGATTGACTTGGTGCTCCCCAGTAACCTGGGTGATGCACACCACTTCTGGGTTTCTAGTTTTGTGCGTGTACCTCGCCTGCTGTATCCGTACAAACATCGGAGTGAATGGTTAGTCCTCTGTGATGAAAAGACAGTGACAGCATTGGGTTGACTCTGCCCACGTGGTTTGCCCCCCGGGACCTCACTGTGGGCCACTGTGGGTCACTTCTGTGATGCAGGCTCTCCTGTCTGATCCTGTGAGGCTCGAGTTCAGGGCCAGAACACCACATTTACCTGGCATTACTGGAACACCCTTGCAAACCGGATTTAACACCATTTTCTTTAACTAGAAGGAGCTACCTGCCAAATGTGACGTATTTGTGGGCAGCAATGTATTTGGCCCCAAATCCATCCCTTAAGATAGTCTAGAAGCATTGTATTTGATACAACGGAAATAAATGTTTATAGAAGTCAACATATTTATGTATGTTGCATAAGTGTATTGTACATGCATGTGTCTATAGCTTACATACATACATGGTCAGATCTTGGAAGTATCTAAGATGGGGGGAGGTGCTTGCAGCTATCAATACATTTGGGAAAAGAGACAATGCGACTCCCCTTTCTGGAATGGCGGCCTTTGGTCTCATCCCGCTGAACCCCGAGGACTGGCAAGGGTTCTGTCGACCGAGGGCCCCTGCCCAGGGTCTCTTGTTCTCTCATGTGGCTCGCAGGAGGCAGAGAAGCTGTACGAGAAGGACAACCTGTGTCTCCTGATAGAAGAACTCGGCGGGATAGACCAAATCGAGGCCTTGCAGCTGCACGAGAACCGGCAGATCGCCCAAACCGCTCTGAGCATCATCGAGAAGCACTTCACGGAGGTCAGTGACTTCGGAGCGGACACAGGGGGCCTCTGGTGGGGCACCACCTTGGCAGGTCACCACCGGGGAGGCAGTAGACAGGCAGGCTTCACACACACACACACACACACACACACACACACAATCCCATAGAAGCTTCGCTTTGTTCACTTTTTTTGGAGGGGTACAGGCAAGGAGAGAACATGATAAAGTCATTTTTCTCTTTTTGAGAGGCAGAAAGAGCGCTCCCATCCATTGGTTCACCCCCAAGTGCCTGCAATGGCTGGGGCTGAAACTGGGAGCTAGCAACTCCACCCAGGTCTCCCGTAAGGATGGCAGGAACCCAATTACCTGAACCGTCACCACTACCTCCCAGGGTGTGCACTGGCAGGAAGCCGGGGTCAGGAGCCAAAGCCAGGTATTGACCTCGGGTGTGGGCAGTCTGGCTGGGGGCCTATGCCCGGATAAAGCCCTACCCCAAGAGTGCAGACATCGGAGGCAGCACCAGCTTGAAGATCATTGTGCCACTGACTGGATTTCGTGTCTTTCCAAAATACACTGTTTGGGACGAACTTTCCCAGGGACTCCCAAGCCTTCCGTAGGAGCAAGAAAGAGCTCAGGTAGCAGGAGACATCTTGAAAGGCTTTCGGGAGGTATTTTAGCTGTTTGTGAAATATATAGCTCTGTGATGTTAAGTGCATTCACACTGTGTACAAACATCACCACCACCCCTACATTTTCGTTCTCCCACGACGAAACTCCATGCCTGTCAAGCAACTCATCGCCCCCTCCCCTCAGCCCTTGGTGTAACCACCATTCTCTGAAAGTGTTTTTTTTTTTTTAATTAATATTTATGTATTCAAAAGGCAGAGTGAGAGCAAGAAAGACCGAGATCGCTCAATCTGCCACCTGCTAGTTCACTCCTCAACTGGCCACAACAGCCAGGCCTGGGCCGGGCCAGAGCCAGGAGCTTCATCTGGGTCTCCCACATGGGTGGCAGGGACCCACATACTTGGGCTGTCCTCTGCCACTTTCCTGGGTGCATTAGCAGGGAGCTGGATTGGAAGCGGAGCAGCTGGGATCCGAGCTGGAGATCCGATATGGGATTGAGCTGCCGGCATCACAAGCGGCAGCTTAGCCGTCTGTGCCGCAGCACCGGCCCCCATCTCCGTGAACTGGGCTCCTCTACAGACCTGATATAAGATCACACGCAGATCCAGGATCATACATAGTCGCACCCTACTTGTCCTTTTGTGACAAACTTGTTCCCCCTGAGCTCAAGGTCTTCAGGGTTCACCCACGTTGTGCTGCATGTCAGAGCTTCATACTCCATTGAACGTAGGACCATAAACCACATGCACCCATCTACCCACCGATGGGCCCCTGGGTGCTTTGGTGGCTACTGGGAGCAATGCTGTTATGGACGTACCTACTGGCATCTGTTAGCGGTTCTTTCCAGCCTAGACCCAGAAGCGGCACTGCTGGACCGCGTGGTGATTCTAGTTGTAACTTCTGCAGAAGCACCACGCCACGTTCCATTGTACACCCCCAACAGCAGTACGTGGCGCTCGACTTTGTCCACATCCCCAGCGATATCCGTTTGTTTTCTGATTTTTTTTGGCAACAGCCACTCCAGTGTAGATCAAGTGGTAGCTCCTTTTTCGTAGGAGGAGAGGGGTCTGAGCTCTTCAGGGACCAGGTAAACACGGGACGAGGGGTTTACGGAGGGAGGGACGCTCCCGGTAAGTGTCAGACGGGAATCGGCAACAAAATCCAGAGCAGTCGCGTCAGCTTGGCTTTTTGCTAATTGGAAGCAGCTGAAAGATTTGGGACCAAGGATGCTCTCAAAGCAGAGAAGATTGGAATGGAAATGAGCATCTTCTAAGCCAGTGGTTCCTGTGACAGTCTCATGAAAGGAGACTCACTCCTTAAAGGGAGTGAGATCCCTGGGGCTCACCAAGAACCCCAGCTTAAAGACCTCTGACCTAGGAGTAATAGCTATGTCGTCATATTCCCGCTAACTGGAAGGGCGGTGTCCCATGTATAGCAAAACTGCATTGAAAAATCAGCCAGTGGCACTGCAGCCAAGCCGCCACTTGGAACTGCTGCATCTTATATAAGGGTGCCAGGTTCAAGTCCTGGGTGATCTACTTCTGATCCAGCTTCCTGATAATGCACTGGAAGGCAGCAGCAGGTGACTTGGGTATTTGGATCCTTGTCATATATGTGGGAGACCCAAACTGAGCTCAGGACTCCTGGTTTCAGCCTGGCCCAGACCTGGCTGTTGGAGTGAACTGGTGGATGGAATCTCTCACTCTTCCTCTTAAAAATTTAAAATTTAAAATTTAAATTTTAAAAAATTTAAAATTTAAAAAATTTCCTCTTAAATTTAAATTTTTAATTCAGATTGTTAAAAAAAAGCCAGTCAAAAAAAAAAGTGTGATTCCACCTATTCAAGAGTACTTCAAATGGTCATGAAAACATTGAATTAAAGGATGTTTGCTTATTGTGCAAAATGTTTAAAGTCCATAATTTTTTCCATTATGTGACTTTTTGAAGACCTTTGTATGTGGCTATATGTTGTATATAATCAGATCCACAAAGAAAGTAGAATGGACGTTGCCCAGGCTGGGTAGGAGGGGAGGATAGGGAAGTTAGTGTTTGCTGGGGGCGGAGTTTCAGCTTATGAAGATTGACAGATTTATATGAAAGTCAAGTGACAGGTCTTCCATGCACTGGTTCACTCTCCAGTCACAACGGCTGGCACTGGGCCAGGCCGGAGCCAGGAGCCAGGAGCTTCCTCTGCTCTCCCACGTGGGTGCAGGGGCCCAAGCGCTTGTGCCATCTTGGTTCCCTGCTTTTCCCAGGCCAGGAGCAGGGAGCTTGATTGGAAGTGGAATAGTCGCGACACAAACTGCCACCTACTTGGGTTGCTGGCGTGGCAGGAGGCAGCTTAACCCACTATGCCATGACGCCGGCCCCAGAGTTTCAGTTTTGCAGGATGAAGTTCTGGTGGTGGGTGATGGTGAAGGTTGCCCAGCCGTGTGAATGTGTTTAATGTCACTGCGCTGTTGGCTGTGAAGGCAGACCATTTTGTTACGTGTCCTAGCACACAGAGAACCCTGGGAAATGTCTAAATGCTCCCCGCTTTGAGTCTTCCCTTGGAGAGACCTCGAGGCCCAGTGAGAGCAAATTCTAATCCATAGATGGTGTTAAGGGGCCAATGTGCGGTAAGAACCTTCTAGAGCCCAGAGGTTATAACAGTGCCTGTTCTCCCCTGAAGGCAGAAGATGATGGCATCGTTTTACCTGTCCGGGACAGAGACTACAAATGGAGAGCGTTCGTAGAAAAATGATGGCGAAGCACCCCAGCTTCTAAACCAATAACCAAACCCAGGGGTACCATCTTCGTGACACAGCTCTCCTCTCCTAGTGAATCGCCAATGTAAAGCTTTTAAAACTCCATGTTAATAAAAGGTTCAGCACTTTACTCCCGCTCTCTGAAAAGCTTAGACCACCTGTGTCAGGACAATGACGGGGATTTCCTCTCTTAAGAACATTAGCTTTGGTGTTGACCTTGGAGGATCTGAGTTAAGGAACTTCAAACCAGTTGAGTGGTCCACGACAAGCAAGAAAAACTGACTTGCATATGCGACCTCACCGGGCCCCCATGCCCGGGCGGACAGTACTATTTATGCCTAGGCTTTCTTAGCTCTGGCTATTAGTCTCTTGGCTTTCTAGAAAGTTCTAAAATGATCCTAGAAACTCAAAATGTCTTAGCTTTCATGGAAAGTTTGAGTTTTTTAAAAATAGTTTTAGGGTAATGATTCTCAAATTTGAGTGTGTACCTGTGCCGCCGGGGTTGCTTATTGGACCACAGACGGCTGGGCCCACCCCACAGAGGTTCTGACTCGCAGCTGAGCCTGAGCACCTCACATCTCGGGAGTCCTCGGGTGATGCTGATGCCACTGTTGTCAGCAGCCATCAGTGAGCTGTGGCCTGGGGACCAAAGTCAGCCCACCGCCTGTTCTGTAAATAAACACTCATAGGAGACAGCTACACGCTGTCCCTGGGTCACAGCATTTTATACTACCGTGGCTACAGGGACCCCGTGGCTTACAGAGCTGAAAATATTTACTGTCTGGTTCTTTACAAAAACGATTTGTTGACTCTCTACATGGCAAGTTAATATGCCAGTGTGCACTGCCCCCCACCCCCACCCCAGCCCTCTCCTAGCTGGTCATTTGCGTGTTGCGTGTTTGATCTTTCAGAACGACCTGTGTCACTTCAACACAATGCACCCATCGAAGTGTACAGGTGTGATTAGGAAGGGGCCGGGGGTCTGTCTTACGTTGGGCCCCAAGTTGTCTCCAGGCACCCGCAGGGCTCTGCTCCCGACAGCCACCAAGGACGTTGCCTTCAGGAAGTTCACCTCCCCTACCCTGAGCAGGCCACAAGAGGTGGTGAGGGACTTACAAGATCCAAAGTCAGATCGGCCACCTGTTTTATGTTGCTGCAGCAGGAGGCCGCTGATTGGGTCATTTATAAAGGAAAACAATGGATTTCTCAGTTTTGGAGGCCGGGAAATATGACCTCAAGATGCCAGAGTGTGTCAAGGGTTCTCTGGCTGTGTTGTCATATGGGGCAGGGACCATGTGGTGGGAATGAGGGAGCTTGCATGGTCACCTCTAACTTCTCACAAAGCCACTGATGCCGTCATGAACACATCTAACCCTAATTACCCTGCCCAAAGCCCTCCTCTAAATAACATCGACAGAGTTGGTGGTATGCCACGGTGGGTTAAGCTGCCACTCATAATGCCGTTGGTATCCAATATCAGAGTGCTGGTTCTAGTCCCAGCTGCTCCACTGCTGATCCAGCTCCCTGCTAATGTGCCTGAGAATCAGGCAGCAGAAGATGGCCCTAGTGCTTGGTCCCCTGCCACCCACATGAGCGGCCAGAATGAAGTTCCTGGCTCTAGCCTAAACCAGCAGCCCTGGCTGTAGTAGCCATTTGGGGAGTGAACCAGTGGGTGGAAGATCTTTGTCTTGCTGTCTTTCAAATCTTTTTAAAAATACCATCAACATAGGAATTTGGAGGTTTTTTAAAAGATTTATTTATTTGGGGGCTGGTGCTGTGGTGCAGTGGGTTAAAGCCCTAGCCTGCTGCGCCAGCATCCCATATGGGCACCAGTTCGAGTCCTGGCTGCTGCTCTTTCCTATCCAGCTCTCTGCTAATGCTCCTGAGAAAACAGCAGAGAATAGCCCAGATCCTTGAGCCCCTGCACTCACGTGGGAAACCCGGAAGAAGCTCCTGGCTTTGGATTGGCTCAGCTCCAGCCATTGCAGCCATTTGGGGAGGGAACCAGTAGATGGAAGACCTACCCCCCCCCCACCAATCTACCTCTTTGTAACTCTGTGTTTCAAATAAAATAAATCTAAAATAACTAAGATTTATTTATTTGAAAATCAGATTTATACAGAGAAAGTGAGAGACAAGCAGAGTTCTTCATCTGCTGATTCACTCCTCAGATGGCCACAATGGCCAGGGCTGGGCGGGGCTGAAGCCAGGAGCCAGGAGCTGCTTCTAGGTTGCCCATGTGGGTAACAGGGCCCAGGCACTTAGGCCATCTTCCATGGCTTTTCCCAGGGCAATAGCAAGGAGCTGGATCAGAAGTGGAGCATCTGGGACATGAACCAAAGCCCAAAAGGGATGCTGGCATTGCAAATGGTGGTTTTACTCACTACACGGCAACACCAGCCCTGAGATTAAGTTTCTGATACATGAACTTGGGATTTATTCAGACCCCAGCACTACCCAACTACTAAGTCATGTGGGGCATAGATACTCCGTCTCACTCTTGGAACTTTGGTTTTCTCTCTGAAAGGGGAGTGTCAACAATAATTAGATACTCATAGTGTAGGACAGATTAAATCACTTCACATTCCTAACTCTAGCACAACATTCATCTCCATGGAGTTTTTCTGGAAGTTACACAGGTTGAGTGTTACTTTTTTTTTTTTAAAGAGTTAGAGACAGAAAGGTCTTCCTTCTGTTGCTTCACTCCCCAAATGGCTGCCACGTCCGGTGCGCTTCGCCAATCCGAAGCCAGGAGCCAGGTACTTCCTCCTGGTCTCCTATGCGGGTACAGGGCCCAAGCACTTGGGCCATCCTCCTCTGCCCTCCGGGGCCACAGCAGAGAGCTGGACTGGAAGAGGAGCAACCGGGACAGAATCCGGCGCCCCAACCGGGACTAGAACCCCGGGTGCCGGCGCCTCAGGCAGAGGATTAGCCTAGTGAGCCACCGCGCCAGCCGAGTGTTACTTATACAAAGTGATTGGGACTGGGGCCAGCGCTATGGTGCCGGTTTGAGTCCCAGCTGTTCCACTTTCTGATCCCGTTCCGTGCTAATGTGCCTGGGAAAGCAGTGGAAGGTGGCCCATAGACTTGGGCCCCTGAGCCATGTGAGAGACTGAGAAAAAAGCTCCTGGCTTCAGTCTGACCCAGCCCTGGTCATTGTGGCCATTGCAGGGGTGAACCAGTGGATGGAAGACCTCCACCTCCCACCTCCCACCTCCCACCTCCCACCTCCCACCTCCCACCTCCCACCCCCACCTCCACCTCCACAATAAATCTTTACAAAAAAAAAAAAAAAAAAAAAAAACAAAAAAAAAACCAAAACTTAGGACTGGAAGTTGTGGGTATTTTGGATTCTGGCATCTTTGCGTACATATAATGAGGCATACTGGGGATGGGAACCAAGTCTAAACACAGAATCCATTTGTGGTTTTTTTCTACCTTAAACACGGAGCCTGAAGTTGCGTGTATTCACTGTTTTTCGTGTAGGCATCACGTGAGAGCAGGTGTGGAAGTTTCCACTTGTGGCACTGTGTTAGCTGTGCCCAGGGCATTGACTTGGGATGCCTGCACCCCGTATTGGAACGCCAGTTCGAGCCCCAGCACTCCACTTCTGATAGAGCTCCCTCCTAATGCACCAAGGAAGCAACAGATGATGACTCAAGGGCTTCAATTCCTGCCACCCATGTGGGAGACTCGAAGGAAGCTCCTGGCTCCTGGCTTTGGCTTGGCCCAGCCTGGGCTGTTGCAGGTATTTGGGGAGTGACTCAGTAGACAGAAGACTAATTTCTGTCTCTCTCATTCTGCCTTTCAAATGGATAAATCTTACGTTTCGGATTGTGTACGCTGTTGCATTTTCAGATTAGGCTTGTTCAACCTGTGATATGCTTATCAACTTCAGAGAAAATGAGTTTAACATCAAGCCACTACCCTCTGTCCTACTACCATCGTCATGTGGACCTCTTACTGGTCACCTTTATGTTTTAAACAGTATACTTGTCCCGACATTTCTTGCTCATCAACTTAGTATTTTACTTCATCTTAGCGGCAGAGTAATTGTAAAAACGGCCCTGGTTTTCTGCCTCTCCCCATTTCAATGTGTTTTGCAATGTGACTTTACACAACTCGTCAAGAGGCAGAGTCTGTTTTCCTACCCTTGCATCTGGTTTTGGCCATGGACTTGCATTGGCCGCCAGGTTGTAGCTAACATGGTGTGGTGGGGGTAACACGGTGTGTTGGGGAGACTTGCATTGGACGCCAGGATGTGGCTAACACGGTGTGGTGGGGGTAACACAGTGTGGTGGGGGGACTTGTGTTGGCTGCCAGGATGTGGGTAATACGGTGTGGTAGGGGTAACACGGTGTGGTGGGGGGACTTGCGTTGGCTGCCAAGTGTGGCTAACATGGTGTGGAACCTCAGCCTCCGGGCTCTTGCACACTGCTTCTGCTCTCAGGAGCTCTGCCGGCACCTGCTGGGGCAGGAGTGGCCACACCAGAGTGGCCGACCTCTAGACAAGCATGAGCCCGCGGGGATCAAAAGAACTGTATCTGTGCCCAGGTGAGGTGAGGGTGTCTGGCTGACCTGTCACACTTGGGAAGAGGAGTGAATGCTTACTGTTTTATGCCACTGGGCTTAGGTACTTGATTACTCGACAGTAACTGAATAATAATTTGACTCAGCCTCTTTCTCTGCCTTTCTTCATCCTTACTTCTCTCAGATGCTATTTTATTTCATCAATAATTTGCCATCTGCTCTAGACCTCAGCAAGGCTCCTGGTTCTTCAAATGTATTCAAATTGAAACTCAAATGGCATTGACATAGTTACAATGAAACTGTTTAATACTGAGTTTAGGAGTGGCTCCAGGATTGTAATTCTTTCTCTCTGGGTCCAATTTTATGACTTTGACATTGAGGTTGCTCAAAAAAAAAAAAAAAAAGTTCTCATTCTCAAAGTTAAATGTACTTTGGCTGGCGCTGTGGCATAATAAGTTAAGCTTCTGCATGAAGCACTGACATCCATATGGACGCCAGTTTATGTCCTGACTGCTCTACTTCCTATCCAGCTCTCTGCTGTAGCCTGGGAAAGCAGAAGGTGGCCCAAGTCCTTGGGCCCCTGCACCTGTGTGGGAGACCTGGAAGAAGCTCCTGGCTTCAGATCAGCCCAGCTCTTGCCATTGAAACCATTTGGGGAGTGGACCAGCGGATAGAAGCTCTCTCTCTTCCTCTCCCTGTCTTTCTAACTCTGCTTCTCAAATAAATAAATAAATCTTTTTTTTTTTCAAGTTAAATGTACAAGGGGACTTCAAAAAGTTTGTGGAAAATGCAGTTAAAAGATAAATCTGAGGGGTCGGTGCTGTGGCGCAGTAGGTTAATCCTCTGCCTGCAGTACCGTCATCCCGTATGGATGCCGGTTCTAGTCCCGGCTGCCCCTCTTCCAATCCAACACTCTGTGATGGCCTGGGAAAGCAGTAGAAGATGGTCCAAGTCCTTGGGCCCCTGTGCCCACATGGGAGACTGGGAAGAAACACCTGGCTCCTGGCTTTGGGTCGGCACAGCTCTGGCCATTGTGGCCATTTGGGGAGTGAACCAACGGAAGGAAGACCTTTCTCTCTGTCTCTCCCTCTCACTGTCCGTAACTCACTCTCTCAAATAAATATATAAAATCTTTAAAAAAAAAAAAAAGATAAGTCTGATAGAAAACATTTGTATTCCGTGCAGCTTTTTCATAATGAGCACTTTTCACAACCTTTTCAAATACCCCTCAAATATATGGATTTCAGGGGTTTTATGCCAAAATAAACATTTTTTAATGTGATTCTTCCATTAACTTTTGGAGATACACTCATTTCTGATGGTACATACATACATACACATATACACAAAGAGAAGCCTGTATGTGCCGTGTTTTTCCCATACACATACATGCCCGCCCATAATAAAGTATGTTATGTAAATTGGGCACAGCACGAGATTATGAGCAGTACGTTTTCAGCCTGACTGTCCCGGGATCTGTGTAAGCCTCCCTTCCTTGCAGTGACTGGCTGCAGTCATTCTCTTCATGCCTCGCTAGTGTTTGTAACGGGGCTCAGAGCTCTGCAGCAACACACAGATGTCAGTTGGAACATGTTTTCTGTTCACGTCTTCCTCCCACAAACGCAATGCCTTTGCCACACTAACTAAACGCTGTCACTGTGGTTATAACGTCTACAGCTGAGGGCAAGACAGAAAAACCAGAACGAATCAATCACTCAATCTCTCTCTCTCTCCCCCTCTCTCTTTCTCTATTTATTTATTTATTTATTTGAAAGGCAGAGTTAGAGAAGGAGAGACAGATCTTCCATCTGTTGGTTCACTCACCAAATGGCCGCAACAGCCAGGGCTGGGCCAGCCGAAGCCAGGAGCTTCCTCCGGGTCTCCCATGTGGGTGCAGGGGCCCAAGCACTTGGGCCATCTTCTGCTGCTTTCCCAGGCACATTAGCAGGGAGCTGGATCAGAAGTGGAGCAGCCGGGACTTGAACTGGCACCCATATGGGTTGTTGCTGCTGCATCTGCAGGCCATGGCTTCACCCTCTGTGCCACAGTGCCAGCCCCATCTCTCTCTCTTTCTTTCACTGGAGACAGTACTCCCACTTGGTGGCTCATTCCTCAGATGTCCACAACAGCTGAAATTGAGCTGGGACCAAAACAAGGAACAAAGAACACAACTCAGGTTTCCCACGTGGATGGCGGGAACCCAGTTAAGCCATTCCTGCCGCCCCGCGGGGTTACACGTTAGCAGGAAGCTGGAGTCAGGAGCCAGAGCCAGATGGGGGGCCCAGGCACTCTGACCTGGGGTGGAGGCATCCTAACTGGCTGCCAACTCTGAGGATAACACAGGGGGGCTCGCTGCTGTGCGGCTGCTCGCGGGGCTGCCCGCCGCCGGGCTCTCCACAGCTCCCTGCTGTCCTGTGCACCCTCCAGCGCTCTCTGGCGTGGTCCCTGTTTGTTCAGCAGTCAGTTTCTGCGCTTACAGTTGAAGAATGTTAACGGATAGGTAGGAGCACTGAAAAGCTAGACCCTTACTCTAGCTGTTCAGTTATTAAATCACATTCTGCCCGGCGCCGCGGCTCACTAGGCTAATCCTCCACCTAGCGGCGCCAGCACACCGGGTTCTAGTCCCGGTCGTGGCGCGAGATTCTGTCCCGGTTGCTCCTCTTCCAGGCCAGCTCTCTGCTGTGGCCCGGGAGGGCAGTGGAGGATGGCCCAAGTGCTTGGGCCCTGCACCCCATGGGAGACCAGGAGAAGCACCTGGCTCCTGGCTTTGGATTGGCACAGCGTGCCGGCCGTAGCGGCCACTTAGGGGGTGAACCAACGGAAAAAGGAGGACCTTTCTTCTCTCTGTCTCTCTCTCTCACTGTCTAACTCTGCCTGTCAAAAAAAATAATAAAATAAAGAAAATCACATCTATCAAGAAACATTACATAGAAAACTGGGGATTTTAAAATAGAACGACAATGTAAAAAAGTTACATATGTAAAATACAACATGTTAATAGTATGTATGTTTGAAATCTAATATGTAATATTAATAAAATATAAAAAATTTAAGAATGGGCTGCAGTTGTGGCTGCTACCAGCACCATCAGCATCCCGTGTCAGAGCACTGGTTCAAGTCCCGGCTGCTCCACTTCTGATCCAGCTCCCTGCTGCCATCCTGGGAAAGCAGCAGAAGATGGCCCAAGTGCTTGGGTCCCTGCACCCACATGGGAGACCCAGATGGAGTTCCAGGCTCCTGGCTTCAGCCTGGCCCAGCCCCAATTCTTGGGGACATTTTGGGAGGGAACCAGTGGATGGGAGATACCTCTCCCTCTTTGTTTTTCTCTCTCTACCTTTCAAATAAATAATATATAAAATAAGTCTTTAAAATTTTTTAAGACTAAGAAAATAGCTCTGCCTCTCCAATATGACTATTTTTTAACTGCTACCTTAAAAAATTTTTTTTAAATTTATTTACTTGAGAGGTAGAGTTAAAGAGAGGGAGAGACAGAGAGAAAGGCCTTCCATCCACTGATTCATTCCCCAAATGGCTGGAGTTGGGCCAATCTGAAGCCAGGAACCAGGAGCTTCTTCCAGGTCTCCCACATAGGTGCAGGGGCCCAAGCACTTGGGCCATCTTCCACTGGTTTCCCAGGCCATAGCAGAGAGCTGGATCAGAATAGGAGTACCAGGGACAGAAACTGATGCTCATATAGAATGCTGGTGCCTCAGGCGGAGGAGGCTTAGCCTACTATGCCACACCATCCCAGCCCCTATCTATTGTTCTTTTTTAAAAGAATTACTTATTTATTTGAAAGGCAGAGAGCCAGAGAAAGAGAGAGGTCTTCCACCCACTGGTTCACCCTCCAAATGGCTACAATGGGTGGAGCTGGGCCGATCGGAAGCCAGGAGCCAGGAGCTTCTTCCGGGTCTCCCATGTGGTTGCAGGAGCCCAAGGATTGGGCCATCTTCTACTGCTTTCCCAGGCCACAGCAGAGCGCTGGATGGGAAGTGGAGCAGCTGGGACTTGAACCAGCACCCATTTCAGGTGTGAGCACTACAGGTGATGGTTTTACAAGCTACACCACAGTGCAGGCCCCTCTTTTTTTTAGGCTTATTTTCATCTACTTGAAACGCAGAGTGACAGAAAAAGATGCCTTCCTTCCTCTGATTCACCCCACAAAAGCCTGCAACAGCCAGGGCTGGGCCAGGCCAAAGTCAGGAGCCTGGAATTCTACCTGGGTCTCCCACATGGGTCCCAAACCTGGCAGGGACCCAAGCACTTGGGCCAGCCTCCTCTGCCTCCCAGGTTCATTGGCAGGGAGCTGGAATGGAAGCGGAGCAGCCTGGGCTCCAGCAGGGATGAGGGAGTTACAAACAGAGCTTAACCAACTGTACTACAGTGCCTGCCCCCAACCAAACTGTTTCTGTGTTTGTATTTTCCATTCTAGTTTGAGTCTATGTACACATACTGAGGGTCTTAAAATGCTCTTGGTAAACTCATATCATGAAAAAGCTATACCTATAAGCCGGCGCCATGGCTCAATAGGCTAATCCTCCACCCTGCGGCGCCGGCACACCGGGTTCTAGTCCCGGTTGGGGCGCCGGATTCTGTCCCGGTTGCCCCTCTTCCAGGCCAGCTCTCTGCTGTGGCCAGGGAGTGCAGTGGAGGATGGCCCAGGTGCTTGGGCCCTGCACCCCATGGGAGACCAGGAAAAGCACCTGGATCCTGGCTCCTGCCATCGGATCAGCGCGGTGCGCCGGCTGCAGCGGCGGCCATTGGAGGGTGATCCAACAGCAAAAGGAAGACCTTTCTCTCTCTGTCTCTCTCTCTCACTGTCCACTCTGCCTGTCAAAAAAAAAAAAATACAAATAAATAAATAACCCATAAAGACATTCTATTTAAAAAAAAAAAAAAAAAGAAAAAGAAAAAGCTATACCTAGATTTCAGAACTTCTTTGTAGCCAAATAAACTGATATTTTGATTCCATTATCCATGAACTTTTTGGAATACTTCTGTATGTTTTTAATCTGTTTGGGATCACATTGTTTTCCAATATTTTAAGCATTATTTCTCCCCCCCCCCTTGCAGTAACTGAACTTGAGGAGAGGCAGTAGCATGTTTTAGAAAATATATGTACTGTGATGCAGCAGGTTAACACCCTGGCCTGAATCACCGGCATCCCATATGGGCGCCGGTTCTAATCCCGGCTGCTCCTCTTCCAAACCAGCTCTCTGCTGTGGCCTGGGATAGCAGTAGAAGATGGCCCAGTCTGTGGCTCCTGCATCCATGTGGGAGACCCAGAAGAAGCTCCTGGCTCCTGGCTTTGGATCAGCGCAGCTCTGGCCATTGGGGCCAACTGGGGAGTGAACCATCGGATGGCAGACTCTCTCTCTCTCTCTCTTTCTCTCTCTGTAACTCTGACTTTCAAATAAATAAATAAATCTTTAAAAAACAAAACATATGTCTTAAAGAAAAAAAAGTATTAAAGTTGCTGAGGCTGGTGTTGTGTGGCTGGTTAAGCCGCCACCAGCTATGCCAGCATCCCATATCAGAGCTCAGGTCCCAGTCCTGCTGCTCTGTTTTAGATCTGGCTTCCTGCTGATGCTCCGGGAAAAGCACTGGAAAAGGGCGAAAGTACTTGGGCCCCTGGCACCCAGGCGGGAGATCCATATGGTGTTCTGGGCCCCCGGCTTTGGCCTGGCTCAGCGCTAGCCTTTGCAGCCATTTGGGGAGTGAACCAGAGGGTGGAAGACCTCTCTCTCTCCATCTCTCTCTCTCTCACTCTGCCTTTCAAATATTTTTTTTAAAGAAGAAGTTTGAAAGCCGGTGGAGCTTAGACACCATTGCCTGAGTGGTCTGACCGCACAGGCTCAGCATACTGCCCACCTCTTCCTCCTCCTCCTCCTCTCAGCCAGCCATTCTTCACATCCCCTAACAAAAGAGCATTTGTCAAGTGGAGATACTGATACCAACCTGTCTAGCCAGCTTTACAAAAAGGAGCTATTTGCCTTTTGTGCAGGGTCTGGGTGCCATGAGATGTGTTAGTCACCTCCTGGCGAGGTGCCCGTGTGAACTCTGCACCTTGCGGTGAGTGGCAAGGCCAGGAGGGGAGGAAGGGAGGTGTGGCTGGCCGGAGCTCAGCTTACAGCGCCAAAGGGGAACTAGAACAACCCAGGGCTTGGCATTGGCCCCCGGTTTTTCGTGTAACGAGAAGGACTGGGGCTCTCTGGGTTAGCCACGTGTAATACACAGTTTTCCTGAAACATGGACTGTGTATAAATATGATAGCACGTAAGGCATAAGATACTTTGGGCCTCGCAGGGAAAAATGACTTAATTTGGAGCCACAAGCCCTGGGTTCCAGTCCAGGCTCTTCCTCTTCACAGTCCAAGCCTGGACGAGTTGTGCAATTCTCCTCTCCATTCAGTGCCTCCTCTGTCAATTCCTTTGATCTGCAGTTTTTCACCCATAACATAAGAAAGTCAGAGGTCAAAGCAGTGAGGCAAAAATGTTCATTCTCAATTTCCAAGAGACGGGAGCCCAGCAGGTCAGCTGACGTGCTGTGCATCCGGACAGGGGTTCATACCAGTGACCGGCAGAGCAGGGACTGTGGCTTAAAGCCCCATGTGTAGGTTAACTGTGTGTGATCCGTTTCTCCAAAATTTAACAGTTAAAACAAAATTGAACCTGGTTTTTGTGTGCCGAGAATCTGAAGACAGTTAGGTTGAGTGGTTCTAATTCAAAATCTTTCCTAAATAAATCTTGAAAAACAAAATAAAAAAAGAAAGGGACGAGCATTGTAGCGCTACCTAAAATGCTGGCATCACATGTGGGCATCAGTTTGAGTCCTGGCTGCTCCACTTCCAATCCAGCTCTCTGCTGTGGCCTGGGAAAGCAGTAGAAGATAGCCCAAGTCCTTGGGCCCCTGCACCCACGTGGGAGGCCCAGAAGAAGCTCCTGGCCTCAGCCTGGCCCAGCCCTGGCCATTGTGGCCATTTGAGGAGTGAACCAGTGGATGGAAGATCTTGCTCTCTCTCTCCCTTCTCCCCCAACCCTGCCTTTTAAATAAATAAATCTTTATTTATTTTTTAAAGTCTTTCCTGAGGTTGCAGTCAAACTTCCGTTCAGAATTGTCATTCAGGTCTAATCTGAAGGCACCGCTTGGGGAGGATCTACTTGTACGTTGATTGAGGTGGTAGTTAGCAGGCGTCAGTCCTTACTGGCTGAGCTGGGGCTTTCAGGTCACTGCCCGTGGGCCTCCCCCTTGGCTCCTTACATTTCCTGACGATAGGGTAGCTTGCTTCTACCAGAGCAAGTGATCCGAGAGAGAGAGAGAGAGAGAGAAAGGGAGAACACCCAAGACAAAAGCCACAGTCCTTGAGAACCTAATCTGAGAAGTGACACACCAAGGTGGGCATTTAGCCCTCTGCTAAGATGTCAGTTGACACACACTTGTCCCCACACTGGAGTGCCTTGGTTCAGGTTCTGGCTCCGACTGCCGACTCTGGCTCCTTCCAATGCCAGCTACAGGAGGCATGGTGGTGCCTCTAGAGGTTGGGTTGCTTTCATCCATATGGGAGCCCTGGATTGAGTTCTTGGCTCCTGTCCTGACTGTTGCAGGCATTTCGGGGAGTGAACCAGCAGGTGGGAGCTTGCTTTGTCTGTCTCTTTTCTGTAAAAAATATTTTTAAAATATTTATTTTATTTATTTGAAAGAGAGTTACAGAGTGAGGTAGAGATAGAGATAGAGGTCTTTCATGCGCTGGTTCACTCCCCAGATGGCTGCAACAGCCAGAGCTGTGCCAATCCAGGGCCAGGAACTTCTTCTGGGTCTCCCATGTGGGTGCAGGGGCTCAAGGACTTGGGCCATCTCCTACTGCTTTCCCAGGCCAGAGCAAAGAGCTGGATCAGAAATGGAGCAGCTGGGACTAGAACCGGTGCCCATATGGGATGCTGGCACTTCAGGTCAGGGCTTTAACCTGCTGCGCCACAGTACCAGCCCCTAAAAAAATAATTTTTTTTAAAGACATGACATACCATTACTCAACCATATGCTATTGGTGGTGCGCACTAACCCTGGTAGGATATGGGAAGGGCTACACAGAGATGTGAAGATGTGAAGACGAGGAGACAAGAACCATCCGGGAGGCTGGCTACATGCTCTTCCACTCTGCTGTGGGTTCTTATTTGACAAACATCATTTAGATGATAACTCAGGGTCTTTGGAGTCTCAGCAAAGAAGTGGAAGGTACAAGTAGAAATACTAGAAATGAAAAATACAATAAATGAAAGAGAAATTTCTGGATGGACTCAACAGCAGAATGGAGACAGGAAAGAATCAGTGAACTTGAAGATGGAGAATGGAAGGAAACCATTAAACCTCCAGATCTTAATACCAACTTACAGGAAATGTAGAAGAGAAACATACTAAATACACTCAGAGCTATAGTCAGCAAAATGAATACTAATAAACTCTGTAGGATAGGCTGGCGCCACAGCTCACTTGGCTAATCCTCTGCCTGCGGCGCTGGCACCCGGGTTCTAGTCCCAGTTGCCCCTCTTCTCTCTGCTCTCTTCTCTCTCTGTTGCTCTCTGCTGTGGCCCGGGAGTGCTGTGGAGGATGGCCCAAGTGCTTGGGCCCTGCACCTGCATGGGAGACCAGGAGGAAGCACCTGGCTCCTGCCTTTGGATCAGTGCGGTGTGCCGGCCGCAGCGGCCGTTTAGGGGGTGAACCAACGGAAAGGAAGACCTTTCTCTCTCTCTCTCTCTCTCTCTCTCTCTCTCTCTCTCTCTGTCTAACTCTGCTCATCAAAATAAACAAACAAACAAACTCTGTAGGACAAACAACTCAGTTTCTTCATCTAGTAAGTTCCAACCAAAAAAATTGCTCGTGGGGAAACTAGAAAGATTTTTAACACTTGTTTTTTTTTTTTTTTTTTTTTACAGTTTATTTTATTTATTTGAAAGACAGTGTCACAGAGAGAGAAGGAGAGACAGAGAGGTCTTCCATCTGCTGGTTTACTACCCAAGTAGCTGCAACAGCCAGGACTGGGTTAGGCCAAAGCCAGGAGTCAGAAAATTCTTCTAGGTCTCTCTCACATGAGTACAGGGGCCCAAACACCTGGGCCATCCTCCACTGCTTCCCATGCACATTAGCAGGGAGCTGGATCAGAAGTGGAGCAACCAGGACTTGAACCAGAGCCCATATGGAATGCCAGCACTGCAGACCATGGCTTTAACCTGCTGAGCCACTTCCAGCCCCTTTAAAGACATGTTGGTCAGCCAGAATGTTTAGACTTTATTGGTATTCTGATTCCAACAAATGTGAAAATAAATACATAATACATTTATGAGATAATTAGAAACTTGAACATTGAAGGTTAGGTAATATTAAAGAATTATTGTTAGGATTTTTTTAGGTTTAATCATTGGGGTTATTTAAAACCAAGTTCTTGTACAGAATGATTACAGATGAAATGATGTGTAGAATTTGCTTCAAAGTAATATGAGATAAATAGAAGACGTAATGTGGGAAGTGGAAGAGCGACATACTTGTGTGGAGGAAAGATTGACAATGCGATGATGATTGTTATGCAGGTGATGGGTCCATCGGGAGGGGTGATGTTCTGTGGATGCCTGAAGTTCTCCATAACAAACATTTAAAAAGAAAAGAGGGCCGGCGCAGTGGCTCAATAGGCTAATCCTCCGCCTTGTGGCGCCGGCACACCGGGGTGCCGGATTCTGTCCTGGCTGCTCCTCTTCCAGGCCAGCTCTCTGCTGTGGCCAGGGAGTGCAGTGGAGGATGGCCCAGGTGCTTGGGCCCTGCACCCCATGGGAGACCAGGAGAAGCACCTGGCTCCTGGCTTCAGATCAGCGTGATGCACCGGCCGCGGCGGCCATTGGAGGGTGAACCAACAGCAAAAGGGAGACCTTTCTCTCTGTCTCTCTCTCTCACTGTCCACTCTGCCTGTCAAAAAAAAAAAAAAAAAAAAAGGCTGACATCATGGCACAGTGGGTTAAGCTGCTGCCTATGATGCTGACTAGAATGCTGGTTTACATCCTGGCTGTTCCACTTCCAACCCAGCTTCCTGCTAATGCACCTGGGAAGGCAGCAGAAGATGGCTCAAGTGCTTGGGTCCCTGCCACCCACGTCCTAGGCACATTAGTAGGGAGCTAGATAGAGAGCGGAGCCGAAGTGGAGTATCTGGGATTCGAACAGGCACCCATATGGGATACCAAAATTGTAGTCAGCAGCTTAACACACTGTGCCACAAAGCCTGTCCCAGTATCTCATTCTTAAATGAACAAGAACAAGAACCAGGAACTGGGGCCGGCACTGTGGCGTAGTGGGTAAAGCCACCGCCTGCAGTGGTGGCATCCCATTTGGGCGCCAGTTCCAATATAGCTCTCTGTTGTGGCTTGGGAAAGCAGTAGAAGATGACCCAAGTTCTTGGGCCCCTGCACCCGCATGGGAGACTTGGAAGAAGCTCCTGGCTCCTGACTTCAGATCAGCGCAGCTCTGGCCATTGCAGCCATTTGAGGAGTCAAACAGCAGAAGAAAGACCTCTCTCTTTCTCTCTGCCTCTCACACAAATAAATCTTAAAAAAAAAACAAACAAACAAACAAAAACAACAACTAGCAAACATCACCAGACATTTGAAGAAGGCCTCTGACATAATAGGTATATTGCTGAATAACAGGCCAAAGTAGTTGGAGGAGTTGCTGTAGAACCCCCAAACTCAGTCCACTTATCTGACACACAGAGAGCCAGTCACTGACTTCGGGGTAGTGGAAGAAAGTAGGTATTTATGGTAAAGCACAGAGCAAGGAGCTGGGTAGCTATTGTTTAATTCCCGGGCTCCCTAAGGAGTTGGAGGAAGACCTTTCTCTCTGTCTCTCTCTCTCACTGTCCACTCTGCCTATCAAAAACAAAAACAAACAACAACAACAAACCAGAAAGAAAGAAATGGGGCTGACAGTGTGTGGTGAGCTGGTGTCCAAGTTCCAGGTCATCCAGTGGTACTTGGGAGCTTCCTTTGATTGGTCAATGATGCTGCCAGGTGGGCTCCAGTCAGTCTGGAGGTTCTGTGAAGGTGGCAGCTATATTCTGCCCTGACCTGGAACTCCCCTACACGAATCGCCCCAGGACAGTACTGGCCATCAAGGTTCTTATTTATTGAAGAAGCAAATGACTCCTTGAGTCTGGTGGTAATTAGGACCTTGTAAGGCCAGCTGGACCATTCCCTCAAGTCAGTGAATTCCTTTTGGTAAAGGACACAAAGGGACATCTTTTTTTTTTTTTTTTTGACAGAGGTCTTCATTCCGTTGGTTCACTCCCCAAATGGCTGCTACGGCTGGAGCTATGCCGATTTGAAGCCAGGAGCCAGGTGCTTCTTCCTGGTCTCCCATGCAGGTGCAGGGCCCAAGCATTTGGGCCATCCTCCACTGCCCTCCCAGGCCACAGCAGAGAGCTGGACTGGAAGAGGAGCAACCGGGACTAGAACCCGGTGCCCATATGGGATGCCGGTGCTGCAGGCGGAGGATTAACCAAGTGAGCCACGACGCCGGCCCCAGGAAGGGACATCCTGTGTTGAGGGAGATAGACAAGAGGCTGGGTCCTGGTTTCACTTTATAGGGGTTCGGTTTCAAGTATAAGAACAAATGAGAGAGAGGGAGGAATTGGAAAAAAAGAAGCTAAGTAAGGAAAAGAAAATTAAACAAATCTACTCTAGTATCATTAATATACACAAGAGATAACAGAAGACATCGCTGTCATGAAGCAGAAACAATGGTATTTTAAAAATTTCCAAGAACGAAAAGGACTCTTGGAAATAAAAAAATGATGATGATAGAAATGAAAAAATGGCAGAAATAAAAATAACAAAGGGGAGATTCTGTCAAATTGGTCAAGTGTGAACGGAGTTATCATCGACGTAGAGAATGGAAAGCGATGGAGGAAAATCGTCCGGGAACACATTTGAGAGCATTCCCCCGAAAGGAAGGAAAGTGATTTATTTTCACCATGAGTGGCCCAGAAAAACATGATGAAAACTGACTTATGCCAAAGCACATCATTGCGAAATTTCAAAACTATGGTAAAAGAGAAGATTCCACAAATTCCCAGAGGGTGAAGACAAGTCATGTACAGAAGATGAAGAGTCACACTGGCTTTCCCGCTCAGCTGCCAATCAAGAAGTCACCTTGCACCCAAGGGCTATTAGGTCCATTACGACATTCTGGGAGGAATTTTAAGGATGTCTGGCCCAGGGAGCAGGGGGGAGGAAGGAGGAGGAAAATGGAGACATACCCCAGCCATACCAACTCCAGCCTGCAAGCAGGCTGGGCTCTCCGTTCTTGTGAGATGCCCACCTGGTCTCTCAGGTATACTCGCTTCCTTTTTTCTTTTCATTAAACTTTGCTTAAATATTTTTTAAAACATCTTTTATCACATCCATAGCTAATTTATTCCTGAGACAGTCCTAATGGGAACACATAGACATGTACACACAAGAAGAAATTTGCACAAATTATCCAGAATAATCGGCCCTGGCTCCCGCTCGTAAATATTAATGATCGCACGGCAGAAGAAAACCAGCATGATGACAGAAAAAGGCCAAGGCAAAGGAACGCCAACGACTGTCACCAGAAAAAAAAAAAAACAAAAACCAAAAAAACACAATTCAGAGACACCAGGGAAATTTGACAGCCCTCTGATTCATATTCTCAGCAGATTTGAGACTACGTTATGAAAAACGAACCATCTCAGAAATAATTGTCAGAAAAAAAACCACTCAAGAAGAAAAGGGTTTGAGGAGAAAGTTAAGGGATTCTTTCAGAATACAGACCAGAGGGTGCCATACCAGTGTTGGGGGTTAAGCCACAGCTTGCACCACCTACATCCCATATCAGGGTGCTGGCTTGGGGCCCAGCGTCTCTGATTCCAACTCAGCTCCCTACTAATACGCCTGGGAAGCAGCAGATGGTGGCTCAGGTGCTTGGGCCCCTTGGGAAACTTGGGAAACCTGGGTGACTCCCACCTGGTCCAGTCCTGGCCATTTGTGGAGGGAACCTCTGGATGGAATAGTCTACCTCTGTCTCTGTGTGTCACTCTGCCTTTCAAATAAATATATTTTATTTTTTTATTTTTGACAGGCAGAGTGGATAGTGAGAGAGAGAGACAGAGAGAAAGGTCTTCCTTTTGCCATTGGTTCACCCTCCAATGGCCGCCATGGCTGGCGCGCTGCAACCGGCGCACCGCGCTGATCCGATGGCAGGAGCCAGGTGCTTCTCCTGGTTTCCCATGGGGTGCAGGGCCCAAGGACTTGGGCCATCCTCCACTGCCTTCCCAGGCCACAGCAGAGAGCTGGCCTGGAAGAGGGGCAGCCAGGACAGAATCCGGTGCCCCGACCAGGACTAGAACCCGGTGTGCCGGCGCCGCAAGGCAGAGGATTAGCCTATTGAGCCACAGCGCCGGCCATCAAATAAATATATAAATAAATATGTAAATAAATCTTTTTTTAAAGACATTCGGGAGTCACCGAATGCCAAGCAGAATAAATGAAGACATCAATCCCAGGATTCAGTGTGGTGAAGTTACGGAACACCAAGAATGAACAAGTTTCCAGAGGTGGAAAATAGGCCGCCTGCAAAAGAGTGAGACTTGGATGAGTGTCAAACTCCTCTTTGGAGACAATGAGTGCTGGAAGATAATGGGAAAATGCTTTCAAATTCTGAGGTAAATTATTTAGAACCTAGCCTTTATATACTATATATAACATGAATAATAATTCATATATATATATACATGTATTACATATACATAAGCTCAAAAGTATTACCTTTCAGGTTCTAAGTTGCTTGAGAAAGCATTCCATCAAACAAAGAGGAAAATAATGTATTTTCTCCTCGGCCAGAAAGAGAAAAAAAAATACAATAAATGGCAGAACCTACGCAGGGCATCACTGAAAAGCAACCCCAGGAAGGCAGAGAGCTCTGGGCAGGCATTGTGGTGTGGTGGGTGGAACCACTTGGGACAGCTGCATCCCACATTAGGGTGCCTGGGCTTGGCTCCCAGCTCCTCCCCTTCTGACGCCCCTGGGAGGTGGAATGATGGCCCAAGTGCTTGGATCCCTGCCACACATTTGGGAGCATCGGATTTCATGGCTTCTGGCTTCAGGTGGCCCAACGTTGGCTGTTACAGGCATTTGGGGAATGAATAGGTGGATAAAATCTCAATATCTCGCTCTTGCTCTCATTCTGAGGAAGAAAGGGTAGAAGGGAAGGAGGGAAACTTAAAAAAAAAAAAAAAGAATCCAAGCCAATAGAATGGCTAAGAGGCCAGATGTTATCAATGACATGATGAAGAAAACATTAAGTCCATTTCCACCATTGTCAGAAGAAAGTGAGACAATTAGAAACAACAGGAAGAAATTTGCATACGAAACTCATGGTCCAAATATAAAGTAAACAAAATATGGTGCGACCTTTATCTTTATTCCAAAACAATTCTTAGACTCAACAGACAAAACTGTTGACTCAATTGTGCATACAGAAGAGAATGCAAATATTGTCATTCTTGACACTGTCCAGTTCAGCTGACAGAGATGGAGGTAGGAGTGTAGACAAGTGGAACAGAGGGAGAAGTTTAGGCACCAACATCTTTGTCCAACATGGAGGGGATCGCAAGTTACAAGCTGATAGAAGAAGCACCTGTTCAGAAAATCACTTAAAAGTACCAACAGGGGGCTGGCGCTGTGGCGTAGCAGGTAAAGCCACTGCCTGCCGTGCCTGGGCGCCTGTCAATTCACTACTGCTTCACTTCCTGCTATGATCTGGGAAAGCAGTAGAAGATAGCCCAAGTCCTTGGGCCCCTGCACCCACGTGGTACACCTGGAAGAAGCTCCAGGCTCCTGGCTTCGGATTGGCCCAGCTCTGGCTGTTGTGGTCATTTGGGGAGTGAACCAGGGGATGGAAGATCTCTCTCTCCCTCTCTCTGCCTCTGCCTCTTTATAACTCTGCCTTTCAAATAAACTAATTAATTTAAAAATACAAAAAGAACTGAAAATAGTAACTACAAAAATGGAGGCAACGAGACAGTTGTAAAAATCCAGTTCAGGCCGGCGCCGTGGCTCAATAGGCTAATCCTCCGGGTTCTAGTCCCGGTCAGGGCTCCAGATTCTGTCCTGGCTGCCCCTCTTCCAGGCCAGCTCTCTGCTATGGCCTGGGAGTGCAGTGGAGGATGGCCCAAGTCCTTGGGTCCTGCACCCACATGGGAGACCAGGAGAAGCACCTGGCTCCTGGCTTCGGATCAGCGCGGTGCACCGGCTGCAGCACGCCGGCCGTGGTGGCCAATGGAGGGTGAACCAAAGGCAAAGGGAAGACCTCTCTCTCTCTCGCTCTCTCGCTCTCTCGCTGTGCACTCTGCCTGTCAAAAAAAAAAAAAAAAATCCAGGTCAGACACCTATGTCCCATATCCGGGTACCTGGGTTCAAGTTCTGGCTCTAGCACCTGACTCCCGCTCTCTGGGAAGCTCTGGGTCTATGATTGTGATGGCTCAAGTTAGAGGGTTCGTTCCACCTATATGGGAGACCTCAATTACTTTCCTGGCTCCTGGTTTCAGCCTCACCCCATTCCCAGCTGCTGTAGGCATCTGGGGAGTGAACAGTGGATGGGGGCTCTCTCCACCTGTCTGTAGTATAATACAGGGAAAAAAAAATCTGGAAAAATTTCAACAACCTCTGGTTGGCAGATAGAGGGGATTCCTCCATGTTGTTATTGGTATTTTCTTAGTCACTGGGACCGTGTAACGTGTATGGCACGGCTGTGGGTTCCAGGGCTCCGTTCCTGAAGCGTGACTTGTGCAGTGAGGGCTGGACGGCGACTTGGGAACTACCTGCATGGAAGGCATTCCAGTGCCAGCAGCCTCCTCCAAGATGAGCTCTCACTCCCGCTGAGTCATAAGTGGGAAAATACTCCTCATCCCTGATGTCGTTGTCTTTGTTTTGAAAGATTTATGGATTTGACAGAGCGACAGAGAGAGAGGGAGATTCTTCCATCTCTTGGCTCACTCTCCAAGTGGCCACGACAGTCAGGGCTGGCCAGGCTGAATCCAGGAGCCAGGAACTCCATCCTGGTCTCCCCCGTGGATGGCAGGGACCCAAGTACTTGGGCCACCTTCCACTGCCTTCCCAGGCCACTAACAGGAAGCTGGATTTAGCGGAACATCTGGGACTTGAATTGGCACCCTGATGTGGGATGCTGGCGTCACAGGCAGCAGTTTAACTTGATGTTCCACAGTGTCGTCCCCAGCATGGTTGTCTTTTAAAGTTTTTAAATGTATGAGAGAAAGAGAAAAGGCTCCTATCTGCTGGTTCACTTCCCAAATACTCACAAATGACCAGGGCTGGGAGCCAGGAGTTCCATCCAGGTCCTCTGTCAGGACCCAGTGACTTGAGCCATGACCTACTCATTCCCAGGGTGTGCATTAGCAGGAAGCTGGAGTTGGGAGTGGAGCTGGGATTCCAACCCAGGTACTCCCATATGGGATGCAGGTGTCCCACGTGGTGCCTTAACCACTAATGCAAGCGGTCACCCTGTAGCCGTCTTAGAGAAATATGATGGTTTAGAAAGCACTGGACAGTTATTAAAAATTATGGGAAATCTTATTTCACTGGTTCTGGTTACTATGCATTCAGTTGGGTAATATATGAAGAAAATTACCATCTCTTTCTGAAGATTGAAGTGTAAGCACTCAGACCAAGAACTACCATTTGTCTGAGACTTGTACGAAGTCCTGTCACAGCATCATCTTCTGTCCTTGTCCTGCTTTTAATGACAACGTGCCGTTGCTGTTGTCTGTTTTACAGACGCGGAAAGTGAAACTCAGCGATTTAGGGGACTCACCCAAGGTCACATGACTAGCAAGTAGGAGAGTATTCTAGTTCATTCTATCAATTCCAAGGCTCCTACAGCTTATATCTCTACAGTGGAAAGTGTCTGGAAGCTAATTGTTCTAGTGTTAACCCTCGTGCTTAGATGCCTTGGGTTTCTAGTTCTCTGTGCATTTTGAGGGAGAGAAATTGTGGTGTTTGTTGAGTTTTTACCAAACAGTCTCTGCTATGCTTGTGGTTTCTTTCTTTTTTTAGATTATTTCTTTATCTCCCATCCGTTGGTTTTCTCCCCCAGATGCCTGCAATAGCTAGGGCTGGATCTGGGAACTATATCCAGGATGCCAGATCTCCCATGTGGGTGGCAGGGACCTGACCGCCTCCCAGGGTGTGCGTCAGCAGGACGCTGGAATCTGGAATCAGAAATGGAGTGGGGACTCTAACCCAGGCAGTACCCCAAGCAGCAGCTTAAATCATTTACACAGTTGCTGCCTCATGCCTCTAGTTTTTATGAAAAGTGGAGAGAGTAAAACTTGGGTGATCAGCAAATAAGAGCCCAAAGGAGGCACAAAAGCCTGATCTTTATGGGATTTCTCTCAAAGGATTTTCAGGAAATACCCTCCCCTGGATTGCCGCAGTATAACCTGTAGCCATAGGCTTTGCGGTTGCCCACAGCCACACGCCTCAGCGTATGCCATCTGCAGCTACCAAAACCCTAGGACTGTTCTCATCTAAGTGGCCTCGAGTCAAAGTCAACCTTTTCTTTTGAACTTTCAGGCCAATTCGTTTTGACAAAACAACCTCGTGCTGCCCAAACGCCAGGCTGTAGACAGCCAGTAGGTTCACTCTCCTTCACCGTTGGCACTGGTGCCCCACCCCTTCCCTTTCTCCTCCCACTTCTGTAAACATTGTTCCGAAAAGGGCTTCATTCAGGGAGTGGAAACTCCTCTGGGTTGAAGACAGCCTTAGCCCAGCAGGTTCCATGAGATGTCCCAGTGCTGTCCAGCCCCACCCTCTTTCCAAGCCAAGGTGTTCTCCTAAGCCCAGAGTTTTCCATTCAGGTACACAGTGACTATTAACATTCAAGCCTTCTCATTTTTTTTTTCCCCACGGATTTCAGAATCCAACGCTAAATCAAAGATTGCATTGGTGTTTTCGTTTTTAAAGATTTAGTTATTTATTTGAAAGGCAGTTTGAAAGAGGGAGAGAAAGGGGAAAGGAAATCTTCCACCCTCTGGTTCACTCCCCAAGTGGCTGCAAAGGCCAGGGCTGAGGAAGGCCAAAGCCGGGAGCCTGAGACTCAGAGCCCCAAGCACTTAGGCCATGTTCCGCTGCTTTCCTAGGCACATTCGCAAGGAGCTGGATTGGAAGTGGAGCAGCCGGGACTTGAACTAAGGCTCTGATATGAGACGTGGTGGGTTAACCTGCTGCAACCCAAGGCCAATCCCTACAAGATTCTT
Source organism: Oryctolagus cuniculus (assembly GCF_051225735.1). Lineage (NCBI taxonomy): Eukaryota > Metazoa > Chordata > Mammalia > Lagomorpha > Leporidae > Oryctolagus > Oryctolagus cuniculus. Next base: position 8,384,177 of record NC_142885.1, on the reverse strand, counting down.
CATAGGTGGTTTCTTAGTATTCTACAGTGCAACAAAGGTGGAAAATAATATAGTAATAGTTGCATTTGAATGACATAACTGCTTTCTAAAATATGGTTCCTGGGAAGAAAAAGAACTGAAGACTTGACTCCACTGATGTGGGCTGATGGGACAAAGTGTGGCTCTTGGGACAGTGCAGTGCTAGGACAGGCGCGGAGAAAAGGGGTTGAACCTGGGCTGGAAACATCCATCCTTGAACATCTTTATCATGTTCACTACGCAGGGAGGGTGGCTGGTAATTACAGGGCATCCCTCCCTCACACGACCCAGATGCTGTAAAACCCCAAATTGACTTAATTTGTTTACAGCAATGCCTTCCAGTAGCGAAGCACTGCTTCCACCCCTCTGTCGGCAAAAGGGGAATCGTTGTCACATGTATCGGCACTTGTTTCTATTTTTTGCACAATCAGGGTGCCCTCAGAGCCCTGCCCGATCTCAGCAGAATGATGGGTTTGATTTCAAGACTGAACAGCACGCTTGGAACGATGACTGGGTTCCGGGTTCCGCGTGTCTGCAGGGCGGGGACGCTGGGTTCTGCTAAGCCATGGCCCGTTATTTGCCACGGCCAGCACTCCTTCGGATAATTAGTGCAGGAGTTCTGATTCATGTGTTTAAAATCACAGACTCCCTCAGCCTTTCCTCTCCTTGGGCCGCCTCCACCTCCGCTTCTGCGCCCTAGGGTGCGTCGGGAATCAGAGGCGGAGTTCTCCTCTCAGTGTGGGTTTGAGTTAAAACAAATGACAGGAAATACACCTGTTGCCCACCTACCCCAACCTTGTAACGGGCAGACGCGACCATTTGGGGCTTCTATTCTCCTTCCTAAGTTGTAGAAAAAGAAATCCCAGTGTGTGTATCCGGGGCAGGAAGCGTTGCCCCAGTTCCACTAGAAGCGTAAAGGGAACCTCATCTTTTTGTGTTCTTTTTTTCAAATTTTAAAATTTATTTGCATTTTTAACTTGAAAAGCAGAGAGATTTTTCCATCTGCTGGTTCACTTCCCAAATGCCCCCAACAGCCAGGGCTGGGCCAGGCTGAAGCCACCAAGAGTTCAGAACTTGTGGCACACTTGCTGTCACCTCCTACCTCCCGGGGTATGCATCAGCAGGAAGTTGGAAGCGGAGGAGCTGGGACTCGAACCAGGCACTCTTATGTGGGATGCAGGAGTCCCAAGCAGTGACTAAACTGCTTCACTAAATGCCTGCCCTCATCTTTCCTTCTTGCGACCCCCAGCCAGCCTCAGCTGTATGTAGAAATATGCTGACTGTGGAAAAAAAAAAAAAGGGCCGGTGCCGTGGCTCACTAGGCTAATCCTCCACCTGTGGCACCGGCACCCCAGGTTCTAGTCCCGGTCAGGGCGCCGGATTCTGTCCCGGCTGCCCCTCTTCCAGGCCAGCTCTCTGCTGTGGCCCGGGAGTGCAGTGGAGGATGGCCCAAGTCTTTGAGCCCTGCACCCCATGGGAGACCAGGAGAACCACCTGGCTCCTGCCTTTGGATCAGTGCCGTGCGCCGGCCACGGCGGCCATTGGAGGGTGAACCAATGGCAAAGGAAAGGAAGACCTTTCTCTCTGTCTCTCTCTCTCACTATCCACCCTGCCTGTCAAAAAAAAAAAAAAAAAAAAAAAAAGAAAAGAAAAGAAAGAAATATGCTGACTGTGCTTTTTCTAGCATAGACTCTAGCAAAGATTCTGTTACCCTTTTGAAGTTCTTCGAATACTAAGTTACCTAAATACCTTTTTATTTAAAAAAAAAAAAAAAAGAGGGACTGGCATTGTGGCACAGCAGGTTAAGCCACTGCTTGAGATGCTGGCCTTCTATACTGGAGCACTGGTTCGAGTCCCGGATGCTCTGCTTCTGATCCAGCTCCCTGCTAAGGTACCTGGGAAAGCAGCAGAGGATGGCTCAAATGTTTGGGCCTCTGCCACCCATGTGGGAGACCTGGATGGAGCTCATGGCTTCAGCCTGGCCCAGTCCTGGCTGTTGCTGGCATTTGGGGAGTGAACCGACAGATGGGAGATGTCTGTCATTCTGCCTTTCAAGTAAAGTAAGTAAACCTTAAAAAAAAAATCATTTACATTGCTGCTCTCTTTTTGAGTTAGATCAGTCAAACGGCAGTTGCAAGCATCCAACAGTAGCTCTGGAGCATTAACCTCCCCCGAATCACCTGGGGGACTCTTTGCAACCCAGGTTGCTCGGCCGTACCTCCTGGGTTTCTGATGCGCTGTCTGGGGTGGGACCCAAGAAGGTGCCTTTCTTTTTCTTTTTTAAATATTTATTTATTTAAAGTCCGAGTTACTGAGAGAAGAGAAAAGCAGAGATGGAGAGAGAGAATCTTCCATTGGCTGATTCACTTTCCAGATGGCTGTAATGGCTGCGGCTGAAGCCGGGAGCCAGGAGCCAGGAGTTTCATCCAGGTCTCCCACGTGGGTGGCAGGGCCCGAGCACTCAGGCCATCTGCTGCTGCTTTCCCAGGCGCATTAGAAGGGAGCTGGATCACAAGTGGAGCAGCCAAGGCTTAAACCAGTGCCAACGTGAGATGCCAGAGTTGCAGGTGGCAGCTTTACCTGCTATGCCGCAATGCTGGCCCCTGGAATTATAGTTCCTAATGAATCCTAGCCGTTCAATGATTTTCCTATTTCACTCATGTCCTTAGCTGTTTCTGTGGGGGCTCCACTAGGGCCTTTAAAGACTTCGGGGAAGGGATCTCAGAGCTGACAGGCAACAAGTGGGACTTCACCAAGGACCAGATTGCAGAGTTCCAGGGAGTCGTCCAGGTGTTGGGCCAGACAGGTGACAGCAAGATCCCTGTGCAGCCAGTGTGGGGATGTGATGAGGCCGGGACCCCACCAACTCCAAGGTGTCAAGGCCCTGGGGAAACCCCAAGAGTGACAAGATAAATATGAGGGTGCTGGACTTTGAGTACTTCCTGCCTATGCCGCTGACTGTGGCCAAGAACCAGGGCCACTGGGACCCTGTGAGGATGATTCTGAATGCCTTTGGGGTTCGACAAGAAAGGGAACAGCACTGTCATGGGTGCTGAAATCAGTCACGTCCTTGTCACACGGGGTGAGAACATGACAGAGCAGGTGGAGATGCTGGTGGCAGCGCACCAGGACAGCCATGGTTCTATCAGCCGTGAAGGGCGTGTCCGTGTGGGCCCGTGTCCATTCCCAGGATGCCCAAGCCACTCCCTGGGGGAGACTTCGTATCTCTGGTCTCAGCCTCTTTTTGAGCTGGTCTCTTTTGAATGATGTCTGCCATCAGTGTTGACTAAAGACTTGCTTTGTGGCCGGTTGGGGGGAAAAAAAAAAAACCTTTGGATTGATTTAATTACCTGCATATATTTGAAGAAATAATCTGTATTTCATGCAACTTCACAGCCATAAAACATACTATGACATGTCCATGACAATGGCTAAAATAAAAATACAACGCCCGATGCTGAGAAATACTGCTGGTGGGAAAGTCAAATGCTAGACTCTGGAAAACAGCTTGGCAGTTTTTAAAATAAAAATGTGCATTTTCCCTATGACTCAGCAATTGCAGTCTTGGGCGCTTATCCTGGAGAATGTCCACGTTAAGACTGGTATGTGCCTGAGTGTGGTCGTTTATTTGCAGTGGCCCAGAACTGGAGTGGCAGTAGTGATACAGCTCACTGTGTGCATGTATGCCACGGAACACGGCAGAGCAATAAAGGCGGGGCGGGGGGGGGGCCCTGTTGATCCATGTAACAGTCATGCTGAGTGGGGGGAAAAACAGTCCCCAAAGACTGCCTCCTGTATGAGTCCAGGTAGAACATTTTTGACGTGGAAGCTACTTGGCGGAGGGTGGGGCTGTCAAAGGGCAATAGCGGTGACCGGTGCGGGTGTCGGAAGTGTTCACTGTTTTGATCGTGATAGTGAAGACGTGAAACTACACGTGTGAAACTACACTATTTTAATTAACTGCAAGTGCACATCAGGGCAAGTAAAACTGGGAGAGTCTAAGGTCATTATACAAGGGCGCTTCAAGGTCAGTGAAGGGTGGCCCCTGTGGTGCAGTGGGCTAAGCTCATGGTTGGGATGCCTGAATCTCACACTGAGTGCCTGGCTTCGCTGCACTTCCGATCCAGCTGCCAGTGAATGTGCTGGGAGGCAGCTGATGATAGCCCAAGTATTTGGGTTCTTGCTACCCGTGTGGGAGACCCTCATGTAGTTTCTGGCTCCCAGCTCCCTGCTAAGGTACCTGGGAAAGCAGCAGAGGATGGCTCAAATGTTTGGGCCTCTGCCGCCGTGTGGGAGACGTGGACGGAGCTCATGGCTTCAGCCTGGCCCAGTCCTGGCTGTTGCTGGCATTTGGGGAGTGAACCCCTGGGTGGAGCTGTGCACTCAGGCAGGTTCTGTCAACTCTGCCTTTCATGTAGATGAAAGCAAATATTTTAAAAATACCTTAAAAAATTTGTGGAAAAACGGAATTAAAGTTTATTTTGGTTTTTTTTTTTTTTTTTGGAAATCCATGTATCGATTCCTTTTTTTTTTTTTTTTTTTTTTTTGACAGGCAGAGTGGATAGTGAGAGAGAGAGAGAGAGAGAGAGAGAGACAGAGAGAAAGGTCTTCCTTTTGCCTTTGGTTCACCCTCCAATGACCGCCACAGCTGGCGTGCTGTGGCGGGCGCACCGCACTGATCCGAAGGCAGGAGCCAGGAGCCAGGTGCTTCTCCTGGTCTCCCATGGGGTGCAGGGCCCAAGCACCTGGGCCATCCTCCACTGCACTCCCGGGACACAGCAGAGAGCTGGCCTGGAAGAGGGGCAACCGGGACAGAATCCGGCGCCCTGACCAGGACTAGAACCCGGTGTGCCGGTGCCACAAGGTGGAGGATTAGCCCAGTGAGCCGCGGCGCTGGCTCGATTCCTTTATAACACACATTTTCAGTGGAGGTTTTGATGCACTTTCGTAGTACAGACTTGCAAAGTGAAGCCACTATGGAAAGGCGTACCAAGTGCCTCTGTACTAATTGTTTTTACAGCTGCCTGTGAATCTACAATGATCTCAATAAAAATTACAATGACCAAAAACAAGTAATAACCTTTACCGAGGATAGCAATTTCTCCAGGCTTGCACATTGGTAATATTTAGGTTGCGAAGACTCCAAAGACCTCTGGGCATGGAAGAATAAACAGAAGTCCTAATTAATGCCAGTTTTGTACATCTAGAGTTACTTTTTAAAATGATTTATTTATTTGGAAGGCAGAGCAAGAGAGAGAGAGACACACACACACACACACAGAGACAGAGCAAGACAGCGATCTTCCATCTGCTGGTTCACTCACCAGATCCTTGCAACAGCCCAGACTGGGCCAGGCCGCAGCCATGAGGCTGGGCCTCCATCCTGGTCTCCCACATGGGTGCCGAGGCCTAAGCACTTGGGTCATCTTTAGTTGCTTTCCCAGAAGCGTCAGCAGGGAGCGGGAATGGAAATGGCACAGCTGGGACTTGAACTAGCACTTTGCTATGGGCTGCTGGTGTTGCAGGCAGTGGCTTAACCAGCTTCACCACTAGGCTGGTCCCATCCAGTTATTTTAAAAATGTGATGAAGACCCGAAGGCTAATCCGTAGGAGCTGCTGGCCTTGGCGGCACCAGCGGGACGAGAGGTGAACGCTCAGAGGCAGTTGTTACAGCTGACCCCTCTCACCAAGGACCTCCTGCGGTTTCCCAAGCAGATCTCCGCAGGGTGACAGCACTAGCAGGTCTGGGAGCCATATCTACCGCGCACTTTGTATGTCCTAATAAGAACTACCATTTAACAAGGCCATGCGGTATCTGCCAGATCTGCGCCCCTGATTTAACTGACGCCTCACTGAGAAATGTTCCGGCAGAGGCAGCATTAACCCCATTTTACAGACGAGCAAAGTGGGGCTTAGAGAATGTCCTGCGGCACCAGCAGGCAACGTGGTCCGCCAGTGCAGAGTGTGGGTCTGTGCGGGCCACAGCTGCCCTCCGTGGTACACCCCTTCTCTTTACGAGCGGCTGTTACTGTCCTTGCTCCTGAACACGTATGTTTTGGACATTCCTTGTTCCTTGTTTCATCACTTCCTTTACGGGCTCTTAGCCTGAGGACCATGGGCCGTTACAGCATGCACAAGTTGGTTTCAGGAGTTCATAAAGCCACTGAAATCAGATGCAAAATTTGATGTGTATTTCTTACGTATGAATTTTTCTGGGGAAAAGGCTGCAGAGCTTCCAGAAGATTCTCAAAGAGGTTTGGGACAAACACAAGTTAGAGGCTCCTGCAGTTAGAGCCAAAGAAAGACCCTCCCCTCTCCACTGGGAAACATTTCACGTACCTGTTACACTGACATGGAGAAGTGATGCATTTGGGGTTACATGGACTCAGCTTCCAAAGCAGGGACGGACACCTGCACGGACACCTGAAGGACTCAGCTGACACACCCCCGTCTGAGCAGAAAGCTTTTCCATTTCCCAGCGATCCCAGGCAGCTTTAGAAGACGGTGTTCCTGGTCGGCGCTGCGGCTCACTAGGCTAATCCTCCGCCTTGCAGCGCCGGCACACCGGGTTCTAGTCCCGGTCGGGGTGCCGGATTCTGTCCCGGTTGCCCCTCTTCCAGGCCAGCTCTCTGCTGTGGCCCGGGAGTGCAGTGGAGGATGGCTCAGGTGCTTGGGCCCTGCACCCCATGGGAGACCAGGAGAAGCACCTGGCTCCTGCCATCGGATCAGCGCCGTGTGCTGGCCGCAGCGTGCCGGCCTCAGCGGCTATTGGAGGGTGAACCAACGGCAAAAGGAAGACCTTTCTCTCTGTCTCTCTCTCACTGTCCACTCTGCCTGTCAAAAAAAAAAAAAAAAAAAAAAAAAAAAAAAAAAAAAAAGACGGTGTTCCTTCCTGACGACTCTGACGCACGATAAAGGCACGTTAAGGTATGCCTGAAGGTCAACGCAGGCTGGGCTGCACAGCCTGAAAACAAAATAGTGGCTCATGGTTCTCTGTTTACTATTTATCTGAAAGGCATAGTGAGAGGCAGAGAGAGAGAGAGAGAGAGAAAGAGAGGAGAGAGGGGAGAGGGGAGAGGAGAGGAGAGAGGGGAGAGGAGAGAGAGGAGAGGGGAGAGGGGAGAGGGGGGAGGAGAGGGGGGAGGAGTGAGGAGAGGAGTGAGGGGAGAGGGGAGAGGGGAGAGGAGGAGAGAGGAGATTCGCTTTTGCTACTTCATTCCCCAAATGCCTGCGACATCTGGGGCTCAGCCAACCGGGGCTGCTGTCAGGAAGCCGGCTGGAACTCCATCCAGGTCTCCCTTGTGGGTGGCAGGGACCCACGTCCTTAAGCCCTCACCACTGCCTCCCGGGGTACACACACACAGAGGAAGCTGGATGAGAAGCAGAACAAGGGCTTGAACCCAGGCACTCTGATATAGGATGCCGTGGCCCAAGCTGGGTCTCTCACCTTCCCGCCTCCAGTGATTTTTTTTTAAGGGGACAAAGATCTTTTCAGTGGTGTAAGGCGCATGGGCAGAGGGTTCAGTAGCTGTGTGACTGCACTTAGAGGGACAACTGCCAGGAAACGCATGGATGCTCATGATTTTGCATAGTCTGTTCCCTGTCTATAATGCCCTTCCCCACTTCTTTGCCCAGTGAACTTGCACACTGCCTTTCGTTACACCCTAGGTCAAGGTCTTCTCCCTTCTGAGATGGCCCCCTAGCTCTCTCCTCCAGCAGGACGGTTCTATCATGTGTGTCTTAGCCTTCTGCACACACGCCTATCACCAGCTCGTCATCAGCTGATCTGGATCGCCCAGGGAACCGAGCCTCTGGGATGCTGATGGATTTCTTTTGTGTCTTGTTCCCAGGCACACAGTAGGTGGCCCAAGGTGCTCTCGGCAGGTGCGTGTAAGCGGTTAAGTGACAAGCGCAGCCACTTGTTAGTGAGAAGTGGTTTCCAGAGACCACCCGATGGGCGTGTTGAGGACACCATCAATGGACAGGAGTGGGGTTGGGGGCACGCTGACCCGCCGGACATTAGAGTGGGGATCCCTGGAGACCCTAAAAGGTGCCTGCGAACGGGAACATGGCTGGGTCCTGGTCCCCTGCTTTGGACACAGCTTGGATTCCTGCACTTGTCACCAGGATCACTCACAGTCTGCGCGGGGCCACAGGCACGGTCCAGGGCAGGTGCCGAGCCCGGAGCCCTTGCGTCCAGCCCGGGAGCGAGCCAGCCAGCCAGGCAGGCGCGTGCAGGTGCTCCCGGCCTCCCCGAGGGGCGCGACCTCAGCAAAGGCCCAGGGCCCGCGCTGCTGGGCACCCGGACGCGATCCAGGCCTGGTGGCAAATTCGTGCACAGGAGGCGGGTCAAAAACAGGAGAGAAAAAAAAAACAAAGCCTGCTTTTCCTCGGGACAAAATCGTGTGTCCTCCCCCCGGACGCGGTAACGGCCGGAGAACAGGCTAAGGATTCCTTAGTGGAATCGGCCACTCGGGAAGCAAGGGGAGAAGGCGGCCCCGGGGCCGCTGCGGTGTCTGGGCAGACCGTGGGCACAGTCCACCCCTCTCCTGTCCCCACGCGCGGCGCCGGCCACTCCGCGATGGGGCCACGGGGCGCAGACGCCGCCTCCGCGCCAAGTCTCTCCCCCGGCCTCTCCCAACAAACCGGGTCGCCAGCCCGCGGCTCTCAACAGCTCGTCAGGAGGACGGAGCCCGGAGCGCGACACCCGGGGACGCCCCTTCTCCCCACCTCAGCGTCCGCATCCGCAGATCCCCTCGGGCGCCGCGGGAGCGGGAAGAAGCGAGAAGCCCCCGGCCCACGGGCTGCAGGCCCGGCGCGCGCCCGAGGAGCGAGCGGGCTGGCGGCGGCGGCGTGCCCCGCCCCCGACGTACCGCGGGCGCGCGCACGCACACAGGCGCGGGGGCGCACGGCGGCGGGCGCGCGCAGGGCCGGGCCCGCACGGCGGCGGGCGCGCGCGCGGCTCCGGGAGGCGGCGGCGGCGGCGGCGGCGGAAGCGGCGAGGGCGGCAGGCGTCCGGCTCCGAGGTGGTGGAGGCGGCGGCGGCGGCGACTCAGGACTGGGCTCGGTGGGAGCCACGAGGGTCCGGGCGCCGGGGCGAGCGCCGATCCCCTGGGCTCCGCCGCCCGGACGCCTGGGCCGCGGAGTTTGTGTCCCGGCTCGGACCCCGGCGCCCAGCCCGGAGCCGTAACCTTGAGGCGGCGGCGGCGGCGGGGCCGGGCCGGGCCGGGTCGGGGGGCGGCGGCGGCGCTGGATCCGCGGCTGCCCGATCGTCGGCGGGAGATGTCGAACCCCGGGACGCGCAGAAGCGGCTCCAGCATCAAGATCCGTCTGACAGGTAGGGCGGGCGGGAGGCCCACCCGCGCCGCGGGCGCCCCCTCGGGCCCCCGGAGCCCCCTCGGGGGCGCCCTCCCCCACGCCGGCCGTTGTCCCAGGACCTCGTCTCCCCCCGCCCCCCCGGCGTGCGCCCCTCGCCGCTCCCGGCCGGCCCCGCCCCCTCGCCGCGGCCCGGCCCCGCCCCCTCCGCGCGCCCCCCGACTCCCCGGGCCCCGCGCCCGCCGGGCTCGGCGCCCCCGGCGTCTGCCCCCACCTGTCCCCTTGCCGCCCACCCCCGGCCCGGCCGCAGCCCGGCCTTCCTGTCCCTGTCCCCTGGCCCCCAGCGCCCGTTTCTCGCCCCCTCCTCCACCTTCTCTCCCCTCCTCCCCCTCCCCCTGGATCCCAGCCCCTTCCTCACCCCCCCACCGCCTGCCTTCTCCCCCGGTCCCGCCCCCCCCCGCCCCGCATTTTGTGCTGGCCCCGCCCCCTCGCTGGGGTCTCCCGGCCTCCACCCTTTTCTTCCTGGAGCCTCGGGTCCTCAGCCGGGTCCCCCGGTTCTTTCTCACTTCCCGCCAGGTCCTGCGACGGCGGCCGTCTGCCCGGGCCGCGGCCTGCGCCCGCCTAGGTCCCCCCCCCCCCGCCCCGGTTCCGCTGCATTGCACTTGACCCCCGCTGCCCGAGCGCCCACCCGGCCGCGGCGCGGGCTCCGCCGTTCCTCCCGCTGTGTCCTCGCCCGGAGGCGGCTCGGGGGGCGCGGGGGCGTGGACGCCTCCCTCCGTCGCCGGCCCCCGGCGTCTGTCCGCACCCTGCGGGGCTTCCCGGACCCCGGCCCTGCGGAGTGGGGTCCCCGCCCGGGTGGGCCCGCGGGTCTCTGTGCGAGGACCCCCGGGTCGGGGCTCAGGGGTCGGAACGCCCGCTTTTGAGGCCCAGCTGTCGTCGGTCAAATCCGCGAAAACGACAATGGGTGATTTTTCTTCCCCCCTCAAAGTCAGTTTTACTTTGAAAAGTTCAGAGTGGTTGGCACGAGCCCTCTTTCTGGTTTGAGTTTAGAAACATTCGCACAGCGGCGTAAGATCAGGGAACGGTTAGGCCCAACGCTGACCCTGGCTCTGTGGACAAGCAGGTGCACCCGCTGGCGCGGGGGGCGAGAGGGAGCACCTGTCCCGCGTGGAGGCAGCGCGCACCTTGCCACCTCGGTGGTGGCAGACAGTCGCAGTCCCTGGCCACTCCCGCTTGGTTCTGGTCTGCAACGTGATCTGCCATTGGCATCGCAGTGGTTCGTTCTGTTAAACAGCAGAGGGATTGATTTGGGGAGCTGGGTGGAGATGGTGTTTCAGAGGCAGGTGTGTCAGGTGCGCGTGTGTGAATCCGGCCGGGCCGGGACCCTGGTTTCTCCTCCCAGGCTGTGGCTGGGCTCAGGAACGAGGCGTGCCACGTACAGACGTGCTCCCTGGCGGCGTTGGTGGGCGGGGGCTCTCGGGAACACCGGGTGTCCAGCGGTTTGAGTGTGGTCTCCCTCGCAGCAGAAGGGTGTAGTGGTGTTGGTCATCTTCCTAGCCTTACCTTGGGTGGAAATGCTGGAACATGGTGTTTAGTTGAAGATGGAATAGATTTTGGTCTGGTCTTTATGGTTTTCAGGGGAATTTGAAATCTCACTAATGGCATTTGTGGATAACAATGATCTTTCAAAGAGTTGAGTAATTAAGTTATGGGTTTCAAAGATCTCATTTCCGTGTTTGATATTTGAACATAATGACTTTTCACAATGGAGGGTATTCTAACCAGTCTGCGAGTGCCACACAGAGTGCAATTCATTGGAAAGACAAGGAAGACGCTGGAACTAGAAGGGAGCATTTGGAACGGTTGGGCCCACAGCCGTATCTGGTGGTGACTAGAGCCTTGGACTCCGAGCGGGGGAATGTGTGGTCGGAGACAGGGAACACTTTCACCTCCCTGGGCCCGCGAGAGTCCGGCCATTGGGACGTCCTTCATCTGCTTTTCACAGGCTCTGTCAGTCTGTCTACTGATTTTTTTTTTTTTTTTTTTTGAGAGGCAGAGTGGACAGTGAGAGAGAGAGAGACAGAGAGAAAGGTCTTCCTTTGCCGTTGGTTCACCCTCCCATGGCCGCCGCGGCCGGCGCACTGCGGCCGGCGCACCGCGCTGATCCGATGGCAGGAGCCAGGAGCCAGGAGCCAGGTGCTTTTCCTGGTCTCCCATGGGGTGCAGGGCCCAAGCACCCGGGCCATCCTCCACTGCACTCCCTGGCCACAGCAGAGAGCTGGCCTGGAAGAGGGGCAACCAGGACAGAATCCGGCGCCCCAACCGGGACTAGAACCCGGTGTGCCGGCGCCGCAAGGTGGAGGATTAGCCTAGTGAACCACAGCGCCGGCCTAGTCTGTCTACTGATTTCACGTCGTGGTTGGGCATGTATCCTTTCTGTTTGCAATCCTGGTATTCAGAAATCCGTGTTCCAGCATGGCAGTTGAGTCTGATTTATGCCTCCCATTCATATTATGTATTGTTTATGAGTGTTTTTTCCTGTGGGACTTTTTTTTTAACAACAAAAAACACTTGTGGGTAATATGCTGAACTGCTCTGGAAATCTGGTCTAAACAGAAGAATGTCCTTTTTAAAAATGGAAATAAAAATGTTTGTTTTCATCCCCCTTGAAAAGTGGAGAGGAAGGGAGTGAGAGAGGGAGAGATGGCGCTGATGCACTTTCCCGAGTGCCTGCAACAGCTCGGGATGGGCCAGGCTGAAGCCTGGAGCCGGCTCCCCAGCAGGGGCCCGGCTGCCTCCCAGGATGAATGAGCAGGGAGTTGGGGTGGAAGTGGAGTGGCCCAGACTTGAACTGGCGCTCTGATGCAGGATTCGGGGGCAGAAGCAGCACTTAAACCTCCGAGCCACAATGCCAGCCACTGTTTGAGTCTTTATATTTGAAATCATGTTATTTTGGGGCTGGCATTGTTGTGTAGTGGGTAGGGCTGCGGCCCTCGACTCTGGCATCCTATGTGGGCACTGGGTTGAGTCCCTGCTGCTCCACTTCTGATGCAGCTCTCTGCTCATGGCCTGGGAAGAGCAGTGGAAGATGGCCCATGTGTTTGGGCCCCTGATACTCACGTGGGAGACCCAGATGAAGCTCCAGGCTCCTGGCTTCAGCCTGGCCTGTGCTGGCCGTTGCGGCCAACTGGGGAGTGGACCAGTGGATGAAAGACCTCTATGTCGTTCCCTCTTTCTATAACTCTTTCAAAAAATAAATAAATCTTTAAAAGATAATGTTATTCAATGAGTGCTATTGTGATATTTTAGTAGGAAAATAGCTTTTAAGTGGTTTCTGTAGGCTTAGGGGCAAAATATGTGCAAAATCCAGTGTCTTAGAGCATTATTTTGGAGCCGTTTTAGAGTTCACTGGCAAATCGGATATTTTGGAAACATTTTGATGTAAAATTTGAGCAAGATTTGCAAAAACTTCTCACATGGTATAGAGGTGAATTTCAGTTAACATCATTTAGGCCATTTTGGGCAAAAGAACGGGATTCTGAGCCCTAAGGGTTCCACAGTGCTCTTCAGGAAAATGAAATTCTATTCTGTGCAGCAGCCAGGTGAAACACCACGTGCTTTCCTGCCTGGAAATGCTCGCTGGCCTGGTATCTTTGGAGCGTGACTGTGTATTGCGAAGAGAAGAATTCACATCCACGTAGAGAGAAAGCAGGAGACCTTCCTTGATAGCACATGGAGATGTGCGGCTGTCTTGGAAGTTAGCACAAGCTGTGTCACACCGCCTTGTGTCTCGGCTTTGCTGCTAACAAACATGGGAGAGAAATGGTGTTAATAATGGCTATTTTTAATTGATCAGTAACAAGTGATCAAACAGTTGATTCAAAGATTTAAGTTTCTCTTAAAGATTAAGAGGCCAGGTGCCGTGGCTCACTGGTTGATCCTCTGCCTGCGGTGCTGGCATCCCATGTGGGCGCCGGGTTCTAGTCCTGGTTGCTCCTCTTCCAGGCCAGCTCTCTGCTGTGGCCCAGGAGGGCAGTGGAGGATGGCCCAGGTCCTTGGGCCCTGCACCCACATGGGAGACCGTGAGAAGCACCTGGCTCCTGGCTTCAGATCGGTGTAGCACCGGCCATAGCAGCTATTTTGGGGAGCGAACCAATAGAAAGAAGACCTTTCTCTCTTTCTCTCTCTCTCTCTCTCTCTCTCTCTCTCTAACTCTACCTGTCAAATTAAAAAAAAAAAATTTAAGAAAATGTTCTGACTTTGTTTTGTATCAATAAAAACATTAAGGAAGGCAGAACTTTGTAAGATTTATTTATTTATATCAGAATTAGGGAGAGAGAGAGGAAGAGAGAGAGGAAGAGAAAGGAATCTTTGATCCACGGTTCACTTCTCAGATGGCTGCCAGGAGCTTCATCCAGGTCTCCCACGTAGATGCAGAGGCCCAAGGACTCGGGCCATCTGCTGCTGCTCTCCCAGGTGCATCAGCAGGGAGCTGGATCGAAAGTGGAGCAGCCTGTACCCCAGCTGGTGCCCAGATGGGATGGCAGCGCTGTAGGGGTAGCTTAACCCGATGGGCCACAGTGCCAGCCCCCAGGCAGAACTGCTGTTTCAACAACTGTAACCTGGTTGCTGGGGTGAGGTGGAGTAGTGATTAGTTGATAGCCAGTGGGTATGACAGTTTTCTTAAGGCCCTCGTTAAATGTAGGAGGGCACAGCCTAGGTACGTCTTGAACCAGATTATCTAAAGATGTAGGATGGGTTAGTTCTGCTTCCTGGCCCTCTGGCTAAGATCAAGTGTAGGATGGGTTAGTTCCAACACTGTGGCAAGCCTCAAGTTGCAGTTTTATACTTTCAAAGGAATCACATTCTGCCCAGTGCCAGTGCAGGTTCTATCAGCGATTTTGTTATTTGATCACATTTCTGTTGTCTTAAAAAAAAAAAAAAAGAACACCTTTCCACCCTCAAAATCCTTTTCTCCTTGTAATCTTATTGACCGGCCTAAGTGACTTGAAACATTAAATTTTTTTAAAGATTCATTTATTTATTTAAAAGTCAGAGTTACACAGAGAGAAGGAGAGGCAGAGAGAGAGAGGTCTTATATCCGCTGGTTCACTCTCCAATTGGCTGCAGTGGCCAGAGCTGCACTGATCCGAAGCCAGGAGCCAGGAGCTTCCTCTGGGTCTCCTGTGTGGGTGCAGGGGCCCAAGAACTTGGGTCATTCTCTGCTGCTTTCCCAGGTCATAGCAGAGAGCTATGGATTGGAAGTGGAGCAGCTGGAACTCTGTGCCCATATGGGATGCCGGCACTGCAGGCAGTGGCTTCACCCACTACACCACAGCCCAGCCCCAAAACATGAAATCTCTCATAGACTTTATTCCATATGTGTTTTCAAAGTAGTTGTGATGCATCAGACCAGAATTTTTTGCTCTAACAGTTCAGAACGCCATTATTTGTAACTAAGAAAGTTGGTTTTTTTTTTTTTTTTTTTTTTTTTTAATTTGACAGAGTTAGACAGTGAAAGAGAGAGAGAGAGACAAAGGTCTTCCTTCTGTTGGTTCACTCCCCAAATGGCCGCCACGGCCGGTGCTGCGCTGATCCGAAGCCAGGAGCCAGGTGCTTCCTCCTGGTCTCCCACGCAGGTGCAGGGCCCAAGGAGTTGGGCCATCCTCCACTGCACTCCCGGGCCACAGCAGAGAGCTGGCCTGGAAGAGGGGCAACCGGGACTAGAACCCGGCGCCCATATGGGCTGCCAGCACTGCAGGTGGAGGGTTAACCAAGTGAGCCACGGCGCCGGCCCCAGGAAGTTGGTTCTGAATCTCAGGTTTTTCTTTCTCTTCTGCAGATGTTCGTTTTCTTGGTTTGGTTGAGGGGACGTTCTGGAGGCCGAGTTACTGGTGAGGTATTTTCTCATGAATTAAGAAAAAAAGAAAGAAGTAAGGAAACACTGACCCATAATATTTCAACATCAACCCAATGATCCGGGTAATTGGCCTGGCTGTTTTGTAACACTGTTATGAGTACTGGCCAAACAGCACATTTTATTGTGCGGTTCGGAAAGTTCAGATGGATGAAGAATTTTGATATCGTTACATTGCCCTGATTATCTAGCGGAGAAAGGCTTTAAGGGCTCTTAATTTAGGATTCAAATATTTGTAATCTCAAAACCGTTTTAGAAGTTAAGTGTTTTTGAGCAAATAAGGAATGTGAAGAATCTGGCTTTGTCCCTGACTTACATGACTGCTTTGCTTGCTGTTTTTGAGTGAATTTCCTAGAGAAAGCTCCCAACTTGGAATGGCCTGTGATCCCAGGCACACTCTGGGAGGCCCTTCCCGCTCCGACAGAGCCAGCGGAGCCGTGTTTAAAAACAAAGGCGCCTCGTGTGCGGATGGGCACATCCTCTTCAAATGGTAGAGTTAGGATTGTGTCTCCAGATGCAGTTGAATCCATTTAAATATTTAAACTAAGTGGAATGTTGTTCCCACATTTCTGGATTTCATTGTTTAAAACAAGGCTTGAGTGACGCACAATCAGTGCCCCTGGTGCTGCACCCCGCTCTGCCCTTCCAGCGGCCTGCACCTCGGCAGACAGGAATTCTAATTGGCTGAGGAATGTCGGCCACGCCGGGGCCCTGAGCCTGAACCTACTCCGCTGGCTGCTGGGAGATGCGTCTCCGATGTCTGGAGCTCGCAGCTTGCTCTCCGGATGCCCGCAGTTGACGCTGTCGTAGACGGCAGCCTGCTTCCTCCTTTGTATGCTGTGCGGCCGCTGGGCTGTCTGAAGCCTTGGTGCTTTCCCGGGGCGCAGATGCTGGAGTAGGAATCAGAAGGTCTGACTTTCATTTCTCACCACAGAAGCAACCTCAGGGAAGAAAGGCGGAGGCTGTGCGTAGAATCGCGATCTGTGCACGACTCTGCCTTCCTGGCTGTACTGGGAGATACCTGCTTGCTTTTGTACTGCCCAAGACCTGATGAAGATGGATTCAGTATTTTAATGAGTGCTTATGAATTATTTATAGACTAGCATGCTGGAAGTACAGAGTGATGGGTTGCTGTTATTTCTTAGCCTACGTAACCATGTAAATGATAAAGCTACTTGTGCTGTACGTTGACATGGAGGAAAATCCATGGAACCGACTGCTGATCCTGGCACAGTAGTGCTCAGGAATGGATTGTCACATTCTCTGTGAGCGCAGAGACCTTCCTGAGAGAACTAGTGTTGCAAACCGAAGCCGGCCTCCTCTTCAAGGGGGAAGCCTTGGCGGCCTTCCTGCTCAAACCTGGAGCCGTCAGGGATGCACACAGTCACGTGCGGGCGGCCACCCTGCTGCTGTTCACGGCGAGGTGACGGTGTCGCTATCTGCACGGAGTGAAGAGCGGCTGAAAACGCTTGCAGACAGTAAAGCACTTAGTAAAGTAGCTGGATAGAAAATTTCTTCTTGTAAAAATAGGATAAAATCAATGTGCAGTCGCAGGCTAGGGAAAGCAGTTTTAATCGATGTGAAAATGAAAGTCTGGTTTTCTTTTTTTTTTTTTTTAAGATTTATTTATTTATTTGAAAATCAGACTTACTCTGAAAGAAAAGGAGAGGCAGAGAGAGAGAGAATCTTCCATCCGCTGGTTCACTCCCCAGTTGGCCACAGCGGCCAGTGCTGATCAGGAGCCAGGAGCTTCTTGTGGGTCTTCCACGTGGGTGCAGGGGCCCAAGGACTAGGGCCATCTTCTGCTGCTTTCCCAGGCCACAGCAGAGAGCGGGATCGGAAGTGGAGCAGCTGGGACTCGAACTGGTGCCCATATGGGATACAGACACTGCAGGCAGTGGCTTTACCCGCTATGCCACAGCGCCAGCTCCAGCCTGATTTTCTTAACATACGAAGAGCTTTCAAAATTAATTTTAGAAGACCAGTAACCTAGTAGGCAAAGAATAGGGGCAAGTCACAGAAAAGAAAACAAACAAAAATGGATTTTTAAATATGTGAAAAGACACAGTTCTATTTCCCCTTACATATCCATTTTCTTTCCTTTAAAAATTTATTTGAAATTGACAATCAGCCCTACTTGAACTAAATAAAATACAAGTCAGAACTCAGGATGAAACACTTCTTCATCTCTCAGATGGGCAGACCAAAGAGTTCTGAAACCATTGAGCGCTCACCAGGGAGTGGCTGAGCAGGGGCTCTCTGGAACGTTGATGGCGCAGTAGCGGCAGTAGCTAGCGATGGAGGGCAGTTCTTGGTAAGATGAATGTCTGTGCCCTTGGACCCAGCGGTTCTGCCCCTAGGGTTTCTTCCTTACAGATGTATTTGCATATCTATTCAAAGTCTTCTGTGCAAAATGATTGCAGCATTGTTTGAAGACTGAAAACTACCCACATGTGCGTCAGCAGAGCGGTAGGTAAGCAGATTACCCTGTAACCCCAAGGACGCGTGGCTGTCCATAGAGTAAGGCACCGCGCTCACTCTGAGACGGAGCATTCTCCAAGATGCAGCCCTGAGGGGGAAGAATTCTGATTTGGAAAAGTGGATAGTGTGTGTGCTGTGTGCGCAATAAGTAGAACAGCAAGCGCAAGGTTTATAAGTGGGCCGTCTCTGTAGGCTCTCAGTGGAAGAATAGTGAGTGTTGGGAATATTGTGAGTCCCTCTGGGGAGGAACTGGGAGCCTGGAGGAGGAGAAGCAGGGGTTCGTGTGTGTGTGTGTGTGTGTGTGTGTGTGTGAGAGAGAGAGAGAGAGAGAGAGAGAGAGAGAGAGAGAAGGGGGTACTGAGACTACATTGGATTCCTTTTATGTTGTTAATCTCTCTCCTCCTCTGACCTCCTTGAGCATATGTTGCTTTTCAATAATTAAAAATGTTAAAAACAAAAAGAACCTAGGGCTCTTAAGAAGAAAAGGTTTTCTCGGAGCAACTGGTATGTTAATTGTGAACAGTAATTGCTTTACAATGCCGATGTTCTCAAATTGAAAATAACTGTACTGAGAGTGCCGAGAGCAGGCGCAGCCGGCGTCTCGTGCTGTGCCCGGTTTCTGGCACTTCCTCCCCAGGACGGCTCCTGGCTCCTGCAGGATAAACTCCTTTCACACTTGCCCTGTAGCTTTGAGCAAACTGCCTTTCCCACAGGCTGCGTTTATTCTGATATTGAGAGCTCCTCCCCAAAAAGGCTCGTTGAAACATCAGCGTAAGACCCCATGACCCCTTCCCCCTTCAGGAATTCGGAGCTGGTAACCGCTTCTCGGCCTTTTGGCTAAGATCAAGTGTAGGAATTTGGAACTAGCCCCTAAGACCCAGGTCATAGAGGGAGTTCTTTGAAACACTGGGGCCTTGATTATGAATAATAGTGCTGGCTTATATAATTTACTTGGAATGTCATTTGGTGTTACCTCTGACTGCTTTTGTAAAATCATCTCATCCCTGAAGTGGAGGTGAGGAAGCTCATTTGCCTAAGCCAGTAGTAATTAGTACATTTTCAAATCAATATGTGTGCTGTGAACTTTTTAAAGGCTTGTTCTTAATTTTAACAGTGCCTAAAAAAGAAATATTGATATCCGATTCCGTAAAAGTACAAAGAGTGGGAACCCTTTGCAGTAGTTGGCTTTTTTTTTTCCCCTTAGATCTTTAGGTAAAAAAAAAAATCCCGAAGTTTTACTTAATTGGATTTTGACAAATGTTACATACAATGGCGGGTTTGAGAATTTCTTGATGCCTGTTCATACATGTCAGTGATACCAAGGCCTTGGATGTGTGCAGTGCTTTGTCGTTTCCAAAGGATTCGCATACGTAATTCCTCCCTGGAGCCAAGATATGAAGCCAAGCTCAAAAAGGGCTTTTCTGGGGTGTGTATTTTTATTTCTAAGTTAAAAAATTAGCATGCAGTTAGTTTTATTCCCTAAAAGCACATTGTACAGCGGGGAAAAGCGTTGTTTTGTCTGTCCTAAGTTGATACCGTCTCCTGCGTGGTACAGAAATACTCCAGAGGCTTCATCTGGCTGTAACGGATCTGAATGGTTTACAATAATCAATAGTCGGAGCCGGCGCCGTGGCTCAATAGGCTAATCCTCCACCTTGCGGCGCCGGCACACCGGGTTCTAGTCCCGGTTGGGGCGCCGGATTCTGTCCCGGTTGCCCCTCTTCCAGGCCAGCTCTCTGCTATGGCCAGGGAGTGCAGTGGAGGATGGCCCAGGTGCTTGGGCCCTGCACCCCATGGGAGACCAGGAAAAGCACCTGGATCCTGGCTCCTGCCATCGGATCAGCGCGGTGCGCCGGCTGCAGCGGCGGCCATTGGAGGGTGATCCAACGGCAAAAGGAAGACCTTTCTCTCTGTCTCTCTCTCTCACTGTCCACTCTGCCTGTCAAAAAAAAAAAAAAAAAAAAAAAAAAACAATAATCAATAGTCACGTGTAGGAAAAGTGATGGAGAAACCTGGATCTAGATCAAGAAATGGAATGTACTGGGACTGGAAAGCCCCATAAACTGGGAGTTTCTGCTGCCCCGTTTCCACCCTCTCAGCCCCCAATGCTAAGCACTGTCCTGACTTGTGAAACCCTGATTTGAGGTTGATGTTAGTGGAACCATACCATGTATGCTCCTCTGATTGGCTTATTTATTTGAAAGACTTACTTATTTATTTATTTATTTATTTTTGACAGGCAGAGTTAGACAGTGAGAGAGAGAGAGACAGAGAGAAAGGTCTTCCTTCTGTTGGTTCACCCCCCAAATGGCCGCTACGGCCGGCGTGCTGCGCCGATCTGAAGCCAGGAGCCAGGTGCTTCCTCCTGGTCTCCCATGGGGTGCAGGGCCCAAGAACTTGGACCATCCTCCACTGCACTCCTGGGCTACAGCAGAGAGCTGGACTGGAAGAGGAGCAACCGGGACAGAACTGGTGCCCCGACCGGGACTAGGACCCAGGGTGCTGGCGCCACAGGTGGAGGATTAGCCAAGTGAGCCTCGAAAGACTTATTTGTTGAAACACCCTCAGGGTGGGCGTTAGCAGGAAGCTGGAATTGGAAGTGGAGCAGGGAGGTGAACCCGGGTCCTCTAATATGGGATGTGGGTATCCCAAGTGGCATCTTAACTGCTGTGCCAAACACTGTCTCCTTGTTGGCCTGTTTTGTCCAGCATTACGTGAGATGCATCTGTATTGTTGTTTGTGTCCTCTCTGTTGGTCAGTGTTCCCTTGGGTGGCGATGCTGTAATCTGTCCCTCTGCCTGTTGATGGGTAACTGGGTGCTCTCTGATTTTGGCTTTTAGGAATTGACATTTGGGTGGGTGTCTTTGGGTGAGTGAGTGTATACAGTTCTGGTGGATCTATACTTAGGAGTAGAATTGCTGGGTGAGGGGGCTGGTGTTGTGGCAAAGCAAGTGAAGTGTCCGCCTGCCATGCCAGCATCCCATATGGGCACTGGTTTGCATTCCAGCCGCTCCGCTTCCCATTCCTGCTGTGGCCTAGGAAAAGCAGTAGAAGGTGGCCCAAGTGCTTGGGCCCCTGCCACCCATGTGGGAGACCTGGAAGAAGCTCTTGACTCCTGACTTTGGCCTGGCCCGGTACTGGCTGTTGGGGCCTTCGGGGGAGTGAACCAGCAGGTAGAAGACTTCTGTCTGTCTCTGTCTCTCCATAACTCTTTCAAATAAAAATAAATAAATCTTAAAAAAGACAAGACTTGCTTCGTCATAGGGTAGACCTGTGTTCAACTTTATCAAACCTTGCCAAACTCTGTGCCGGTGTGGTTGTACCAGTTTCCATTCCCACCAGCGATGCGTGAGAGTTCAGTTGCTCCGTATTTTTGCCAATCTTGGTGTTTTCTCTTATTTTAACTGTTTCAGTGGGCGTGGCTTGGTGTCACATTGTTCTTTTTCTATTTTTACTTTTCTTCAATCGATACTTCAAATAGCAGGCTTAGAATTTTGAAGCCATTGCAGATTCCTAGAAGGTTGGAGAAGAGTGTACAGGGAGGTCCGCTGTACCCCCCAGCCTTTCCCCTCCACAGCGTCGTGTGTAACCACGGTGTGATAGCAAAACCAGGAGACGGACGGCTTCTTTAGCTCTCACCAGTCCTGCGTGCCGTGTTTGCGTGTGTGCAGTGTTTTCACATGTGCAGGTCCTGTAACCGCTGCCACAGCTGTGACACAGAATTGCACTGCAGCGCAGGCTCCTCCCCTTGTAGGCACCCCTCGCCCCACTCCCCCACCTCTGGGACTCCAGGAACCACTAAACTGGTCACCAGCTCCGTGTTCCAAGAGCATATGGCAGATGGTGTCACTCCCTTCCCAGAGCCCTCCGGCACTGCCTTCCAGGATCAGATCGGCGTCCCCCGGGATCCTACGGTTGGCGTCCCCCGGGATCCTATGGTTGGCCCCCCGGGTGCCCATCTCTGCGTTCCTCTGAGGCCCACAGCCACCCTGGTCCTAAACGTGGCAGGCTTGTTACGGCTTGAGGGCTTCAGCCTGACTTAGTTCACCCGCCCTCCCTCCCTCCCCTGTGAAATGCTCTCATCCTCTTCCTCTCCGTGCTCCCTCACATCCCTCAGATCTCCACGTTTGAGAGCCCTTCCCTGGCTGGAGACGTCGCTCCTCCCTCCCTGCCGCACTCCTCACCATGCGTCTGCTGGCTTATCCGTCACCCCTCCGGCTGTCCCAACAGCATAGTTTTCCGTCTGCTCCTGGCGCACAGGTTCCGCGAAGCAAAGGGTCCTGGTAGAGTGCTGCTTGGCACATGGTGCTCGCAGGCACTGGATGAATGACTTAATGAGCTCCTTAGTGACTGGGCCTGTGCTGTGGCTGTGGCTGCGTCGGGCAGCGTTGTGCGAGTCGGCAGCCTGGGCACTGGGCAGCCACGGGCTGCTGTCCACTGGGCTTGGGGTTTCTTTGACCAGGTGACACCCGAGGGCCTAACCTGCCTTCTCCTGGGTGTCTGGGCGATTCCAGGGGCTCAGACAAAAAGCCCAGCATTTTCTCAAGGGCAGGACCTGGCCCAGTTTCAGAGTCTTTGGTCTCCTGGCCTCTCCTGAGCCTCCCCAGGGGCTGTTGGCAACAGTTGCATGGGGTGGGAGACATCATTGCCTGCGCTCTGCAGGCTCCGCAGGTGCACGGTTTTCAGGCTGAGCACACCTGACAAGGTTTGGGAGCGGCCTGGAGAGTGGGGTCCTCCTGTTCTCCCACCCCACAGTCTTACCCCCTGTGAAGCCCACCCTTCGCTCCCTGTCTCTGCTGCTCCCTCCCTCCGTGCCCCTTGGTTTCCCTGGGTTGCAGTGTGTAGCAAGAAGACCCCTTGGAGCAAAGACACACCCACCCCCTTCACTTCTCCTTCCAGGAAAAATAGGCAGGACACTTGGGTACTGTGACTCCTCTCCCAGGTCCCCTGGTCCTCCCTGCAGTCTTGAAGGCAACCTCAGGCTCCTGTCTGATTATTTCTCTCTGAGAAAATAAGGATAGTTACCTTCTCGGGCTGCGCCTGTGAGAAGCGTGTTGGCTTTTGCCTTGCTTCCTTTCTTCAGCCGATTTGCATTTCTAGTTCTGTCTTCTATTTATAATACCGCTTGTCCTGATACCATTTTATTATCATTTTTTAAAAAGCAGAATGCTCTCAGATGTAAGGATCAGAAAGCTACCTTAAATTGGCCCAGTAGAATTTTCTTCAGTTAATTAACTGGAAAATGCGAAGATGGTGCCAGTGGGACCAAGATGGTGCCAGGTGGGACGGGGACCTCACACCCTGCTCTCCTCTCCTTGCTCCTGGGGGGAAGCTGCGGCAGTTCCCATGGCTGTGTGCTCCTGGTGTTAATTCTAGCAGAAAGATTAAAGTGGGCTTCCTGAGCAGCCCAGTCCTGGAGTTAAATCTTGTTGTATGTATGATTGGCCTGGTTTGGGTCAAGTCTTATCTCTGAACCAGCCATCACGGCCAGGCTGGTGGAATCGATTGGCCAGACAGTGAAGTGAAGGGGCATCCTGGAAGCTGGTGATAGAGACAGGACTGCTTATTTGAGCAGAGAGCTGGGCACACAGCTGTCTAATACTAGCTCTATCTGTAGACCGTGTAAGGAAAGCAAAGCTTCCATTTACTGCATTTCTGAAAAAGAAGTGTAACCTCTTTAGTATGGAGCAAAGGGTGTGTTCTTAGGAAAGTGTCAAGGATTTTTGCCAAGGGTTGAGTTGGTAACTGTCCATGTGAGTTTACCCCAGTAAGTTTCATTGTCAACTTGTACCACGGAATGTTTCTGGATTGCTGTGTACAGTTGTTTTATTTGGAAGTATTTTAATAGTAAAATTTAAATGGAATTCAGATACAAGTTTTAGGAATATGTCCTTACATTATTTCTCTAGAGAGTGTAGGGAATTTTTAAGAAATAGAAATCCATGTTAATTGCTTGAAAATTAATTTCAGGAAGTATTGGAAGAGAAAATAATTCGGTGTCTGCACGAATATAATTTATTATGAGATAAAGGACTTCTAACGTTTTCCTATAATAAATGCTTTGGACTAATGTCTGTGCTTTATATTCGGAGCTCTGCGTTCGCACTCTCGTAAGACGCTTGGCTGCGCTCACAGGACCCATTGGCGCTGTCAGGCCGCCTTGCGCAGGCTGAGGGCTGCATTGCGCCACCTTTGCCTTCAGACAAGTGGCCTCCTTTCTTTGCTTCTTAGAGATACAGGGGAATAATTGGAGGCATGTCAGGGTGTTGGTACTACATGAAGCGCTGTCTGGTACCTACAAAGTGTTTAGTACACGTTAGTGTTAGCATTGTCTTACCTCCCAGAATCCAAAATGGCTTTGCTTGAAAGTTACACACGAACACGGTTCACACCACAGTGTGCAGATCATGAGGGAGTCACCCAGTAACATGGGTCACACCAAGTGTGCGGTTCATGGGGGAGTCATGCAGTAACAGATCATACCACAGCACCTGGCTCATGGGGGAGTCACACAGTTACACGGATCACACCACAGTGTGCGGCTCATGTGGGAGTGACAGTAACACGGATCACACCACAGTGTGCGGCTCATGGAGATTTTCCAGATGTAAAAATGTAAGGAGATGTGTCTTGGAATCCCTGATCTGTGGTATGGTGACTACCCCTGCCCTGAAAGTCCTAGAAATTGTCTGCATACCAACAAATGAAAGCCATCTGTCTTTTGTAAGCCTAATGCAGTGTCATCTATAAAGGTTCTCTTCATTTTTGTTTTGGTCTGAAATTTGTATTTGGTCTCGTGTTGGAAATTTTAATAATCACTGATTCATTCTATAGGTTTACATAATGAATTATACAAGACCTAAGATAATTTGGTAACTTTGGTTTTTTGTTTTTCCTTGGTAATTTAGGGAAAATGTGAGTTTTTTTTAATCATTAGTTTTGGTTGAATGAACCACTTTGGAAGCAAAAGGCAGGTTAAACGGTAGTGTCTGTACCCTTTAAACTAGCAGTTACTGGCAGAAAGCCTGCATAGGGAAACACCTTTGATTCACCATCCAAGCGTATTCAGTTTGAAAAGTGTAATGTTGAGATTTGAAAGCAGTGGGTGGTGGTTGACTTTCCACTGAAGTTCATTGTCGAGCTTGAGTGATGGTCACAGGCTATTTAAATACCAACTTGGTGTAGGTGTACTGAAGAGTTGCTACGGAATGTGCTTAGCATAGATTTAGAAATAACACCCTTAAGGATATCATGTAGCCTTGACAGGATGCTGTTTCTCCTAGGAGCCTGCCTTTTAGAATGTTGTGATCGGGATAGTCCAAGCCTGGCCTTTGTTTTTTAAGAGCCTTTTTTTTTTTTGGAGGACTTCCTGCGTTTACCTGTTACATTGTTTATGGCTCACCTCATTAGCTGTGTGTGGGCAGCTGCTTTTGTTTAAGTCCACACCAGAGGGGCCAAGCTGTGGCGTAGTAGGTAAAGCTGCCACCTGCATTGCTCTCATCTCATGTGGGCACCGCTTCACTTCCAATCTCGAAAGATGGCCCAAGTCCTTGGACCCCTGCACATGCATGGGAGACCTGGAGGAAGCTCCTGGCTCCTGGCGGTTGAGGCCAGTTGGGGAGTGAATCAGTGGATGGAAGACCTCTCGCTCACTCGCTCTCTCTGTCTCTCCTTCTGTCCCTGTGTAACTCTTTCAAATAAATAAATAAATCTTTTCTTTTTTTTTTTTTTAAACCACACCACAGAAGAACATATGAGTGCCTCTGGCACTTCTGGCACATGGAGTATTTCAATAGTATTTGGAAGTCCTGATTCTAATTTTGTAAAGTGCATTCCACGTTCTGGTGCATTCTCAAACAGCAGTGTTTTCTGTTTTGGAAATCGAGGAAGGGTTATTTATTGTATTTTGTTGAGGGCTCAGCTTAACAGTACAAAAACATGGGTGTTATTTTAGAGAAGGAGCCTTGTTTTAGAAGATGGTACCTAAGTTGAAAAAGGAGGCGAGGAGTCCCGCGTGGAGACAGCTTGTCACCGGGTGCGCTTGTCTATCACCTGCGTAGTAGAGCTCTTTATTTTTAGAGTAGGCAGTCAGGCCGGCAGCTCTCAGCACAGCTTCACCAAAGATGTGATTGTGTCACTGTCACTCCAGGTGTTTAGTTTCAAGCATATGAGTCAAGGATTTGAGGATATATTGGACTGAGTTCAGAACAGAAAAATCTCATTAATTCACGGTGCACACATGGTAGCCTGAAAAATATTTTGGTTGGTGCTTGTAAATAGGCAATGCGTGCTTGTGATACAAAAGGTGTCCATTAAAAATGTCTCCAGTCTCCCTTTGTCAACTGCTGGCCTGCAGGTAAGGAAGTGGCTCTAGCTCGCATCATTCCTTTCTCATGCATTCTTCCGGAGATTTCCGGTCGCCACCTCTTTTCAGGACTCCCTCCCTGTCTGTTCTCTGCTAACCCAGATGAGAACCTCCGGTGCCCCTGGCATACGCCTCGCTCATTTCACCCAGAGCTGGCTCCTTCTCTCTACCTGTTGAGCCGCCTCTTCTGCAGGCGTTGGCTCGCAGCATGGCCCCACCCCGCCCTGCTGCTGGCAGTTAGGTGGGACCCCGTGCCTAGTCTGGGTAGGGAGCTGTGGGAAGCCACTTGGGTCCCACTGGGGGCTGAAGCATTCAGAGCCTCCAGCCCTGCCGTGGAGTGGAGCGCCCTGAGGCCATGTGTCATGGGCTGGAGCCTGGGTCCCTGAGTGAGTGTGTGGAGGAAGGATGCCTCTTCCTCCCCTCCCCCCCCCCCCCCCGAGACCCAGCCTGTACTGAACAGGAAGTTATCAGTTTGTATTTTATACCACTGTCTCCTGACTCACTGACATGGCCTGTTTCCGTGGTGTTTTTTTTTTTTTTTTTTTTTTTTTTTTAAGATATTGGTTTATTTAATTTATTTGAAATACAGAGAGACAGAGATTGATCTTATACCCTCTGGTTTATGACCAAAATGTCTGCATTGTCTGAGGCTGGGCCAGGCCAAAGCCAGGGACTGGGAGTTTAATCTGGGCCTCCCACAAGGGTGCAGGAACCCAAGTGCTTGAGCCATCACCTGCTGCCTCCCAGTGTGTGCATCAGCAGAACGCTGGATTGGAGATGGAGTCAGAACTACAAGCCAGGGACTTTGACATGGAGAGGCCATCCAGGGGCTGGCTTAACTGCTGCACAGAACGCCTGCCCTGGCCTGCGAAGTGCCCAGCACTTTGAATGGACCCAGTTCAGATCATTTTAAAGTTTGTTAAAGTATGAAAGAACATCTAATTAGAGAATAGTTTTATTGTAAATAAGCAAATATCAGATAAATGTACTTTATCCTAGTGTATTGCTGTACAAATTTACATATTTTTAAAGGAAATATATCCTTATTAAGTCATAAAGGAGAAATTATTATTTCAATGAGTCTTGATTCTTTAACCTTAGCACTTATAATTTTTGCATTAGAATTTAATATTAATTTTCTTGTCCAGTTATTTCTAAAGGAAGATACGTACCGAGGCCATCCACGCTCGCTGTACTCACTGTTGCGTGTGGTGCGGGATCACGGGTATCTTGGAATGGAGAGAGAGGCCAGTTCTTGCTCCCAGGAGCCCCGCAGCACACAGGGAAGTGGCATTCAGTAGGAGCAGTTACGTGACAACAGAAGTGCAGGTGAGAGGGGAGCTCCTTGCAGGCCGGCGAAGCTGTGGGGTGGCCAGATTTGAAAGGCCTTTGGAAAAATCTGGATGCAAGAGGGACTCAGAGGTGACAGCACGAGCAGAGGCCTGGTGGAGCGAGAGTGTGGCCATCTTGAAGGTCAGGTGAGAGGCAGAGGCGCAGGCAGGTGGAGGATCAGAGAGCAGGCGACGTTAGCGGGAGGCCCAGGAGTCTGGGAGCGGTGGTGACACGAGTCAGAGGTTGGATGGGGAGTGAGAAGGTGGATTCTGATTTTGGAGGCTTGCTGTGTAGAAAGGGCTCATTGTTGCAGGCCCAGAGAGCAGCACGGGACCCACTTAGCCCCAGCTAAGGTCAGGAGCTCGAGGCCAGCAGCCTGGGTGCCAGTCCTGGCTCTGCAGGGTCAGCAGTGGTGGCTGCTCCTGGGGACACAGAGCACTGTCTAGGAAGGGTGTGAAGGAGACTTCTCCACCAGGCAGGAAGTGGCGTGGCTGTGTTCCTGACGGTTTTTCTAGGGTGTTTTACAAGGCTCCTTCACTGGGACTAAGTTTAGACTAAGTGCTTTACAAAGTTCCTTTTATAAAAATCACTGATTGAGTAACTCCTGTGTGCTAGGTTGTCCGGCAGTGGCATCGGGGCATTGGGAAGGGGGTAGAGGCCAGAGCCGGGAACCACCTCCTGTTTGCCCTTTCTGCAGAGTTACAGAGTCGGCCTAGGGAGGGCAGGGCAAGTCCGAGCAGGGGAGGGTAAGAAGCCCGGGGGCGGGAGGTGCAGATGAAGGGCACTCGGCCCTCAGCCGGGCGCAGTGGGCCCTTCTGCCCCAGGACGGACTCAAGTGGCTTGCTGGGTCTCAGACAGTCTTGCAGCCCACCGTGGCTCCTCCAGTTGATATTTGTGTGGTTGCTTTTTTTCTTTTGACCCTGGGCCCACTTTTACTTAGAAGCAGGTACCCTGGGCAAAGCAGGTCGGAACGCAAGTGCACAGGAAAGGGGGAGGCGGGTCCTGGGGAAGCTTCTGGCTGCTTCCCCTCCGCTTAGTTCTGCCCCGGATCACTCGTGCTGGAGCTGGGCACCCCTCGCACCCAGCGCGTGGGGTCTCCACAGCTACTCTGGAAGGAGATTCTACCCAGGGCCGGCTTGACGGTTCCCGAGTTGCGACATTCTGTGGCGTGCCCCTTCAGCTCTTTGGCCTTTTAAAAACGGAACTGGGTCAGGTTCATGGACAGCTCCCTAGTATTCTAAGGTGAATATTCTAATGCTCTGGTTAGACTGTGGGTTTTAGAGTCCAGTCAGCTCAGCACTGGTGGCTTTGGCAGTAATAGTAAACCTATCTGTCAGTCATCGAGGCCTTTTCTGTTTGCCAGGCAGGAATTGTGCTAAGCACTCGTCCTGAGCTGTATTTGCCCTGCTCCAGGAACTCACGGATGGACCACAGCCTTGTCCGTGTTTTGGAGACGTACACTGGAGGCAGACAGCCCAGTTCTGCCACATACCGGCAGCCTTGGCCATATCCTGGCTTCATCTTCAGCCTCAGACCATCCCTGTGTGGCCGGGCTGTTGCAAGGGACCGGTGAAGTCACTCAGCACCCACCTGCTGCCAGCACAGGGCAGGGACCAGCTAGCCTCAGGCTTCACTGAGAGTCTGCTCTGAGCTGCCTTGGGACGTTCTGTGTCTTCTTTGCACGTCGATGGAAAGAGAGAATCTAGTTTCTGAATCCAGTTCTCGACTCCAGATCTAAGTGCTCAGCACCATTCAGTTGGGAGCACCCGCGTTGGGGCCTCCTTCCAGGAAGGTGACAGCTTGAGGGTGGTTGCACGCAGGGGAAGTGGCTCCCGCCTTCTTGGGACACAGATGAATAACAATGTAACAGCGAAAGAGGACTTCTGTTCTGCAGATGTCTGCCTCCACCCCCTCTCACCAACCTGGATATTTATTTTTCTTGCCATCTACAGCTTGGCCTACACCCCCTATTGATTATTTGCTAAAGATCAGAATAAACATTGCCTTCTTACTTATTGCATGTATATTTTCCAACTCTGCGGAACAAATGCGTGGTTTTGGTACTTGCTGAAGTCTGAAGGCTCTGGTGTACCCCTGGGCTGTTGCTGTTTGGCCTTGACACCATCCTTGTCTGTGCAAGCACTTTGCTGTATGTTCACTGTGGGAGACGGAGCATCTGTGGTTTTACGTCATCAGTCTTTGAACTCATGAAGTTCAAGGTTCAAGTTTAGGCAAGAATTTGTGAGAGTAGGGACCTGTGGGTCCTAGAGACCTTTGAGTGGCATCCCACTGCGATACCAGTGGTTGTGCAAGACGCGAGAAACAAACGTCAGGTGAAAGTGGTCCTGTAAGTCCTCGCTCCGTGGTGTGGTTGATGCGAGTGCAGTTGTCAGCCTTTGAGTGGCACAGAGGCAAGGCCACTGACGTTTCAGAAAGTACTGAAGACAGGTTGTTCTGGTTCTTTTGGCGGATGCTAACAGCGCCAAGCAGCGACCGACCGCGGTGGCACGGCCGTCCCCGCGGCTCCCTGACTTGTGCGGGGAGTGCTGCTGGAGGTGCTGTGTGAACAGTTGCCCTGGGGTTGGAGGAGCCGGGCCTCGGGCCTCGGGCGGGCACATGCTTCCTCCAGCGCCTGTAGAGCATCCAGGGCGATGATTCTATCTCCCAGCAATGTTCCCGGAGACTTTGGTGAAAGTGTGAGGCTGCCAAGCCGCCTATCAAACCGAGTTTGAAGAGAGACCTCTTGGGAAAGGACAAACTAAGTACTCTAAGTGGTCTACGATCCAAAGCATTTCCTGGGCTGGGTGTTTATCAAGGCCGGGCTTCCACACTCAGCCCGAGAAGAATCTGGGCAGGTTTCCCAGCCGGTGGGGGAGGGGAGAAGAGGAGGCTGCAAGCCTCCAAGAGCAGAGCACAGAGCGCTCACTCCCTGCTCGCTCGCTCTCTCTTCACAGTATCTGCTGGGCGCGGCCTGCAGACGTGGCTTGCGAAATAGAAGCTGCTTTGAGGCAGAAGTGGAATAGCTCTGCTGAACGTAAATTTGAGAATTATATGTAATATTTTAATTTTATTGTGGGAATGCACGTTGGGTAAGATCAGCCTTTAAATGGATCAGCCTTGCTCTTGGAGATTAAAAACAGACATGGAAAGTAGCATTATCGCCCCGCTAACTGGCATTCATCTCAGGTGGCTTTGGTTCTTGTCATCTCAGAGGTCCAGGTGTGCGTTGACACATGTGGGAGGGGGGGCGTCCTGGAACGCGAGTGGCTGCTGTCCCCTCCCTTCTGTTAGGGAACTCTGTCGGAGACCAGACCGGGTGTTGACTTCAGCATCTCGACGCCTGATTGGATGGTTGCAGACAGCCTGGTATGTGGAGCAGTGTGTTCCTCGCTTAATAGAAATCTGGTCGAGAAAAGCTGTCTTCCTGATTTTACCGCGCCTTTCCCTAGAAGTGTCTGTCGGTCTTTTGTACCCTGTTCTCAAGAATTAAGATGTTGGCGATGCCAGGAGACGACTTCTTTGGGCCGAACAGTGTCAGCTCCACTTCCTGAGTGCTGACACGTTGATGTGTATTTTAAGGCTGGTTTTCCCCTCGCCACTACACTGCGCAGCATGTGGGTTCCCGAGCTGCAGAGCCTGGCAGGGATGGTGAAAGACTTGAGTCTAAATTCAGATTCCCTTCAGAGGTTTCGTAGAATACTTCCTTAAATTAAGTCACAGACTGCAAAACCTAAACGGAACTTCCAGTTTTATTTATTTATTTTTTAATTCAGCTCTAGAAATAAAGATGGGGTAGGAAGGACTGGCCTTACTCCCAGCTGCTTTGGGAGGGTCTGCAGCTTTTAGAATGAACCTTAAAGATTAGGAGGAAAGATCTGGTACATCTGACAGAAGCAGGAACCAGGGTCTGGGAGTAGAGGGAGAAACAAGTGGCTTTGTTAGGGTTGCGGGTGGTGACAGTGACGGGTGATGACGGGACTTTTGTCTGTGGCCTGTGACCAAGAGACTTGTAAGGAAACCAGCACATTGGTTGGTTGGTTGGTTTAAAGATTTATTTATTTATTTGAGAGGCTCGCTTACAGACAGAGAAGTCATCCATTCACTGGTTCACTCCACAAATGGCCACGATGGCTGGAACTGGGCCCGTCTGAAGCCAGGGGCCAGGAACTTCCTCTGGGTCTCCCGCGTGGGTGCAGGGGCCCAAGGACTTGGGCCACCTTCTGCTGCTTTCCCAGGCCACAGCAGAGAGCTGGATTGGAAGTGGAGCAGCTGGGACTTGGAACTTGCACTCATGTGGGATGCTTGCACCATGGACAGAGGCCTAACCTACTGTGCCACAGCGCCAGCCCCACAGATTTGGTTTTGAAAGTTGGTGACGTACTTGGAAGATCTTTAAAGTCAAGAGAGAATTTTTTTTTATTATTTATTTTATTTATTTGAAAGAGGGACAGGAGAGGCAGAATGAGAAAGACATCTTCCATCCTCTGTTTCACTCCGCACATGGCCACAGGAGCCAGGTTTGGGCCAGGCCAAAGCCCGGAGCCAGGAACTCCATCTGGTTCTCCAACATAGCTGGCAGGGGCCCAAGTATTTTGACCACCTTCCCCTACCTTTGTAGGCACATTAGCAGGAAGCTGGGTTAGAAGTGGAGTGACCAGGACCCAAACCAGCACTCCCACAGGGGACACTGCATTGCAAGCAGCGGCTTAACCCACCGTGCTGCAATGCCAGCCCTCAGAGAGTTGAAAGTGGGGTGCTGGTCTGTACACGTGGGTGTTTCACACATCTCTACTTCTCTTTGAGTCCTGGAAATGGGGCCTCCGGGCTCCTTTCAATATAGAGAGCTCCCTTACCTAGGAGCCGGGGTGGTGGAGGCACCTGGGCGGGTTTTCTGCCCACCCCAGGATGGCTTGCCGCTTTTGTCACATCCTCCGGCAGCCTTCCAGTTTGATGTGTAAGCATCATACCATTTACCTAGTCTTATCTTTGGGAACTGCCTAATTCTATTAAAAATTCACTCCAATATCTGTCACAGTTATGTAAACACAAAGAATGTCCTTCCTGGTGTGTTTGCCCCCAGCATGGGTCCACAGCCTTCCCATGAGCATATTTTTGTTTTATAACTGCCCTTTTATTTAAATATTTACTCTTTTCAAAAGGTTAATTTGCTTTGGCAGGGGTGGGGGGTGATGGTGGTAACACACACAGCTCAACACTGAAACTGGGCAAGATGGCTTCTCTGTAAAGGAAGTCTCTTCACAGCTGCCCTGCAAGTTGTCTTCCCCAGAGCCTACTGCAAAGGTATGTTATCTAAAAATACTTAGGTATTCTTCCTCCACCCCGCCCCCTGCTAAGGGGGAGCACGCTATGTAGATCTTCCCATACCAGTAGAAAATGGGGCTGTTATTTGTGTTTTGGTAAAGCAAGGTAAAAGTCACATGGCATAAAAACCACGTGTGGGGGCCGGCACTGTGGCACAGTAGGTTAATCCTCCACCTGCGGCGCCGGCATCCCATATGGGACGGTTCGAGTCCCGACTGCTCCTCTTCCAATCCAGCTCTGTGCTGTGGCCTGAGAGAGCAGTAGAAGGTGGCCCAAGTCCTTGGGCCCCTGCACCTGCATGGGAGACCAGGAAAAGGCACCTGGCTCCTGGCTTTGGATTGGGGCAGCTCCGGCCATTGCAGCCATTTGGGGAGTGAACCAACAGAAGGAAGACCTTTCTGTCTCTCCTTCCGTCTCTAACTCTACCTCTCAAATAAAAAAATAAAATATTTTTAAAAAATGTGTAATCCAGTGTTTTTTAGTACATTCCCACTTTATTTTTATTTATTTATTTATTTATTTATTTTGGCCAGGCAGAGTTACAGTGAGAGAGAGAGACAGAGAGTTATAGACAGTGAAAGAGAGACAGAGAGAAAGGTCGTCCTTCCATTGGTTCACTTCCCTAATGGCCGCTACGGCCGGCGCTGCACCGATCTGAAGCCAGGAGCCAGGTGCTTCTTCCCGGTCTCCTGTGTGAGTGGAAGAACCCATGTACTTGGGCCATCCTCCTCTGCCCTCCCGGGCCACAGCAGAGAGCTGGCCTGAAGAGGAGCAACCGGGACAGAACCAGCGCCCCAACAGGGACTAGAACCCGGGGTGCCGGCGCCACAGGCGCATGATTAGCCTAGTGAGCCGTGGTGCTGGCCAGGAATATCTCATCTTTAACGCTGCCTTTCAAATTAGTAAATAAAAATTTTTGGTCGGTGCTGTGGCTCACTAGGCTAATCCTCCATCTGCGGTGCCGGCACCCCAGGTTCTAGTCCCGATTGGGGCACCAGTTCTGTCCCGGTTGCCCCTCTTCCAGGCCAGCTCTCTGCTGTGGCCCGGGAGTGCAGTGGAGGATGGCCCAAGTGCTTGGGCCCTGCACCCCATGGGAGACCAGGAGAAGTACCTGGCTCCTGGCTTTGGATTGATACAGCCAGCTGTAGTGGCCATTTGGGGGGTGAACCAATGGAAGGAAGACCTTTCTCTCTGTCTCTCTCTCTCTCTCTCTCACTGTCTAACTCTGCCTGTCAAAAAAAAAAAAAAAAAAAAAGTTGAGATCTTCCATCTACTCGGTCACTACCCAAATGGCTGAAATGGGCCAAGCTGAAGCTGGGAGCCTGGAACTCCATCCAGGCACTCGGGCCATCTTCCACTGCTTTCCCAGACACATTAGCAGGGAACTGCATTGGAAGTACAGCCGTCAGGATTCAAACTGGCACTCTTATGGGATGGCAGCGTCGCAGGCGACCACTTAACCTGTTGCACCTCAGCACTGGCTCCCATTCCCAGTGCGGATGGTTGTTTTCATAACCCTAAAAAGAAACCCAATCCCCGGTGAGCAGTTCTCCATTCTCCCAACCCTAGCCCCGGCATCCGCGAATCTGTGAATTTGCCTATTCCGGACATTGCATGAAAATGGAATCATACAGTAGGCGGTCTCGTGCCTGGTGTCTCTCACTGGGCGTAATGTTTCCAAGGCTCGCCCAGGTTGTAATATGGATGTGGAGGGCCACACTCCACTGCCTTCTGGGATGGATAATATTTCATTGTATGGCTCTGCCACGTTTGGTTCACGCATTCATGCACTGATTGACTTTTGGGTTGTGTCTGTGTTCTGGCTGTTAGGAAGAGTGCTGCTCGCGACACTCGGGCAGGTGTCTGTGTGAGCATGTGTTTTCAGTGCGCCTGGATATCTACCTGGAGAGGAAAGGCTGGGGCATATGGAACTCTGTCTTCACATTCCAGGAACTGCCAAGCTGTTCTTCACGGCGACTTCATTTCACCACCCCTCCACATGCTAGCTGAGCCGATGTTTCTTATCACCATTGTTTGTAAAATTTGGTCATAGATTTTTTTTTGGTTAATATTATAGCTACCATAATGGATATGAAGTGGTATCTTATTGTAGTTTTTATTTATTTGAAAGGCAGAGTTAGAGGCAGAGAGACAGAGAGAGAGGTCTTCCACCTGTTGGTTCACTCCCCAAATGGCCACACGGCCGGAGCTGCGCTGATCCAAAGCCAGGAGCCAGGAACTTCTTCCAGGTCTCTCATGTGGGTGCAGGGGTCCAAGGACTTGGGTCATCTTCTGCTTGGGCCGGGACTCTGACGGCCATATGGGGTGCTGGTGCCACAGGCAGAGGCTTGACCTAGTGCGCCACAGTGCTGGCCACTTTTCTTTTTGATATTACATAAATAGCATTTTCTTAATTTCCTTGGGAGCTCATGATTGCTAGTGTGTAGAAACACAACTGGTGGTCGTGAGTTGATGCTGTGGTCAGTGTAGCAGGGCTCATTCATTAGCTCCTGTGGCTTCTATGTGGATGCTGTAGGTTTTTCTATACATGAGATTGTGTCGTGTTTAAATAGAGACAGTTTTACTCCTTCCTTTCCGACTGCATGCCTTCTTATTTGGCAAGAACAGACATGATGGTTTTGTTCCTGCTGCTAGTGGGGAAACCCTCAGTCTTTCACTAGTAAGTATGATATTAGCTGTGGGTTTTTCATAAATGCCCTCTAGCTGAGGAAGTTCCCTTCTATTCCTAGGGAGTCAAATATTTTCTCATGGAACTTTTTTTTTTTAATATAAGATTTACAGAAAGAGAAGGAGAGGCAGAGAGAGAGAGAGAGGTCGTCCATCTTTTAGTTCACTCCCCAGATGGCCCTAATGGCTGGAGCTGCATCGATCCGAAGCCAGGAGCCAACAGCTTCTTCTGAGTCTCCCATGCAGGTTGGGGCCCAAGGACTTGGGCCATCCTCTGCTGCTTTCCCAGGCCATAGCAGAGAGCTGGATAGGAAGTGGGGTGGCTGAGACTCGAACCTGTGGCCATATGGAATGCTGGCACCTCAGGCAGAGGCCCCTTTATCATGGAACTTTTAACTGCGTCAATTCAGATGACAATGAGTGTTTTCCTCCCTTTATTCTGTTAGTGGGGTGCATTACGTGGGTAGTCTGTATATTAAGCCAACCTTCCATTTCTGGGAAGTCCCTCAGTCATAGTCTATAATTTGTTAGTATTTCGCTGAGGACTGTGTGTCTGTATTCGTAAGGGATGTGTTTGACTTTGATTTCCGTGTGATACTGGCTTCACAGAAGGAGTTAGGAATCGTTTCCTCCTCTTCTGTATTTGGAAGAGTTTATGAAGTATTTTTGTTTAAAAAAAAAAAAGATTTGGTAAAACTCAGCAGTGAAGGCCGGCGCCGCGGCTCACTAGGCTAATCCTCCGCCTAGTGGCGCCGGCACACCAGGTTCTAGTCCCGGTTGGGGCGCCAGATTCTGTCCCGGTTGCTCCTCTTCCAGGCCAGCCCTCTGCTGTGGCCAGGGAGTGCAGTGGAGGATGGCCCAGGTGCTTGGGCCCTGCACCCCATGGGAGACCAGGAAAAGCACCTGGCTCCTGGCTCCTGCCACCGGATCAGTGCGGTGTGCCGGCCGCAGCGCGGCGGCCATTGGAGGGTGAACCAACGGCAAAGGAAGACCTTTCTCTCTGTCTCTCTCTCTCACTGTCCACTCTGCCTGTCAAAAAAACAAACAAACAAACAAACAAACAAACAAAAAAACCAAAACTCAGCAGTGAAGCCATCTTGTCTTGGAGTTCTTCGTTTTTGGAAGTTTTTTGACCGCTGAATCGGTCTCTTGTTGATCTGTCCGAGTTTGCATTTCTTCTTGAGTCAGTTTTGGTGGTACGCATGCTTTAAAGCCCTTGACGCCCCTCTAGGTTCCCTGATTTGCCGGCGTATGGCCATTCAGAGTGATCTTATATTCATTATCACGTTGGAAGGTCCCCACGTGATGGGGCACGTAATGTCCCCACGTCCCTGCTTAGTTTAGTGACTGGAATCTTCCTTTTGTTCCCTCTGGTTAGTTTAGCTAAAGGTTGTTGGTGCCAACCTAAAATCCAGCTAAAACTTCGTTGATCTTTTCCCAGGACCAACTTTTGGTTTTGTTGATCCCCTTTACCTCTACTCTAACTTTTATTGTTTCCTTCCTTCTTGCGTTGGGTTAAATTTTTTTTTCTAATTCCTTTAGATGTAAGATTAGGTTAATTATTTGAGCTCTCTCTCCTTTTAGTGCAGGCACTTACAGCTATGAATTTTCCTCTCTGAGCTGAGTTTGCTACATCTCATGCATTTTGATACATTGTGAGTTCATTTTTAGTCTCCAAGTATTGTCTAACTTCCTTTTTTTTTTTTTTTTTTTGACCCATAGAGTGTTTAAGTGTGTAGTGTGTAACTTCACATATTTGTGAATTCTGGGTTTCCATCTGTTTTGCTTTCTAATTTCATTCCTCTGTGGTCAGAGAAAATACTTTGTATGATTTCTTTCTTTTAAAATCTGTTGAAACCTGTTTTGTAACAAGTATGTATGCTGGAGAATGTTCCATGCGTACTTGAAAAGACTCTTTTCTGCTGTTGTTGGGTGAAGTGTTCTATATATGTCTGTTAGGTAGAGTTAGTTTGTAGTATTGTTTAAGTTTCTGTTTCTTTGTTGATCTATCCATTATTAAAAGTGGGATATTGGGGCCGGTGCTGTGGTGCAGTGGGTTAAAGCCCTGGCCTGCAGAGCCAGCATCCCATAGGGGCGCCGGCTCGAGTCCCAGCTGCTCCTCTTCCAATCCAGCTCTCTGCTGTAGCCTGGGAAAGCAGAATAGGATGGCCCAAGTCCTTGGGCCCCTGCACCCGTGTGGGAGACCCGGAAGAAGCTCCTGGGTCCTGGCTTCGGATCTGCGCAGCTCCGGCTGTTGCAACCATCTGGGGAGTGAACCATCGGATGGAAGACCTCTCTGTCTCCACCTCTCTCTGTAACTCTGTCTTTCAAATAAATAAAATAAATCTTTTAAAAAAATAAAAGTGGGGTACTGATGTTTGAAACAAATACTGAAGAACTGTCCATTTCTCTCTCAGTTCTGTCAGCTTTTTCCTTCATATTCATAGGACTCTGTTGTTAGGTAGGTGTACCTAGATTTCTAATTGTTATATCATCTTAAAGAATCAACTCTTGGCCTGTGCTGCGGCTCACTAGGCTAATCCTCTGCCTTGCGGCGCCGGCACACCGGGTTCTAGTCCCGGTCGGGGCGCCGGATTCTGTCCTGGTTGCCCCTCTTCCAGGCCAGCTCTCTGCTGTGGCCAGGGAGTGCAGTGGAGGATGGCCCAAGTGCTTGGGCCCTGCACCCCATGGGAGACCAGGAGAAGCACCTGGCTCCTCCTGCCTTCGGATCAGCACGGTGCGCCAGCCGCGGCGGCCATTGGAGGGTGAACCAACGGCAAAACGGAAGACCTTTCTCTCTGTCTGTCTCTCTCACTGTCCACTCTGCCTGTCAAAAAAAAAAAAAAAAAGAGCTGTTGTTTTAAGATTGATTTTTTTTTTTAAATTTTTTGACAGGCAGAGTGGACAGTGAGAGAGAGAGAGACAGAGAGAAAGGTCTTCCTTTGCCGTTGGTTCACCCTCCAATGGCCACTGCGGCCGGCGCACCGCGCTGATCCGATGGCAGGAGCCAGGAGCCAGGTGCTTTTCCTGGTCTCCCATGGGGTGCAGGGCCCAAGCACTTGGGCCATCCTCCACTACACTCCCTGGCCACAGCAGAGAGCTGAC
Organism: Oryctolagus cuniculus; assembly: GCF_051225735.1. Classification (NCBI taxonomy): domain Eukaryota; kingdom Metazoa; phylum Chordata; class Mammalia; order Lagomorpha; family Leporidae; genus Oryctolagus; species Oryctolagus cuniculus. Next base: position 8,345,634 of record NC_142885.1, on the reverse strand, counting down.
CTGGAAGAGGGGCAACCGGGACAAAATCCGGCGCCCCAACCGGGACTAGAACCCGGTGTGCTGGCACCACAGTCGGAGGATTAGCCTAGTGAGCCGCGGCGCCGGCCTTTAAGATTGATTTTTAAAGAAGATTTATTTATTTGATAGAGTGAGGCAGGAAGAAAGAGAGAGAGAAAAAAATATTCCATCTGCTGGTTCTCTCCTCAAGTGGCTGCAGTGACTGTGGCGGGCCAGTCTGAAGCCAGGAGCCAGAGCTGCATCTGGATCTCCCCCGTGGGTAGCGGGGGCTCAGGTACCTGGGCCATCTTTCACTGCTTTCCCAGGCACATTAGCAGGGAATTGCATCGGAAGCAGAGCCGCCAGGACTGGAACCAACAGTCTAATATGGGATGCCAGCAGCTTAATCATTTATAGCACAATGTCAGCTCCAAGATTAACTCTTCTACCATCATTTACTTGCACGACCTTTCTTTTTCCTTGTAACAACTTTTGTCTTCAAGTCTATTTTGTCTGGGACTGATATAGCCACTTCAGCTGTCGTAACTGTTTGCATGGAATGTCTTTCCATCCTTTTAACTTTCAACCTACTTGTGTGTTTGGATCTAAAAAGAATCCCTTGCAGACAGGATATAGTTGGATCCTGTTTTGTTGTCTGTTCTGTCAATTCCTCCCTTGTAATTAGAGCTTACCCTCTTTACATGTATGTGAGTGCTGATAAGGAAGAACGCTCCCATCTTGCGTATGTCTTCGTATGGATTTCTCCATCTTCAGTTCCTGCCTTGGTTGTGTTGAAGGGCTGTTTTCTAGCATACTGCTTTGATTTGCTTTCCATCTCTTTTAGTATGAGTTTTTAAATAATTTTCTTAGCGATTGCCCTTCAGATTACAATGTACATCTTATTTTGGAACAATATGGTTGACTTCATACCAGCCTAGTTTCAATAGTATATAAAAACTTTGCTCCTTTGTAGCTGTGTCCATCCCTTTATCCTGTAATTGTTACAAATTACATCTTTATATATTGTGAGCTCATCACATAGGTTTATGATATTATTTATGATATTATTTATTATTAAATCATATTTTAGGGGCTGGTACTATGGCATAGTAGGCTAGGCCTCTGCCTGTGGCACTGGCATCCCATAGGGGTGCTGGTTTGTGTCCCGGCTGCTCCTCTTATCCAGCTCTCTGCTTATGGCCTGGGAAAGCAGTGGGAGATGGTCTTGAGTGTTTGGGCTCTCGTACCCGCCTGGGAGATGTGGAAGAAGCTCCTGGCTCTTGGCTTTGCATCAGCTCCGTTCTGGCTGTTGTGGCCAATTGGAGAATGAACCAGGGCTGGAAGACCTTTCTCTCTGTCTCTCTGTCTGTAACTCTCTCAAATAAATAAATAAAATCTTTAAATCATATTTTAAAAAGAAGAGTTAGAAAGAAATCACATTTTTAACAATCAGTACTCTGTTTCTGTGGCTAGAGTTGCAGTCTAGTTTCCTTTCGCTTCAGCCTGAAAGGCCTCCTTGGCATCCCTTGTGGGGTAGGTCTTCAGTCTACAAACCCTCTTGGGTTTTTTTGGTCTTGTAATATCTTAATTTCTCCATTTTTGAAGGATAGTCTTGCTACACAGAGAATGTTTTGGTTGGCATCGTTTTTCTTCTAGTAATTTGAATCTATCATCCCTCCGTCTCCGGCCTCTGTGGCTTCTGATGAGATGTCAGATGTGAGTCTTACTGAGGATTCCCTCTGTATGGTTTGTTGCTTTTTTTCTCTTTGAAAGATTCTCTTTCTCTCAGTCATATGAGTTTAATTATAATGTCAGATGAGATTAATTATAACATGTCCCTATTTAAATCTCTTTTGAGTTTATCCTACTTGAAATTCATTGGATTTCTTAGATGTATAAATTCATGCTTTCATCATGTTAGGGAGGTTTTGAGTCATTTCTTTAAATATTCGTTCTTTCTCTTTCACTGTCTCATTCTAGAATTTCCATTTTGCACGTATTGCTGCACTGGATGGTATCCCACAGGGATGGTGGGTTGTTATTATTATTATTATTATTATTACCATCCTTTCTTCTTTCTTTTAGTCAAGCTGGCAATAGTAAGTGATTCCCCCCACCCCCAGGTTTGTTGGTGCTTTTCTGCCCATTGAGATTGCTGTTGAAGCTCTCGAGTGAATTTTCTTGTTTTTATTTCAGTTATTGTACTTTTCAACCACAGGACTTTCGTTGGCGTGCTTCTTATACTTCGTGTGTATTGATCCTTTCTGGCTGGTGAGACGTTGTCTCTCATCCCCTAGCTTAGCGGCCGCTGAGTGATGCTCAGAGGTTTCTGTTAGGCATTGGAGCGAGCGCACAGAGACTGCCTGGGATTTGCACACGGGCTGTGAGTGCTGGGGTTCACAGCAGCGTCTGCAGCTCCGCCCGAGGGGGGCTTGGCCTTCCCAGGTCTTTTTAACACGTGCACATGGCGTTCTCCATCCCCTGGAGCGTGTAGGGGCTCATCAGGCGCCACGGTCACTGAAGTCGCATTCGTCGGCCCTTCCTCCTGAGTCATCCTGCCGTTGGCCCCAGGTGTTGTCCCTTGCACTACTAGCATTGGCCTCTAAGTGTTTGCAACAAACTCTTTCCCTCTGGGCATTGGTCTCCTCCCTGGGAGAGCTCTGAGTTAGGCAAAAGCAAGGCAGCTCCTCTGAGCCAGTCCTTCTGGGAACCACCAGACAGATGGAAAGCACTCCTCCACGCTCCTTGAGAATAAGGCGTGTTCGCTCCCTCCTCCGCCAGCGCCTGGGCTGGTAATGCCGGCTGTTGTCTTTGAGGCTGGGGAGTGGGGTAGGACCTGGGTCACAATTAAGTCCCTCTGAACTGACGTGTACTAACATTTAGTTCTTCATTCTTTATTAAATGTTTCCTTGCTTGCAATATGCTTTTTATTATTTCCTAGAGTTCTGAGAAAAGTTGATGATTTTAATCGGTTATTGTTTTTAATGGATGACAAGCTTTGGGGGTTCCTTACTCTGACACTTGCCCTCTAATTCTTTTTTTTTTTTTATTTTTTAAAGATTTATTTATTTTACTTGAAGGTCAGAGTTACACAGAGAGAGAAGGAGAGGCAGAGAGTGAGAGAGGTCTTCCATCCG